>NC_092416.1:120092883-121294078 GCF_040894005.1 Engystomops pustulosus
TTACAACTCGAATGTTTCCCTAACTGGCCCTTTAGCAGCAAGCTCTCCCTAGCTATCTCCTGGCAATAATGCCGAGGGGACATGTGACCCTGCCTCTTATACAGCACATGCCCCACCGGTCCAATATCAGCCACGCTGTGTGGGCAAGGCTGTGGTTGTTAAGGGCCAAAAGCTGCTTGAATTGCTTTTTAACAGTCAAAAAAGCAGCTTGGTGTGTTTCCTGAGGCCCTAATGATTAGTGACCTGAATTTGGCAGTTCAGGTTCGCTCATCACTAATCCCAAGTTTATAATTTACATTTCATATTAATAGCTGCTATACATTACATTCAACAATACAATAAAAATAAAAGGGTCAGAGACAATACTAGCAGAAAATCAGTGAGAATCTTTCTCCATACACAATGAACTAACCTGTGTAACCGAGATGAAGAACGCCTGAGGGAATCCAGCCCTGATCATTACTTAATACTGTGTAAACTTATACACTGGATTGTGTTACAGATAAAACTGATACATTGTAAGAAGCTGTCACAGGGCAGACTGTAAAACAGTAATAAATCACATCAGGTTTGCTACATATATGTAACTGAAGATAAACCTCAAAACTGTGGCTCTACACTGAAACCAATAAAAGTCTCTTATAAAAAAAAGGATTCAGTCTCAGGTTCCTTTCATCAAATTCAGTTCTAGAAAATAGGCCATTCAGAATATTCTACTATGTGTTGAGGCAGCACGGTGGTCTAGCGGTTAGCACTACAGCCTTGCAGCACTGGGGTCCTGGATTCAAGACCTACCCAGGTCAACATCTGCAAAGAGTTTGTATGTTCTCTCCATGTTAGCATGGGTTTCCCTGGGGTTTCCACCCACACTCCAGAACATACTGGTAGGTTTATTAGATTGTGAGCCCCATGGGGACAGGGACTGATTTGGCAGTTCAGTGTATTATTATGATTTTTCCTTCTGTCCACCACAATCCTTGATGTTTGAGACTCTAGAGGCAATCACAAAGGGACACACCAAAGAGTAAAAATATAGCGATCTTTATTGTAGTCTACTCAAATTTTTTTAATTAAAACTTCAGCAGTTCAAAAAAGCTGTGAATGTGAATGTAACAGTGTGAACCGCACTTTTGTCGGACATGCCGACGATTTACATTTTGCGCCGATTTAAAAGCGGTTTTTGGCACACGCGATCGGATTTTGACACAATCAGCTTTCATGCGACACAAATCGGGGGACAATCCAACGGATTCAGACAAACCGTGGGCCTTAACTTCAAAATTGTTTCGCAAGCCAAGCACTTACATGCACCGAGAGGAAGATGGTGAACTCTGGCGGACCTGATCGGGGAAGCGTCAGATGCAGGAAATCGGGCACACAATCTAAGTGAATCACAGCAGAGTGCATTCTGGACTGACAATGCACTTTTGGAAACTCTGAGGGACCGGGTAAGTAAATGTCCCCATTAGCCTTTACAGACCTGACCCTAAGCACCTTAGCTTCATCCAGGGCTCAAAACTATTTTGCGCTCCACAGCAAAGAAATCTTGAGGTGCATTTACACAATTTAGTACTGTAGGTGTGCTGCAAAACCAAAAAACTAAAACACGTCTAAAATTTTCCTACATGTTCACATCTATGAACATGAGTAAAGGAGGCAGTTTCATAAAAGCAAGCAGAGATCTAAAAAAGTATGAACGAATGCAGAAAGTAATTGTATAACATTTAACTCCTTTACCATAATTACAGTGAGCCCTCATTTCAAAGACCAAGTGTGAGGGAAGTTTCTGGATGACAAAGAAATTAATTTAATTGACTGTCCATCACATGTTCCTAACTGGAATACATTTGGAGACCTTAGGGACACGCTTGTGCGCCAGCGTATGAGTTCCCGCCCCCCTGGCACAGCTGTATACATGAGTAGGTTCCAGCCTTCTTATGGATTTGGCAGGGAGGCTACGCTAAAGAACAATTCAATAATGAAAGTTTGAAGCCTACTGCCCACTTCCAGGTCTGGAAGGAAATTCCCAATACACCATTTGCTGTCTCATCATGAGCATGCCTGGATAAAGTACATACTGACATGGGGAAGCCATACACAGCTCTGATTCATAGAAAAATGGGCAAAATGGGAATCTCACCTATTGATAATAGAAATAAGAACTATAAGAAGGTCTACAAGCCTTGATAAAGTACAAACCAGGAATTGCAACAATTTTCCCCCTTATGTCACCTCCACACAGATTGGGAGAGGAGAGGCATGATGGGCTGCAGGCAGGGCCTGGCCTAGAATTGTCCGGGCACAGCAGGCCATCAGATATATCAATACTCCGGATCCTGCAGGATGGTGTATGGAAGGTGAGGTACTTCTGCAGTCAGCGAGCTGAGCGTCCCTGATTCAACAAGATAACATTCAAGCAAATTTGGCAGCATTATAGTAGTTATATGCTTGGACATAGAAGCAGCATTATAGTAGTTATATTCTGATACACAGGACATAGTCCTATGATATTTAGAATCTTGTATATGAGAGGCAGTGTAATATCAGGTACTGTATTTTTCTCACTATGAGACGCACCTCAGATCTGGATATTGAAAATTATATTTCACACAGTTCACATTCCCTGCTTGTCACACACATCTCTGCAATATCTCCCACACAAACTGATCTGTAACAAGCACACAGATAGCTCTACTATATCTGCAGAGCTATCTATTTGTACACAGCTCTGCTACACCTACCTCCCCCACACATACCATTAGTTCTCAACCACTTAGACTCACTAAACCCCCCTCATACCCCAGATCCCCAAACACACACACACATATATATGTGTGTATGTATATATATATATATATATATATACATATATATTATAGATATATGTATGTAAATATGGCATCAGCTTTAACCCCTTATCATTAATAAATCCACTCACCCCCATCTGCTCCTAATTCTCTCTGCAAAACTGCCCTCTCCTTCTCCTACAATTCCCCAGCTACTTATAGTCTGTAGCACAGGCAGCTCTTAACATCTAACCACAATTATGTTTCAGGTGACTTGAGACTGTCACATGACCCAATTACATCTTCGCATGTCCTGATGCCTTACAATTTGGGACCACAGGGAGAGAGTGTTCAGAGGTACTTCTCATATGTCAGCATGTCACCCGCTCTCCATTACACCATTGAGGAGAGTCTGGCAGTGTTAGATCCTCCTGACCATTGGACTATAGGAACTTTTTAGCAAGATTTTTTTCTCATAGTCTCATAGTCCGAAAAATAATAAGTATGTATACAGAAAAAAATAGATATTGATGAGTCTAGACATGTTTTCAATTTTTATTCTGAAATATGTATTTCTTGTTTGTAAAGTTTAGACAGGAGCTGTAACCCAGCTCTTATATTTATGTTAGTTTGATCTGGGATGTGTATTTCTGTTGTCATGATCTTATTATCAATTACTTTCCTTGACTGTTCGATGTGCGATTATCTCAGGTTACTCCTCATCTTCCATTATTTCTCAGTGTTGACAGATACATGAGCCCTCAGGCCAGTTATTTCTTAATATGTGGATATAATTGTTGAATTATCCTTTCCTGTTTTATTGCTGTTTTTATTATTTCAAATATTTGATTTCTGGGTTACCATATATTTTTAGCAGGTTTTTCTTGATGAACTTGATGTCATATGCAAAGTTCAACTTCTGCAACATGTTGGTAAAGAGTAGTCATGGGACAATTTTCCTTAAGACTGTGTTCACTTTAAGATGCAAATTTATGAAACCGACAAATTTATGAGACAAATTTAACCCCTTAAGGATGCAGGGTTTTTTCGCTCATTTCTCGCTCTCCACCTTTAAAAATCCATAACTTTTTCATTTTTACGTGTACAGACCTGTGTGAGGGCTTATTTTGTGCAAAACAAATTTTACTTTCCCTTAATGTTATTTATTTTAACATGCCGTGTACTGTGAAGCTGAAAAAAAATTCCAAATGTGGAAAAATTGAAAAAAAACTGCAAAGCTGTCCGATGTATTCATGAGGGGGCGTTCTTGTGGGCTCAGTTTTTACGGCTTTCACTCTTCGCTCCAAATAACATGCCTACTTTATTCTTTGGTTCGGTGCGATCCCGGTGATACCAAATTTATATAGGTTTTATTGTGTTTTAATACGGTACATTTTCAAAAATTAAACAAATGTGTACAAAAAAGAGAAAAAAAACTTTGAAGCTAATAACTTTTTCATACTTTGGCGCACGGAGCTGTGTGACATGTAATTTTTTGCGAAATGAGCCGACTTTTGTATTGTTACCATTTGGAGGTCTGTGCAACATTTTGATGATCTTTTATTCCATTTTTTATGTGATGTAAAAAGGCGTAAAAGTCGCATTTCGGACATTTGGGTGCCATTTCCCGCCTCGGAGGTCACCACCGGCCGTAACCGTTTTTTAATATTTTGATAGATCGGGCATTTTGGGATGCGGCGATACCTAATGTGTCTGTGATTTTTACTGTTTATTATGTTTTACATCAGTTCTGGCGAAAGGGGGGTGATTTGAATTTTTAATATTTTATTAATTTTTTAAACTTTTTTTTTTTCACTAATTCTTAGACCATCTAGACCATCATTAACCCTAGATGGTCAGATCGTTCCTACCATATACTGCAATACTTCTGTATTGCAATATATGGCATTTTTGCAGCTCATTCATTACACTGAGTCACTGGCTCATTGTAACGAATCTGCAGAAGCCAGATAGCCTCGGGTCAAACGAAGACCTGAGGCTACCATGGCAACCGATCACCGCCCCCCAATGACGTTCGGGGGCGCGGCGATCGTAATAAAGATGGCGACGCCTGCACGCCGCCGTCTTTTAAATGCCGCCGGCGACTTTGCTGGTGGCAATGAAAGGGTTAATAGCCGCGATCAGTGCAAGCACCGACCGCGGTTATTAGCGGTGGGGGTTTGCTGCAATATGCAGCAACCCCCATCATTGTATGAAGAGGACTCAGCCCGTGAGCCCTCTTCATACATCCCCAGTACCTCTGCGCCGTAGAGCTACGGCACAGAGCGTTAAGGGGTTAAAGAAATATTCCCAATTCAGGTATTTATGAAATATACACAAGATCTAAATCCATGTCATAAAGCCCATTGAAAAGAGATGTTCAGGAAGAAATCACTGTATAAGGTGGGGGGGGGGGGGAAGAGGGCTCCCCACGCGTTTCGTCTCCTGCTAGGAGACTTCCTCAGGGGTAGAAGTCCCCTGAGGAAGTCTCCTAGCAGGAGACGAAACGCGTGGGGAGCCCTCTTTCCCCCCCCCCCCCACCTTATTCCGAGACCTCACTCAGCAACCTCACCTATTGGAACATTACCAGTTCCATGTGCAGCGTAATGTATTCAGGCTTCATGTAGAATGCAGTTACCTTTGCATACCATGCACTTTAACTTGTCTTATTCTTTGGTCCACTGATGGGACTAGCTAGCACACAGCCGGGTGTTTTACTAGTTATCCTCAGGAATATCACATTTAACATGTGAGGGGGGTGGTTGGTGTATACTTACCTGTGTAACCAACGTGGCAGTTTTGTATGTACTTTGTACGTTTTAATTGATTTTAATTGTGAGTTTGTCTTGTTTTTCATATGTGGTAATCCAATAAAGATTGTTTATTTCTTGTACTTTGCCGTGTGACACACCGGTTTTTGCTTTTGGTTTGTACAGCGTTACCGGTAACGCCATCAAACACTGCGGCGGGGTACAATGTAATTGTCGGACAGCTCGCTAAGCTGTCCGACGTATTCATGAGGGGGTGGGGTTGGGGTGTGGCTAGAGGCGGTGACTGCCGCCTGGCGCGCGGCAGTCACTGCAGGCCTATGGAGCAAGTGGGGCGGTCCGGGGAAGAGGCAGCGCCTCGGACCGCCCCCTCATGAATACATCGGACAGCTTTGCAAGCTGTCCGATGATTACACTGTACCCCGCCGCAGTGTTTGATAGCGTTACCGGTAACGCCATCAAACACTGCGGCGGGCTACAATGTAATTGTCGGACAGCTCGCTAAGCTGTCCGACGTATTCATGAGGGGGCGGGGTTGGGGTGTGGCTAGAGGCGGTAACTGCTGCCTGGCGCGCGGCAGTCACTGCTGGCCTATGGAGTGAGTGGGGCGGTCCGGGGAAGAGGCAGCGCCTCGGACCGCCCCCTCATGATTACATCGGACAACTTTTCAAGCTTTCGGATGATTACACTGTACCCCGCCGCAGTGTTTGATAGCAGGTCCTCTTTAATTGTTTGTATTAATCAGAAGAATAATAACTAGGCAGTAGTCAGTGTCAGTATTCCTAATCTTGTGATGGAGCCAGTCAGTTAGATATTGGGTTGAGGAAATGTACTATGTAGAAAGCCGAATCGGCGGCAGTGGAATTAGATACACTTTCAGGACTAAGTATCTGTCCTGCAAGATGTAAAACTCTTGTTGATGAAGAAATAAATGATACAAGTAATACTTAGGGAATATATTCACTCCAATTGAGTATTACCTATCATCAATCATTGTACTCTAAATTTAGCGGTATAAATTGGAATAACTGTTTCTTGTCTCTTCTTATTCAGAACAGTTTACATATTATATCACCAGAATATGCTAATAAATGCTGCATTAATATATGGGACTATTAATGTACCCTCTCTTTTGTCCCGCCAGACAATGATAATTTTGGCACATTAGACAAGTATTAGTGCCAGTGGTCCTTGATACTATATACTCATATATATGGTGACATTGCCCTCCCCTTTTTCTTACCCAATAAAACCTTTAGCCTCCATAACTGTAACCCAATGTGGCTTCTAAACTTCTCTAACTTACACTGTCAACGCTGGATTAGTTTGATACTATCTACTATTAGGGCAAATCTTTATTATACCCCAGTTTATATAGAATACTCTGCCTAATGCATTCTGGCTTTTAATCTGGTAGGCACAAATCTAATTTTTTCAAGAAATGTATTATTATAAGTTAAGTCTTATAATAGCCCCAGTATTTGCTTCTTTTGGCGGTTTAAACAGTTTTTTTGAGATATCAGAATTGGGGATCCTGCAGATATGCTATCTGAGGTTAGAAAACAACCAGAACCTCAGAGGACAGGCACCTTTTATCACCCTTAACTAATGTGCCTCATAAGCGTGAAGTTATTTTGCATAGATCTCTTTGTAGACCTGGTGGAACATGACTTAAGATTGGATACAAATAGTAATACACCATTTAATCTATGTAAAGATGAGATACGTGCTTTGTGAGCTCTGGAAAAAAGATTTAAATATTACGATCAAGCCCTCCGACAAGGGGGGCAATGTCATAATTCTTGGCACAAAGATGTATCAGAGACTTTGCTTTTCTCTTCTAAAAGACACTAATCCCACTCTAGAATTTAGAAGAGCTTGATGCAATTTTATCATCAGCACTGGGAAATCAGCAATGAAATAGAATCAGACTTCCTCCTGCCCACACACGACAGTAGTCACATTCTATGCTCTCCCAAAATCCATAAAGGGGTCAACCCATTGAAAGTTGGTGTCAGGGGTAGATTCTTTGTGTCAGAATATAGGGGTGTACATAGACAAGATGTTAAGACCATTTTTTTCTACTCTACTGTTGAAAAACTTGGCTGCTTTCTTCCAAAAACAGCGCCACACCTGACCGTTTGTTGCAACTCTGCTAGATGGAGATGAATGGAATTGAGTCCCAATACCAGTACAAACCATGGTCAGGTGTGGTGCTGTTTTTGGAAGAAATCAGTCAAGTTATTCAACCTCTAGACAACCCCTTTAAAGCAACAGCGCTGCCTCAGACTACTGGAGGAAATGAAAGGGTGGTCAGATCTGCATTATCATGGTAGCTCCGGATCCAGGTCTGACAATTCTTCCTGTTTAGTTGAACCTGAATTTGTCCTCCTCCTTTCTACTGTATTGGTGTTCTCAGGATACTGATATGATTGAAAGCTATGACAGAGAAGGGAGCAATAAGCTGTGTTGGCAATTTGCAATAAATAAGTGGGTTGTGGTTGTAGTTTGGGTACTCTGTCTCTAAAAGGTTCACCATCACTGCTCCAGAGGTACCCAATATAACTTACACAATCAGTTTGTTTTGCTTCTTCTCCATTTTTCCCTTACACATAATTTCTTCACTTTTCATCACAAGTTCTACCACCGGCGCAGGGTCATGGCAATAAGGAGCCTGTATGCACCCACATATGCCAACTTGCTCCTAGGCTGGTGGCAGAGAACTGTTGTGTTTGGGGAAACTCCACAGAAGGCATTGAAAATGTGGAATTATTTTTACGTTATCTCGATGACATTGTCTCTTTGTGAAACTTCTGGATGTGAGTGAAATCGGGCTACACCATGAGTGTTTACCTTTCTTGGATGTGATCCGCAGGGATGCTTACAAACATTGGTGTATATATATATTATATATATGTATTTATATGTATATAGATATATAAATGTAGCCGCCATCTAGCATTACGGAAGGGCATACCAAAAGGACAATATTTATGAATGAAACATAACTGTAGTAATAACAGTGAATTTAAAAGATTAACTGATAATCTTCACATTTTTGTATTAGATTTAAGGATACAGGCTACCCGGGCTATATTCTTAGAGAGGCATATCAGAATGCAACGCTTAAACCAAGGCATGAACTGTTGACCGGTGGTAGGGTGACATCTAGAATTGAGAATAAAGGGATCAGGATGATAACTATTGTTGATAACGGCACTGAAAAGGCAAAAGAAGTGTTGGCCAAACATTGACCGATTCTTCTATTGGATCCTGATCTGACGGATCTACTCACTAATAAACCATCTGTGACATTTAGACGAGGCAAAATGGTAAAGAAATTCTGGCGCTGCATGGGGGATCATCTGGGGGATATTGAAAAGGCATTTGATACCCCAATTGCCCAACATATTCATCTTGTTAATAAGAGGGAAGCATCAGTTTTTAAATTTACAAGGATTCAACTAAGAGGTACCCAATCCACTGAGAGGAGGTGACTGGGACTGTACGGTTCTACAGAGAGAGGCCAGGTAGACATACCTTTTGGGTAAAGTGACACTTAATGGTCTGAATCTTCAATTGAACTATGCATGTTTTAGGCCAGTATTCGACATGCACGATCCTGTCTTTACCCAGAAGATACTTACTTTTTGCTCTGCGTTCTCAGAACTTGCTGATGATGTACTTCCGGTTACCACATCTGAAATCGGCACGATTTGACTAGAACAGTGTGTCCGGCCGTCGAGGTAACTAATATAGATGTCACTGAATCAGGAGTAAGTGTTATTTAACTGGCTGCAATCTGCCTGGGGAGATGGCACTCCACTCCTCTTATAATGTGTTTGCTGCACTTGCTGCACCATCATCCTGATGGATGGACAACATGCCTATTGACTTTTTACTTTATTTTTTTCTCTACAAGAGCCCCAGTTACAAAGGAAAAATAAAACCTGTGACTGGGGAGTCTAATCAGAGCTGGAATGGGTCTAATGAGACCCAGCAGCTCGTTAACCCCTTTAGATCCGGCTCCTATCTTCTATTTATCGTGCTACTTCAGTACAATGCTGTGAGGAGTGGAGAAGGGAGAAGCGGTAATAAACCACATCTCCCTTCTCCCTAGGTTCTCTGGCACCCGGAGACCCAAACCTGCTCCAGCATCTAGTGCGAGAGAAGTAGAAAACTGCTGCGACATCTAAAGACCAATAAGGCAATATTTGTGCAGCACTGTGTAATCTGTAGGCGCTATTTAAATAAAGAAATATTATTATAATTAGAAATGGGTTTAGAATTTCTGGAAAATTTCGGTTCTGCACGAGTTCCGCACGTGTTCAATCTGGTTGTCAAAAGGTTCCAGTAGTCTTCCACCCATCTGCAAGACATTCTAAAAATGGGCAGTAAACTGTGCATGCACTTCATCCTTTCTTACAAAGCCAAGTACACCCACCACGAATTGCAGCATCAGAACGGCCTCCCCCAACATAGTCTGATATGCAATGTTTCCACCCGTTGGAATTCCAGCCTCCATATGTTAGACGATCTGTATTAAAAGAGAAAAGCCATTAATGATTTTTTTGATGATGCAAGTGGACCAGAGTACTCCCCTATGTAACTTTGATGTCAACCAATGGCACCTGCCATTTGCTCAGACCCTTTAAAGAGGCCACGTTATTTATACGTCGCCAGGACTATGGGATGAATAATGTCATTCCACTGCGTGTCCTGGAACAGATGCTGCAAAAACCTGTCTGGTCAGGGCACTGGAGAAGTGGCGACTACATCTCATGGCCACATGAGTCCAGTGGAGGCTAAACTGGAGGAGGAAAAGGATATTGGAGCACAAGCAGAGTCTGGAGAAATTAGTGATTTTTTGACTCAGGTTACAGGAGAGGAGGAGCAGGAGCATCTGGAGGAGGTAGAAGATGAGACAGATGACCCTGAAGTATTGTGGCAGTATACAGTGGAGATGGAGGCCAGGAGTCCCTCAGAGTCACTTGCGCAGATGGCACGCAGCATGCTGCTTTGCCTAACTAGTGATAGCCGAAGAGTCAACATCCGGCATAGGGATTACTTTTGGCTCTCCATCCTCTTGGACCCTTGCTACGGGTCCAAAATGGGTGCCTTTTTTCCAGCTGCCTAGAAGGAGGAACAACTGGTGTACTATAAAGAAATACAGTGCAGACAATTGGCTGCTACCTATGTGTGCCATTGTCCATCCTGTCAGGTCTTACCATAGAATTCCTGGCAGTCATCGCTTACATACTACTGCCATGGCTCCTGTGGGGAGATATGGGGGGGGGGGTAGGAGCAGCTCCATCAGCAGAAGCTTAAGTCTTTAGTCCTTAATGAGCAGCTTTCTTCACCCGCCTAGTGAGGAGGGTAGCCGCCATAAGAAACAGCAGGAAATGGAGCAGACCCTGCACCAGCAGGTGGTGGACTACTTGGACAGCACTCTACCACCCCAGGTAGAGGATCCCCTGGACTACTGGGCAGCCAAACTGTGTGGCAGCTACTTGCGGAGTTTGCAGTAGAGAAGCTGTCCTACCTGGCCAGTAGTGTGGCATCAGACCGGGTGTTCAGTGCAGCGGGGGCCATCATTACCCCAAGGAGAACCCGCTTGTCCACCCATAATGTGGAGAGACTGACCCTTGTCAAGATGAATCAGGTGTGGATCGGCCAGGAATTCAACACACCAATGCCTTATACATCAGATTAGATCAGCCATGACGCCTCCCCCAAACGTTGAGAAATGAGTCTGGGTTCTAACTACCTGCCTCAGCCACTATTCTGATGCTGGCACCCATCTGATGCCACACATCTGCTAACAGTTTCTCCATCTGCCTCCCACCATCTTTACCAGGGACTGGAATTGTCACCCACCTCCACACTCTGTCATTGTGCCACTTTCTGACCTCCTGCTGCTGCTGGCACCTCCACACACTGTTATTGTGCCCCTCTCTGACCTCCTGCTGCTGCTACTGCCGCCACCTCCACACTCTGTCATTGTGCCACACTATGGCCTACCATGTTGCTGCCACCTCCAGAATTTGTCATTGTGCCACTCTCTGACCTCATGATGCTGCTGCCGCCACCTCCACACTCATGCTGCTGCCAACTGACCGCTGTCTCCCTGGAACACCCTGATTTCCATAATGCTGTTTTCACCCTACACTCCTCTATGACGTAGCCACTATATTTGGTTTTCTCCTTCATTTCATCTGTCAGAAGGAATGAAAAGCTTCAGGATTGATAGCCAAAAGCAGGAGTAGATACAGACACAGAGGACATGCAAATATCCCATTTACTGGTCATGTCTGTTTTGGATCAACTCCTGTTTGGTTTTGGCTTTAGCAATACTGATGGATTATTGACCGATTGAAAGCAGACAATGATGGATGAAATGAAGGGCAAAATGATCAGTGACGTCAATGCAGAATTACTGCCGACACCCTCTGCACTCTTTTGGGGGGTTTCTACATGTATCATCGTTTAACAGAACAGGTTCTGCCGTAATCTATGGAATCATCTGATGTCAGTGTAAAAAGAGTGCACTCTTTGATGTTATAGTGGGATCTTGGCCCTCAGCTCAGTCCTTTCGAGCTGGCACTGACATTATCGTGTCAGGCTAGGTTCCCGCTTCACTTATTTGGTCAAGTTGGCCCCTCTAAGTGCCCATGGAACTGAAGAGTGAAGCGATTCTTAGAGCGGCGGCTGTCATGTGCGTGTCATACTAAAGCACAGCATTGTTTGAAGACCAAACCACGCGCCCTATCCATATTTGCGCATGCCACAACATTCTACAACACCCTACAGGCTCTCTGCAGCCAGGAAATACCTGTTTTTTAACGTGATTTGCCATGATTCGATTCTCATTGAAACAAATTTTGATGGAGAATTCGACTAACTCGGCTTATCGAATTTCTGAAAAATTCACCCATCTCTAATTATAATTATTAAAGACTCAGGACTTCAGATGTCAGCGGGTGGTCCCAGAAGAGTTAAAGAGATACCAAGATACCAAATTGATGTGAACATCTGGTAAGATCTACCCTATTTTCTTTATCCACAATCTTAAGCAAGGTCATATAAGTTAGGTAGTGGATCAGTTAACAGATATTATTAGTATCCCCACAGATGTGTCATGCTTGATTTCTTTATCTGTATGTGTGTTGGTAGAAAGATTATAAACAGTACGTTTTAAACTGCACTCCCCTGTTGCTGACAACATAGCTGTACGCTTGACTATTTTCATCACTCGCACATACTTGAATAAAGATTGTCCACACATGCACAACAACACTTCATTTGGGTCATTGAATGCATATGTGCAGCAAATTCTCCATTAAGCTGGTCTGTGGGAACTGGGTCAGTGGACCACAATTCCCAAGATGGGTGTGGGTCTCAAAGTTGGATATATAACTGGATATTTTGCTCAGTGATTGGCCAGAGCAATATTTACAATTTTGACATGTACAAATAAAACCAATATAACAGCATAAAAAGTACACTAAACCCCAACAAACCATATATTTTCTTAAAGCATACTATTGTCCTATTTTTAAACTTGCATGAAGGAGTTATTAATATAGACACCTTCATGCAATTTTGATTGCATGAAAAGTGTAACATTAAAAAATGTACTTTAGCATTTTACTTTAACCCCTTAACGACTTGGCCTTTTTTATTTTTTTCACTTCCATTTTTCACTCCCCACCTTCAAAAATCTATAACTTTTTTTTTTTCCACATAAAGAGCTCTGTTATGGCTTATTTTCTGCGTAACAAATTGCACTTCGTAGTGACGGTATTTAATATTCCATGGCGCGTACTGGGAAGCGGGAAAAAAATTCCAAATGCAGTGAAAATGGTGAAAAAACACATTTGCCACGTTTTCTTGTGGGCTTAGATTTTACAGCTTTCACTGTGCGCCCCAAATGACATGTCTATTTTATTCTTTGGGTTGCTACGATTACCTGGATACCAAATTTGTATAGGTTTTATAATGTTTTCATACATTTAAAAAAATTAAAACCTCCTGTACAAATTTTTTTTTTTAATTTTGCCATCTTCTGGCGGCAATAACTTTTTCATACTTTGGTGTACGGAGCTGTGGGTGGTGTCATTTTTTGCGACTTTTGATGGCGTTTTCATTGCTATCATTTTCAGGACTGTGCGACCTTTTGATCACTTTTTATTAATTTTTTTTATTTTCCAAAATGGCAAAAAAATGTCATTTTTGACTTTGGACGCTATTTTCCGTTACAGGGTTAAACGCAGGGAAAAACCGTTGTTATATTTTGATAGAGCGGACATTTTCGGACGCGGTGATACCTAATGTGTTTATGATTTTTACTGTTTATTAATATTAATATCAGTTCTAGGGAAAGGGGGGTGATTTGAATTTTTAGGTTTTTTTATTATAATTTTTTTTTTTTTACTTTTTTTTACTTTTACTTTTACTATTTTTCAGACTCCCTATGGTACTTTAACCCTAGGTTGTCTGATCGATCCTACCATATACTGCCATACTGCAATATGGCAGTATATGGGGATTTTACTCCTCATTCATTACAATGTGCTGATAGCACATTGTAATGAATGGGTTAAAACGAGACAGCTTCGGGCCTTCGTGAGACCCGAAGCTGTCATGGCAATGGATCACCGCTCCCCGTGACGTCATCGGGGAGCGGTGATCCTCGGCAAGATGGCGGCCATCTTTTTGGAGGCTCCGGCAGCATTGCCGGCGGCGATGGCCGTGAAAGCACCTGCGATCGGTGCTAGCACCGATCGCGGGTGTTACCGGTAAGCCTTTGCTGCAATATGCAGCAAAGACTTACCGGCTATGGAGAGGGCTCGGCACCGGGACCCGGTTGGGAAGGGGTTAATGTACTTTAAAAATTTAGTTTGATGGTAAAAAATGTGCCCCAAAAACAAAATAATTTGTTTCACACCTAAATGTAATAGATGACCATGTGCTAGATGAACATCTGATTTTCAGCTAGAATTTTTAAAACAATCACAACTTGCAAAATATAGTGATTAAGCAGCTTAAAACGTAAAGGCAACCAATCTGGCAATATGTGAATTCCTTTGTACACTCTCCTCCAGCTTCTTCCTGCATTTTGGTGGCTAAGAAACTGGATTGGGATGCACACTTCAGAGGGCTATAAGTTTGGATTTTCAGCACTCTGAAAAAGGCAAATATGTTCTTTCATATGAATCTAGGATTATGTTTCTAAATGCCAGGGATCCAGATATATTAACTATCAAAATGATAATCAGTAGGGTTTTACAAAAAACCCTAAGATTCTAGGTGCCAGGGATACACAGTTATGGCTCATAGAATCCAGGACATACCTCATACATCCTTGGCCAAAGAGGTGACACCCTCTGAGCACATATAAGATATGTCATTGGCAGAGCAAGGGATAAAGCGCATATTGGAACCTGTCACCAGCTAAAAATGACATTCCTGGTGACAGGTTCCAATAACCTATGCTGATTTTAAAACTACTTTTGTCAGCATTCTGAATAATTTCAGTAGCTTATTTATTATAGTTTAATTCACATTACCTGGCTACCTGCCATCAGCATGTGGTGAGTCTCCTCTCCTCCACACTCATCTATCTCCATCCCCCCTTCCTGTCCTGTTCAACGAACAGACATGGGAGCAAGGGGGATGGTGTAAAGGAAAGGAAGAATGCAATTGAAGACATATGAAGATAAACCTGTGCTAGCAGGTGAAGTGCCTTTTTACCAAAGTGTGAATTAAAATGTAACTTTCAGAAGAATTTAGTTCCTGGGTGACATGGTGAACCCATTGTCACGGGCGCTCATGCGACCCATGCCTCAGGTTGCAGGGGCACCCGTGTACCTCCGTGTTGGCTGCAGCCTCACTTACCTGTCCTCACCCCAGAGTGAGGAGGCTATGCAGGTGGACAAAGCTCATCTGACACCCCAAGAGTGCTCCAGATGATGACAGGAAAAATTTTGCCTCTTTTGTGCTAGCTCCAAGCACTTTCTCAAGACTTGTTCACTCCGTCCACAGCGTCTGGGAAACGCAAGCATCTAGGGTTTCTGGGATAGGCAACCCTAGGTGTGAGCAAAGCCTCTTCACATCTGAATATACCTGTCCTCCTCAGTTCTGGGACAGGTAGCCAGTTTAAAACTTTTACCTTCCTGGATTCCTTCCCTACGGAAAATCTTTTGGATGCTGCCCTGGTCTTCCAACATCATCTTTCGGTGATCCGTCTTGGGAAGCCACTGGTTATCTCGTCCATCAGTGGGCAGATTCTCTGTGATCCGGTCTGGTACCACACTGAGGCTCTCTCTCTGCCAGTTGGGGCCTTGCACAGAGAAAGGCTTTCGTTTTATGTGCTACCCCAGTCTATGTCTTCTGTATTACTGGGTCTTCCATGGTTGCAGAGCCGTGCTCCTATGCTCAACTGGAAACTGGGGAAGTTCTTTGTTGGGGACCTGAGTGCCAGTCATTCTGTCTGGTGCCACTTCATCCTGTACCCACCATGACTACTCCGGCGTCCTCCAAGCCCCTGGTAGGTCTCCCCGCTTCATATATGGACTTTGCTGATGTCTTCTCGGAGAAGCAAGCAGAGACTTTACCACCACACCGACCCTATGACTTCTGTGGGGATTTGGCCCAGTAGAGACTGTGGTAACGGGGTGCTGTGATGCAGTTCAAGACAGTGACACCAAGGTACAGTCCAAAACAGGTCTCGCCTGCGTTTATTGCAGCAAAAGTAAAATAAAACAGCCTTCACATTCAGGCATCCAAACAAAATAATATCCTACCCGTCAGGGTGCTAACTAAACATTGGTTCTCTAACTCACCGCTAACAAAAAACACTTTTGTTGCTCCAGGCCCAGAGAACAAGGCTGCGTGCCCTCCAGCCTCCTGCCAGAGAGAGACAACAACTTCAGATCTGCTGAGTGATTATATCCAGGCTGATTAGGCTGTTCCCATCACCTGTGTCCAAGGTGCTGGACAAACCCACCTCAGCACTAAGGCCTTGCATAGAAGCCAAACCTAGGGGAAACATACCGCCCATCCACAGTTAACCCCTTCAGTGTCTCACATACCCTCCCCCTCTGTTTGACCCTGTGGGGACGAACACTTTTGGCCATCAGACAGTGGGTACGGGATAGGGCATCGGCATTCCCATGCAGCTTTCCTGCTCGATGTTCCACCGTGAATTTAAAATTCTGGAGCATTAGGAACCACCTTGTGACCCTGGCGTTCCTCTCCTTGGCCTGACTCATCCAGGTTAGGGGAGAGTGATCAGTCACTAGTGTAAACTGCCGCCCTACCAGATAATACCTCAGGGATTCCAGAGCCCATTTGATCGCCAAGCACTCCCTCTCAACTATACTATAGTTCTTCTCAGGAGGTGTGAGCTTGCGGCTCAGGAATGTCACGGGATGTTCCTCACCCTCCACTACTTGGGACAGGACAGCCCCTAAGCCCACGTCAGAAGCGTCAGTCTGCACAATAAAGGTCTTGGTGAAGTTAGGGGTGATCAGTACCGGTCCCTCACACAAAACCGTCTTAAGTCGCTGAAACGCCCCCTCAGCCTCTTCACTCCACTTTACCATCACCGCCCTGCTACCCTTGGTCAGGTCAGTCAGGGGTGCCGCTATTGTCGCAAAATCGGGGATAAATCGGCGATAATAGCCCACTATGCCCAGAAAAGCCCTCACTTGCTTCTTGCTCAAGGGTCGTGGCCACTGCTGGATCGCCTCTACTTTATTTACTTGGGGTTTGATGACCCCTCGCCCAATACGGTACCCCAGGTAACGGGCCTCTTCCAGTCCCAGTGCACACTTTTGGGGGTTCGCTGTCAGCCCTGCTGCCCTCAGAGAGTCTACCACTGCTTGTACTTTGGCTAGATGACTCCCCCAGTCGTTACTATAGACTATGATGTCATCTAAGTAGGCCGAGGCATAACTCCGGTGAGGTTTTAGCACGAGATCCATTAACCTCTGGAATGTGGCGGGAGCCCCATGTAGCCCAAAGGGGAGTACCACGTACTGAAAAAGCCCATCAGGGGTAACAAAAGCGGTCTTCTCTTTAGCCCTGTCAGTCAGGGGGACCTGCCAATACCCTTTCGTCAGGTCAAGGGTGGAGAAGAACCTAGCCTGTCCAAGTCGTTCTATCAACTCGTCAACCCTGGGCATGGGATAGGAATCAAATTTGGACACCTCGTTCAACTTCCTAAAATCATTGCAGAACCGTAGGGAACCATCCGGTTTGGGAATCAACACAATAGGACTCGACCAGTCACTTTTAGATTCCTCGATAACCCCCAGGTCTAACATCTGCCTGACTTCTTCGGATATGGCAAGCCGGCGCGCTTCAGGGACCCGGTAGGGTTTTTGGTGTACCCGGATGTGGGGTTCGGTTATGATGTCATGCTTGATGACTGAAGTACGTCCCGGTAATTTAGAGAACACATCCACATTTCGGAGCACAAACTCCTTCGCTTCCTGAATCTGGGCCCTGGAGAGGGACTCCGAGATCCGTACTTCAGGCACCTTGGCATCGGGTACACCTACCTCCGGGGTCCCCTTCTTGGAGACAGACGCCTCCTCTACTCCCATGGCCATCAGGGACTCTCTTTCCCTCCATGGCTTTAGGAGGTTCACGTGGTATATCTGTTCGGGTTTCCTCCTCCCCGGCTGAGATACCCTGTAGGTTACCTTCCCCGCTCTCTCCATGACCTCATATGGTCCTTGCCATTTGGCCAAGAACTTGCTCTCCACGGTGGGCACCAGAACTAGCACTTTGTCGCCTGGGTTAAAGGTCCTGAGTCTGGCTGACCTATTGTAGACCCTAGACTGGGCCTCTTGTGCCCTTGTCATGTGCTCCTTTACAAGGGGCATTACCGCCGCTATGCGGTCCTGCATAAGGGAGACGTGTTCTATCACACTACGGTGGGGGGTCCTCTCCTGTTCCCAGGTCTCCTTGGCTACATCCAACAGCCCACGTGGGGAACGGCCATATAACAGCTCAAAGGGTGAGAAACCCGTAGAGGACTGGGGAACTTCACGTATGGCAAACATCAAATAGGGCAACAAACAATCCCAGTCCTTCCCATCTTTGCTGACCACCCTCTTTAGCATCCCCTTCAAGGTCTTGTTAAACCTCTCGACCAGGCCATCTGTCTGAGGATGATACACAGAGGTGCGGAGCTGTTTTACCTGCAGTAACTTACACATCTCCTTCATTACTCTAGACATGAATGGGGTACCCTGGTCAGTCAAGATTTCCTTGGGGAGGCCGGTGCGTGAGAATACCTGGAACAGCTCCCTAGCAATATTTTTGGAGGAGGTGTTCCTTAGTGGAATCGCCTCGGGATACCGCGTAGCGTAGTCCAGGATAACCAGGATGTATTGGTGCCCCCTTGAGGATTTGACTATGGGGCCAACCAGATCCATTGCAATCCGTTCAAATGGCACCTCTATGATTGGTAGTGGGACCAAAGGACTCCTGAAGTGGGACACCGGGGCAGTAAGTTGACACTCAGGGCAGGAGCTACAATACCGGTTTACCTCCTCCCACACCCCGGGCCAGAAAAATCTCTGCAGGATCCTCTCTCGGGTCTTCTCAGCACCTAAGTGCCCTCCCAGCACATGTTTGTGTGCCAACTCTAGCACCAGCCTACGGTGAGATTGGGGTACTACAAGTTGCTCAACCTCCTCACCCCGTATCTGGTCGACCCGGTACAACAGTTCCCCAACAATCACCATTCGGGGGTATATTTTATCAGCCCCTGGTATTTGGAGTACCCCATTTATCACCTTAACATTCTCCCGTGCTTTAACCAAGGTAGGGTCCTGTAGCTGTGCAGCCCCAAAATTTTCACGGGAAATCTCAAGGTCCGGCATGTCGGCCATCTCCTCGTGGCCCTCGACCTCACCAGCTAGAACCTCTAGGGGAGAGAATTCATCACATGGGGTCACCCCTACTGCTGGTGTGGGTACATCGGCCTCAAAGGGTTCAGGGGCCAAGGCCGGACATACCTGATGCCCATTATCTGCAACAGCACCTGAGGTGGGTCTTCGTCTCCAGAGGTCCCAAAACACCGGTAAGTCTCTGCCAATAATAGCCTCATGAAACAGGGTCCCCACCACCCCCACTTCATGGGTGACAGTACCACAAGGTGTATGTAGGTTGATGACGGCAGTGGGATATTCGCGAGTGTCCCCATGTATACATAGCACTCCCACTTTCCGCCCACTGTACAGTCCAGGATCAACCAAAGTTCCCCGCACCAGGGTGACCAGACTCCCTGAGTCTAGCAAGGCTTCCACCGTGTGACCACCGATTGTGACCATACACACTTGGGGTTCTGCATCCGTGACTGACTCGGCTGCCAGAGCCGGCCGGGCAAACAGTGACACTCGCCGGGTCTGGTTGCAGTCCATTGGCTCCACTGACAGGGGACAGTTGGCAGCAATATGGCCCATTTCATGGCATCGCCAACACTGGATACGGCTATGACCTCGGTCACGAGCCTCACTGGGTTTCTGGGTATCCACGCCCCCCAATGAACCCCCTCCCAACCTGACATGCCTCCCCTTTTCCGCAGTAGTAGCCTTACCCAACGGTTTGGTGACCCTGTCACTGGCACTGCTTCGTGTGGGAGAGGTAAGTAGAAAGTCCTCCGTAGCCCGATATCTCTCTACTAGGGACACGAGTTCCTCAGCTTTTGTGGGACCGGCCTGTCCAACCCACCGCTGGAGCCGAGAGGGCAGAGAACGGGTGAATTTGTCGAGAACCACTCTCTCCACCATCTGTGCTGGGGTGCAGTCCTCTGGTTGGAGCCACTTCCGGACAAGATGGATCAGGTCATGCATTTGGGAGCGTGGGGGTAGTTTTTCTGAGTAAGCCCACTGGTGGACCCGGCTGGAACGAACTTGAACGGTGACCCCAAGACGAGCCAGAATCTCCACCTTTAGCTGGGGGTACTCACGGGCCTCCGTTTCACTCAGGTCGTAGTAAGCCTTCTGCGACTCGCCTGTCAGGAACGGTGCCAGGACATCTGCCCACTGCTCAGCCGGTAACTCCTCTCGCTCAGCTACTCGCTCGAACACAGTGAGATACGCCTCCACGTCGTCGGTCGCCGTCATCTTTTGTAAAGCCTTCTGCACTGCAGCCCGTGCGGAATGCTGGACAACCGGGTACCCTTGCAAACCAGTATGGGACCCCTCAGAAGTCGTCGCTTGCGGTGCTGCCATAACGCCAGAAAACTTTTCCATCATCAGCTGGAACATGGCTCGGGACTCTTCCCGCTGTTGCTGGAGCATGGCTTGCTGCAGCTGCCGATCAGCCCGGGACTCTTCCTGCTGCTGGCGGGACCTCTCCTCCTGCTGCTGGAACATGGCTTTAATAATGTCCTCCATCTTGGCTTTATCCTGCAATTTGCCTGCTGCTTTCACCCAGGCCATGCAATGTTGCAGGATGTAGCGAGCCTTTCAGGTGTGTGTCTTTGAACTGCCCGCAATCCGAAGCACCATATGTGGGGATTTGGCCCAGTAGAGACTGTGGTAACGGGGTGCTGTGATGCAGTTCAAGACAGTGACACCAAGGTACAGTCCAAAACAGGTCTCGCCTGCGTTTATTGCAGCAAAAGTAAAATAAAACAGCCTTCACATTCAGGCATCCAAACAAAATAATATCCTACCCGTCAGGGTGCTAACTAAACATTGGTTCTCTAACTCACCGCTAACAAAAAACACTTTTGTTGCTCCAGGCCCAGAGAACAAGGCTGCGTGCCCTCCAGCCTCCTGCCAGAGAGAGACAACAACTTCAGATCTGCTGAGTGATTATATCCAGGCTGATTAGGCTGTTCCCATCACCTGTGTCCAAGGTGCTGGACAAACCCACCTCAGCACTAAGGCCTTGCATAGAAGCCAAACCTAGGGGAAACATACCGCCCATCCACAGTTAACCCCTTCAGTGTCTCACACTTCCCTATACAACTTTAGCCAGGCACATCTCCTCTACAGGGTCGGACGTACCCACTTTTCGTGCCTGAAACCGCAGCTATGTCAGCCTAAGTGAAGGAGAATCTATCACCCAAGTCCTCTTCTCCTGGCTGTCAGGATTCAGGATAAGTGGATCCTCTGGTACTAGCCGACACTCGGGACCGGAATCTTAGTGGCACCTGGTCTTCACCAGAGCCCGCCGTAAAGCGAGATGGTCTTGCTGCGGCAAAGTACCACCAGGTCGTTCCACGGGTGCGTTTAGCCGCTGGAGGTGAGACAGGTAAGTTTAGAAGCTGGGGCACACGGAGGTACACGGGTGCGCCTGCGACCTGGGATATGGGTCGCAGGGGCACATGTGACACTACCAATGCTGGGTTCTTCTTTGTGGGCACCAAGGATGGCTCACTCTGTCCATGCATAGATTATCGCGGTCTTAGCTGCCTCTGATCACGGAACTCTTCGACTGCCTACGTGGAGCCAAGGTCTTCACCTAATTAGACCTATAGGGGGCATTTAATCTCATCCGCGAAGGCGACAAATGAGAGATCACCTTCAATATTCGTGATGGACACTTTGAGTATCTCGTCATGCCGCTTGGACTCTATAACGCACCAGCCGTATTACAAGAATTCGTTAACATTTTCAGAGACCTGCTATTTTGCACTAACATACTTCTCATGCAATTTGCGCTTGTGCGGGGTATTTGACCTTGATGCCGGAAGTCTTAGTGGTCTGCGCATTCATCTTACATGGGGGCCACCATTACTTGCATACACGGGAGCATAGATGCTTAGCATCGGAATCTTAGTTAAGGTATTTATTTCTGCATTTTCCGGTACACCAGTCATCCCTGAGGAAGCCACTATATGTGGCGATACGCGTGGGGTGCTTCTTCCTCCACTGCATCACGTAACTTTCCTTGACAGGCCAGCACAGTGTGATAAAAATTGCATTATATGCTGATTGTTTTAATTTCTTGGGACGCATATGCGTGTGTCCTGCCCAATATGGTCTTATGGACCCATGCCTCGGGTCGCAGGTGCACCTGTGTACCTCCGTGTTGGCTGTAGGCTTACTCACTTGTCCAAGCTACAGTGACGGCTCCCTGTGGTTCGGCGCATCCCCGCCCCCTAGTGCATGTGCATCGGCTTTGTGAAATTTAAAGGGCCAGTGTGTTATTGTAACTTTTGTAATTTCCTGTTGTGACTTCCGCTTCGTTCCCACATCTCGATTCTTTTCCGCCTGTCTTTTTTGCTACATTACCGACTCTGCTCCTTTGCCACCTTTGTGACCTCCTGCCTGACTACGACTCTGACTCACTTTTCCGTTTCTGTACCTCGCCTTGTACCATGCCTGTGGAGCAACCTGGTGGTATTCTGCCACAGCAAGTCCAACCCCCTTTGCAGCGGGCTCTGGTAAATACTAGGTGCCACTTGGACTCTGCTCCCAGGTGTCGGCTTATGCCATCGCTCACAGCGGTTCAGTGGGTCCACCACCACTGATCCTGCCACTGATACACTTCTCTCCTCTTTTTCTCCTTCTGATCCTAGCTGCAATGTACAAGGTCCTCTCCCCTACCATGGCTCCTTATTTCTCTTCCTCTTCACTTATTCCTCATTGGTCTCTCTGCCCTCTTTATCTGCTTTTCCCTGCCTTTGTGTCACTGTACTTGCACAGTTCGTATGGGACAACTGTCACAGTCACGGAGGGTATTACGGAGTACCAGGAGGAAGAGTCTG
Organism: Engystomops pustulosus; assembly: GCF_040894005.1. Lineage (NCBI taxonomy): Eukaryota > Metazoa > Chordata > Amphibia > Anura > Leptodactylidae > Engystomops > Engystomops pustulosus. The sequence continues at coordinate 120,116,178 of NC_092416.1, forward strand.
TGGACCCTCTGGACCACCGCAGGAACCAGAACCAGCCGCAAAGCGGGATGGTCTTGCTGCAGCGGGGTGCCACCAGGTTGTTCCACGGGTGCGACCTGTGGTGGCAGCCAAGATAGCAGGGGTAGGAGGAAGTGCAGGACACAGTCCGAGCCTGGAATGACAGCAGGAACACGGAGGAACACTGGTAACACAGGAAAAGGGAGGAACACTGGTAACGCTGGTAAACACCGCTGGACTGGAAGGCACTGCAGGAACACGGAGGCAGGCTGAGGACACACAGGAGCGTCTGGGAACTCTGAAGACACACAGGAGCATCTGGAAATGCTGGAGACACACAGGAGCGTCTGGGAACGCTGGAGACACAGGAAACACAGGAGCATCTGGAAAACGCTGGAGACACACAGGAGCGTCTGGGAACGCTGGAGACACAGAAAACACAGGAGCGTATGGAAACACTGGAGAATGGCTTTCACTTCAACAGGAACCACTTTGGAAAGCGAGGTCTGGAAACCTTGGAAGTTCCTTGAAGATTGCTGAAGATCCGGTGAAGCATGAAGGGAGGTGCCAGATTATAATGGCTGAGCCGGATTAGCCAGCGCCAATCAGCAGGACACTGGCCCTTTAAGGTTAGAAGAGCTGGCGTGTCCGCGCCCTAGCAGCAGGAGCTCGCAGCCTAGTTAGACGGGAAGTAGGCTCATGGAGAGGTAAGTCCGGGCCAGGGGGCCCACCGCCACACAGAGAGGCACGGGTGTGCCCATGATCCGAGACAAGGATCGCGGGTGCATCCGTGACAGTACCCCCCCCCCATACATACCGAGGTAAGTCTCACCCAGGACCCCAGGGTGATGGTGTCTCCTAGACTTGGGACCGACAATGTACAGGTAGAGGTTTTGCCGGAGACGACTGGAACGTCCCTTGGCCATGTGTTGGCCTCTGTCAACTTGAATTGGAAAGCCGGAGACTGGAGTGGCTTCTGGAAAGCCGGAGGCTGGAGCGGCTCTTGGAAAGCCGGAGGCTAGAGCGGCTGTTGGAAAGCCGAAGGCTGGAGTGGCTCTTGGAAGGCCGGAGACTGGAGTGGCTTCTGGAAAGCCGTAGGCTGGAGTGGCCTCTGGAAAGCCAAAGGCTGGAGCGGCTCTTGGAAAGCCGGAGACTGAAGTGGCTTCTGGAAAGCCGGAGACTGGAGTGGCTTCGGGAAAGCCGGAAACTGGAGTGGCTTCTGGAAAGCCGGAGACTGGAGTGGCTTCTGGAAAGCCGGAGACTGGAGTGGTTTCGGGAAAGTCGGAGACTGGAGTGGCTTCTGTAAAGCCGGAGGCTGGAGCGGCTCTTGGAAGGCCGTAGACTGGAGTGGCTTCTGGAAAGCCAGAGGCTGAAGCGGCTTTTGGAAAGCTGGAAACTGGAGTGGCTTCTAAAAAGCCAAAGACTGGAGTGGCTCTTGGTAAGCCGGAGGCTGGAGTGGCTTCTGGAAAGCAGGAGCCAAGCGGGGCATACATGGAAGCCGATCTTGAAGTTGCTGGGGTTTAAGCAAACGTTGAAGCACGGATACAACTCTGCCTAGTTGTTCTTCCCAAAAAGTGAGCAGGCAGGACTGCTGGGCGACCACCCCGGGAAAAACAGCCAGCAACTGATGGGAATCCTTGGTGGAGTCCCTTTAAGGCTAAAAGAGCTTGTGCGCGCACTCTATCAGCGGGAGCTCACGGCCTAGTCAGACACGAAGCAGGCTTGTGGAGAGGTACATATTTTACAACTTTCAATAAAGATTATTGAACAGAATATGTTATTTTTTATTATTTGTATTAAAATCAAATTACTGAAAACATTGAAAAAGGTATGAATATTGTGACTTAAAAACAGAACCTTTATCAGTAGGAACGATTTGTAGCACCTCAATATTAGCATGCACAATGCTTGTACTGTCTCTGAGATTATCTCTCTCATTAAATATATACCAAGCTGGTCTCGACAATTATCGTCAGGTCTGCTAATCTTGCATCTTTGTCTCCTGTATACCAACTTGATAGGAGCCAAAAGTCACAGTTCAACACAATAGAAGCCAATAGTCTCATTACCTCACAGTAGCCAAGTCAAAGTGCCTCCAACCATAACCTATCACAGTTCCCCCCACAGTAGCCAAGTCACACTGCCTCCCACAGTAGCCAACTCACAGTGTCTCCTACCGAAGCCCGGGTCCCCTCTCCTAGCTGTGACTGAAGTCCCAGTATTTCCTGCCTGATGGCAGCCTTTTTATGTTAAACATTTCCTGATTGTTAAATGTTTTGGATGCATGGACATTGTAATAAAGGTTGGGGCTTGCAGTTGAAAATGTGCTCTTGAACAGCAGCTAGCTATAATTGCCAATAATGGGTGTGTTGGGCAAAGTAAATAGTTTTATATTATAACAAAAGCCATTGCCGGTTAACAGGTTAAGCCAGTCATGATTATTCAGTGCTACATCTGTAATAATATATAGTAAATCTGCTATAACTTCAAAGATTATATTTTAACATAGAGCTGCATACAATGACTATTATGGAAAGACTCTGGCGACATCTAGAGGTAAGTGTTACTAATGACAATAAAGTATTATTCGTCTTTAAAGGGCACACGTCAACACAAAATGATCAATATTATCCAAGGATTTATGTAAAAAATATATATATATATTATTTTTTTTTAAATGTTCATTTTTTGGAAATGTTACAACATTTAATAACAAAGTACTACATCCTGCTATGTTAGCCACCTGGCAGGGGTGTTGTTGGACCACAATAAGAAAGCAGGCAAATAGAGTTGGCAGCTGCTGTGTGGTGTGACAAGCCCACCCACCACCACCATGGTGGGGTTAAGGGTAAAGGAAGTAGCTCCCATACTATATGCCACTCCCATACCTTACGCCCCGCCCTCCCGCAGAAGAGAGGGAGTGCTTTGTACCGCCACCTCATAAATACGCCAAACCGCTGTAAGCTAGGTCCATCAATCGGACCGTTACGTACTGGAATGTTTCCTAACTTTACTGTATAAAGCTAGCAATTTAACAGTGCTATAACTGGGGAAAGGCTTGCAAGCTGCTTTCTTGAGTTTGTGCAGCTTAAAGGGGTTTGCCATGAAAGAAAATTCTTAAATTTCAATCTTATAGTGATATTTATGCAATAAAGATCATTTTTAATCCTTTACTTTACAATTTAACTCAGTTGTATTGCTGTTTTAGCTCATATCACTCCCTAGGCGGATCAGTACAAAATTCCAGAGTGTGTGCAGGGACTATCTAAGCAGACACTTCATGATTCCTCTAGCTCTGTGAGCTGAAAATTTGCTTAGATTATGAGGTTTTAGGTTTATCTACACTTTCATTTACCTTCTGAACATTGTACTAGTATCTGACACATAGTAAGAGATATGAAACAGATCAGAGATGAGAGATGATAAGATCCATGAGATACATAAACACACTATTGGGCAGATTTATCAAGGTGTCTGAAAGTCACAACATTTCTAGTTGCCCATGGCAACCAATCACAGCCCAGCTTTCATTTTACCAGTGCTCATGAATATTTTAAAGGGGAGCTGTGATTGGTTGCCATGGGCAACTAGAAATATTCTGACTTTCAGACAGCTTGATAAATCTGTCCTAATGCCACTCTCTGCTCTCACGCTACCAGATCTGATGTGCCTCCCTCCCCCTTCCCCTGGATAAAGAAATTATCTGCCTGTAGCTTGTAGCTCTCCTCTTGCTGCTGTTGATGTTTGCCGGCAGGAAGTCAGTGTGCATCAGTGTGAGCTCCTACTGGAATGCAGTGGGGAAGGAGCTGGAGGCAGAGAGCAGAGAATATCTCCGTTCCACAGGGTCAGACAGCAAAGCAAGAATGCTGATCCTAAAGTCAGAAGATACAGGGTCGGAAACCAGGGGCAACTGAAATTGTGTACAGGTTTTAATTATATCTGTGAAATTCTGTATTTTTGTTGATAACAGTAAATTAGAGAATTTGTTATTTTGTTACCATGAGTATATTTAAGAAACTTGTCTTCATGGGAATACCCTTTAAGTATTTGTTTTAAAATATGGACTGTGCTGGGTTTTATCTCTATATATGTGCTGTGTCTCATCTTCCTTTCTACATGGACACTTCAGCTGCTAAAGAACCCCATAATACATGCCTGTATTTTAGCTGATTAAAAAAAAAATAAAACCTTTTGTACAGCAATATATATTTTGTTTCATTGTATTCTGACACTAATAACTTTTTCATACTTTGGTGTACAGAGCTGTGCATAGTTTTGCAATACAAAATGATGTTTTTATTGCTCCCATTTTAGGGACTGTACGACCTTATCATAACTTTTACACCATTTGTGCAAAATGGTGAAAAAGTGGTGATTTAGACATTTGGGAGCTATTCTCTGTTATGCAGTTCACCACAGAGAATAATCATTTTTATATTTTGATAGACAAGGCGATATGCACCAATACTTAACATGCTTTTAATTTTTTTGTTTATTTTTATATCATTTTTGTCACGTCCAAACAATCATGCCCAGGCGTCGGCATCCACACATGCAAGCTAAGTATCCTGCCACCCGTTACTTTTTAGGTGTTACTATGAAGATATAAAATGTAACACTTCTTTGGGGATGGTGCTAGAGGTTGAGGGACATGTGCAATATAGCACATTGATATAGTATCTAATCCTCTGCACAATAGCACTTTGAAATACTGTGACTAGTGCAATACCTATGGATGATTTGAAATCCTTCTTTTCCTTGTATATATTTGTTCCCTATGAAATTCCACACCATGAATTAAATGTATGTATTATGAATTGAATGTATGTACTATATGGGCAAGGGTGCAATTGATGGTTATTAGAGATGAGCGAGCACTAAAATGCTCGGGTACTCGTTATTCGAGACGAACTTTTCCCGATGCTCGAGTGCTCGTTTCGAGTAACGAGCCCCATTGAAGTCAATGGGAGACTCGAGCATTTTTCAAGGGGACCAAGGCTCTGCACAGGGAAGCTTGGCCAAACACCTGGGAACCTCAGAAAAGGATGGAAACACCACGGAAATGGACAGGAAACAGCAGGGGCAGCATGCATGGATGCCTCTGAGGCTGCTTAATCGCACCATTATGCCAAAATTATGGGCAACAGCATGGCCATGACAGAGTGACCGAATGAGGCTAGATAGCATCTAAAACATCCAATAATTGACCCTGACACTATAGGGGACGGCATGCAGAGGCAGCGGCAGCGGCAGCAGCGGCAGGCTAGAGAGTGTCATGGCAACATACCCTAAATGGACTCAGGCTTAAAACCAATGGGTGGCAGAGATGAACCAAAGGAGGTGAGCAAGAAGCGCTCAAATAATATCGGTACATGATAAAAGTTTGCCAGTATATTTTGTGGATTACACAGCAGGGTGGCGACAAAGTTAACATGGAAGCCATGAAAACAATCCAAAATTCTGCCTGACACAGCTCGTTTGATAAGGGGACCATGTATGGAGGCAGTGAACTAGTAGTAGATTAAAGGTGCTGCAGTTAAAACTATGTTAGTTGGATCTTGGCATGGAGCTGGCGCTCCGCTGCCAGGCGAGCTTTTGCCAATCCAAGCCCCTGTCTCTAGGCTACTCCCCAAACAGCACTTCTAAGAACCTTTTGTATAAGATCAAGTGTAGTAGCGTTCTTATAAGTTTGGGATATGGCGGGTGAGGGGAATGTAAACATCTGCGCAAGAAGCGCTGAAATAATATCCGTAAATGAAAAAAGTTTTCCAGTATATTTTGTGGCTTACACAGCACGGTGGCGACAAAGTTAACAAGTTTGATGCGGAATGCCCTGTAATAGCTCTTGGGCGGTGTGCCTTTTATCACCTAGGCTCAGCAGTTTGAGCACCGCCTGCTGTCGCTTAGCGACGGCACTGCTGCTGTGCCTAGAGCTACCGACTGATGGCGCCATGCCCACGGATGGTAATTCGGAGGAGGAGGAGGAGGTGGAGGAGGGGTGGGAGGAGGAGGAGGCATAGTAGGCCTGAAACACCTGGACCGAGGTAGGCCCCGCAATCCTCTGCATCGGCAGTATATGACCAGCCCCAGGGTCAGACTCGGTCCCAGCCTGCACCAAGTTAAGTGTAGTAGCGTTCTTATAAGTTTGGAATATGGCGGGTGAGGGGAATGTAAACAGATGCGCAAGAAGCGCTGAAATAATATCCGTAAATGGTAAAAGTTTGCCAGTATATTTTGAGGATTACACAGCAGGGTGGCGACAAAGTTAACAAGTTTGTTGTGGAAGCCATGAAAACAACCCAAAATTCTGCCTGACACAGCACGTTTGATAAGGCGGCCATGTATGGAGGCAGTGAACTAGTAGTAGATTAAAGGTGCTGCAGTTAAAACTATGTTAGTTGGTTCTTGGCATGGAGCTGGCGCTCTGCTGCCAGGCGAGCTTTCGCCAATCCAAGCCCCTGTCTCTAGGCTACTCCCCAAACAGCACTTCTAAGAACCTTTTGTATAAGATCAAGTGTAGTAGCGTTCTTATAAGTTTAGGATATGGCGGGTGAGGGGAATGTAAACAGATGCGCAAGAAGCGCTGAAATAATATCCGTAAATGGTAAAAGTTTGCCAGTATATTTTGAGGATTACACAGCAGGGTGGCGACAAAGTTAACAAGTTTGTTGTGGAAGCCATGAAAACAACCCAAAATTCTGCCTGACACAGCACGTTTGATAAGGCGGCCATGTATGGAGGCAGTGAACTAGTAGTAGATTAAAGGTGCTGCAGTTAAAACTATGTTAGTTGGTTCTTGGCATGGAGCTGGCGCTCCGCTGCCAGGCGAGCTTTCGCCAATCCAAGCCCCTGTCTCTAGGCTACTCCCCAAACAGCACTTCTAAGAACCTTTTGTATAAGATCAAGTGTAGTAGCGTTCTTATAAGTTTAGGATATGGCGGGTGAGGGGAATGTAAACAGATGCGCAAGAAGCGCTGAAATAATATCCGTAAATGGTAAAAGTTTGCCAGTGTATTTTGTGGATAACACAGCAGGGTGGCGACAAAGTTAACAACTTTGATGTGGAATCCATGAAAACAACCCAAATTTCGGCCTGACACACCTCGTTTGATAAAGGGACGATGTATGGAGGCAGCTATATGGACGACTTTTGGAGGTAGCAATGGAGACAACGTGTGGAGGCTGCTATGGAGACAATTCAATTTGGATAGTGCCTGTATGTGGCAGTCCAAAAAAGTTTTCAAACCAGAGGAGCAGGTAGGTGGCCCTCCATAAAAATGGAATAGATTGAGTGCCTGTATGTGGCAGTCCAAAAAAGTTTTCAAACCAGAGGAGCAGGTAGGTGGCCCTCCATAAAAATGGAATAGATTGAGTGCCTGTATGTGGCAGTCCAAAAAAGTTTTCAAACCAGAGGAGCAGGTAGGTGGCCCTCCATAAAAATGGAATAGATTGAGTGCCTGTATGTGGCAGTCCAAAAAAGTTTTCAAACCAGAGGAGCAGGTAGGTGGCCCTCCATAAAAATGGAATAGATTGAGTGCCTGTATGTGGCAGTCCAAAAAAGTTTTCAAACCAGAGGAGCAGGTAGGTGGCCCTCCATAAAAATGGAATAGATTGAGTGCCTGTATGTGGCAGTCCAAAAAAGTTTTCAAACCAGAGGAGCAGGTAGGTGGCCCTCCATAAAAATGGAATAGATTGAGTGCCTGTATGTGGCAGTCCAAAAAAGTTTTCAAACCAGAGGAGCAGGTAGGTGGCCCTCCATAAAAATGGAATAGATTGAGTGCCTGTATGTGGCACTCCCAAAAATTGTTTAAAACAGAGGACCGGGTCGGTGGCCCTCCATAAAAATTAAATGCATAAAGTACTATAGCTAGAGCCAGTGGGCCCTGTCAAAAAATAGCCAGTTTCCTCTGCTTTACTGTACAAAGAGGAGGAGAAGGAGGAAAATGAGGAGGAGGAGGAGTGGATAAATTATTCAGGTTGAGCTTCCTTCACCTGGTGGAGATTGGAAATTAGGAGAAATCCAGGCTTTATTCATCTTGATAAGCGTCAGCCTGTCAGCGCTGTCAGTCGACAGGCGTGTACGCTTATCGGTGATGATGCCACCAGCTGCACTGAAAACCCGCTCGGACAAGACGCTAGCGGCAGGGCAGGCAAGAACCTCCAAGGCGTACAGCGCCAGTTCGTGCCACATGTCCAGCTTTGAAACCCAGTAGTTGTAGGGAGCTGTGTGATCATTTAGGACGATGCTATGGTCAGCTACGTACTCCCTCACCATCTTTCTGTAAAGATCAGCCCTACTCTGCCGAGACTGGGGACAGGTGACAGTGTCTTGCTGGGGTGACATAAAGCTGGCAAAAGCCTTGTAAAGCGTACCCTTGCCAGTGCTGGACAAGCTGCCTGCTCGCCTACTCTCCCTCGCTACTTGTCCCGCAGAACTACGCACTCTGCCGCTGGCGCTGTCAGAAGGGAAATACTGTTTCAGCTTGTGCACCAGGGCCTGCTGGTATTCATGCATTCTCACACTCCTTTCCTCTCCAGGGATGAGAGTGGAAAGATTTTGCTTGTACCGTGGGTCCAGGAGAGTGAACACCCAGTAATCGGTGCTGGAATAAATTCTTTGAACGCGAGGGTCACGGGATAGGCAGCCTAGCATGAAATCTGCCATATGCGCCAGAGTACCAACGCGTAAGAATTCACTCCCCTCACTGGCCTGACTGTCCATTTCCTCCTCCTCCAACTCCTCCAACTCCTCTTCTTCTGCCCATACACGCTCAACAGTGAAGGACTCAACAATGGTCCCCTCTTGTGTCTCGCCAACATTCTCCTCCTCTTCCTCCTCATCCTCCTCCACCTCCTCCGATATGCGCTGAGAAACAGACCTAAGGGTGCTTTGGCTATCAACAAGGGAATCTTCTTCCCCCGTCTCTTGTGAGGAGCGCAAAGCTTCCGACTTCATGCTGACCAGAGAGTTTTTCAACAGGCCAAGCAGCGGGATGGTGAGGCTGATGATGGCGGCATCGCCACTGACCATCTGTGTTGACTCCTCAAAGTTACTCAGCACCTGACAGATATCAGACATCCACGTCCACTCCTCATTGTAGACTTGAGGAAGCTGACTGACCTGACTACCAGTTCTGGTGGAAGTTGACATCTGGCAGTCTACAATCGCTCGGCGCTGCTGGTAAACTCTGGATAACATGGTCAGTGTTGAATTCCACCTCGTGGGCACGTCGCACAACAGTCGGTGAGCGGGCAGTTGGAGGCGGCGCTGCGCTGCCCTGAGAGTGGCAGCATCTGTGCTGGACTTCCTGAAATGCGCACAGATGCGGCGCACCTTCGTGAGCAAATCAGACAGATTGGGGTATGTCTTGAGGAAACGCTGAACTATCAGATTTAACACATGGGCCAGGCATGGCACATGTGTCAGTCTGCCGAGTTGCAGAGCCACCACCAGGTTACGGCCGTTGTCACACACAACCATGCCTGGCTTCAGGTTCAGCGGTGCCAGCCACAGATCAGTCTGCGCCGTGATGCCCTGTAATAGTTCTTGGGCGGTGTGCCTTTTATCGCCTAGGCTCAGCAGTTTCAGCACCGCCTGCTGTCGCTTAGCGACGGCACTGCTGCTGTGCCTAGAGCTACCGACTGATGGCGCCATGCCCACGGATGGTCGTTCGGAGGAGGAGGTGGAGGAGGGGTGGGAGGAGGAGGAGGCATAGTAGGCCTGAAACACCTGGACCGAGGTAGGCCCCGCAATCCTCGGCGTCGGCAGTATATGACCAGCCGCAGGGTCAGACTCGGTCCCAGCCTCCACCAAGTTAACCCAATGTGCCGTCAGCGATATATAGTGGCCCTGCCCGGCAGCACTCGTCCACGTGTCCGTGGTCAGGTGGACCTTGTCAGAAACGGTGTTGGTCAGGGCACGGATTATGTTGTCTGACACGTGCTGGTGCAGGGCTGGGACGGCACATCGGGAAAAGTAGTGGCGGCTGGGGACCGAATACCGAGGGGCGGCCGCCGCCATGAGGCTGCGAAAGGCCTCGGTCTCTACTAGCCTATAGGGCAGCATCTTCAGGCTTAGCAATCTGGAGATGTGCACATTAAGGGCTTGGGCGTGCGGGTGGGTTGCACTATATTTGCGTTTCCGTTCCAGCATCTGGGGTATGGAGAGCTGAACGCTGGTGGATGCTGTGGAGGATCGTGGAGGCGACGATGGGGTTTTTGTGGCAGGGTCCTGGGCAGGGGGCTGACTATCAGCTGACACAGGGGAAGGAGCAGTGGTGTGCACGGCCGGAGGTGAACGCGCTTGTTGCCACTGAGTGGGGTGTTTAGCATTCATATGCCTGCGCATACTGGTGGTAGTTAAGCTAGTAGTGGTGGAACCCCTGCTGATCCTGGTTTGGCAAATGTGGCACACCACAGTCCGTCGGTCATCCGGTGTTTCCTTAAAGAACCTCCAGACTTCTGAAAATCTAGCCCTCGCCGCAGGAGCCCTCGCCACGGGAGCTTCACTAGTTGACACATTTGGCGCTGATGCACCAGCTCTGGCCCTGCCTCTCCGTCTGGCCCCACCACTGCCTCTTCCAACCTGTTCTGGTCGAGGACTCTCCTCCGTCTCAGAAGCACTGTGTTCACCCGGCCTCTCAACCCAGCTTGGGTCTGTCACCTCATCATCCTCCGATCCCTCAGTCTGCTCCCCCCTCGGACTTCCTGCCCTGACAACTTCCCCACTGTCTGACAACCGTGTCTCCTCATCGTCGGACACCTCTTTACACACTTCTTCCACTACGTCAACAAGGTCATCATCACCCACAGACTGCGACTGGTGGAAAACCTGGGCATCGGAAAATTGCTCATCAGCAACCGGACAAGTGGTTTGTGACTGTGGGAAGGGTCCAGAAAACAGTTCCTCAGAGTATGCCGGTTCAAATGGCAAATTTTGCTGGGAGGGGGCAGACTGGGGGGGAGGAGGCTGAGGTGCAGGAGCTGGAGGAGTGCCGATTTCGGTGACATGGGTGGACTGCGTGGAAGACTGACTGGTGGACAAATTGCTCGAAGCATTGTCGGCAATCCACGACATCACCTGTTCGCACTGTTCTGGCCTCAACAGTGCTCTACCACGAGTCCCAGTAACTTCAGACATGAACCTAGGGAGTGTAGCTCTGCGGCGTTCCCCTGCTCCCTCATCAGCAGGTGGTGTCTCACCCCGCCCAGGACCATGGCCTCTGACCCCTGCAGTAGTTGGACGCCCACGTCCCCGCCCTCGTCCTCTACCCCTAGCCCTCGGGTTAAACATTTTGAAAATGAGAGTTATAACTTTAATTTTTTTTTTACCTTTTTTTTGTGTTTTTTTTTTTTGTGTGTTTTTTAGTTTTTAAAACCAAACGATGCTATCCTATTGCTATGGCTATTTTCTAGCCAAGTATGAAAGCACACTGCTATGCCAGATGAGATGACGCTGAGTTATTAAAAAAATAAACGTAAAATAAAAAAGGAAATAGCAGACTGTGCCTAATTGAAATCCAACCCCAGGCCCTAATAAATTTTCCCACTTCGGTCTTTGCGATGGATATGTGCGTCACTAAGCGCAAAACACAGTGGTCGCAAGTCTCACTCCAAATTGCTCACAATTTGCTAGTAGATGCACTGCAACAACTACAGCCACCAGCAGATCAACCAGAAATCAAATATATATAACGCTACTGTAGGCGTAAGTAAGCCGTTTGGATTCTCCTATGGCTATTTTCTAGCCAAGTATTAAAGCACACTACTGTGCCAGATGAGATGACGCTGAGTTATGAAAAAAATAAACGTAAAATAAAAAAGGAAATGGCAGACTGTGCCTAATTGAAATACAACCCCGGGCCCTAATAAATTTTCCCACTTCGGTCTTTGCGATGAATATGTGCGTCACTAAGCGCAAAACACAGCGGTCGCAAGTCTCACTCCAAATTGCTCACAATTTGCTAGTAGATGCACTGCAACAACTACAGCCACCAGCAGATCAACCAGAAATCAAATATATATAACGCTACTGTAGGCGTAAGTAAGCCGTTTGGATTCTCCTATGGCTATTTTCTAGCCAAGTATTAAAGCACACTACTATGCCAGATGAGATGACGCTGAGTTATGAAAAAAATAAACGTAAAATAAAAAAGGAAATGGCAGACTGTGCCTAATTGAAATACAACCCCGGGCCCTAATAAATTTTCCCACTTCGGTCTTTGCGATGGATATGTGCGTCACTAAGCGCAAAACACAGTGGTCGCAAGTCTCACTCCAAATTGCTCACAATTTGCTAGTAGATGCACTGCAACAACTACAGCCACCAGCAGATCAACCAGAAATCAAATATATATAACGCTACTGTAGGCGTAAGTAAGCCGTTTGGATTCTCCAAAGGCTATTTTCTAGCCAAGTATTAAAGCACACTACTATGCAAGATGAGATGACACTGAGTTATTAAAAAAATAAACGTAAAATAAAAAGAAACTGGCAGACTGTGCCTAATTGAAATCAAACCCCTAATAAATTGTCCCACTTTGGTGTTTGAGGTGGATATGTGTGTCACTAAGAGCTAAACACAACGGTAGCAAGTCCCCCTGCTAATTCCTCACAATATGGTACTAGCTGCACTACTAGTGCCAGCAAGCCCAGCCACAAGCAAATAAAAAAAAAGATAACGTTATTGTAGCCCTAAGAAGGGCTGTTGGGTTCTTGTAGAATCACTCCTGCCTAACAGTAAGCTAATAGAACACCCTAACGCTTTCCCTGACCAGCAGCAGCTCTCTCCCTAGCGGCATCCAGACAGAGAATGATCCGAGCAGCGCGGGCAGCGGCTAGTCTATCCCAGGGTCACCTGATCTGGCCAGCCAACCACTGCTATCGACGTGTAAGGGTACCACGTCATGCTGGGTGGAGTGCAGAGTCTCCTGGCTTGTGATTGGCTCTGTTTCTGGCCGCCAAAAAGCAAAACGGCGGGAGCTGCCATTTTCTCGAGCGGGCGAAATACTCGTCCGAGCAACGAGCAGTTACGAGTACGCTAATGCTCGATCGAGCATCAAGCTCGGACGAGTATGTTCACTCATCTCTAATGGTTATGCATTGGAGGATATAAAATTATTCGAGCTTGCTTTATGCTGGGTCCGAAAATAGATGGTTACCTTGTACTGATACGTATATGAGATTAATAGAGACACAGATGCACTTTATGATTGTTTCCTTTGGTTTTGCTGTCTGCTAACCATGTGGTACCGTTTTGTAATTATCAACACATAATGGTATAAACGATGTGGCACTATTTATAACTAATCATATGGGCAAGTGCAATACTGCATATAAGAACCTCTTATACATATACGTATAAATTGGACGAACGACATCTTGATACACTTTCATTATTTTGCTGTAAAGATTTAACTCTGTGAGGAGACTACTTACGCTTTCCCACAGTGAGACCCCTGAGGAACCACACTACCCCAGCGGCGAAACCCGTAGGGTTAGTGGGTTTAGGTTATTCATGTCATATAGACATACACCACCAGTGTATCCATGTATTCATGGAATAAATAGAGTCCTGGGTCTGAACTTGGCCCAACAAATATTGAACCTACCAGGACACTACTATTGTATGTTGTTATTATAAATGGGACAAATGTCAAAGGAAAAACTTTTGTTTTTTCTTTTTTAAAAGGGAATTAATAAAAGTTATGTTTTTGGGTGTTTCCGATATTTCTGTGAGTTTTTATTTTTATATCGGTAAGGGGCATTAGGTTTTTATTACTTGTTTGTTTTTTACTCTTTAAAAGAACACTTATACCATTTACTGCAATACTACAGCCATGGCCAAAAGTTTTGAGAATGACATAAATATTATATTTTCCCCTGATCTGTTGCCCTCTGGTTTTTATGTGTGTTTGTCAGATGTTTTTATCACATACAGAAATACAAGTGCAATCATATTATGAGTAACAAAAGCTTTTATTGGAAGTTAGAATGAGTTAATGCAGCAAGTCAATATTTGCAGTGTTGACCCTTCTTCTTCGGGACCTCTGCAATTCTCCCTGGCATGCTCTCAATCAACTTCTGGACCAAATCATGACTGATAGCAGTCCATTCTTGCACAATCATTGCTTGCATTTTGTCACAATTTGTTGGTTTTTGTTTGTCCACCCGTCTCTTGATGATTAACCACAAGTTCTCAATGGGATGAAGATGTGGGAGTTTCCAGGCCATGGACCCAAAATCTCTATGTTTTGTTCCCTGAACCATTTAGTTATCACCTTTGCTTTATGGCAAGGTGCTCCATCATGCTGGCTGGAAAAGACATTGTTGATCACCAAACTGCTCTTGGACGGTTGGGAGAAGTTGCTCTTGGAGGACATTCTGGTACCATTCTTTATTCATGGATGTGTTTTTAGGCAAGACTGTGAGAGAGCCGATTCCCTTGGCTGAGAAGCAACCCCACACATGAATGGTTGCAGGATGCTTTACAGTTGGCATGAGACAAGACTGGTGGTATCGCTCACCTTGTCTTCTCTGAACAAGCTGTCTTCCACATGTTCCAAACAATCGGAAAGGGGATTCATCAGAGACAATGACTTTACCCCAGTCCACTCCCTGTACTTTTTGCAGAATATCAGTCTGTCCCTGATGTTTTTTCTGGAGAGAAGTGGCTTCTTTGCTGCCCTCCTTGACACCAGGCCTTGCTCCAAGAGTCTCCACCTCACAGTGCGTGCAGATGCACTCACACCTGCCTGCTGCCATTCCTGAGCAAGCTCTGCACTGCTGGTAGCCCGATCCCAAAGCTCAAACACTTTTAAGAGACGGTCCTAGCACTTTCTGGTCTTTCTTGGGCGCCCTGGAGCCTTTTTGGCAACATTGGAAGCTCTCTCCTTGAATTCCTTAATGATGCGATAGATTGTTGACTGAGTTGCAACCTTTCTAGCTGCGATACTCTTCCCTGTTAGGTCAGTTTTATGCAGTGCAATGATGACTGCACGTGTTTTTTTTAGAGATAACCATGGTTAACAGAAGAGAAACAATGATTCCAAGCACCAGTCTCCTTCCCACTTAAGGACGCAGGGTTTTTTTCGCTCATTTCTCGCTCTCCATCTTCAAATATCCATAACTTTTTCATTTTTTCATGTACAGAGCTGTCTGAGGGCTTATTTTATGCATAACAAATTTTACTTTTCTGTCACGTTATTTATTATTCCATGCCGTGTATTGGCAAGCTGGAAAAAAAATCCAAATGTGGAAAAATATCACGGTCACGGCACATTCTTGTGGGCTCAGTTTTTACGTCTTTCACGGTGCGCTCCAAATAACACCTCTACTTTACTCTTTGATTTGGTTTGATCGCGGTGACACCAAATTTATATAGGTTTTTATAGTTTTTTAATACATTTTCAAAAATTAAACAAATGTGTACAAAAAAGAAAAAGCTAATAACTTTTTCATACTTCAGTGTGTGGAGCTGTGTTAGCCGTAACTTTTTGCGAAACGACCCGACGTTTTCATTGCTGTCATTTTGAGGACTGTGCGACATTTTGGTCACTTTTTATTCCATTTTTAAGTGAAGTGCAATAGTATAAAAGTTGCATTTCGGACATTTGGGCGCCATTTTCCATTATGGGGGTCACCGCCGGGAATAAACGTTTTTAAATTTTGACAGATCGGGCATTTTGCAATCTGGCGATACCTATTGGGGCACATTTACTAAGGGTCCGCAGCCGCGAATCCGTCGGGTTTTTCCCGAATATTTCCGCTTTGCGCTGTATTTCACGGGATTGTGGCGCACGCGATCGATTACTTTCACGTGACAGAAATCGGGGGCGTGGCCACCGGACAACCTGAAGGATTCGGAAATCGTAATTTAAAAAGCCATTTGTGTCGCAAGATCAAGCACTCACATACACCAGAAAAAAGTAGGTGAACTCGGGCGGACCTCGGCGCAGCAGCGACACCTGGTGAATATCGGCGCACGGACCTTAGTGAATCCCGGCAGAACCCGAATCAGCGACGGAGAACCCGCCGCTGGATCGCGACTGGACCGGGTAAGTAAATGTGCCCCATTGTGTTTGACTTTTAATGTTATTACGTTTTATGTCAGTTCTAGGGAAAGGGGGGGTGATTTAAACTTTTAGGTTTTTAACATTTTTTAATTACTTGTAAAACTTTTTTGAAACTTTTTTTTAAACATTTTTTTTGTCACATGAAAGCCGGCGCGATTGTGCCATAAATACCTGTCACAGCAGTGCGAAACTCAAAAATGTCTAAAATCCTACAAAAGTGCGTTCCGTGGGACCCTTAGTAAATAAGCCCCTATGTTCTTATGGCTTTAAAGAGTATTTTGCACGGGTGCATAAATGTAAAAGAAGTCTACCATCAAAATCAAGCATTGTAAAACATAGATCTCACATAAAACTCATAGATCCAAACATTGTTACTGTGGTAATCTTCTTATATGTGTTACCGATGGCCTCCTTTGTTATAAAATCAAATTTTTTTATTACTATGCTAACAAGTCCAAAGGACTCTGGTGGGTATTTCTAGAACCCTCCAGTGCTGCAGCTTCACAGGCTGTTACAATGAGCAGAGCAGGTCTCCCATTCCCCTGCACTTCCTGCTGTTGCTAGATAAAGAGAGCAGTGGGTTGAGTGAGACATGTTCTGCTAATTGTAACAGCATATAAATCCGCAGCACTGAGGAGCTCTGTTAAGGCCCACAGAGCACTTCAGACTCATTAGCATAATTATAAAAAAAGTAGTTTTTAGAAGGCAAGAGGCCTGGATCTATAAGTAAGCGTCCCTGGTTTATCATGCTTGATATTGATGGTAGATTTTCTTTACAAACGAATTAGATTTTATTGTGTAGAAGAAAACGTGTAATGATTACCAGCACCCTGCAGATGGCAGTCTTCACAAAGCATGTAAGCAACTAAGCCAAATCTGCAAAATAGTGAGACTAATGAATCATATTAATTCTTCAGAAATCCTCCTGTAGTCATGAGACACTATGAAAACAACATTAAAAAGCTAAAGCCTCATCCTTGCTCTTAATAGTGCACTCATGAGTTAAATCTTTGTCGCAGACCTTTGCCTCCCATGTTACCTACATCCATTATTGTTAAACCTCAGATTCGGAAAGAAGATTTAAAAGGAACCTGGATGATGAAAATCAGATTAACTAGATGGTTCTTATTCTGAATAGAAGCCTTTATTTAGGGATCAGACCCCAATGCTCTGAGCACTGATAAGCTCTAGGGTTATTTCATGTCACAGTCATAACAGTGGTATATATAAAAATATAAATCATAACTGAAAAAATTATAATGTTCCACTAATATAACTGAATACTCTTATGTGCCTTAACCCTTTCAGGACCTGGCCCTTTTTTGTTTTTTCATTTTCATTTTTTACTCCCCATGATCAAAAATCCATAACTTTTTTATTTTTCCATGTACAGAGCTGTGTGACAGCTTATTTTCTGCGTAACAAATTGCACTTCATAGAGATGGTATTGAATATTCCATGCCGTGTACTAGGAAGCGGGAAAAAATTCCAAATGCAGTGAAATTGGTAAAAAAACGCATTTGTGCCGTCTTCTTGTGGGCTTGGATCTTACGGATTTCACTGTGCGCCCCAAATGACATGTCTACTTTATTCTTTGGGTCTGTGCGATTACGGGGATACCAAATTTGTATAGGTTTTATAATGTTTTCATACATTTAAAAAAATTAAAACCTCCTGTACAAAAATTTTTGGGGGGATTTTGCCATCTTCTGGCGCTAATAACTTTTTTATACTTTGGTGTACTGAGCTGTGGGTGGTGTCATTTTTTGCGGATTTTGATGACGTTTACAATGTTATCAATTTTAGGACTGTTCAACCTTGTGATCACTTTTTATAGAATTTTTTAATTTTTTTAAATGACAAAAAAAGTCCCATTTTCGACTTTGGGCGCGATTTTGCGTTACGGGATTAAACGCAGTGAAAAACCGTTATCATATTTTGATCGATCGGGCATTTTCGGACGCGGCGATACCTAATGTTTTTATGATTTTTACTGTTTATTTATATTTATATCAGTTCTAGGGAAAGGGGGGTGATTTGAGTTTTTAGGGTTTTTTATTATAATTTTTTTTTTTTTAACTTTTTTTTATTTTTAGTACTTTTCAGACTCCCTAGGGTACTTTAACCCTAGGGTGTCTGCACGATCCTATCATATACTGCCATACTACAGCATGGCAGTATATGGGGATTTTACTACTCATACATTACAATGTGCTGATAGCACATTGTAATGCATGGGTTAACCCGAAGTAGCCTCGGGTCTTCGTGAGACCCGAGTTTACCATGGCGACGGATCGCCGCTCCCCAATGACGTCACGGGGAGCGGCGATCCTCGAAAAGATGGCGGCGCCTGCGCGCCGCCATCCTTTTGAAGCCGCCGGCAATGCTGCGATCGAGGTGAAAACACCCGCGATCGGTGCTAGCAAAGACTTACCGGCTATGGAGAGGGCTCAGCGCGTGAGCCCTCTCCATGCACCCGCGGCCGACCCGTGACGTGCTATTACGTCACGGGTCATGAACGGGTTAAAAGTGTGTTATAGTGCAGAAATATATAACTACTGTGACATTGCTACTTTCAGGCTGAGTTTTAAAGACTGCATTTTCCTAGATATTTCATATGCAGATAAGTTTTGCATTGTAGGAAAAGAAAAACTATTTTAAATAAGGCAGCTCCCTCCATATCCTCTGTCATGTCCTTAGGTTTCTTGGGGTCTTATCTGTAGGAAATTTACCAGAAAAATCAGGCATGGCTAAACTGGGAGTACATACTCATAGATCCAGGCTCTGTGACTGTGCTTCTTCTTATATCTGTTATCTATTCCTTCCTTCTAAAATCAACTTTTAAAATTGTGCAAATGAGCCTGAGGAGCTGGCTTTACATGACTGTTACACTGTCTCACCCTCCACCCTGCTCCCTCAGCATGTGTGCAGTGAGCAGGAAGCAATTCTGCTTAGTCCTTCTACTTAATTTAAAGTAAAGCACAGCTCCTAATACACATGCAGCTCTACCCAGCAGGGTTAATAGCTAATAAAGTATAAATCTACTGGTAAATTTCCTTTAAGTTTTAAAAATATGTAAATGAACCAGAAGTGCCCCAGCTTCTGCACAGTAGATGTGTCTCTCCGGCTCTCCGAGTACATTGTGCATGCACAAATCATCAGCGAAACAACAGGAGGAACATCTGCTGTGCAGATGCAAGATTTCAATGAAAAGGAGGAGAGATGTCGACGTGAAGACGTAGCGGCTTATTTACATAATTATAAGACTTGATTTTTTTCAAGAATGGGGCTACAAAAAAGAATATAAAAAGATCTCCATAATCCCAGTGCTCATCTGAAAATGTAAGTGACACTGTTTTATCATGCACTAAATTGATGAGAGAGTTCCTTTAACCCCTTGGCTCCCGCAATCTGTGCTCAGCGCCCATGTGACCCATGGCTACATGACATGGTGATATCCTGATGGAACTCAGGAGATGGAGGCAGGAGAACCTCCTGCTGAAGTCACCTGGCCAATCGGATTGGTTCTGCCCATTGATCTGACCGGCCATTTGCAGTGTTTTGGTGCTGAAAACGTGGTTTTAGCTCCTTCCTCCTCCCTCCAGCGGCACCATTTTGGTTTGGTATCGCTGGAGAGAGGAGCTGAGTGTTACTGTTGCACCAAAATCATTATTACACTGTCTGATCCTTATCTGATCCCTATTTGTTCCCTCCTGCATCCTATATATTCATTGTGTGATCACCTTGTGTAGTCACACTTGTCCTCAGTTTTTCCCATCTCCTGTCTGTCCCTTCTTTTCAATGCGCTGTGTTAGCGTTGTTTTCCATTGGATGTCCTTTGCAGTGTGCAGTGTAAATAGCTCTGCACAATGCGGCACATTTACTAAGGGTCGAAACGGCCCACTTTTGTCGGGTTTCCCGAATATTTTTGTTTTGCGGCGAATTGCCCTGGGTTTTTGGTGCACGCGATCAGATTGTGGCGCATCAGCATCAAAAAACAAATTGTGTCGCAAGATCAAGCACTTACATGTACCAGGAAGAAGAAGGTGAACTCCATTGGACCTCGGTGCTGCAGCAACGCCTGCAGGAACTTGGGCGCACAATCTTAGTGAATCCCGGCAGACCCGAATCCCGCACCGCGGGATCATGACAGGACCGGTAAGTAAATGTGCTGGGAGAGGAGGAGGAGTGGAGGAGGACAGAAGCCACAGGAAGAGGTCAGAGGATAGGAGGCCACAGAATGATGCTGGAGGAGGCTGGAGAACAGGAGGAGGATAGAGGACAGGGGGCTGGAGGGCAGGAGGAGGCTGGGGGACAGGAGGAGGATGCTGGTAGAGGAGGAGGAGGCTGGAGGACAGGAGGATGCTGAAGCAGGCTGGGGGACAGGAGGAGGATGCTGGTAGAGGAGGAGGATTGGAGGAGGAAGGAAGAGGCTAGAGGACAGGAGGACACAGAATGATGCTGGAGGAGGCTGGAGGACAAGAGGCTACAGGAGGAGGTTGGAGAACAAGAGGGCACAGGAGGAGGCTGGAAGACAGGAGCTGCAGGAGGAGGCTGGGGGACAGGAGACCACAGTATAAGGAGGATAGAGACCAGGGGCCACACCATGTGAGGAGGGGTAGGAGTACAGATAGTATTATGTGTAAGACTGTAGATTATTGCCCCATATGGGGTACTGCCATACGAGGGAGAACATGCATCATGATTGCTAACTATATCCCCAGGTTGGAGGAGGAGCAGGCTAGGGGACAGGAAGAGGAAGCTGGATGAGGAGGCTGGAGGACAGGAGGCTGGAGGACAGCAGGAGGATAAAGACAGGGGGCTGGGGGACAGCAAGAGGCTGGAGAACAGGGACTACACCATGTGAGGAGGGGTAGGAGTACAGATAGTATTATGTATAAGTATGGGGAGATAAATAAAAGTGGAAAACCAAATGTAAAGGAAGGATAAAATTAAAGAGGGGTTTTATATGTTTTACATTAGGAGATATTATTTGGGTCCATGGGGAGGGTTGGCCAAAGGGACATTGTACCATGTGAGGACCATCAAGGTCGATATTATACTATGATTGTGGGTGGGGCAACAGGCGTGGTTTAGAAAAGGGGGAGTGTCTTTTGGTCCCTCTTTCTCTCACCCAAAAGTTGGGAGTTATGTATATGTATTTTTGTAAAAATAAATGTATGCTATCTTTATTAAACACAAGTGTGCTGAAGTGCATGCTTGTGTGTGTCTGCATGTGTGTATGTCCATGTGTGTCTGTGTGCATGTGCGTGCATGTTTGTATGTATGCATGTCTCATGCATGTCTCAGCATGCTTGTGCCTACGGGCATGTGTCGGGGAATACATGCGTCTGCATGTCTGTGCATGAGGTTCTACAGCAGGTTAGGTGTGTATTATGAGGTTGTGAAGCAGCTTAGGTGTGTATTCCATTTTGCAGCAGCTGAAGTGTTTGTTCTCCCATTATCCAGCAGCTGAAATGTGTATTGTGATATTCTCCAACAGTAGAGATGTGTATTCTGTTCTACAGCAGCTAAAGTGTGTATTGTGATGTTCTTCAGCAGCTGAGGCACGTATACTGTTCTGAAGCAGCTGGATATGTATTTTGATGTTCTAGAGCAGCTAAGGTGTGTATTATTATTACATTTTTCACTATCTGAGGTATATATTATTATATTCTCCAGCAGTGGAAGTGTGTATTTTGATGTTCTCCAGCAGCTGAGGTGGGTATTGTGATGTTCTCCCGAAGTTTAGGAGTGTATGCTGTTCTGAAGCAGCTGACGTGTGCATTGAGTATTGTATTATTATGTTTTCATGCAGCTGCATTATATATTATTACATTTCCAGCAGCTGAGGTGTGTATTGTGATGTTCTCCAGCAGTTGAGGTATGTATTGTGATGTTCTCCATAAGCTGCGGCATGTAGGCTGTTCTGCAGCAGCTTTGTCATGTTCTCCAGTAGTTGAGGTGTGCATAGTAATGTTATTCAGCAGCTGAGGTGTGCATTGTGATATTCTGGAGCAGCTGAGGAGTGTATTATTATGTTTTCCTGCAGCTGAATTACATATTATTATGTTCTCTAGCTGAGGTGTGTATAGTGATGTTCTACAGCAGCTGAGGTGTGTATTGTGATGTTCTTCAGCTGCTCAGGAATGTATACTGTTCTGAAGCAGCTGGATATGTATTGTGATGTTCTAGAGCAGCTAAGGTGTGTATTTTTATTACATTTTTCACTAGCTGAGGTATATATCATTATATTCTCCAGCAGAGGAAGTGTGTATTGTGATGTTCTCCAGAAGCTGAGGCATGTAGGCTGTTCTGCAGCAGATTTGTGATGTTCTGAAGTAGCTGAGGTATGTATTGTGATGTTCTACAGCAGCTGAAGTGTGTATTATTACATTTTCCAGGAGCTGAGGTGTGTATTGTGATGTTCT
The DNA here is from genome assembly GCF_040894005.1 of Engystomops pustulosus. Lineage (NCBI taxonomy): Eukaryota > Metazoa > Chordata > Amphibia > Anura > Leptodactylidae > Engystomops > Engystomops pustulosus. Next base: position 120,138,679 of record NC_092416.1, read on the forward strand.
CCAGCAGCTGAAGCATGTATTCTGTTCTACAGCAGCTAAGGTGTGTATTTTGATGTTCTACAGTAGCTAAGGTATGTATTATTATTACATTTTCCAACAGCTGAGGTATATATTATTATATTCTCCAGCAGCAGAAGTATGTATTGTGATGTTCTCCAGCAGCTGAGGTGGGTATTGTGATTATCTCCAGAAGTTGAGGAATGTTTTCTGTTCTGAAGCAGTTGAGGTGGACACTGTGATGCTCTAGAGTAGCTGAGGAGTGCGTTATCCTGCTTTTTCCAGCTGAATTATATATTATTATGTTATCCAGCAGGTGAGATGTGAGTTATTACTTTTTCCAGCAGCTGAGGTGTGTATTGTTATGTTCTTCAGCAGCCTAGGTGTGTATTGTGATGTTCTCCAGAAAGTGAGACCTGTATGCTGTTTTTAAGCAGCTATGGTGTGCATTTTGATGTTCTACAGCAGCTGAGGTGTGTCTTATTTCATTTTCATGCAGCTGAGGTATATATAATTATGTTTTTTAGCAGCTGAGGTGTGTATTGTGAGGTTCTCCAGAAGCTGTGGTGTGTATTGTGAGGTTCCCCAACAGCTGAAGCATGTACGTTGTTCTACAGCAGCTGAGGTGTGTATTATTATGTATTGTGATGTTCTCTAGCAGTTGAATTGTGTGTTATTATGTTTTTCAGCAGAATTGTTGTAGCTGTAGCTGAGTAGCTGAGGTGTGTATTATTATATTATCCTGCAGCTGAGGTGTGTATTATGATGTTCTCTTTCAGTTAGGTGTGTATTGTGATGTTCTGCAGCAGCTAAGGTGTGTACTATTATGTTTTATAGTAGCTACAGTTTGTACTATTACATTATCCTGCAGCTGAGGTGTGTATTGTGATGTTCTCTAGCAGCTGAGGTGTGTATTGTGATGTTCTCTAGCAGCTGAGGTATGTATTGTGATGTTTTCCAACAGCTGTGTGTAATGTGATGTTCTCCAGAAGCTGAGGCATGCATGCTGTTCTGAAGCAGTTGAAGTGTGTATTTTGATGTTTTCCAGCAGCTGAGGTATGTATTATTACATTATCCTGCAGCTGGGGCATGTATGGTGATGTTCTCTAGTAGTTGAGGCATGTAAGCTGTTCTGAAGCAGTCGAGGTGTATTGTGTGATGTTCTACAGTAGCTGCAGTGTGTATTATTATGTTCTCCAGCAGCTTAGGTGTTTATTGTGGTGATGTCCAGCAGCTGAGGTATGTATTGTGATGTCCTGCAGCAGTTTAGGTATTTCTTGTGATGTTCTGCAGAAGCTGAGGTATCTATTGTGCTGGTCGCCAGCAGCTAAGGTATGTATGCTCTCCAATAGCTGAGGCATATATGCTGTTCTGCAGCAGTGGAGGTGTGTATTGTGATTTTCTCCGGCAGCTGAGGTACATGTTATGAGACAGCTATCAACATAACTTTGTGGGGGAAGGGGGCGGGAGGGCACACATTTTGAGATTTGCCTTGTTGGCTAAATGACCTATAAACTATCTGGAATATATTTACTACATAATGGTCTCCAATGTACTGTACTACTTCATCTTATAGAGAAGAATAACTTGAGTTTCCTTGTACAGTATTGTGTTTCCGGTTGTTCTGAACATTGCCTTTTCATGTAGACTCTGGTAATCGGTTTCTTCTGGGTTTGTTGTGATTTCTTCAGAATGTTAATGTGACAAATCGTCTTCTTAATCAGTTAAGTAAATGCTGAAGATAATTGCCAGGAGGAATTTCTTGTCTTTGCCAACATGAATGAGACGTCTCAGAATGGAGAACAATGGTTCAGCTCATACTGGTGAAATCCCAACAATCGCCCTTTGTTCCTGCAGGGAACCGGCTTTGTGTTGAATAAAGAGAGATAGAAAGTTGATCCTAAAACGTCCCTGTGGCCACTGTGCTGAGATGGTGCAGAACGTTTATCAAGTTGGCAAATACGGGAATCACTGGCCTCCTGTTATCTCCACTACAAGAGGGTACGTTTCACAGGTGGTGAGGGTGAAAAGTTTCCTTGGTGTCAGTGACATTATTTCCTAACTGATAACTTGCCCTGTGACCTCATCTCTCACAAATTTGTATTTTTAGGCTTAAAAAGAAAACCCTGTACATCTAAATTCTTGCGATGTTGCCTTCTGCTTCTGGGAAAGCTGGGTGATATGGGACCAACATAGTTCCCACAGTGGTTGTTACTTTATGAAATGCTGAATTGTGAATCTGCGTGTTATTTGGTGTTGACAGAAACATTGGGGCACATTTACTTACCGAGTCCTGTCGCGACCCAGCGGCGCGTTCTCCGACGAGGATTTGGGTCTCCCGGCGATTCACTATGGTCGTGCGCCCGATGTCCACCAGGTGTCGCTGCTGTGCCGAGGTCCACCGAGGTCCGCCAGAGTTCACCTGCTTCCTTCCAGTGTATGTGAGTGATATTCTGGCGACACTATTTTTTTTTTTAATTCCGCGGTTTTACCAAATCCGTCGGGTTTTTCGACGGCCACACCCCGCCGATTACTGCCGCGTGAAAGCCGGTGCCGATGCACTATAATCCCATGGCTTGCGCTAAAATCCCGGCGGAATTTGCCGCAAATCGTAAGAATTCGGGAAACCCGGCAGAAAAACGCGATTCGGACTCTTCGTAAATGTGCCCCATTGTGTAATAGTAAATGGCATGAATTAGGATGCAATTTTGTCAATGGTAAATGCATAATTTTTCACCTAAAATATGGAATTATAAATAGGTTATTACATATCATACCTGAGGGGCCTATTAGTTTAACAATACAAAAGCTGCTAAAGGTTCCCTTTAACCACATAGATGCTGCTGTCATCTGTGGGTGCTGAGCCCCAGGGTCTGATTAATGACTCAACGACTTTAAAGGGGACATTTATCAGTGCTTGTACGCCAGTTTTCTTGCTCGGCGTTCGCAGGTTTTTACTCAAAGCTAAGCCTGGCCGAAGCTGCCATAGTTTTGTCTAAGCCATGGTGGTACAGCAGTAGTACACTGAAAAACATAAATATTGCAGTAAATTATTTTAGTAAGCAAAAAAGATGAAAAATCAAATAAGTAATTAATGAGGCCAACAGACTCCATCTTTCAATGTAAAAATGCCATATAATGTAAAAAACATTAGACTCAGTTAAAGGAATGCCATATTTTTAGTATGGCATTAAACAGAATTAAACATTTTTCAGAAATTGTCTACCATATTTTAGTGCCCAATATGTGTGTTCAGCTAGTTTAGACAAAGGCCACGTCTGCCATGAGGAGAGATGAGCATCCTGCCTCAGGCAGCCGAGAGTAGAACCCCAAGCTGAGTGGCACATGGGGGACATTTACATACCCGGTCATTGGAGTTCACAGAAATTGCATTGTCCGGCCATGCAGCGATTCACTAAGATCGTGCGCCCGAAATCATGAATGTGTCGCTTCCTCGCTCAGGTCCGACAGAGTTCGCCATCCTTTCAGTGGCGCATCTTTGGGCTAGGGCTTGCAACACAATTTAAAAGTTAAATACGGTGCTCAATCTGAATCGGTCAGACAATCCAACAGCACGCCCCCTGATTTGTGTGGCGTGGAAGCCAGTGCAGCTGCCCCACAAAAAAGCGTCATGTGTGCCAAAATCACAGCACACACAATTATTAGATACCTGTGCAAGCCGTTTTAGTCCTGAAAAAGATGCACAGTCCGACTAAAGTGTGCACGGCGACCCTTAGTAAATGAGCCCCAGTATCTGTTTGAATGACTCCCACCAAAGGCTATTAGAAATGCTATTTTTGCCATAGTTGTGACTTGAAATTTGAAGATTTCAGAGCTACTCCACTAGGGAGCATAGTTTTGCAATCTGCTTCTTCCCAGATCCCCTACTACCCCCAATATGTTTGTTCCAACCACAGGATAAGCTAGCTTCACACCACAGCATCATGGCAAGTCACAAGCAAGATGCCAACCTAGGGAGGAGATTGAAAAAGACAATAATAATTAAGGAACGTTTATAGGATACCTACTGTATATACTTGAGTATAAGCCGAGTTTTTAGCACAAAAAATGTGCTGAAAAACTCTAACTCGGCTTAAACTCGAGTATATACGGTATACTGGAAACTCAATATCCTAGAGGTCTTAATTTTAACGTAAGTAAGATAGTAAACATATAGTACAAAATTTTTATGTCACCATTTCCCCCTTTTCTTGCAATCACATGATGTGTTTTGGTCATGTAAAAACATGACTGTCAAGGACTGTCTATGTTCGCCCAGTCCCAAAACCTCTCCAAGCGAATATATAGGAACAGACATGTCAATTATGGAAAATTAGCCAAAAGGCCAAAACTTTATTAGCAACAATATTTTGGCCAGGGTGATCTGAATAAAACCTACGAAAACAGGCCACCAGACAAGCCCCAGTCCCTTGTCTCAGCTTGACACTTAAAGGGGTATTCCGGGAATATGAACGTCTTACACAAAAACCCATGATGATATAAGTAAATGAATACAATAATACTTAATGTCATTAGTCACAAAACAGAGCTTAAATAGTTTGATTTTATGATTTACAAAAATTTATGGCCTCTCTAAAGTAGATGGAGTTATCACTAAGATGGCCGCCACTGGAAACTACAAGTTCCATGATCCTTTAGTTCTCAGTAACTCCTCCTCCCTCTCATGCTCTGCTCCCGATGATGATATAACAGACTTTCTTGCTCTGTTCCCATAGTAATGATGTGTAACTGCCATCCCTGCACATCACCACAGCACTGTCCATACTGGCTGCACTTCAACCAACCGACTACAGCCAAACATAGTGGTGATCACATGACCTGCCCAGGCAGATGAAGGGCATGTGATGTGGACATGTGACCAGCAGCCATCTTCTGTCCTGTGTCTGCTCTGCAACGGACCGCGTGGAGGAAATTAACGGACTGATTAAAGGGCCAGTAGCATTTTAATTCTCCATTACAGTCTATGTCACCAGGATTTTCTGCTAAGGGGAGCAAAATTTTAAATAACAACTAATTACACATTAGCTTATATTTTGAGTACCCATTTGTATATGAATTATGCGGATTCCTGGAATACCCCTTTAACCCCAAACCCCTCTCATCTGTTTTGAATTTTACGAACCAAGCATTCAAGCAAACCTCCTAGTTTGTGCACATCTGACTGCAACAGCCCATCAGAAAACCCAACAGTTGCCTCCCTCAATCCAATCCCTCATTTTTCAGCCCCACTTGAAACCCTTCAACACCTGATCGTAAATATATTGGTCTCATTGGGTTAGCCCTGCATTTTGAACCAGAAGGCAACTGCAGTGAGGCACCGACTGATCCCACTAGGAGACATACCTTCAACCACTGACTTCAACCCAAAAAAGCAAACTTGACAGTCCCTGCAACACCAAATACCTGAGCAACTTCACCAACCCAGGAGAGGTAGCCAAATAGGAGTTAATGGCCTGTACTACCCCCAAATGCCATGGCCAGCTAATGGCAAAAGACACGCCCCATGCAATGATCCTACATGCAAAATTTAGATGGCCCAATAGGGACTGCAAGTCTCGCAGCCTAGACCTGTCAAGCCTAGATCTTTCTAGACCTGGCCTAGTAATTCCTGCAGCTTGTCATCAGGCAGCCAGGACTCAAGCTGAACCTTATCAATGATACCCAAAAACTTCATTACCAACAAAGGCCCCTCAGTCTTATCAGGAGCCAAAGGGATCCCACAGTAACCCGCCACCCTCTGCATCAGCTGTAGGAGCAGAGTGCAGAGTCTGATTTGGCAAGCTCTGTACACGCTCTGTGCAGTGCTGTGTAATCTGTGTGTGCTATATAAATAAATAATTATTGTTATATTATTATCAGTGCACGTCCACACACAGAAAATAGTCCAGGTAGTGCAGGACCAAGACTCCCGCCTCACCATCCAATCTACAGAATGACTAAAACACTCAAAGTACGCTTAGCAAACTGAACAACCCATAGGAAGGCACAAATCTTCCAAATAGGCCCCCTCCCACTCACATCTGCGTGAGCCAAGACTGAAGACAAGTTACGCGGCTAGCCTACAAGCAAAACGCAAGGAATAATGTAACCGTCCCTAAACCCAGACCCCAAGAGCGCTGCATCCTTCCTTTTTGGAAGAGCCTCGAGGAAGAGGCGCATCCTCTTCACCCTCACTGGCGCCTCTCCTCTTTTTTTTCAGCATCTCCCGGCTTGCCCTTTCCTTTTTTGAAGCATCGGTACAACCCATAAGTGTCCCCATACCCAGTGTACTCATGCTTGTACCTGCAATATCCTCCAAACTTACAATTGACCTTGTTGTATTTCCAGCAACACCCCTTAGCGATAGCCCCCCTCTCCATATGCCGACCCGAGCTACTACCTGACTCACAAAAGTATTGACTCTGGCATGCAGCTGCATTCAGAGGTTAATGTTCCTATGGTCCCCCTGAAAGGAAGGACGCACCACCTTCTGCTAACAAAACTGCTCATCAAATCCAAGCTAGGCCATCCCACCATACACCTGGGCCGCTTCGCCTATTGAATTCTGATAATAGAAAAGTGCAAAGCAATAATCCGGCTCCATCACACTGGCGAAAATGGAGAACGCCTGAAACCAATTATAGAACAATCAGATGGTACCGTCACTGTTCCTTCTCTTCCTTCTTACTCTCGTCTGGCTTTGCCTTGTCCAGGTTAGACATTTCCAAAGGGAGAAGCGAAGAAATGTTGACATACTCCCCTCTCTAAATCTTCTCCTAACCAGGGCCAAAGGGCCCTTATAGCAGATGTAAACCTCACGACGCACAGAATTCGCCATCCGCACATGGGCCAGGACTGCCAAAACCATCGCACTCGCATCCATCCCTTCCACAATGGGGGACACTATTGGTGAAGCTAAGCCCCTGTCACCCTCACCAACCTGCGCCCCCCCCCAAACAAAGGTTGGTGACGAGCCCACTTGTGCATCCATACATCTATTAAGAAGTTCCTGCATAGTCACAAAGAAATGCATAAGATACCCCCATTAGGAACCCCAGTTGTGGTCACCAACCATAATCATTGGAGAAGAATCAGGAATAGGAAGTACATCTGTAGAGACATAGACCCGCAGAAGCGGGCCCATATAGAGATCTCAGTTGCCATCCAGCACAGCAGTTGATAGCACCTTAGAGAACTGAGACAGGAACAGGTATTCGCCGCAATGGTGCAGGAGGATCCTCCTCCTCTGAAACTAGATCCAGGAGCTCGTCGGAACTAGGGGCAGGGCTGAGCTCCTCCCCTGGCTAGTCATGTGGCTGCCCATCCAAGAGAGCCGCCATCAACCCACTTTTCGCACTACCTGCAAAGGCCCTCCCAGCTGCTGTCAGAGAGGCAGAAGGATAAGGTCAACCTGATGTAGTTGAGGCAGAGCAGTGCAGGACACAGGCCGATGCATATGATGACGTCATCACACATGCCGGCCTGTGTCACTAAAGACATGGAGAAGAGGACTAGGACCTACTGGGGAGCGCCGGTTTTTGGAGGTAAGCACTAGGTTTATTATTTTTATGAGGGGGAGGCTGTGTATTAAACCTTGGGGGGGCTGTGCATAATACTATGGGGGGGAGGCTGTGCTAGGGGCGGGACTGTGCATAATAGAGCGGAAGACATTTGATAAATTCACCAGGGATAAACCATGGCCAGGAGAAATTGTAAAGAAGGCCTCTTCGTGATGGAGCAGATCATCACCTGTAAGATACTAGATTCTTCTAATGTCTGTGTCACTGACTACTAGGGGGCTTGCAGCATATTTGATTTTCGCCTCAGGCAGCAAAAAGCCTAGAATCAACCCTGGGTGCAAGGAAGTACCTGGGTGGCACAATCGCGCCAAGGAGGAGGAGTTGCCGGGGAGGGGGTGCAAGATATTGCTATAATGAGACAGGGCCCTGCCTCAAGACAGTAGCCCTAGTCAGCGGATCAGTTAATCCATGTGGTCGGCCATCATACAGCGAAGTCAAACTTCTTGAATGTTTGCTCCTGCAAATCTATGGGCCGTGCCGATTAATTTCCAAACAAAACACTTAACCCTTTCCTTGGCCTCTAATACACACTTTGTCATGCGCTTCCTCCTCCTTAGCTCAACTTGGCTCTGGTGCTTACTTACCATTGATATATAACCTGTCGCAGTTGCATATTCACTTAGGTATGAGTAAGGACCTTACTAAAGCCCTTCCATGCTGTAGATTCACAGGCTGTTACACTGTGTGCTGAAACCTCCTCTGCTGTAAGGTTACATTGGACAGAGGAAGGGGTTGACAGTGTAACCCTAACCCTTCTCGCACATTGGCAAAATTTGAAAAGTTTATTTTAGAAGGAAAGGAGGCTATGGAAAACAAATATAAGAAGATTACCACAGCTACGGTACCTGGATCAATAAGTAAGTTTCCCTGGTTTATTATGCTTAAAGGACATCGTGGTAGAGTGTCCTAATTAGACTGCTAGTTCAGTCTAGAGGATGGGTGACCATTTTAACACATTTTCAGATATCTTTATTAATTAAATCATAACTTTGTAAAAGAGCCCAAGCACCTCTCGGCTCCCCACTGCAAGCTTTCTCCTGCTTGCATGTGCTCTCTCCTAGTTCCTAGTTACAGCGGGGCGTGCATTAATTAAAAGCTGAGGAAAGCTGGAGGTGCTCGGGCGCTGTCAGCCTCAGCGCCTTCAGCTGTTTTACAAAGTTATTATTTCATTAATAAAGCAGAAAACATGTTAAAAACAGTCCCCCCATCCCCGACACTGAATGATCAGTCTAATTAGGACACTGGTAGATGTCCTTTAATTCTTGTGGTAGATTTCCTTTAAAGGAAACCTACCACCACGGATCTACCTATTAAGGTAGAGCCGGTGGCAGGTTCCTCCAATGTATAGTAGTATAGCCCTTTTTAGGGCTAATTCTTTTGTGGTCCAGAACTTTTATACATTTTAATTCCCCCAATATACTAATTTCCTATATAGGCTACATGGGCATGGACCAATGCATATTCAGCGAGCAACTATGAGGAGCTGCGTGCACTCGTCTGCAAAGCTGGGTTCTGTGCAGAATGCAGGCTTCTCAGACAAGTGTGCGTAGCTGTACAATACAGATGCATTGGTAGGCGGAATGCAAGAGGCTACTGGGACGTGGAGTACCCGCACGTGTAGCCTCAGCTCAGGCTACTCCACGCCCCAGTAGCCTCTTTAAGAAATTTGCATATTGGGGGAATTAAGATTTATAAAAGTTCTGCAGTAGAGGAACCTGCCACCGGATCTACCTTAATAGGTAGATCCGTGGTGGTAGATTTCCTTTAACATAGATTTGTCCATTAGCGTGCTTGATAACTCAGTCTTGTCCGTCGGCCTGCTAGATAGAGACCCTTTACAAAGGGTCCGCAGATCGCACTTTCGCCCGATTTTCGAAGTTTTCGGGATTTGTGCCGCTGTGACAGGTATTTAACTGGGGATTGTGTTGCATGTGATTGGATTGTGGCACAGCTGCGCTGGATATCATGCGACAGAAATGAGCACAGGATTTAAGATTCAAATTTTGTCGCACGATCAAGCACTTACATGCACCAGGAAGAAGAAGGTGAACTCCAGGGGACCTGAGCGGAGAAGCAACACATGCAGGATATTGGGCGCACGATCTTTGATTAGATTGTGAGCCCCATTGGGGACAGGGACTGATTAGGAAACTCTGTGCAGCGCTGCGTAATCTGTGTGCGCTATATAAATAAAGGAATTATTATTATTATTATTATCTTAGTGAATCATGCCAGAATGCATTATCGCCGGACACTCTGTACTTTGTGAACTCCTCCGGACAGGTAAATAAATGTGATGCATAATTTAACACTGTACACATAGTACATTTACACTTCTCCACACTACACTGGTAATATTGTGCCTTATACCACTTAATCGTAAGCTTGGATTTTGCCAGATAATGTAAAGCTTACATGACGATGCTGGGTGATAGAGATACCTATGCCATAATCTTTGTGATGTTTTTAATGCCAGTGCTAGATTACAGCTCTACAGTTACTTAGTCACAGTCTTTTACGTTCTGAAACCTACATGATTTCATGACAGTTGATTGTGAAATATTTAGGAGGGAAGAAATTTCATAAATAGATTTGTTACACACTTTAATTCCACTCCTTAGAGCAGTAGTGGCGAACCTATGGCACGGGTGCCAGTGGTGGCACTCAGAGCCCTCTATATGGGCACCCTTGCCATCACCCCAGGGCAGGGTTCACCAGGCCTCTTGCAGTCCCAGGCAGCCAAGGACCCTAGAAATAAGCTACAATTTCTTCTCCTTCTTTCTACTGTATTTGTGTCCTCAGGTGCCTATACAATTTAAACCTCTGACAGAGCAGGGAGTAACAAGTTACTGCTTAAAATGTGGCTTTGGCACTTTGTGAAAAATTTGTGGGTTTTGGTTGTAGTTTGGGAAGAGAAAAAAATTTGGACCTACTGTCACGGCAGGGATATAGAAGTATACTTTAAATACTAACGCCACCTGAGGTAGCGCAAAAAAATGCCCATATCCGGACAGGAAAATATAAAACGTCACTTTTAATGATAGTCGAATTAAAAAGTGGTAGTGTGATGGCTGCTAACTACTCCACTTGAGAAACATCACATTAAAAATACAGGTACCTATGGCTCTTAGATTCAACTGTTCAAGGCTGTAGCGAAAATGTAGGAAGGGAATGAGCCTGTAGTCAGGAGAACATATACTCTCCACAATGTATATCAGAGTACTGAGGGTGGCTAAAGTGGCTAAGGTGAATAATATAGCACGTCCCTCGTGTAAAGGGTTATTATATTTAAACCCAGTACAGCGGGTTCAGTAGTGGGGGGATCAGTTGTGATCCCTTTACATACCGAACCTAGCTACGTCCCTCAAGTATAATGTCTCTATGTTCACACACTTCAATGTGCCATGCACCTCTTATAGTAACTGGTTCTAACGGATGTCCAGACATAGGCACTAGCTGGACCCTGTTAGTATAACCTATCCTACATAGTCACTGATTAGAGCAAGGGTATACTGGAAAGAGCCTAGGTATTCCTGCTGATTAAAATAACAAAAAATTAGCCCCCCGACATGTTTCACCGGAGCACCGGCTTCATCAGGGGTCGGGCTAATAATGCGTGTCGGCTCGGTAAAGCCGAGTTTATAAAGAAAGAACCCCTCCCACATTTAGATTATGATCCAATCCACTGTGCGGACTAATGACCAGCCTCCGAGTGTTGATTGGTCCATACCGTATGCTGTGTGACAGCCAGGTCCGATCAGCTGCTCAAAACTGGCAAGGGGAGTTGCCGAGCCCATTCATCCCAAGCGCGCATGTCAAATGACTCAGTATGTACTCAGGGCATTCTGTGTGCGCATGTCAAGGGACTTAGCGTGTGCGCAGGAGATATCCATGTGTGCGCATGTCGCGGGACTTAGTGCGCACGCCGGGTTAGTAGTATCGGCGCATGCCTGGTCACTTAGTAAAGAGAACACACTGAGTCAAGAACATGATGAGAGTCCCGCACGGTGATATAAGTATTTGCGCATGTCAGGGGACTTAGTGTGCACACAAAGATGTCAGTGTATGCGCATGTTTGTAGACTTAGTGCGCTTGCAAAGTTATTGATGTCTACGCATGCCCAGCCACTTAGTAAAAAAATAAGGGCCAAGTAAGAGTACAGATGGGAGTCCTGCATCCTTGAGGAGTCCCATCATATGTAATCTGTGGTGCATGGTCCAGTAACTGAGGTGAGTATTACAGTTGTCATATCGATGACAGGTATTAGTGTATATGTCTTTACTGTGGCTGTCATCAGCCATACATAGTATAGTAGCTGAGGTAAGTATTCAGATTAACCTATCAAGGACAGAAGGTATGTGTGTCTTTGCTGTGGCTGTCACTATATTGTATTTGACATTAATAGAGACAAGAGAGCAAAGTAGGATGCGACTCGGATGGGCTGGGAAAAGGGGGCTGATTAAAATGGACCTATGAAGATGGCAAGTGTCTCATGCCAGCCTTGATAAAGTGTGTGGCGAGGCAGAGGAACTAAGGTCTATGGAAGTAGGCAGTGTTGCTGTATATGAGGCTGATCATGTAACATAGTGGACAGATATCACAAGGGGAGGGGTGTTTCTCAGAGTGAGAACATCTGGAAGTATATATGGCCTATCGGCCAATGTCTATATGTAAGAGATGATTATTGATGCGCTAGTATGTATGCTTTTTAGAGATAGGCTGTAAAGGTAAAACCCTCATTGAGGCCAATGGGACCCAAAGACTTTAGGCGGTGTATCCACCTAGCTTCCAATTGTAAAAGTCTTCGATCAATATTCCCCTGTCGGGGTCCAGCTTGTATTTGATCGATAGCCCAAAAGCGGAGGGTTTCTGGTTTTCCGTCATGGTAGAATCTGACATCTATATATCTTCCCCAGTAAGATATATGTTGTGTATATTCGGATATACACAACATATATCTTACTGGGGAAGATATATAGACGATGTCTTGATACTATGGGAGGGTGGCCGCAATTTATTTTTGGAATTCGTGGACCAATTGAATGACAATCACATTGGAATGCGATTCACATCCAAAATTAAAAATAGCCAGATCAATTTTCTGGATCTTACTATCTCTCTGGATCCATCCAAAGGTCTCAAAACTGACATCTACCGTAAGCCCACATCTACCAACAACTTCCTACAATGGCAAAGTTGGCACCCACAACCCCTTAAATCAGGAATACCGATTGGGCAATACCTGAGGGCACGTAGAAACTGCTCCGATGACATTTCCTTCAAGAAAGAATGCGACAACTTATACCAGAGATTTAGGAGTCGAGGCTATCCTAATAAATGCCTATATAGAGCATACGCAAGGGCTAAAAAAACTGACAGGGAAACACTGTTCTCCAGTAGAAACTGCCAACCATCCAAACAGATTATTAGGTGCATTGGGACATTTGATGCCTATGCTGATACTATAAAGAGGATCATGTCACGGTACTGGCCGATCCTTACTGCGGATCCTGATTTGAAAGAAAAACTGACGGATAGACCGAACATCACCTACCGCAGAGGTCCTAATTTACGTAACTTTTTAGTACACAGTCATTTCACTGGGGACCCAGACTCCATCATCAAACTGAGAGACCGGATTCCAGGCTCCTATCCCTGTGGCACTTGCTCATTTTGTACATTTATGCCCAAAACTGAAACATTTGTCGACCCTGTGGACAACAAAAAATTTACAGTCAGACGTTTTATGAACTGTAAAAGCACAGCTGTGGTTTATGTTGCACAGTGTACCTGTCCGCGACTCTATGTAGGAAAAACTATCCAGCAACTCCGTAGGAGAATATCCAGCCACATTAGTGCAATTACAACAGGAAAGGATACCCACATTTCGAGACATGTCAGATTCTACCATGATGGAAAACCAGAAACCCTCCGCTTTTGGGCTATCGATCAAATACAAGCTGGACCCCGACAGGGGAATATTGATCGAAGACTTTTACAATTGGAAGCTAGGTGGATACACCGCCTAAAGTCTTTGGGTCCCACTGGCCTCAATGAGGGTTTTACCTTTACAGCCTATCTCTAAAAAGCATACATACTAGCGCATCAATAATCATCTCTTACATATAGACATTGGCCGATAGGCCATATATACTTCCAGATGTTCTCACTCTGAGAAACACCCCTCCCCTTGTGATATCTGTCCACTATGTTACATGATCAGCCTCATATACAGCAACACTGCCTACTTCCATAGACCTTAGTTCCTCTGCCTCGCCACACACTTTATCAAGGCTGGCATGAGACACTTGCCATCTTCATAGGTCCATTTTAATCAGCCCCCTTTTCCCAGCCCATCCAAGTCGCATCCTACTTTGCTCTCTTGTCTCTATTAATGTCAAATACAATATAGTGACAGCCACAGCAAAGACACACATACCTTCTGTCCTTGATAGGTTAATCTGAATACTTACCTCAGCTACTATACTATGTATGGCTGATGACAGCCACAGTAAAGACATATACACTAATACCTGTCATCGATATGACAACTGTAATACTCACCTCAGTTACTGGACCATGCACCGCAGATAACATATGATGGGACTCCTCAAGGATGCAGGACTCCCATCTGTACTCTTACTTGGCCCTTATTTTTTTACTAAGTGGCTGGGCATGCGTAGACATCAATAACTTTGCAAGCGCACTAAGTCTACAAACATGCGCATACACTGACATCTTTGTGTGCACACTAAGTCCCCTGACATGCGCAAATACTTATATCACCGTGCGGGACTCTCATCATGTTCTTGACTCAGTGTGTTCTCTTTACTAAGTGGCCAGGCATGCGCCGATACTACTAACCCGGCGTGCGCACTAAGTCCCGCGACATGCGCACACATGGATATCTCCTGCGCACACGCTAAGTCCCTTGACATGCGCACACAGAATGCCCTGAGTACATACTGAGTCATTTGACATGCGCGCTGGGGATGAATGGGCTCGGCAACTCCGCTTGACAGTTTTGAGCAGCTGATCGGACCTGGCTGTCACACAGCATACGGTATGGACCAATCAACACTCGGAGGCTGGTCATTAGTCCGCACAGTGGATTGGATCATAATCTAAATGTGGGAGGGGTTCTTTCTTTATAAACTCGGCTTTACAGAGCCAACACGCATTATTAGCCCGACCCCTGATGAAGCCGGTGCTCCGGTGAAACATGTCGGGGGGCTAATTTTTTGTTATTTTAATCAGCAGGAATACCTAGGCTCTTTCCAGTATACCCTTGCTCTAATCAGTGACTATGTAGGATAGGTTATACTAACAGGGTCCAGCTAGTGCCTATGTCTGGACATCCGTTAGGACCAGTTACTATAAGAGGTGCATGGCACATTGAAGTGTGTGAGCATAGAGACATTATACTTGAGAGACGTAGGTAGGTTCGGTATGTAAAGGGATCACAACTGATCCCCCCACTACTGAACCCGCTGTACTGGGTTTAAATATAATAACCCTTTACACGAGGGACGTGCTATATTATTCACCTTAGCCACTTTAGCCACCCTCAGTACTCTGATATACATTGTGGAGAGTATATGTTCTCCTGACTACAGGCTCATTCCCTTCCTACATTTTCGCTACAGCCTTGAACAGTTGAATCTAAGAGCCATAGGTACCTGTATTTTTAATGTGATGTTTCTCAAGTGGAGTAGTTAGCAGCCATCACACTACCACTTTTTAATTCGACTATCATTAAAAGTGACGTTTTATATTTTCCTGTCCGGATATGGGCATTTTTTTGCGCTACCTCAGGTGGTGTTAGTAGTTAAAGTTGGTTGTAGTTTGGGCACTCTGTGTCCAAAAGGTTTGCCATCACTGCCTTAGAGGCACATACTGCATTGCAAAACTGTGGCAATAGGACTAAAATTAGAAGTTTAATTCAAGGTAGTGGATGTGCATCAAACTCAATATTATGGGAGCTTGCACTGAGAGTTTAGTTCATCATGCTGTATATGCAAATGCTGAACCTGGGTTAAATGAGGCCAAAAGAGGATAAAATAATAAAGGTCCATCCTCCTGTCCTTGACCCCTTTCTTAGTGGCACTGAACCTCATCAGGAGAGATCTAGGGACTACAGGAGATAGATCGGAGGTTAGCACAAACGTTTTCAAGATAAACAATGATTAAAGAAATTTGTAGGATGCTTTTGTGAAGAGGTTATGTGTGATTTTTACAATGTTGCAATTTTTCTTATATGGCCCTTAGATTAGGTTTCTGTGGCTGAATTTCTCCAAGGGTTAAAAAATTAATGGACCAAATAATGCTACATTATGACCAGATTACTAGAAATACCATCATCAATAATTAAAATCTACTGTACATGCATCCACATTCAGGAATCCAGTTGTCCCTTCTACAGCTTCTCTATCCAGTCATTCTGTTGAGTGCAGAGGTGCTGGAACTGATACCCAATGAAATGTGCAATTGACATACTGGCATATTTTTACGATTGCAGGTTTGCACCTGCAGTCTGACAACTTATTTTGTAGACAAAACCTACATCCATAAGTAAGAGTAAAACTGGCTTGTGCTAAAGTTTTTTGTTTTGATCAGAGACTGGCTGGTGTAAGAAACATTGGTTAATAGACCCACTATGTTATCCAACCAGTTTGACTTTGAGTAGAACTAAGACAAGGGTAGTCAAAGAGAGACTGTTTTTCCAGACTAAGGGAATCCAGCAGAATCCAAATAAAAAGCCATGGGTCAGAAGTAGGCACCAGAGTACGACCGAGGTACGAGACAGTGGTCAGGGTAGGTAGCAAACAGACAGAGGCACATTTACTTTTGCGGTCCAAGGAGTTCACAGATGTCCGAAGATAATGCACTGTGGCACAATTTCACTAAGATCGTGCGCCCGATATCCTGCATGTCTCGCTTCCCTGCTCAGGTCCGTTGCAGTTCACCTTCTTTTCCTGGTGCTTGTAAGTGCATCGTCTTGTGACACAATTTAAAAGTTAAATCCTGCACTCCTGTCGGTGCAAAGTTCGACAAAAGTGTGATACGTGGCCCTTAGTAAATGAGCCTCACAGGGGCACATTTACTTACCCGGTCCTGTCGCGATCCAGCGGCGCTTTCTCCGTTGAGGATTCGGGTTTTCTTGCGATTCACTAAGGTAGTGTGCCCGATGTCCACCAGGTGTCATTGCTGCGCCAAGGTCTGCCGGAGTTCACCATCCTATCTTGGGTGCAGGTAAGCGCGTTGTCAAGCAACACTTTTTAAAAAAAAAAATACTGCGGTTTTTCCAAATCCGTTGGGTTTTCCGACAGCCACACCCCCCGTTTCCATCGCATGCATGCCATCGCCGATGCGCCACAATCCGATCGTGTGTGCCAAAAACCCGGGGCAATTCAGGGAAAAAGAGCGCAAATTGGTAATATTCGGGAAACCTGATGAAAAATAGCGATTCGGGCCCTTAGTAAATGACCCCCAATGAGTCAGAACAGGCCAGGGTTATCAATGTAGCAGAATACATAGTCAGACTAAGCTAGGGATAAACATAGATAGCTCTTGGACCTCCCAATGTAGAGAATGCCTTTATTGCTAGTTTAAAGGGGTAAGATTTGAGTTATGGTCCATTGACTCTTTAAATATTATGAACATCCCCATCGTGGGACAAAACTTGGGGGCAGCTGAAGACTAGGAATGGAATGGCTGGTTTAGCCACAGGTGTAGCTGTAGATCAGCAAGCAAGAAGAGGGGGAGCGCATGTGACTAAAAAGGAAGGTCTGTGATGGTAGTGGCAAGCCAGGATGCTGTGACAAGAACAGAGAACAGGATGCTAGCTACCTGTCCCCGCGCCTGATTCCCAACCTCGAGCATTTGTGGACGCGCATTCCCATCTCCTAGGGGGCGCACGCCGGCTTCACAAAATTTAAAGGGCCAGCACACCGTTAATTGCCACTGGCCATTTTCCCAGAATTCTATATAAATTTGCCTCTCCCTGCACACCCTGCCGGATCTTCATGCCTTGTGCCTTAGAAAAAGCTTTGTTTCATGCCCTGTGCTGATATTGTGATTTCCCATTGTGACCCCGGTTCCGTTCCTGATTATGCTTCTCCGCTGCCTGCCTTGACTTATTGCTTCTCCCCCGACTCTGATCCTGTGCTGCTTGTCTTGACCTCCTGCCTGTCCAGGACCACGAGTTTGCCTAACGATTTTGTACTTTGCTTTGGCCGCCAACGCCCACAAAGTCGCTCCTGTGGAACGACCTGGTGGTAACACGCCACAGCAAGTCCAACCCGCTTTGCGGCGGGCTCTGATGTCGTCCGCAGTGGTACAGAGGATCAACTACCATTGATCCTAACATGCAGCAGAAAAAATCTGGTGCACACAGTTCCTGCACCTTGGCTGCGCGCAGCGTGCGCCTCATTCCAGACCAAAGTCCGATCTTCATGAATGTGTCACTCGCTGCATGATAGTTAATTGCCTTACTATTAGGAACTGTGGCACAACGTGATTACAATACACTTACACCCGCTGACAGTCGCCCACTTGTGAAGATTAATCATTTTGCTCTCATCTGGGCCAGATGGTCAGGATTTTTCCAGTGAAAACTGTACTCTGGAAAGTAATATTAACCTTGACATTTTTTTATATAAAAAGCCAATTTGCCTTTCATGTATATAAGCTTTCACCAAGCTTTTTAATTAATAATAATATTTATTTATTTGTAGCGCTTGTTCCAAACAGGACATGGTGTAGGCTGGTTCCTCTACGACCATATGACCAGACCTCAAGGGTTAATCAGTTAATATAAACAGTGTATTTGAAAAGGGGTTAGGGGGTGGAGCTGTGACGCCACGCACTATCTTTCATTCTAATTATTGCTTTAAGAAAGACCAACACATCAAAGGGACAGTATTTTTAACAAGCAGAGAACGTCCTTGTGATCTCTTTTACCAGACTGTAAAATCAAGAAATAAAATCCATCAAAAATACAAAGTTTATGTATCACTGGTGTGAGACCTGGCAGCGGTGCATCCTGGCAGAGGGAAGTGACTAAGAAGAGAAAGAAAATATGTCTCCAAAGTCCCGAACACTGCAGCTGTAGATTTTATTGTATTTACATTGCAAGATGCTCGGCAAATGAATTAGGCCAGATGGTCATCGGCGTAACCATGTACCCATAATAGAAACAGAAGGGGAGGGGTCCGAGAGTAGTATTAAAAAGATGGAAGGCTGCTTAGTCAGTAAGCAGATCCTGTGTGTGATCCTGTGAATAGAGCTCATTTACCTAACCTATCACATATAGGTGTACATTCAGTTCACCACTTTCAGCTCCCCCTTTTTCCTAAACCATTGACCACCCATTGCCCCATTTGCAAGTATCGCATTGTCCTTAATGGCCCCCACATGACAATGCCCCTTTTCTGTGACCAATGCCTATAACGTATAATGCCCCCTCTTTAATTTTACCCTCACTTTAAATTTGGTCCACTTATAGCTTTAATCGTGCCACCTCTCTTCCTCCTCTTCCCCCTGTCATCTACCCTCCTCATATCGTGGCTTCCTGTGCTCTATCCCCTAAAATTATGACCTCCTGTCCTCCACCCCCTCTTATTGTGGCCTCTTGTCCTCCACATCCCTCATATTGTGGACCCCTGTCCTTCACCCCCTCATATTGTGACCTCCTGTCCTCCATATCCTCCATATTGTGGACTTATGTCCTTCATCCTCCTCATACTGTGGCCTCCTGTCCTCCATTCCCCTCCTATTATGGCCTTCTGTCCTCCATCACCTTCATATTGTGGCCTCCTGTTCTCCATCCTCCTCATATAGTGACTCCCCCTGTCCTCCAACCGCCTCATACTGTGACCCCCTGTGCTCCATCCTCCTAATATTGTGGCCTGTCCTCTATCCTCCTCTTACTGTGGCCTCCTGTCCTCCATCCTCCCTCATACTGTGGCCTTGTGTCCTCCATCTTTCTCATATTGTGGCACCCTGTCCTCCAAGCTACTCATATTGTGGCTTCTGTTCTTCATCTCCCTCTTACTATGGGTTCCTGTCCTCCATCCTC
This sequence comes from Engystomops pustulosus, assembly GCF_040894005.1. Lineage (NCBI taxonomy): Eukaryota > Metazoa > Chordata > Amphibia > Anura > Leptodactylidae > Engystomops > Engystomops pustulosus. The sequence continues at coordinate 120,158,335 of NC_092416.1, forward strand.
CTCTTACTGTGGCCTCCTAACTTCCACCCTCCTCTTACTGTGGCTCCTTGTCCTCCATGCTCCAGTGTGGCCTTCTGTCTTCCATTCTCCTCTTACTGTTGTCCTCTGGTCTCCACCCTCCTCTTACTGTGGCTCTCTGTATTCCACCCTCCTCTTATTGTGGCTCCTGTCCTCCATCTCCCTCTACGGCTTCTTGTCCTCCATCTCTCTTTTACTGTGGCCTACTGACCACTTCCCTCCTCTTACTGTGTACCCTGTCCTCCATCCTTCAGTGTGGCCTCTTGTACTTCATCCTACTCTTTTTTTATTAACTTCCCTTGTTCCCCCACTGCAGTCTCACTTGTTATTCTCCCGGGCTCCATTCATTCAGGTACGCGAGCCGTGTACCTGTGTGACCATGGTCAGATTTCTATCCACTGGAAATAAACAAAGAGGCTTCCAATAGAAGGACATCAAGCAGAGAACGCGAGGAATTGACACAAAAAATGTATTGGAAAATTGTATTATTTTTCTTCACACAAACAATATCATTAATTTACCAAAGTTGGAATATCACTTTCACATCATGCAGTCACATTTCCTGAATGTGTCCCTTCTTCCAGTGCTTCCAGTCATTGGATGGAATTTATTGATTTGTGGCGCTACGTCTATTTTCACTTTAGTGTTGTGCACTGCGATTTTACATTGTGGCGCATGGCCCATGTCAGAAAAGCCAAAAGTTTGATACATCTGCTCCAATAGATCACATACAGTGTACAGAAAAACATAAGTTTAACCCCTTTAGCCACCATGACGTTGGGGAAAGTCATGGTGAGCTTCTGTTTGTGCCACCATGATGTTCCCCAACGTCAGAAGCAGAGCCTGTGCGATCCGTGCAGGAGGCCGGCTGTATGTGACAGCTGAGCCTCTGCATGAGCAGCCAGGATCGTGATAGTTATGATCCCGGCTATTAACTCTTTTGGCGCAGCATACCTATTAGATGTTTACAAAGTAACTACATAAAACCATACATACATACATAGAAGATTATTATATCCTATAAAAACATTGTATGGATAACATTGACAAACTTACAGGGGAGCAACATACAGATGAAAAATTATTACATATTGCCCAGGTGTAAACATTATACCAACAGTTGTAAACCCCTGCATGGAGTAAAGTGCTATGTAATGCTAGGACCAGATTCCGTCCAAAATTAATGTAAACACTAGCAAAAAAATCCCAGAGTATGGTAAAGTACTGAAAACAACATATACCCTTGTAGTGATATAAGTAGATGATACATTGATACAACAGAAAACCAACAAGGGAACATGTATATGAGAAGTATACTGACCACGGACAAAGAGAACCAGCCCCGACACGTGTGGCTAATATGGTTAATGTTTGTTAGCAACAAATTTGTGCGGCTAACTGTATAATAAGTATAACAATCAGAAAAATAGGAACATTTTTAAAATTTTCACCAAATTTCCATTTTTTTACAAATAAGTGCAATATATTTCAACTAAAATATACCATTACTGTGAAGTACAACATGTCATGCAAAAACAGTATGAAAATAAACTTGTTAAGCTAAAGGGCTCCAAAGTTATAACTGCATATTGTGGCACAGGAAGATTTGAAAAATTGGGCTGTGTCCAAAGTGTGAAAATGAGCTTAAGGGGTTAAAGGGTTTTGCTTGTCTTAAATGTTTGTTTGAAATTGAAAACCAAGGTGAAAAAATGTGTAGGGAAGGTTGACTGGTGGGTGGAGGCCTCTGAAGAATGTTTGGCTACTTGGAACCATTGGACTGCTAAGAAGGACATGGAAGTTCTCAGCAGAAAGATAAGAAATGAGATAATCTGAGCCATGTATCTAGGGAATGGAATCTGCATTCCCTGGGAGAACACAGCACACATGGATTTTTTTTTTGCGGCTTCTCAATACCTAAAGGGAGTAATTTGTTTGGTTCTGCCAGGTATTTGTTCCATCAGGTCTGTTGCACACCTCATTTTTCAGTGTACACCTAGATGTATTTGGGGGGTTTATTCCTCTTAGGTCATGAAATTGTTTTGCACATAGACTGAGGACTGGAGAATATCTGTATATATAAATGCAACACAACATAGGTTTCTATCTATAGCATATGGCATGGATGACATGGGTAACAGATAAACTTGTCTAAATAACCCCTCCTGGTAACACCTGTGAACTCTGAACCCGGACATCTATTGGTTTGATACTTACTACCGTATATACTCGTGTATAAGCTAAGTTTTTCAGGACAAAAAATGTGGTGAAAAACGTCACTCCGGCTTATGCACGAGTCTATAAAAAAAAAAACTTACATACTCACCCTCCAGCGTCCCGATGCTCCACGCGGCTTCCCAATGTCCCCATTGTCGGCTCAGCTCATCTTCTTTCTTCCGTGTGGCTTCTCTTCTTTCTTCTGTCTTCTTTAACTGCCGGCATGGACGCAGCCATGTTATCTTCCGGCCGGTGCATACTATGACGTCAGCAGCGGCCGCGTCATAGTATGCGCCTGCTGGAAGAAAACATGGCCACGACATTGGGGAGCCGCGCCGAGCATCGGAGGGTGAGTATATAAGTTTATTTTTTTAAGTGCTGGGAGGGCAGGCTGGCTGTATACTACTGGGGGCAGACTGGTTGTATACTACATGGGGGATGGCTGGCTGTATACTACTGGGGGCTGATGGCTGTATACCACTAGGGGCTGGCTGGCTGTATAGTACTAGGGTCTGGCTGTATACTACATGGGGGCTGGCTGTATACTACTAGGGGGTGGCTTTATACTACTGGGGCCAGGCTTGCTCTATACTACTGTGATCTAGCTGGCTATATACTACTGGGGGCTTGCTGGCTATATACTGGGGGGGGTTGTGGCCAATGCATTTCCCACCCTCGGCTTATACTCAAGTCAATAGTTTTCCCCAGTTTATACTCGGGTCAGCTTATACTCGAGTATATACGTTAATTATGAACTTAAAGCCAACAATGCAAAAATCTCAATTGACCTATACCGAGGGTTGCAAAAGTATTTATATATCATGAACTTGTACAAATTTGTTAGAACATTTCAGCCGCACACACGAATGATCTTTTTGACATTTTATGCCCTTTTTTATTAGGTTTTAATACATATAATAAAATAATATCTTTTGTACAATTTTTTTTACCATATTCTGAAACCAAGAATTTTTTCATACCATGGTTTATGGACCTTTGTCGTCATTTTTTGTGGGACTGTATGACCGTTTGATCATTTTATGTGTGGTGATTCAGACATTTGGGCATTATTATTTTTTTTGCTTGAGGGTTTAACCCCAGGAATAACCATTTTTATATATTGATAGATTGGGCAGTTTGGTATGCTGAGAAAATGATAAACATGTTCATGAATTTATTTGTTCATTTTTATATGAGTTTTAAGGAGTAGGAGGTGATTTAAACTTTTAGGTTTTTATTTTTTTTTTTTTTTTTTTTTTTTTTACTGTATTTTTAGACCACCCTAGAGTACTTGAACCCTAGGGGCTCTGATTGCTCCTAACATATGCTGCAATACTACTATATTGAGAAAAGAGCCAGTACTATGACATAGGTATTCTTGGACTTTGTTGTCAAAGGCTCTAGCCAATTGTGCTAAATGTATTTTTGACTAAGTAACTTCGGAGTTACGCTTTAACTATGATGTCTTGTGGCCCAGTAGCTCTTCTTCTACTATGTGTAGGCCTCAATATGCAATGGAATGAAGAAAAGTTTTTTACTCTCCATAATTTCATAATATAATAATAATAATTCTTTATTTATATAGTGCACACAGATTACCCAGGGCTGTACATGGCTTGCCAAATCGGTCTCTGTCCCCAATGGGGCTCACAATCTAATCAACTTACCTGTATGTTTTGGAGTGTGGGAGGAAACCGGAGGACCTGGAGGAAACCCACGCAAACACAGAGAGAACATACAAACTCTTTGCGGATGTTGACCCTGGGACTTGAAGCCAGGTCCCCAGCGCTGCAAGGCTGTGGTGCTAAACATTAAGCCACCATGCTGCTGAGGACCCCATCAGTGTGTTGGATAGAACATTAAAAAAATTAAACCGTTACAATTCTCTAGACCCGAGAGGTCCATAACTTTCCAAATTGTGTAATTAAACCTCTTTCTCTGTTTTGCTACACTTGGCCTCTTGACCCATGTGTTGTTCTCTCCAGCAGAACAAGATGAATCATTTGATATTTTCCTACAAAGCCTTTCTATGACTCCAGCTTTTTCCCCTGGGGCTTGGAGCTGGCCACAATTAGCAGGACAAATGTCTACGTGTTGATGAAGGAGAAATACAGTGAGGTGTTTATGGGTCCTCACAATTTGCAGCCTTTTAGATTATTGGTATCCTTTATTGTAGTAACAAGATGTTAGGTATTATCCTAGAGCACTGGTGGCTAACCTACGGCCTCTGTGGGCACCCAGGCCATCACCCCAGAATGAAGTTCACCAGACAGGACTCAAAGAATCTTCCTGCAGAATCTTCCTACAATGATAGACGAATTTGCCCTCCTCCTTTCAACTGCGCTGGTGTCCTTAGGAAGCTCAATGATTGAAAGTTGTCAAAGAACAAGGAGAAATAAATTACTGCTTAAATTGCTGTGCTGGCACTTTGTGGCTTTTGGTTGAACTTTGGGCACTCGGGCTCTAAAAGGTTCGCCATCACTGCCCTATCGGTTAACTTTATTTACGCCAAATTAACACTTGATAATAGCGGATGCTGTTGACCTTTAACCAGTATACATACACAATATAAAAATACATATATGCATGGTTTTCTCAATTCAATTAGGATTACCAAAATTATTTATATCTGTCAAATCGCAAAATAGTGAGAGAGAGAATTTTTATTACTTTCTGCAAAGTCAGCCAATTTTTATTACTTTGTGCAAAAGACATGCGCTAAGATTACTATGTCTTTAAACAATTTGGGAGAGCCAACATGATGATGTCATATCTTTGGGAGCTTCTTATTATAGGCAACATCTGAGTTAAAAGACACACCTGAGATTTCCCCTTGGGATGGACAACATAGTTTTCAAGGAATGAAACATGATGGGGGTAAATAGGTTTCTCATTTTAAAGCTGGGACAAGGTGGCTTCAACCTCTAGAGATGACTGAAAACTGGAGGGTGAGAATGTTCCTTTTTGATGGTCATAATTTAAACGCATTACCTCCATAGCGACTTCACTAATTTTGAAAACTATGTGTAGATTTAGACCCTGTACGACACTCTCTTTCCAGAATTTAGGGTATTCTCCTTGGAACCATGAATCAGTCGCTGACCTTATTCGCTACCAGGTGGGAACCGGATCTGTAAATGAGTTTGTCAACAGAACAATGGGAATGTATTTTTGAGTTTACATATACATATTTTATTAATTCTAGATTTCAAGAAAGTAATTATTAAATAATATCAAGATGATATCAAGTACCTGCCAAAATGCATACTATGAATCAAGAAGTTAGTCCAATGTGTTGGAGATGTGGAACAGAGGAGAAGAGGAGAGTTCATGTCTACATATTTTCTGGTCTTGTCCTTTGCTATTACCATTTTGGAGAGCAATACATATTATCATTTAAAAGAACCCGAATATCAGTTTCCCTCTTGATCCAGGTTTTGTACTCTTACAGCATTGTGAGATTCCTAGGCACTGGTATATATGATCTTCATTGAGATTTCTCCAGTTAGAAGCACAATTATGTATTCCAGTTTTATGGAAACAATCAACAGTGCCATCAGTGTCTCTCTGGCTTTCAAAAGTATGATATGATATTATATGTATGGAAGAACTGACATTATAAAAGGAGCAAAAGACAGGTTTTAAGTGACATGGCCAAATTAGATTGGGTTTAGAAGCTCTTAGGCATATAGGACATTGATTGTAAATGGTGAAAAGAGAGTTTTGGTATCGACAGGGCTGATGTGGGTATAGGTTACATTGACTGTGGATGGACCGGGGTAAATAGAGTGGGAGATCAATCTCTTTTTTTTATCTTTTTATGTAAAGTTTTTATTTTTTTCAGTGCTGTCAGTATTTGTGGATGCATATATTATATTAAGGCACATCAGAGACACACTGTTTCTTTGTGTAACAACATGGGAAAGTCCAAAGAAATCAGCCAAGGTATCAAGAAGATATTTGTGGACTTGCATACAGTAAGTCTGGCTAATCCTTGGGTACAATTTCCAGATACCTGAAGGTGCTTAATTCATCTGTACAAACAATTATACTCAAGTACAAACAAGATGGGAATATCCAGCCAGCTTTGGTCTGACATGTGAATATCAACCCAAGAACAAAAGCAAAAGGCCTTGTGAAGATGCTGGCTGAAGCTCGTTAGAGTCACTATCCACAGTGAAACAGGTACTGAAAGGGCTAAAAGGCCACTCTGCCTGAAGAAGCAATTACTCCAAAAACAACATAAAAAGCCAGATCAATGTTTCCAGAGGCACATAGGAACAAATACCTTAATTTTTGAACTGTTTGGCCATAATGACCATTTGTTTAGGGGAAAAAAGGGAGAAGCTTGTAAGCCTGAGAACAGTGGTGACACAAGGGTGGCAGCATCATGTTGTGGGGTTGTTTTGCTACAGGAAGGTCTGTAAAATTTCACAAAATGTTCATGAGGAACATAATGAGGCAATACTGAAGCAACATCTCAGGACATCAGCCAGGTTTCTGTGTGATTTGGGACTAGAAAGAATTTGCAAACCACTTGCACATGTATTTATAAAGTGTCTGTGCCAGTTTTGTGTCACTGTTGCACTGTGTCTGACAAAACAGACAAAATGTTCACCAAAAGGGGCGTATTAGTGCTTGGTCAGACCATGTGCCACGGTCCAACGTGTGCCACAATTGTGTCTGCCCCACAACTAATGTGAGAAGCTTTTGGAAGGATATCCAAATATTTGACCCAAGTCATACAGTTTAAAGACAATGGTACAAAATACTAATGAAATGTATGTAAAAGTTTGGCTTTGCAGAAAGTAACAAAAATACCTTTAAAAAATCACTCTTATTTTGGTGTTTTGCAAATATCAATAATTTGATGTAAAATGGCTGTATAAAGTCAGGTAGACAGAGAGCACAGCACTAAAGTTAAGCTCTCCCCGCCTCAAAATTTTTCCTTTTACTATAATTGATGCCTAACATCATGGATGATCATAACCAATTATCCAAAAGTCTGAGTATACATATAATAAATAAAACAAACATTTTAAAAAATAACAAAGATAAATTAACGTGAACCACTCACCAGATTTTTACCAATAAACCTAATGACTGGTTCCCTTTGTATTATGTGGAATTTCTTTGAGGAATTTTGGATATGCCAGAGACACAGGCACATGCATGAATAACACATGCTCTTGTGACTAGTTGCTCTTTCTGGCAGGGTGCTTGGTAGGCTTACAATGTTAATTTTCTGGGGATAGTAAGTATGCACCTTTTTGGTTTATTACTGAAAAAATAAAAGTGCGGTGTCATTTGGACCATACAGTGAAAAAACCCAAGCCAGTAATAAATTGTGCAAATGCCCATTTTCCTTAATTTTATTGAATTTGGAATTCTTTCCCAAAACATTCCAGTGCATTGCATGGAATACTAAATGATGACACAAGCAAGTACAATTTGTCCCACAGAACAAAAGCCTTCATTTAATTATGTAAATGGAAAAAATATAATTCCGGGCTTTGGAGGTTTGGAGTTTTTCTTATAAGAAAAGTTAGTGGGACAGTAACCATTGCCAGAGTGCTGGTTGTGTTAGGCCCACTAAAGTTTGCATAGTTTTTATCAACCTCCTGTTCCAGCACTGTGCTCCTTTTCTTGGTCTCCAGGGTTTCCAATTCAATCTTATCATGTAATGGAGGAGCAGCTTTAAAGAGAACTTTTTAAAGTTACAAATTTTCCAAAATACAACTCTGTTTTCCCACAGGGCTCTATTAACTAACTGACACCCGTCTTTAAGCTAAAAATAGTTTTCATTACATCCCCATAAATCAACTTTATGTTATCCTACCTGGTATCAAGGGGTGTGTCCTGCCAGCAAGCCCCTCCCTTCTACTCTTCCCTATCTCCAATTCCTCTTCTCTACATGTTATTTGAACAGGATAATGTCATCTAAGCCATACATTGACCGGTTATCGATGTCTAAAGTATGTGTACGTTACATTTCACCTGCGGGTCGTGTTTATGCGGTGCTTACATTGCATTTGACTTTGCAAAGCGCTTGCGTTGCATTTGCGTGGCATTTGTGTTTACATGCTGTTTCTGTTCATGTGACAGTTTTGTGCCATTTTACTTGCATTTGCGTTTATGTTGCATTTGCTTTTCAATTGTGTTCACATGGTGTTTTGAACTGCATTTGCTTCATGTAGCGTTTCTGTTTACATACCATTTGCGGTGCAATTCTGTTCATGTTGCATTTGCATTTACACAGCATTGGCAATGCATTCACGTGGCGGTTGCAACGCATTTGCATTGTGGCGTGTTCATGTTACGCGGCACTTGCGTTGCATGTAAAATGTGGTTTGTGTTTGCATGGCATTTGAGTCTCATTTATGTTGCATTGCATTTACGTGGAGTTTGCATTACATTTGTGTTGTATTCACTTTGCACATGCATTTACTTGGCGTTTGCATTGCATTTATGTCAGCATGCCATTTGTGTTTATGTGGTGATTGCATTGCGTTTACATCCCATTTGCGTGCCATTTGTATTTACGTCTACATTGTGTTTGCATGCCGTTTACATTGAATTTACATTTACATGGCGTTTACATGTGTGTTTACACTGCATTTGCGTTTCCATTGGGTTTCCATCCCGCTCACATTGCATTTTTTAACCTTGCATTTTTGTAAACTTAATGTTATCAGAAATCTTTCCATAGTCCTATGATGTCACACAGTCGCATGGCTCATAATAACGCACAGCTCTGTAAACCAGAGTGACATCACTTAATCATAGACAGATTTCTATCCACTGAAATGACACTAGCAATTAAACTTTCTATTACACGACAGTAAGCGAAGATCTAGAGAACCATGAAGAATTGATAAAGTAAGCATATTGGATAATTGTATAACTTAAACAGGTTGCCCTTAAAAGAACAAAGATAACATAAAAAAAGCATAAAAGCATAAAAAACATCCTTTTTTAAAAAATACTGGCAAATCTGGCTATGGGTCGTATCTGGTATCACTTCTATTAAAATAAATTTGGCTGAGTTGCAATACCTTGAACAGCTTGTGGGCAGTCATTGGCCCACATTTATTAAAGAATTTACCCCAGTTTTCAGACTTTGCACTGAAAAGACGCATGCTTGCACATGTGTCTATAAAGTGCCTGCACCAGTTTTGTGTCGTGGCTGCACTGTGTCTGACAAGAAAAAATGTGCACCTAAAAGCGCTGTTACTGTTTAGTCTGAGTTTGCGCTACTGATGTGTGCCACATTTCTGCATAATGAACAAAGTGCATACTTCCAGGGGGCACCAGATTCATGAAGACCGGGCGCCAGTTTTGATTAATTTGTCCCCTCCACAGGCAAACTGCACATAGTACAGACTGCACTAGTTTCCATAAATGTGGGCCATCAGGAGCATAACGATCGTGGTTCCAGGGGGTGTGACTGCGACCGGGCCCCTGTAAGAGGAGGGCCCGAGTTGCAGCTGTCATATGTGCCTATCGGGTGGCAGTATATACACCCGTCACAGCTGCAGCCTGGGCCCTTCTGTAGTTTTCCGGCGATAGCTGTGGAGGGTGGGAGTGAGACTGTCACAGATTAAAATCTGTGCAGCCGCCGAGTATCCTATGGCGGTTATCAGCCGTATCGGAGCTGTAATAAGGGGGTGGAGGAATATAATAATTACAACAGGTTTGTAATAAGGGTGGTGTGGTATTATAATAATGGCTGCTGGTATCTTATAAGAAGGGTGGGGGATATAATAATTGCTACTGGTTTGTAATAAGGGGGAGGGGGTATTATAATAATGGCTACTGATATGTAATAAAGGAGGTGGGGGAATATAATAATTGCTACTGATATGTAATATGGGGGGTAGGGGCTATAATAATGGCTACTGTTATGTATTAAGGGGAGGTGGGGGGAAATTATAATGGCTACTGTTACTACTTTAATAAATGGTGGGGTGCAGGGTTACATATATATAAATGCTGCTTTTCTAGGTACTGCTTTGCTTAATATTAATGAATGGGAGAAAACTTAAATTAATAAGAGGATGTCGTTGCTGTACAACAGTTAGCCACCGTATATAAATTAGGAGATTAGGAGATTTTTTTATGTATGTAACATTATACTGTAGGTGACTGTGGTGTTTTTAGGAGTGCAGTTTCGGAATGTGCTGCACGGAGCTGAAGATGACTTGTGGTGAATTCTGTAGCAATAAGTCACAGCTGGAGAAGTTATCAAAGTTCTGTAACTGATGGAGAAGAAGAAGCGTCATCTGTGAGGAGCCACCAAGATGAAAACCAGGACAGATAAGAGGAAGAAGGTCGGACTGAGTTATGCTGTAAAGTGATGGTGTGCAGTAATTTTTTGGGTGCTGTATAGTGATGTGCAGTATATTCCCAGCAGGTATATATTTACAGTATGTATGTGGTATATTCAATACTGCGCTGCTATTAGTATTGTGCAGGTATTAGGGTATTGGTGTGGGGATATACATTTATGTACATCTGTATTTTAAGTGTTTCTTATATATGGTGTTGGTCTATTTTTTATGTGTTTAGCATATACACTCACCGGTCACTTTATTAGGTACACCTGTCCAACTGCTCGTTAACACTTAATTTCTAATCAGCCAATCACATGGCGGCAACTCAGTGCATTTAGGCATGTAGACATGGTCAAGTCAATCTCCTGCAGTTCAAACCGAGCATCAGTATGGGGAAGAAAGGTGATTTGAGTGCCTTTGAACGTGGCATGGTTGTTGGTGCCAGAAGGGCTGGTCTGAGTATTTCAGAAACTGCTGATCTACTGGGATTTTCATGCACAACCATCTCTAGGGTTTACAGAGAATGGTCCGAAAAGGAAAAAACATCCAGTGAGCGGCAGTTCTGTGGGCGGAAATGCCTTGTTGATGCCAGAGGTCAGGGGAGAATGGGCAGACTGGTTCGAGCTGATAGAAAGGCAACAGTGACCCAAATTGCCACCGTTACATCCAAGGTAGGCAGAAGAGCATCTCTGAACGCACAGTGAGTGAGTGTATATATAGTGTGTGTAGTTTATATACGGTGCTGTGTTTATATATACGTGTGATGCATGTATAGTGTATGTGTGAATATGTCTGTATAGTGTATATATGGTTTAAGTGTATTCTGAAGTATTATGTGCAGGATGGAGCCTGCAGCAAGGGTTTAGAAATATGTGGGCCCCGATTCTAAGTTCACATTGGGCCCACAAGTGTTTAGTTACGCCACTGTGGGCCACTGTGCTGTTTTTGTAAGAAATCAGCCAGGTTGATCTAATACTAGAAAATTCCATAAGTTTCTTTGATATGTTCTACAGGACCAGCAGCATGTAGATGCATTGAGATTAAGATTCTAACAGGTTTTGTTTGTTCCTTTGATCTTCTAATAATCATAAGATAAATGTCATACATTCTGTAAAGCTTAGGTGATAATGGTGGCGTCTCCTATGTCTTTCCTTCAAACTGTATTAAAGTTGAAGGGAAAGTGACTTCCTGTAGGACAGCTGTTGCATGTTTGACAGACTGCGGGTGGCATTGGATCACTAATGTAAACCAGATTGTACTGGGCGGGTGACACACAACTAAACTTTAAATAGATTCTGTGACCCAGTCCAGCGCCACACATGACATAATCGCAGAGTTCATGGTGACATCATAGCCCCAGATGTTCAGGCCTCCTTTCCACAAAGTCAAGGCTAAAATACAGTTTAATGGGAGTGTGCTGGTGTCCTCACTGGGTTATGTACACAGCAACGGTGGAAGAAAAGACAAGAAAGCAAAATCACACACTTATGGGGGAGAAGATTTTACTTATATTGTCATATTTTCAGTCTGCTTGAGTCAAGGCCTTGGGGCAGCAGTGCAGATTTTTTTCAATGTGTCCCAACAGGTATACAATCATTTTAAGATTTTGTGTTTACCAATATGCAAACCCATTAAGCAATATCTGATTTAGAAAAAGGCTCAAAGAGAACACATTTGCCGTCTTTAAAGACGGATCTGGGGGACGCTGTGGATGTTGTATATCTGGACTTTTCAAAGGCATTTGACACCGTGCCACATAAAAGGTTGGTATATAAAATGAGACTGCTGGGAATAGGAGAAAATCTGTGTATTTGGGTAAATAATTGGCTTAGTGATAGAAAACAGAGGGTGGTCATTAATGGCACATTCTCACATTGGGTTGACGTTACCAGTGGAGTGCCACAGGGGTCAGTATTGGGGCCACTTCTTTTTAATATTTTTATTAATGACTTTGTAGTGGGTTTACACAGTCAAGTTTCAATATTTGCAGATGATACTAAGCTGTGTAAAGTAATAAATACTGTGGCTGATAGTTTAGCATTGCAGAGGGATTTGTGGAAGCTTGAGGAGTGGGCAGAGAAATGGTTGATGAGGTTTAATGTAGATAAATGTAAAGTTATGCACTTGGGCCATGGAAACAAAAAGTATAATTATGTTCAATTACTTAGTAAAACTGGAGCTGAAAAGGACCTGGGGGTATTGGTGGATGGTAAACTTAATTTTAGTGACCAGAGCCAGGCGGCTGCTGCTAAAGCAAATAAAATTATGGGATGTATCAAGAGAGGAATAGATTCTCATGATAAAGACATAGTTTTGCCCTTATACACATCCCTGGTCAGACCACACATGGAATATTGTGTACAGTTTTGGGCACCAGTGTATAAAAAGGATATAGTAGAGCTGGAACGGGTGCAGAGGAGAGCAACCAGGATTATTAGGGAAATGGGGGGAATAGAATACACTGACAGATTACAAAATTTGGGATTATTCAGTTTAGAAGAAAGACGACTGAGGGGAGACCTCATTACAATGTACAAATACCTGAACGGACAGTACAAGGATCTCTCCAAAGATCTTTTTATACCTAGGCCTGTGACCAGGACAAGGGGACATCCTCTACGCCTAGAGGAGAGGCGATTTTACCATCAACATAGACAAAGGTTCTTTACTGTAAGAGCATTGAGACTATGGAACTCTCTGCCGCAGGAGGTTGTTATGGCCGACTCTATGTACATGTTCAAGAGAGGCCTGGATGTCTTTCCGGAGAGAAAAAATATCATGGGTTATGGGGATAAAACATTTATTTAATTCTTAAAGGTTGGACTTGATGGACTTGCGTCTTTTTCCAGCCTTATATACTATGATACTATGATACTATGAAAGACATATAACAACAAATGCAACAGAACATTGACACAGCATATGAATAAAGTAGAAAGATTGTATGACTTAAGTAGTGTTGTTAAAATGTTATTTTATGTATTCAACAAATTGTGTACAAAACAGCTCACCCTACCACAGCACCTAACTTTGCTGCCTATGGGCCTGGCATCTTGGATGGCCAATCGCCGCCCACAGTAGGTCTAATTAGATAATGGGTAATGTGAAAATCACATCCAGTCTTTGAATTCAACATGTCAATGGGACATCCAGGTACAGGACACTCTTGGTAACCAGACAGAAATATAAATGTTTGCCATCATAGGGAGTAAAACTTCTTACCTATGCTGCCCAATAAAAACATTCCCAGAGGATTTGGGAAGAAACTGTTGATTAAAAGACATGTCTACATGGAACTGAGAAAGGGTTGAAGGGTGTTTCCAATAATTGCTCGCCATCTAGGCCTTTCTGATGTAGCTGTTAGGAGCAGTGATTACATGAGTTATAATAAATCTAAATATATATGTACAAAATAGGAAAACAGCAGCATAGTCCTCAGTAACAAATGCAATGGGTGCTATGCATGAGTCCAATGCATATCCAAATAAAGAAAACGGCAGCACTCCAATATAGTGAAAACAAATGTGGTGTTTATTATACCTCTAGAAAACAAACAAGTTTGCTTTCACTATATTGGAGTGCTGTAGTTTTCTTAATTTGGATAAATATATAATATATATAGATAAATATATATGTAAAAATATCAAAGTGAAATATTGTAATAACCACACAATTACATAAATCAGACCTCAATATGTGTTTGTGTTGTTAATCCCTTAGTGACCAACCATATGGGTTTCTACATCGGTAGCTAAAGGGCCTTAGGCTAGGCCGAAGGGTTTCTCCGTCGGTCTAACCTAATTTCTGCAAGGGCCCCCCGTGAGGGAAGGAGCAGTGCCCCGGCTGTCTTCCGATCTGGTGGTGACCGCAGGGAGAGGGCTCCCTCCCTCTCTTCTTAGCCGGGCAGCCGGGGACCTAATGAAGGTCCCCGGGTCTGCCATCGGTATCTGCCTACTCGGTGCAGCCCCAGCAGATGCATAGGCTGACACTTCTAATGCACTGCAATACATGGTTATTGTAGTGCATTAGCATGAAATAGTGATCACATGATCACTAGTTAATATGATAGTAATGTGAAAATAAAAAAAGTTAAAAAAAACACAAAAAATTTAACATTTATGAAAATGAAAAATTAAATTAATTTAAAAAACTCCCAAAAGTCCAAAACACATATAAAACAATCAATAAGAAAAGTGGAAAAAAGTGAGCTGGTGCCGGAACATATTTTCATTAGCAGAATAAAGCCAGTATAAAAGATTTAAATATTAATATAACTTATATCTCGGCGCACCGCACTAGGGCACGGCGCACTAGGGCACGGCGCACCATGCGGGCGCCCGTGCGTGCGCCGGTTTCTGAAGTGCTGGAGAGCCGGTGACGTCACCAAGCTCTCCAGCACACTCTCGCCTGCGCAATTTAGCACTGCCTGTTTCCCCGAGCAAAGTTGCGCAGGCACAAGTGTGCCGGAGAGCTCGCTGACATCACCAGCTCTCCAGCACTTCAGAATCCAGCGCACGCACCCTTGTGTGGTGCGCCGAGATATAACTTATATTAACATTTAAATCTTTTATACTGGCTTTATTCTGCTAATGAAAATATGTTCCGGCACCAGCTCACCCTGAGCTGGTGCCATGTATCTGTGTGAAAAACTACCACTTTTAAGTGGTAGGTTTCCTTTAACCTTGCTTCATTAAGCTTTGTATAAACTAATACAACTTACCCCTCTCTAGGTATGATTTGTTGAGAATGTTACCTTTATCATACTGTACCTGCCTTTTATCCTGCTCAATAAAGAAGAATGACACAAAAAAACACCACACAGAGTCCTAAAATGTCCAATCTGTAAAGAAATAAAAATGGTTATTCCTGCCGGTCAATCCCGTAACAGAAAAATGCACTCAAATGTCCTAATCAACACTTTTTTGCAGTTTTGCAACACATAGAAAACGTCAGCTTGTTCCGGAAAAAAATGGCACCTTAGCCAACTCAGTTGTCCAAAGTATGAAAAAGTTATTGGAGTCAGAATATGGTAAAGGCAATCATTTTTTGGTGGTACATAAGTTTAAAATTTTTGGTAAAGTCTATTAACACCTAATAAAACCTATATAAATTTAATATCCCTGTGATCGTACCGAACCAAAGAATGTATTCGAGATGCCATTTGGAATGTACAGTGAAAGACATAAAAACAGAGCCCAAAAGAAAATGGCACTAATGCAGTTTCTTGTCAATTTTACCACATTTTTAATCATATTTACACTTACCAGTAGATGGCATGGAAAATAAAATACCATCACTAGGAAGTACAATTTTTTTATGCAGAAAATAATTCCTCAAACAGCTCTGTGCACAGAAATATAAAAAAAGTTATTGATTTTTGAAAGTGGGGGACAATAAACGGAAAGTAAAATGGAAAAAGCCCATCAGTGGCAAGGGGTTAATATGCCCCCAGATCCTACATGATAAAAAGTTTACAAATTCTCTGGGATAAAGGTTTGTGGTACCTAAGGCCACGTTTACACGTGCCATTATGGTTCAGTTTGGAAATGCAATCCAAAGGCTCCACTCGTGATAACATATTGCGGTAACATTGTGTTTCCAACACGTTAAAGAGAACCCGTCAGGCAAAATAACCCTCCTAAACTAAATATATTTTCATAAACTGCCATTAGAGAGCATTACCTCTATCCCTTCGTTGTCCCTCTACATGCCTGTAAACCTAAGCAATGAGGTCCTAAAGCTGTATGCAAATGACCTGTGAAATGTCCAATGAGTCATTAGCATATTCAAGCTGTCCACCTTATTCATGAGTGGGAGGTACAGCCAGTGCTTGACTGACAGCCTGTATAATGGTGTGAGGCTGTATAATGATGTGCTTCCTGGTGCTGGCCACGCCCCCTGCAGCCTGTGTGTGTATAGGAGATATACAACAGCTCCAGGCAGCCATGTTATA
Source organism: Engystomops pustulosus (assembly GCF_040894005.1). Taxonomy (NCBI): domain Eukaryota; kingdom Metazoa; phylum Chordata; class Amphibia; order Anura; family Leptodactylidae; genus Engystomops; species Engystomops pustulosus. Next base: position 120,174,853 of record NC_092416.1, read on the forward strand.
GCAGAACATGTCAGGTGCTTGTGTAGCTGATGTCTGTGTCTCACACTTGTGTATTAGGAGGATGCAGCATGTTAGCAGATGCAGCACACACACTAGCAATGCTTTAGTATACATTACACATAGACATGAGCAGGGGGAGGAGAGGAGAGGGGTAACAGGGGTGACATCACTGCCTCCCACCATGTGACCAGCCTCATTTACATGATAAAAAATAGATGATTTTACAATGAATAATGTATGAATTTACTAGATAAAGGCTGGGATGGGATCCTTGTGAGCTGCTCCAACAGGTAGAGGCAACAGAAATAGTGACAGAGACCTGAAGCAATCTTACCTCAACATGCGATCGCAGGTCAAGCCTTTGGATTGTGTTTCAAACCGCAACCAAAATGCCACATGTGAATGTGGCCTCAGGGACCCTACAAACATGTAATGGCACCTGGCAGCTATCCTCTCCTACAAAAGTTCAATGGTGCTCCTTCCCTTGCGTGCCCCGCCATGGGCCCTGACAGTGGGTTAAATCCACATATAGGGTGTGCTGTTACTCGGAAAAACTGCACAATATATTCTTAGATGCATTTTTTACTTCTATACAGTTGATGTGGATAATTTTTTGTGGCTAAATGAATGTATTAATGATAAATATTAGTGAATTCCAAATCACACCTTCATTTTGTTTGAATTTCTGTAAAATACATAAAGGGTTAACAAGCTTCCTACCTGCTGTTTTGACTAGTTTGATGGGTGACGTTAATACAATGGGGTGATATGTAGGGTGATTTTATTAACAGAACTTCCAAATGAAATAATCCTTAAAATAATTGATTCTAAAATTTTATTGAAAATTTGAGAGAATTCTATTCAATTTGTGATCTTTCTAGTGTCGTAATAAAACAAAAGGACACTTCTAAGATTACACCAACACAAAGCTGAGATATGGTAAATGTTAGTTAGTAACTAATTTGGGTAGTAAGAATATGAAAATAGCTATTTTTTTCAAAATAGGATAAGTTAAAGCCTTCTAAAGTTATAACCGGATAAAGTGACACATGCTGGTTTTGAGAAATAGACCTTGGTCATCAAGGCGCAAATGAGCTTGGTCACTAAGGGGCTAAAAGAGGAAGGAATGTGTAAACAAAGATCAATGTTTATTGTAACCCAGTATACTGTATAACAGTAAAAGATAAATGCTTCACTACCTTAATAAAAGTGTGACACATTGAAATATTCAAAAATCTATTCTATAACAGAAGAGTTGAAAAAAGATGGAGGACATTTTTACATGATAACAGGTTCCAATAGCCTCTGCCATGTTGATTTAAAAAATGTGATGCATCTGAAATATAACACTGACATTTAATCATTTCTATAACATTACCTGGCTCCCTGCAAGCAGTGCATGATCAGTCCTGGGGGGAAACTCAAGTTGTCTTCTCCTCAATTTCTCCTCTCCTCATTCTCATTCATTTCCCCCCTTCCCTCCTGCTTTCTTAACTGCCCCAACCCCCCTTCCCTGTCCCCTAAGAACTAACTACACACTGTTGGCAGGGAGCAAGTAATGTTAATGAAACAATTATTCAGATGCATGACAAAAGCATTTTTAAACCAACATGCCAGAGGCTATTAAAACCTGTCATTGAGGCTGTACTATGTATCAAAACCTCAGTACTTGTTTCGATACTTTTAGTACTCAGAGCGGTTCTGGCAGGTGATATCGGACAGGGAATATCGGGCAGGGAATTCTTTGTAAATTTGTGTCAGCCAGCGGCAGAGCAGGGACCACAGCATTGAGGAAATACCACAAACTGCCCAGTACTTCCCTTGACACATAAAAATTATTTCATATTATTCAATGAAATATTTTTTTGCCTGGATGAGAGTTGAACTCAACTTCCACTCTCTACCTACCACGGAGATAGCCCCTCTAACCGCTAGACTATGGACTTACTATGGAATTTTTTCATAGTTACACTGTGATACAAGCTCTGTGCACTGGATCGTCTCAGAGATCTCTCTATATATCACTACATTATTCTTTTTTTTTTCTAATATATAATTAATATAGTTAAATTGAATTTAAAAAAATGTATAGAAACAAAATAAATTATCCATTTTATATAAACATTACCAGGACAATCTTCACAATACATATAATAAATTAACATTGGGAGAAAAAAAGGAATTGGACTGCACATCCACACATCAAACAATTATTATACAAACATCATACAATAATGCCGCACCAAATAGCGTAGGGACCCACTACAACGAGGTCCCCGTGAGGTGGTTAGTGGCTTATGTCATTTGATCAAAATGTAAATAAGAACCTCGAGTTTGTTTTGTAAACGTAGCCTAGCGGGAATAGATCGGTGGTTGATCATTACTGATTGCATGCATTTTATTGAAAATGCATATATGATTGAGATGAGGCCCGCCCACAGACGTTTGCATTGCCTTTATAAACGCAAGATAAACCCCCCATGTGACCGCACCATTAACACTGAATTCAAATAGTACTATTTTTCTTTTTTTGAAAGTATCATATGACCTTCCTGATGAAGGAATCCGAATACAGATTATTGCTTTTATATCTGGTGCCGGGAATCCTATTCCTTTGTTTGCTATATACAGGCGGTCCCCTACTTAAGGACACCCGACTTACAGACAACCCATAGTTACAGACAAACCCCACTGACCTCTGGGGAAGCTTTCTGAATGCTTTACTATAGTCCCAGGCTGCAATGATCAGCTGTAAGGTGTCTGTAATGAAGCTTTATTGATAATCATTGGTCCCATTACAGCAAAAAATGTTTAAACTCCAATTGTCACTGGGGCCAATTTTTTTTTTGTCTGGATCTACAATGATAAAATATACAGTTTTGACTTACATACAAATTCAACTTAAGAACAAACCTCCGGACCCTATCTTGTACGTAACCCGGGGACTGCCTGTATTTGTTATTATTGTTACAGGGGAATGAGTTTGAATTACAAAGATGTTATTATCGCGGGGGAATGAGCTTGTGCTTGTGGTTATTCAACCTATAAACAGACTTGCTTGAGCTTGTACAAGGGTAAATCATGATGTTCCTCTCTATCTCAAGTATCCTTTATAATTGTTGACAAGAGTTGCAGATGTTATGTTATTATGTTTGTGTGTATATTAATGTACAATTATTTTACTGTTGCTGTAACCCATTAAAGGAAATCTACCATCAAAATCAAGCATGATAAACCAGGGGCACTTTCCCCTCTTCCACTATTACAGCGGCAGAGGGATGGGGAAGTGCCAAGGGAGCAGGGGGTGGGTAAAATTTTATCATGCACAGTGTAATAGCCTGTGAAGCTACAGCACAGAAGGGCTCTGGTATCATTCATACTCATTAGTATAATTTTAAAAGTTGATTTTATAAGGAAGGAGGCCATGGATAACAAATATAAGAATATTACTACAGTTAAGGTGCCTAGATCTATGAGGAAGTGTTCTTGGTTTATCCATGCATGATTTTGATGGTAGATTTCCTGTAATCTATGCCAGATTTATCTTCCAGCAATAGAAACAGTAATAAATATAGTGCAGCATATTGTTTAAACAAAATGTTCACTGAATGTCTTACCCTACAGCACTTTTCATAAATAGTTTCTATTGTTGTAGAATTTGTACCTGCAACTCCTGCCATCAAAAGACAGTGAACAATTCAGAATCAAGTAAAAACATGCAGCTATATAAAATTCTACATAGTAAAAACTTAAACACTGAGGTTTTTGTGTGCTCACATGTCCTGATCCTATTTTCTTGTATTTTACCCTTCCGCCGGTGAACTAAACTTAAACTGTGACATTTTCTGGCATGATGTGTTCCAATTCATCTCCACAAGAGGTTAAGTGGTTTCCAGCAGGAGAGAGTAAAGTAAATTAATCTGGTACCATCTCCATGGCCAGAAACCGCACACTCTGCACAAACATAGCTGGGCCTTTCCCATACCACATTGTTCTACACATGGACATTTTATCTGGTAGAAGCAGAACCGCAGTGAACTCTGGATAAGGACAGGATCACACCCACAAGAACCAACTGTTCCCCTTACAAAGAGGTTGAATACTCAGTGACCTACACAAAAGATAGCACAGAATATGTCTAGATCCCAGACATTATATAATATGTTATAAAATACTCCAGTGATGTGACCATACATACCACGAAATGTAACCGTAATTTGGCTCCCTGCACTCAAAGGTTGTTTATGTTGCTGTATGGGCTGTAAGCTCACACTAAAGGACATGTATGATAGGAGCTAATATACACTCACCGGCCACTTTATTAGGTACACCTGTCCAACTGCTCGTTAACACTTAATTTCTAATCAGCCAATCACTTGGCGGCAACTCAATGCATTTAGGCATGTAGACATGGTCAAGACAATCTCCTGCAGTTCAAACCGAGCATCAGTATGGGGAAGAAAGGTGATTTGAGTGCCTTTGAACGTGGCATGGTTGTTGGTGCCAGAAGGGCTGGTCTGAGTATTTCAGAAACTGCTGATCTACTGGGATTTTCACGCACAATCATCTCTAGGGTTTACAGAGAATGGTCTGAAAAAGACAAAACATCCAGTGAGCGTCAGTTCTGTGGGCGGAAATGCCTTGTTGATGCCAGAGGTCAGAGGAGAATTGGCAGACTGGTTCGAGCTGATAGAAAGGCAACAGTGACTCAAATCGCCACCCGTTACAACCAAGGTAGGCAGAAGAGCATCTCTGAACGCACAGTACGTCAAACTTTGAGGCAGATGGGCTACAGCAGCAGAAGACCACACCGGGTGCCACTCCTTTCAGCTAAGAACAGGAAACTGAGGCTACAATTTGCACAAGCTCATCGAAATTGGACAGTAGAAGATTGGAAAAACGTTGCCTGGTCTGATGAGTCTCGATTTCTGCTGCGACATTCGGATGGTAGGGTCAGAATTTGGCGTCAACAACATGAAAGCATGGATCCATCCTGCCTTGTATGAATGGTTCAGGCTGGTGGTGGTGGTTGTGTCATGGTGTGGGGAATATTTTCTTGGCACTCTTTGGGCCCCTTGGTACCAATTGAGCATCGTTGCAACGCCACAGCCTACCTGAGTATTGTTGCTGACCATGTCCATCCCTTTATGACCACAATGTACCCAACATCTGATGGCTACTTTAAGCAGGATAATGCGCCATGTCATAAAGCTGGAATCATCTCAGACTGGTTTCTTGAACATGACAATGAGTTCACTGTACTCAAATGGCCTCCACAGTCATCAGATCTCAACCCAATAGAGCATCTTTGGGATGTGGTGGAACGGGAGATTCGCATCATGGATGTGTAGCCGACAAATCTGCGGCAACTGGGTGATGCCATCATGTCAATATGGACCAAAGTCTCTGAGGAATGCTTCCAGCACCTTGTTGAATCTATGCTGTGAAGAAGTGAGGCAGTTCTGAAGGCAAAAGGGGGTCCAACCCGTTCCTAGCATGGTGTACCTAATAAAGTGGCCGGTGAGTGTATGTTCCATTATATGCAAGGTAATAAAGCATAGATTTTAAATAGTGTCGATCAAGGGGCTAAATATTGTTTGCTGATCTACTAAAGTTTTTTGTTGTATGATACTGATCTCACTAGATAGGTATTTTTGGAAGACACTGCCACAGAACACACAAATTCACACTTTCTTTTCAGGAGCAGCAGAAGCTTTCACAATACTAGAGCAGAATAGCAGCCCATAATAAGTCAAATAAGTCACTAGATGAGATCAGGTTTTTAGAAAGCGTACACTTCGCAAAACGGCCCGTCGCCTAACCATGTCGTGCATCACCCCTGCACTGCTTGCTTCCCTTCAATAAAGCATTTTCCACCCCTGAAGTTGGTGAATGCCGTTTTTCTATCTTTACTGGATTATAACCTGATTGTATTGGGTTAAAAGGGGCGTGGCGAGACGGTTAAGGGCGGGGTTAAGTGAGCCATCAGCTCACTGAGGGGAGCCGACTCGAATCGTTGATGTCAAAGAGCCGGCTCTTAGAGCTGGCTCGTTCGTGAACGACAGAACGCTAGAATATAAGATCAAGTTGGCTCATGGGGATGTACACAATTTTTAGCTAAAATAAGGGTGTCGGGTAGCTAACTTTCATTAGCTGTATTTGTGAAAATGTGGTAACAGGTTCTCATTAACAGCTCTGATTATGGATAAAGAAATGACAGAAAATGAAAGTTAAATACCTGAAATTGAGTAAATCCCCCGGCCCTGACAGTCTCTCTGTGGCCTCCTACTAAAGATTCCTCCCTATTTGCCTTAGTTCGTGCTGTAATGCCCTGCTCCAGCACGAACAAATGCCTCCTTAATTTTTATTTAGTCAAATTGCTTTGACACATTAACTATCGGGCCAATGAGGATAACCTATTATATTGAGATTGCACTGTTTATGGCATATCTTATAATGTTTTTGTCACGGGTGGACCCGCGACCCACATCGCGGGTCGCGGGCTCACCCGTGCCTCTCGCTCCCCGCAGGCGCCGCGCCAGCGCGTCTCACCTCTCCCCGCTCCCAAGTCCAGGCCTCGCTCCGTGTGCGAAGCGGTCCCGCGCCTTAGGGCACTTCTAGGAAATTTAAAGGGCCAGCGCGTCATTGATTGGCGCTGGTCATTTCCCATGAGGCTATTTATATCTGCCTCTCCTAAGTAACCCTGACGGATCTTTGTGCCTCACAGCCTTAGAGAAAGCTCTGTTGCGATTTGCCTGCGTTCCAGTGTCTCCTGCGTTCCAGTGCCTCCTGCGTTCCAGTGTCTCCTGCGTTCCTGTGTCTCCTGCGTGCCTGACTCCCTCCGTGTTCCTGTGTTGCCTGACCACCTCCGTGTTCCCGTGTACCAGTGTCCCTCCGTGTTGCTGTCGTGTGTTCTGTGTCCCCGTACCCTTCTGCTTGGACCTCCTGTTGCTGACCCCGGTTTGGATTCTGACGTTGCATCTCTGCCGCCTGCCCTGACCCTGTGCCTGGACTGTGACCTCGAGTTTGACTGCTGTTTCTGTACCTCAACCTTGGCCGCCACTGCAGACAAGTCACGCCTGAGGAACGACCTGGTGGTACCACGCCACAGCTTGTCTAACCCGCTTTGCGGCGGGCTCTGGTGAAAACCGGGTACCACTTAGACTCCGGTCCCAGGTAGTGGCTTGAGTCATCGTCTGCAGTGGTCCAGCGGATCCACATCCCGCAAGTCTGACAGTTTTAAGTTTGACATTTGAGTTTGTTTTAATAGCATTTATTTAGATTTAATTGTCTGTATGTAGACTATATTTTGCTCTTTAGTAGGATTGCTGTTCCATTTTTCATTTTCTATTCTATTAAGGGTTGCTATATATGCTATATTTTGTTTGATGCAAGGGCCCTTTATCACATCAATATCAAATTAAAATTCTGTCAGCGCTACAAAACAGAAGTGCTACCATTTCAACAATTGTTGAAGCTACTAAATCTGGACAGAATAAGAATTTAAAGGGGTTTGCCCATGAAATAAAATTCTCAAATTTCACCCCCATAGTGAAGATTACACAATAAAGATGATTTTTTTTTACCTCTTACTTTACAATTTTAAACAGTTTTATTGCTGTTTAGCTCCTATCACTCAGTAATGATCAGTGTAAAATTCCAGAATGTGGGCAGTTCCTCTCTAAGCAGACACATTGGGGGTTATTTTTTACTAAGGGCCCGATTCGCGTTTTCCCGACATGTTACCCGAATATTTCCGATTTGCACCGATTTCCCCTGTATTGCCCCGGGATTTTGGCGCACGCGATCGGATTGTGGCGCATCGGCGCCGGCATGCACGCAACGGAAATCGGGGGCGTGGCCGAGCGAAAACCCGACGGATTCGGAAAAACCGCCGCATTTAAAAAAAGAAATGTGTCGCTTGGGACGCGCTTACCTTCATTCAGCCCGAGCCGGTGAACTCCAGCGCGTTCAGGCGCGTTCAGGAGGAACTACCTTGATGAATCCCGGCCGGACCCGAATCCAGCATAGAGAACGCGCCGCTGGATCGCGAATGGACCGGGTAAGTAAATCTGCCCCATTATGATCTCTCTTGAGATGCTGACAGCTGACAGCTATGAGATGCTGACAATGTGGTCAGATTATCAGGGTACAGGTTTATCTACACTATTATTTAGCTTCTATACATTCACTAGTACCTTTGTCGGGGACCAGGGGAAGTGGACCCACTGGACCACTGCAGACGATGGCGTAAGACGACACCTGGGAGCGGAGTCTAGGAGTCTAAATGGTACCCAGTTTTCACCAGAGCCTTTCAGAGTGGTACCACCAAGTCACGACTTTCCCCGCGGTGGCAGCCAAGGCGAAGTACAAAGTCGTATAGCAGAATCGTAGTCGGGACAGGCGGGAGGTCAGGGCAGGCAGCACGGGATCAAAGTCAATAACAGAACTGGGGTCACAACGGGAATTCACAACACGAGCACAGGGCATCAGGATCAAGCTTTCTCTAAGGCTATGAGGCACAAAGATCTGGCGGGGTGTGCAGGAAGAGGCTGGCCATTTATACGTTTTTGGCTGGCCATCCCCAATTAGAGGTCCGCTGGCCATTTAAATTTCAGACAGCCAGCGCACGCATGCCCTAGGAGGCGTGGATACGCACTCTGGATCGAGGAGACCATCGCTGGAGCGTGGCTAGATAAGTGAAGTTGCTGCTGGTGTGAGAGGGCACACGGGTGAGCCTGCGTCCCGAAACATGGGTCACAGGAGCACCCGGGACAATCTGACACATACAAAGTGAGATGAGAGATGATGAGATCCATGAGATGCATATTACACATGACATTCTCAGACCTGCTACATCGCAGCCATATCATACATTGTCAGATCTCATGTGCCTCACTTCACTGGGAACTTTACTCTCCTCACACTGCCGGCAGGAAGTCTCTGTGTGAGCTCGTCCTGGAATCCAAGGGTGAGGGTTGGAATGCAGAGAGCAGCTCAGTGCAGCGTCAGACAGGAGAACAATGGGGGTCATTTACTGAGGGCCCGATTCGCGTTTTCCCGACGTGTTACCCGAATATTTCCGATTTGCGACGATTTTCCTTGTATGCCCTGGGATTTTGGCGCACGTGATCGGATTGTGGCACATTGGCGCTGGCATGCACAAGACAGAAATCGGGGGCGTGGCCGAACGAAAACCCGACGGATTCGGAAAAACGCCACATTTAAAATAAAAAATGTTGCGGGACTCGCGCTTACCTTCACCAGGAACAGGCCGGTGAACTTCAGTGCATTCCGGCGGGCCTCGGCGGACTTCAGCGCAGCAGCGACACCTGGTGGATGTCGGAGGAACTACCTTAGTGAATCCCGGCCGAACCCGAATACACTGCAGAGAACGCGCCGCTGAATCGCGAATGGACTGGGTAAGTAAATCTGCCCCAATATGTCTGTCAACAGCCAGATCTCAGGGGAACCGAAATTGTATATATCAGGACTGATAGAAACAGGTTGGAATTATTAATGGAAGTATTTTTGCTAATAACAGTGAATTATAGAATGTGTTATCTTGTTATCCTGAGTATATTTAAGAATCTTGTCTTCGTGGGAATACCCCTTTAAGATCTGCATGTAAGAAGAGTATTTTAGTTGCAGAATCTGCAGGGTCTCTGAAGATTCTTAAGTCCTTGGCCCTTCAGCATACGCATCTCTTGGCGTATGAAGATCTGTGTGAATAATGTGCATGAGGTCAGATGTGGCTTCTTTCTTTTTCTGTTCCGTCTACACAGATTGGGGCAGATTTACTTACCCGGTCCATACGCGATCCAGCGGCGCGTTCTCTGCGCTGGATTCGGGTCTGGACGGGATTCATTAAGGCAGCTCCTCCGCCGTCCACCAGGTACCACAGAGCCCGCTCCTGGCTCCAGGTACCAACACTTCATGTAAACATGTCTATCATAACAAGGGGAACATATGGTTACAACCATGATTCCTTTCATCCAGTAACTGTGCCAAAACCAAAAACAGAACATGGGGCAGACACTCTTCATAATGACAGTACTGTATAATGTGGACTTTCTTTAGTGGGTCTGTTTTGGAACTATGCATGTCATTTATTTAGAATATTTGATAATACAGCACCGGTCATACCCCTCCAATGAAATTTAAAGGGGTATTCCCACTTCGACAAATTAACCCCTTAAGGACGTAGCCAGTTTATAGCTTAAAGGGGTTATCCGGGTTTTAAAAATTTCCTATTTAAACATAATAAAAATGTACTTACCTCCTCCGGCGGCGCCGATGTCCCGCACCGTGGTCCCTTCGATCCATGCCCCTGTTTGTTTACAGGGGCACGGAAGCCACGCACAAGGAGCTTCTGGTCCGCGATGTGGCCGGCTCCTCCCATCCGTCCCTATCTCTCAGCGTTGTTAGCGCTGAGAGATGGCGTCGGATGGGAGCTTCCGGCCGACCAGAAGCTCCCTGTACGCCCTTGAAATGAAACCGGCGCACAGAGAAGACCGGCCGCGGCGCGGGACATCGGCGGCGCCGGAAGAGGTAAGTACATGTTTATTATTTTTAAGTAGCCCTCCCCAGCCCGGGCCTCAGTAATTTTTAAAACCCGGATAACCCCTTTAAAGCTAAGCCCCATTTTTTGTATTTTGACATGTGTCGCCTTATATGGTTGTAACTTCTGAACACTGTCACTTATCAGAGCGATAATGAGATTGTTTTTAAACAATTATGATTTTTTGAAAATTTTTTTGAAACTTGAAAACATCGCGTTTTGAGGCAAATAGTTTTACCACTTAAATAAGTTGCTGAATAACATTTCCCATATGTCTACTTTACATAATTTTTGAAATGTCTGGATAATTTATTTTGATGTCGCAGCTTACATCTAATATCGGTTTTCCATATTTTCAGAATTGACTATTTTGGGGATAATTACTGTTTTAAATATTTAACATTGAAAACCCCCAATACAATCAACCCATTTTCAAATCTGCACCCCTCAAATTATCAGAAACTCTTTTTAGGAAGATTGTTAACTCCTTGAGATCTTTAAAGTAATCAAATCAAAATAGAAATTAAATTTAGAATGGTCAAATTTTGTCAGTTATACTTTCATTTTGCCATAAAATGTACACATTTTCAAAAGATAAAAAGAAAAAAATGATCTTACAATTTGTTATGCAATTTCTCCTAAGTACAGAGACCCCCTACATGTGGCCATTACCTGTTTTATGGGCGCACAGCAAGAAGCAGAAGGGAAGGGAGCTCCCTGCAGCTGCCAGGATTTTAGTTCTCTCCTTGGCCCCTTTTGTAGGCTATAAAATTTTAGCTTTTTCATTATTGGAGCCGTGTGATGGCAATTTTTTTGTGGGATGAGATGTTTTTACATAATCTGATTGCTTGTTCATGATAATACTGTGCAATACTGATGTATTGCAGGGTATTCGCTGCGTCAGCCTATGCACGTTCATAGGCTGGCACTGTACCATTAAGATCAGACCCCATAGGGTTATTGTGGGGCAGAGACCCCCAGAAGGCAGTTTAAATCAGACTGACCGCGGCATGTAACGGGTTAAACACCTGCGATTGGAGCCCACTCCAACTGCTGGTGATACACTGGAGTGTCGGCTAATAGTTACAGCCAGCACCCTGTGTATCCCAATGCCGACTCAGCTCCGATCCTAAGCTGGGCTTGCATCAGCTCAGCATCTGATATATCACCTGTATCATGTGCACCTGTGTGACCATGGACAAATTTCTATCCACTGGAAATAAACAATGAGGCTTTCAATAGTAGCACAGCAAGCAGAGATTTATAAAAAAAAAACGTGGGGAATTGATACAGAACGTTTCTTTTTTTATCTTTTTATTTTTCATTTTAATTCCATGCATTTAATTCCATGTTTTTTCATCTTCAAATGGCACAATGGTAAACATTTATTAAACCTTTCATGGACTTAGGACACTTAGGATACAACGATTCCAGTTTCAATACATTTCTGTATACTTCTGGCGTACAAAGCACAAATAGTTTGAGAGCACAGGACTTTTTTTTAGCTTTTTACACCCAGCATGCCTTTTTAAAAAAAAAAAAAAGTTGGTCCATTCAGGCATGCACAAGGCAAGCCAGGGTGCAAATTCTCAATATATCATCCCAGTGTTTTGCATGTTTACACTTAGTCATTTGGACACATTCAGCATCTAGACGAGGAATGATCCCAATGCACATAATTAACGTGTCAATTGACTTCTGCTGAATAGGTTGAAAGAATTGAATATGAAGGTTGGCCTTCATCTGGTTGTTGTCAGCAACTGATGAAGTAGTTGGATGAGCATTCATCCTGATGCTACATTCAGTACTATAAGGGCATCAGAGCATAATTCTTGGCAATCCCTAGTATTTTCATAGACAGTAAATGGGAGTGCTGGAGATAGCCAAGCTTTGTGCTAGGAAATTACTGACGCTCCTATACAGGGCCGACAAGGGTAATAGAGTTTATATATGACGACCAGTGTGTGACTGGGTACAGGAGTTACAAAATTATTTGAGAAAAGAAGAGAATTCGTCCAATGGGGACAACTGTACCCATTTTCCACTAAAATGTAACTTTTATTCAATGTGTATAAAAAAAAAAGGATAGAAATCTCCTCATCCAACAGCGGACTGGGAATTTAAAGTGGCCCTGGAAAAAACTGTAAAAGTGGCCCCATTCTGTGGGCGGGGTCAAAACAAGTAGGTGTGGCCTTGTGATGTGGGTGGAGTTACTAAACTGCATACAAACTGTTTATCGAAGGTCTAAATCAACATGTACAGTACATGGAAAGAAACTCATAGTGCCTCACTTATAAAGGAATAAACCTTTTTTTAAGAGAACACAACTTAATACTGCAATACCTTCTCCGATAATCAAGAAAGTAACTACTATAATACTGCCCCCTATGTACAGGGGTATAACTGCTATAATACTGCCCCCTATGTACAATAATATAACTACTATAATACTGCCCCCTATGTACAAGAATATAACTACTATAATACAGCCCCCTATGTACAGGAATATAACTACTATAATACTGCCCCCTATGTACAGGTATATAACTACTATAATACTGCTCCCTATGTACAGGAATATAACTACTTTTAATACTGCTCCCTATGTACAAGAATATAACTACTATAATACTGCCCCCTATGTACAATAATATAACTACTATAATACTGCCCCATATGTACAAGAATATAACTACTATAATACTGCTCCCTGTGTACAGGAATATAACTACTATAATACTGCTCCCTATGTACAAGAATATAACTACAATAATACTGCCCCCTATGTACAAGAATATAACTACTATAATACTGTGTCCTATGTACAAGAATATAACTACTATAATACTGCCCCCTATGTACAGGAATATAACTACTATAATACTGATCCCTATGTACAGGAATATAACTACAATAATACTGCCCCCTATGTACAAGAATATAACTACTATAATACTGCCCCCTATGTACAGGAATATAACTACTATAATACTGCGTCCTATGTACAAGAATATAACTACTATAATACTACCCTCTGTGTACAAGAATATAACTACTATAATACTGCCCCCTATGTACAAGAATATAACTACTATAATACAGCCCCCTATGTACAGGAATATAACTATTATAAACTATAAACTACTATACAACACAGCTACATACAGCTGCCTCACCCCCAGTAACACAGCTACATAGAGTCGCTTCATCCCCAGTAACACAGCTACACACAGCCGCCTCATCCCCAGTAACACAGCTACATACAGCCGCCTCATTCCCAGTAACACCGTTACATATAGCAGCCTCATCCCCAGTAACACAGCTACATACAGCCGCCTCATCCCCAGTAACACAGCTACATACAGCTGCCTCATCCCCAGTAACATAGCTACATATAGCCGCCTCATCCCCAGTAACACAGCTACATACAGCCGCCTCATCTCCAGTAACACAGCTACATACAGCCGCCTCATCCCCGGTAACATAGCTACATACAGCCGTCTCATCCCCAGTAACACAGCTACATACAGCCGCCTCACTCCCAGTAACACAGCTAGATACAGCCGCCTCATCCCCAGTAACACAGCTACATACAGCCACCGCGCCCCCAGTAGCATAGCTACATACAGCCGCCTCATCCCCAGTAACACAGCTAGATACAGCCGCCTCATCCCCAGTAACACAGCTACATACAGCCGCCTCACTCCCAGTAACACAGCTATATACAGCCGCCTCATCCCCAGTAACACAGCTACATACAGCCGCCTCGCCCCCAGTAACACATCTACATACAGCCGCCTCGCCCCCAGTAACACATCTACATACAGCCGCCTCGCCCCCAGTAACACAGCTATATACAGCCGCTTCATCCCCAGTAACAGAGCTACATACAGCCGCCTCGGCCCCAGTAACACAGCTACATACAGCCGCCTCATCCCCAGTAACACTGCTCCATACAGTCCCATGTAACCTACACCTCAGCCACACCAGCCACACAGTCCCATGTAACATACACCTCAGCCACACCAGCCATACAGTCCCATGTAACATACACCTCAGCCGCACCAGCCATGCGGATGGGGGGTGATCGCGCGTGGGGGGGAGGGCGATCGTGTGGGGGGTGGGCATCGCGGGTGGTGACTGTGTGGTCTCTGAGCTGACTGCTCACAGCAGTGCTCAGGGCCTTCAAACCTAGCTGGGAGAGACAGCCAGGGGATGCGGGACAAGCGCCGTATAGCGGTGGCTTGCAACTACTAGGTGTGTTCACAAGTGCTCATTCAACACAAATTGCAGTGACACAAACATAGGGGTCTAGGTTAGCTGGGGTGGCGGTACAAGCAGGGCCGTCTAGTGTGGGTAACATGAGGGCGGTTGGCAAGTTATTCCAGAGTTTTCGTCAGTTGTTGACATCCGTGGAGTCATCGTTGGGGTCACAGTTGGGGGATCCAGTAGGGGCCTGGAAGGGTGAGCAGGAGCATTGCGGCGGGTGTGGACGGGGGTCTCTTCCAGGCTGGTAACTGAAGTAACTGATAACTGGTAACTGAAATAACGGGGGCCAAAGTGGTTCCACAGAGATGGGGATGCAGACTGAGAAGGAAGGGGGTTCCAAGGTCCTAAAGTGCAGCCATTATATTTGTTTTGAGAGACCTTTGGGGGTCATTTAAAGCAGGAGGTAAAGGAAAAGATTTGGTGTAGGGAGAATTTAGACAAATTAACCTTGCTTCCCCTACAGCGCTTCAGTATTGAGAAATGGGGAAAAGGGAAAGGAGCATAGGAAGGAGGAGCATGAAGAACGTAGGAAATATAGGCTGATCCCCAGAAATTTTGGCAACTGGTTATTGGGGAGAAGAATCCGAAATATTGTTGGACAGTTGTACATCATGTGGGAGGCATATAGGACGTACAGGAGTATTGCATGGTTAAAGTACGATGAACAGTTTAGGCAAAGGATGGCAGTGCACCCTACCCTGCAGTGGCATCATAGAGACATCGCATTGTGGATGCGAATTATAACAGCCCCTAAGACAGCAGCTAGAAATCCATTTGGGAGTTCAAGTGTGGGTCCGTTTTTAGGGGTGCCCGACGGGACAAAAGCAAGAAACTTGTTGGGTGGATTTAAAAAAGGGGTCTGCTGGAAATTTAACTAGAGTGTCAGGTTTGCAGGGGGGGTGCTAGCAGCATTCTCCGACCTCTTGCGCTTCTCAACGCAGACTCCACCTCTCATCCGCTACCAGCGGTCTCTGGGGCACGTTCTGGGCAAGCGCTGCTAAGACCTTGCGCTGTTTAGGGGTTGTGTTCTGGACTGCTGGGAGTTGTGGTACTTCTACATGGTGTCTGCAAATGTGCTTTGTCGTTCAGCACCATGAGGGGTGCTGAGTTATCCAGCTCCAATCACATTCTGGAGGTGGGGTTCTGGCTGCATAAATAGCAACTGCACTAGTGACCTATGCCAATTGTTGTGATCTTGCCTAGTTTTTGACGTTGACCCTTTTGCTTAATGATTTTGATCTTGACGTACCCTCTCGTTGTGACTCCGGCTAGTTTACTTCTCTTATGTTTGTTAGTCTGTTTGTGAGGGACAGAGGTTGGGGAGAGCTCAGGGCACACTATCCCCTGTGTTCAGCGTTACCCAACCCTAACAGAGAGTTTGTGTACTTGGGGAGCCTCATGCTCGTATAGCCACGAATGTTCACGGTGTGTGGGGGGGGGCAACCTCCCTCTTTTCAAATGTTTCAAGTAATCAAAGCCAAGACAGCAGAGAACGGGGGATGGGTCTCAAAAAGGGGGAGAATCTGGTGGAAATAGAAGAAATTATTTGGTGGTTAGGGATGTATCCAAATAAGGATAAGGCAGAGTAATTGTTACAGGGTTTTCAATTTGGTTTTAAGATTCCGTTTAAGGCAGGTTCTGGGGTAAGATTTGTTAAAAATTTGAGGTCAGTTGTGGAGCATCCAGGAGTTGTGAGGGAGAAGCTCTTGAAAGAAGTGAGCATGGGAAGAATGATGGGTCAGTTTGACAGCCAACCAGTTGAGAATTTGCAGGTGTCCCCTCTGGGAGTAGTTCCAAAGAAGGAGGCGGGAAATGATTCATCATTTGTCATATCCGCCTGGAACATCAGTCAATGATGACATTGATGGGTCTTTGATACACATTGTTTGATGCGGCGGTGGCATTGGTTTCGGAATGCGGGGCAAGGGGCATTGATGGCAAAGGTGGACATTGAATCGTCCTTTGGGCTGCTGCCAGTGCATCCCGAGTCCATGCACCTTCTTGGTTGCTGTTTTGAGGATAGGTTCTATATTGATGGGTGTCTCCCTTTGGGCAGCTCCATTCATGTGTTTATTTTGAGGCGTTTAGCACTTTCTTAGAGTGGGTTGTTCAGAAAGAGTCTGGTTCGCAGAGGGTCATCCAATACCTGGATGATTTCCTGTGTGTTGGCCCGAGTGAGGGTTGGGGGTGTTTGTCACAGTTCGGAGGGGGCAAACTGTCAGAGAGTCTCTAAGGGAAGAGTGTGTGGACCCTCTGGACCACCGCAGGAGGTGATGTAGCTAGCTGCAACCTGGGACCGAAGTCTAAGTGGCCCCTGGCCTTTACCAGAGCCCGCCGCAAAACAGTCTTGCTGCGGCGGGGTGCCACCAGGTCGTTCCACGGGTGCAACTAGGCCCATGGTGGCAGCCAAGGTAGTATGGCAGAAAAGGCAGGAAACAGTTCAAACCTGAGATGACAGCAGGAAACAGCAGGAATACTGGTAACGCTGGCACACAGAGGAACACTGGTGATGCAGGCACAGACTGAAGATTCCGCTGGATAGGAACCCTGGAAGGCACAGCAGGACAGGAACCCTGAAAGACACAGCAGGTCACAGGAATAGCAACACGGACGACCTCTGGAAATGCAGGAACGCAGATGTACATTGGAAACACAGGGTCCGGCGAGGCAGGAAGGGTGGTGCCGGATTATAAGGGTAAGGCAGATGAACGAGCTCCAATCAGGAGGACGCTGGCCCTTTAAGTCCAGGAGAGCTGGCGCGCGGCCTAGCAGAAGTACAGCCAGGAGCGTCGAGAGGTGAGTCCAGTCCAGGGAGCGGGACAGCAGCAGCGGGGACTGCGGCACATAGAGGGGCACGGGACAAGGATTGTGGGTGCATTTGTGACAGTGTTGTTACAGGTATTAGACGTCCTGGGCATTTAATTAGGTTGCGGCTAGAGCACAGGAATGATTTACGGGTGTGGGATAGTTTTCTTGTGAGCTATAATGGCAGGACTTTGTAGATGGAGAAGCCGGTTTCTAGTGTAGCGCTAGATTTATTTACAGAAGCTGCAGGATCCGTGGGGTATGGGGCATTTTCTCAAGGGGATTGGAGCTTTGGGAATTGGCCAGTGGAATGGGTTGAGAAAGGGCTTACAAGGAACCTCTGTCTTCTAGAACTGTTCCCAATCATTGTTTTGGTGGAGATGTGAGGTGCGGGTTTGGCTAACAAATGTGTGGTATTTCACTGCGATAACATGGCGGCAGTGGAGTCATTAATAATTAATCTGCCCCGTCCCATCCGGTTATCCGAGTCTGCAACATTTGGTGTTGTTATGTTTGCGGTGGAACATAATGTTTAAGGCTGTGCATGTCTCAGGGGTGGACGCCTTGTCTCGCTTGCAGTTAGACCAGTTGTTTTGTTTTATTGCTGCGCTATTTGATAAAGGGGTTTCAGGAGCAGTTATACATAGGAATTTGTCGACATTGGGGCAGATTTACTTACCCGGTCCGTTCGCAATCCAGCGGCGCGTTCTCTGCACTGGATTCGGGTCCGGTGGGATTCATCAAGGTAGTTCCTCCGCCGTCCACCAGGTGCGCTGAAAAGCATCTGAACGTGCCGGAATTCACCGGGCCGGACCAAGTGAAGGTGAGCGCGTCCCAAGTGACACATTTCTTTTTTTAAATGCGGCGGTTTTTCCGAATCCGTCGGGTTTTCGTTCGGCCACGCCCCCCGATTTCCGTTGCGTGCATGCCGGCGCCGATGCGCCACAATCCGATCACGTGCGCCAAAATCCCGGGGCGATACAGGGGAAATCGGCGCAAATTGGAAATATTCGGGTAACACGTCGGGAAAACGCGAATCGGGCCCTTAGTAAATGACCCCCATTGTCTTTTATGTTCAAGCTGTTGGGGGGGGGAGATGTTACACAGTCTTTCCTAATTAGACAGACAACGAAGGGTTTTGTTAAAAAAGGGGTAAGGATGGATGGTAGGAGGCCGTTATCCTTTGATTTGTTGGGGAAAATTATTCAGAAATTGCAGGGGGTGTGTAGATTGGGTTATGAAGTGTGTTTGTTAGGTTGGCTTACTCTTGGGCGTTTTTGGGGCTTTTTGTATTGGGGAACTGGAACACGTTAAAAGCATGCGCAGCACAGGCACGTGAAAAACGCAAGTGTGAAAGGGGCCTTAGTGTCCCTTATTTATCATTATGGATTTTGATGGAAGATTTACCTTAAGGTCTTTTTCCTCCATGTACAAATTTTCTGAATTGTTTGCAGCAGCTTTGATGCTATGAGTAGTTTCTATTTTTTTGGTTGGTAACAGCATTTCTTACAAATCTAGCTAGCTTCGATAAGTAAAAATTTGTTTTGTTATGCCAGAAATGTGGGTTGCCCTTCTAAATCAAATAAACAAGGTTGGGTTACAAAACACAGATCATTCATGTTTACAAGCACAGCCACTAAGAGAAACACAAGTAAACTGAAGAGAGTTTAAAAACAAGAGACATACTGAACAATGCTGAGGCCCATAGTAGGAAAAACTATGAAACATTATTGACATTAGTATTAACTTTTGGCATGGTATTTGTTGTTTAAAATCCAGTACTAAAAAGTTAGTGAAGCTTAAGGCCATATGGTGTGAATAGTCCTATAGAAATTCTATGGCGTTCAATACTATGATTGACAGTCAATAAGAGCACTGGAGATAGCTGAGAGCTGTGCTCGGCAATAATGAATGGAAGTCAAACGTGTTCTGCCGCTTCACTCATTTTGCAGGAATCGGTTCTTGTGATTGTTGGGGGCCTCAGCAGCTGGACCTCCACCGATAGGGCAGGGAATGACAATATTATTCCTGAGATTTAATTTATCTGCATTGTCAACTTACTGAAGGATAACAAGGTACAAATCTACACTACTAGCTACAGAGTATGGTGGCATAACTGTTTATATTCCGTTTATTCTTTTAATTCTTGCATATAGCACCAACATTATCTACAATGCTACAATCTCGAGTTTGTTAGAGTATTGCAGGATTTAAAGGGGTCTGTATTAAAAGTGAGTGATGACCGGCCTGAACTTGCAGAAATGTGGGGAATGTTCTCTGGATACTGGGAGGTTGTTATAAACTGTGTTTATAAACAGGATATATGTTCTTGTAAGACACAGTAAGTGGTTAATCTATGTTTAAGGAAATATTGAGTGTGTTTAGAAAGCCTCCAATGTGAATTCCTGCCTTACTGTGGGATCGCAGCCACAAGACTGGATTTTGAAAATTTCTCATACCTGGGATACCATCATAAGAGATAACAGGCCGGGCTGCAGCTAATTGTATTATTTTAGGCATTTCTCTGAGGAAAAGATATGGGGCCATTTAATCATCACTCGCCGCCCTGTTTGTCAGCACAGAACATTTATTCCATTTACCTCCAGGCCTGTGATACATCTCCAGAGCTTTGTCCTGGTTCTCCAGGGAAGGGAAAGTGGTCACGTTATTATCAGCTTAACCCTTCCCTAAGTGACAGAGTAATTAGAGCCCCAACAGACCATTAACTTCTTTCACAGCATTCCCAAAGTGATTTTAGTCACCACTGTGGACTGGTGCAGAAATGGCGGTGAAGTGATACTGTACAGATATATTATTACCAGGTTTTGCTTCCTTCTTCATTCTTTTAAATAGACTTCTTTTCATATATTTTCATAATCTGTGTGCACTATATAAATAAAGGAATTATTATTAATTAAACCTAGACAGCTATTCTCCTGCGCTCATTGTATTCCATCTGTGTTGTCTAAAGTTTTGTAGTATACAGGATGTACGACAAAAATACATGAACTACTGTTCTCTATTTATAAGAATAAAACTATTATAATACTGCTCCCTACGTACAAGAATATAACTACTATAATGCTGGCCCCTATGTACAAGAATATAACTACTATAATACTACCCCCTATATACATGAATATAACTACTATACACTGCCCCTATGTACAAGAATATAACTACTATAATACTGCCCCTATGTACAAGAATATAACTACTATAATACTGCCCCCTATGTACAAAAATATAACTACTATAATACTGCCCCCTATGTACAAGAAAATAACTACTATAATACTGCCCCCTATGTACAAGAATATAACTACTATAATACTGCCACCTATGTACAAGAATATAACTACTATAATACTGCCCCCTATGTACAGGAATATAACTACTATAATACTGCCCCCTATGTACAAGAATATAACTACTATAATACTGCCCCCTATGTACAAGAATATAACTACTATAATACTGCCCCCTATGTACAGGAATATAACTACTATAATACTGCCCCCTATGTACAAGAATATAACTACTATAATACTGCCCCATATGTACAAGTATATAACAACTATAATAAAGCCCCCCATGTGCAAGAATATAACTACTATAATACTGCCCCCAAGGTACAATAATATAACCTATACATACTTGAGTATAAGCCAAGGTTTTCAGCACAAAAATGTGCTTAAAAAACCCTTACTCAGCTTATACTCGAGTCTATGAAAAATAAAACTCTGTACTCACCTTTCCGACGTCCGCAGGTCCTCTTCTGTCTTCTGAAGCTCTGGCTCCGTCTTCGGGTCCCTGCAGTGTAGCACACACCATGATGTCAGCCACTTGCCAACATCATAGTGTGAGCACCACCATCGGCACACACTATGATGTCAGCAAGCGGCTGACATCATGGTGTATGCGACCGCAGTTCCGGGTTGGAGCTGAAGACAGAAGAGGACCTTCAGGGATGTCATAAAGGTGATTACAGAGTTTTTTTTTTTTAATAGACTGGGCATAGGGGGCTTCTGGCTATATAGAAAGGTAGAAAGGAGGTAGGCACTGGCTATATACTAAGGGTGCAGGCACTGGCTATATACCGGGGGGCTGCTGCCTATATACAGTACCTACTCGGGTCGGCTTCTACTTGAATATATATGGTAACCACTATAATACTGCCCCCCTTGTACAAGAATGTGGAATGATGTCTCATTTTCTTTATTGTTTATTTGTGGCATTGTAATGGCGCAATTGTGATGCAGTTGCTGTTTTGTGACTTTCCCATAGTCTCCGATTTAGTCTAATAGGACTTAATTCATGTATTGTTATTTTTCATTTAGATGCAAGTTTTGGTGCAACATGGCTCTTGTCAACGCACTCTCCTTCTTTCCCCAAGTATAAGTGCTGCGACTTTTGATTTGACTTTTTATCTAAGAGTTGCAAACAAGATAACATAAGAACCGATTTATTAAAGGGCCAAAGCCACTTAATGAATCTAAGGGGATCGGAGCTCCAGAGACAGTAATAGAACTGTCACAAGGAGACAGACTTATGATAAATTACCCCATATGACTGCTATAATAATGCTCGTATAAATAACAAAAATACTAAAAAAACAAGAATAAGCTCTTAATATACCGCCTCATATGTAGAAGACAGTAACTAGGATAATACCGCCCTGTATGTAGAATAATAATATAGTATAATTACTTTAATACAACATCTATAATCTTGTCCCCCTTTGTACAATAATATAACA
Organism: Engystomops pustulosus; assembly: GCF_040894005.1. NCBI lineage: Eukaryota > Metazoa > Chordata > Amphibia > Anura > Leptodactylidae > Engystomops > Engystomops pustulosus. The sequence goes on from NC_092416.1 coordinate 120,197,247, forward strand.
ATATTATAATACAATAATTACAGCAATGTAAACAATTACAACAATGTAAACAAAAATGTAACCTCATGCACATAAAATCATGTAAATACTTAACACTACTATTTGTAAATGAAACTACTATAATGTTGCTGGTCCTAATAATTACATGCATTTTATATATTTATGTGGATACTACATATTGTGCTTGTAGATGGGTACCTTATTATTATAACAAATTTCTCAGTAGTGGATACAATGAAGTACATGGCGGTTAATGGAGAGATGCATTTTCTCCCATCCAGGTGGATTGGTATCTATAAGTACTCCTCTGTGTGGGCCCTATCAAAACAACCCCTACCACTGGAGCCTCTGATTTTATTACTATGACTCTATCTCAGAAGTATTTTTGCAGTAAACAGAACTAATTTGCCCCCCTCGCCTCCTTCTTCTTCTTTCAAACAGCTGTTGACATCTGTAATTCAGGAACAATCATGAACTTTCATACACTGTGTCTGCCTGTAAACACATCACAAACCAGCAGCATCCGGAGATTCAAGGTAAATCTTTTTAGCAGCAGCATGGTTCAAGGTTGCTTAGTTGTTTTGCTGTACAGTATTCATCATGCCATGACTTTTGGCTTCCCTTTCATTCTGCAGACAATTAATCGAACAATTGTTTCATATGGCCGGCTAAAATCAGATAAGACCAAATTTATATGTGTAACATTTTTTTAATAAAGAAATGTTGTTCAAATGAAAAGTATGTACAGTACACAGTAAATGCACTCAATACTTGGCCGGGGCTCTTTTTGCATGAATGACTGCAAGAATGTGACGTTGCATGGAGGTGATGAGCTGATGACCACTGCAGAGCTGTTATGGAAGCCCAGGTTGATTTGATAGCAGCCTTTAGTTTGTCTGCATTGTTGGGTCTGGTGTGTCTCATCTTCCTCTTGACAATACCCCATAGATTCTCTGTGGAGTTAAGGTCAAGCGAGTTTGCAGGTCAATCAAGCACAGATATACTGTGGTTATTAGACCAGGTATTTGTACTTTTGACAAAGTGGACAGGTACTAAGCCCCTAAGTACTATAAGAAAAGGACCAACCAAGTCCCTGCACCCTCATAATCAAGATACTAGAATATACATAGTACACAATTGTGGATAACACTACATTGTCTGTCATATTTTTTAAATTAATTGTTTGTTGTATTTTCTAAAGAACCAACTGTCCATTATTTGTCAGAAATTAAAATTGTACATAATTCATTTCTGAAACCGTTTTTTGAGAGTGCCCACAACCACAAAATCAGGTACTAAGCCCTGTTGGAAAATTAAAATTCGATCTCTTAAAAGCTTGTAGGCATCAACTTTCAAAATTTCCTGCTAGATGCTGACTTTTGTCTTGATAAAGCACAGTGGATCAACACCTGCAGATGACATGGCTCCACAAGCCCTCAATGATTATGGAAACTTCACACTAGACCTCAAACAGCTAAGATTATGCCTCTCCACTCTTCCTTCAGACTCTGGGACCTTGATTTCCAAATGAAATGCAAAATTTACTTTCATGAGAAAAAACACACCTTAGACCACTGAGTAACAGTCCAGTTCTTTTCCTCCTTGGCCCAGGTAAGAGGCTTCTGGTCGGAAATGGCTTGATTCATGGAAACCATGTCCTGGATTACATCTGTGTGGTGGATCGTGATGGACTCCAGCAGCAGTCCACTCCTTGTGAATCTCCCCCAAAGTTTCCAATGGCCTTTTCTTAACAATCCTATCAAGGCTAACATTTGGAGCCACTGCATAGGTATCATTTAGGGGTGCACCATGTATATATCATATGGAGGTATACTCCATATAATTCATGTATGTCATTTGGGGGCACTGAATGTATTTCAAATCAATGTAGTGAGCTTGGTTCTGGTTGTGTATTTAGGTATATAGGTCAATTTAGGGACTAGTGGTAAGGGTACACCTGTAACTTACACAGGACTGCTACCTCTCCCTCCATAGATGGCACGCAGTATGACACATGACTGTCTGCTTTTGCATGGAGGGAACAAAAGGAAATAATCTGTGTGTGTGTGTGTGTGGGAGGAGGGGGCTAGTTAGTTCCACAAGGGCGCACACTTAAAGCTGAAGGCTAATATGCTATACATAGCAAATAGGGGCAAATCTAGTATACATATAAGGTTGGTCTTTTAAAAGTGGTGTTCTTCTCAAAAGCTATTACGAGTCTGGTATTGCTTGGCATCAAAAGTGATCTTCTTTACCCATTTATTAAAAGACTGCTGGGAGTAGTCCCTGTCTTACAATGTCCTTCTTGCCTTTCAGAAGCGACCACAAAAGGGTGCTCAAACCTTCCTCTGTTTTCCATGGAACTAAAGAGGATCAGTCTCCAGACTCCAGTGTTGTGACTTGCTTGAGTACACTACTAAAGGTCCACCAATTTAGCACAGTTTGTAGACTAGACTAAGAGAAAAGGATAATATAAGTATCAATTTTCAACCACACTACATCTATCATCAGGTATATTCATGCTTCAGAGAGGTAATCATACCCTTCCTGTGCAGGAACTCTGGTGCCCCTGTGAAGGGGTTAAAATGCTATTTCCAGTCATGAGGGGGAAATCGGTGGCCCATGTAAGTTGCCTGTGGTTAAAGTCACTTTGTATTAGTTCCAGAGATGTGGGTTCCCAGCACTGAGAAAGGTCAGTGAGCTGGAAGGGGAAAGGGTTAGAATGGAGTTACTGGTTTCCTTGTCCAAAATAATATAAAACTCAATAGGCATGGGAAAAAATGATCTATGTAGCAAAACCTAAAATGATGTCCTATGGCCAAGGCCTCATAGTTCGATTATATGTGTCTGTCATGTTTGAGAAGTGTTCCCCAAGTTTTAGTGTCCTGTACCCTGATTGTCAGTGTGATATTTTCTTGTATTCTAAACTCCAGTGTCTCATAGTTCTGTATTTCAGGTATGCGTGTCCATTGCTATTTAGATCCAAATGTCCGTGTGCCAAATGATACCAAGTTTAATTGTGCTGTATCCCAAGTGTAAAAAGTGTTTATTACATTCTTCTACTTCAGCTTTTCACCATTGTAGTCTATTCATCAAGTTGTTAAGTTAATAAACGCTAAAGTAAAACCAAGTGAATACATTTATATGTTCACTTATTTTTTAAAGAATGACTAATAGGTAGTGAAGGAATTTCTTGTTAAGAGCTTACTCTTTGAAATGCAATCTATTCATGACTGTATAGGTTACATATATTCCATTGGGGACACAATATACCAAACGCACTTGATTTTTACTCGGGTCTGAGAGAGGTGAAGGCTCAGGGGTCACATTTTAAATTCTTTACTACAGCATCTGGTGGAGATTTAAGAGGTCACAGAGTAGACGTTATTTTCAAAGTCACCTTAACCCGTCATCAATCATTATTAGGTGGTTCTATGTTGGAGGATAAAACCAGAGGTGGGTAATCTGCACCAACTGGGACTTGTGCAGGTCAGTGCGAGCGTCTAACGCAACTATAACTCATGTCAGTAGCAGCAAGTGTAAGAAAATACTTTCTCAATGTTCTCGCATCTGGAATAAGAAATGAAAAATCTGCCAGGTGGTAGTCCATAAGTTAGACTGTTAGGTAACCTCATGCTTAACCAGCAAGACCCACGTTTTCTTGTTTATTATTTTATTTATTTCTTGCTGATTATTTAATTTATAGAACCCCACTCTTAAATTAAACCTACTACCACGGATCTACCTATTAAGGTAGATCCAGTGGTAGGTGCATCTAATGTATGTAAGGATAGCCCTTTATAGTAGCCTCTTTGATCCTCCTACCCAGATATCTTCAGCTATGAGGAGCTGTGTGCACTCGTCTGCAAGCCGTAGATCTGCGTAGTAGCTCCAGCTTTGGAGCCAAGATGCGCAGAACTCCGGCTTTAAGTACGAGTGTGCACAGCTCCTTGTAGATGCGCGCTGAAGATATCTGGGTAGGAGGACCAAAGAGGCTACTGGGGCATGGAGTTGCCGTGTTGTGTAGCCTCAGCTCCGGCTACTCCACGCCCCAGTAGCCTCTTTAGAAAGTTTGCATATTACCCCGATTTAAAGATTAAAAAAGATAGAGGGGAGTAAAGGTTTAGCCCTAAAAAGGGCTATCCTTACATATGTTAGATGCACCTTACCATTGGATCTACCTTAATAGATAGATCCGTGGTGGTGGGTTTCATTTAATGTTCTCTCTGCTGGTGTACTGAATGCGGGATCTACTAAGAGGGTTCAGTCTCTTAGCATATACAGAAATGTGCTCAGCCTCCACACTGAAATCTGACGTCGGTAGTGGGACTCTTTAATTACCCTGTCTAAAGGACAAAGTATGTTACATTCCTAAAAATGATATTTTGTTTCTAAAAACTTTCTGCTAGTCATTTGTTTTAGCACTGGTGACACATCCTGCTGAATGTGATATAATTTAATCATAACATAAAGAAATTCAGATCTTCTTCTGCTGATTATTTTGTTTTCACACATAGATGTGTTCTTGACTGAAGAACCACTATTGATGACATCTTGCAGTCAACCACAATACACTTTCACTGTTTCACTCCAACAGCAAAGAAACAATAGGGGCACAGTCTCTCTAAACCACTGGTCAGACCTTCACAGCTTGGATCGGAGACAGACACATCAATTTAATACTATGGTGCTTAGCAATATAGCAACAGAAATAAAGTCAACTCAAGAGTATAGGCGTATGAAGCATGAAGAAAACTGCGTCACTCACCAATTAAAGGTCCATAATCTTTATCCAAAGTGCTTTATTCAATCAGTTTCTCATGGTGCATTCCTCCTGCTCCTACTCCACCTGAGCGGCTGCTGTTTTTTATGAAGGACTTTTGAATAATGATTATGGACTCTCCATTGGTGAGTGCTGCAGTTTTTTCATGCTTTATACAGCAACTTTTACTGTTTCATATTGCAGAATCCTGTAGACATAACTCAGTGCCCAGCTGCTTCATTATTCTACCAATATGTCATTGGTGACTTTTTGTGAAATAAACCTTCTCTTTAATGACAAGCTTATTATCCATTAAACATGACAATGGAAGTGTTTTTCATACCTCATGATGTCAAAGATACTGATTTATTTCCCTTCTGGCATGTACTGGTTCTCCATGTGGAGATCCAGCTGGTTTAGGAAGTCTTACAAACAGTGCTCCCTGGAAAAAAGCATGCAAATGAACTCTCATCCAGAAGGAAGAAAATAGTCCTTGTAATGCAGCCTACAATATGTAGAGGGAAATCATTTTGTTGATCTGATAACGGCCACAGAAGACAGAGAGATTAGAATATTTTTTTTATTACTAGTTATCAACTCCGCATATGGACTTCTGGTGACTTTGAACAGATACAACAAATCAAAGTCAAATGTCTCCAAATATTAAATGTTATCCGACTCCATCTTGTGTCAGCAGCTACCAGGAAGATTCTATAAATCCAAGATGACAAATCTGACCTATATTTTGCAGTCTATGGACTCCAATCAGAATGCAAAACATAAAGCTGAAGTTTCACTGCATCTTTTATCGCTCAGACTTTAAAACCACAACCAAAAATTGTACAAGACATGGATTGTTTGTGGAGGTTTCGTAGCACAGAAATTCATGGTCCTTGGTTGTAGGTTGAACTTGATTCCACTCTGATGGAATTCCACAATCATAATGACTCAAGTTAACAGGGTCTTCACGTACAGATTGTCAAGCCAGGAGACAAGATTGGCTGTTCAGGACGGATATGCTGGCAGATCTTGTAGATAAAAGCAGAAATCAATGACATCCACAGGTTCGGACCACCATGTTCCTGTATTTTTTTAGTATGACGTTGGAGCTGTCGTCAAAATAGAGAACAGATATGGCAGTAAGCTGGGTGGGGGCACAGCATGGCTTGGGAACTGTATCTGGGTTGATAAAATGAACCTAAGTGAAGAAGAAAAGTTTTGATTATTAAGGACAATTTCCACACTGATTTTTTTATTCCTTAATACATTTATCTATATTCACCCTGAATAAAATACAATACCCCAGTACATGCTGTGTTATAAAACAACTCCTGTCATTCATAGCTGACCATCCCCCAAATCCACCTGCTGATATAGACTGCTATATATGAACACATTTTCAGCAAGGAATCACAAAAACTAAAACCAGAAAATTGCTTTTCATAGAATTAGATGAGGCTCCTCTATTAAGATGATGTTTCTGGACATTTTTTAATATCAGGAAAGTACTTTCTTTCCAGAAAATAACAAACATGTCACTTCTAAACCAGAACAATCCGTCCACCTCAATGACATATCCTTTGTCTGTATTTAAACCTTTATTGCGGACGATACCATCATACACAGCTGTGTTTCCTCTATATCCCTTCCCCCCAGTCCCGTCCATGTAGCTTACCAGTGTTTGCACGATAGCGTGGTTTGTTGCGTTCATGTAGGAATTCAAAGGAAAAGCACATTCTCCTTCACAATAATATGCAGCATAACCTTCAGGAGCTATGATCCAGTCCTGTTTAAAATGAAAAATATATATACTAAAATAGTACAAAGTTTCAGCTTGAATTGTTCAGTCTATCTGGCCATAAAGTTGATCTCTGTGGCACATACATGAATGTGTTCCCTATACAAGTGGTATTACTGACTGAACTACAGTATGCAGAAAGGATAAATGACTGTGTGGTACCATAAAGAAGGCATTCATCACTGCATATCAATACAAAGAAGGCATGAATGTCCGTGGGACTCTTTGGGGGGGGGGGGGGGGGCTTATATGACTGTGGTAAATTTCTAAGGGAAATGATGCCTCTTTAGCTACCTTGTATAGCAGCTCCCAAAACATCAAGCATGACTTTCAGATAGCCTAATGACATGATGTGGGATTAAAGCCAAACCAGTATATCTAGTCCATAAGGGGCAAATTGCCAACTGCAGATATCACTGTTTTAATGTGGTTGCATCTCTTCAGTACAGTCTTTAATCTCGCATGTCATTAGGCTTCCTGAACATCATCATGTTAAAGGGGGCTGCCTTACAAGGTAGGAAAAAGAGGCAATGTTTCCTTTATCCCACCCAGCAAAATCCAGACATAAATGGCAACATTCAGGGGACATAGATAACTGTGTGGCACTGTACATGGGACATGGATGACTGTGTGGCACTATGCAGTGGACATAGATGACTGTGTGGCACTATGCAGTGGACATAGATGACTGAGTAGCACTATGCAGAGGACATAGATGGCTGTGTGGCACTATGCAGAGAACATAGATGACTGTGTGGCACTATGCAGAGAACATAGATGACTGTGTGGCACTATGCAGAGAACATAGATGACTGTGTGGCACTATGCAGAGAACATAGATGACTGTGTGGCACTATGCAGAGAACATAGATGACTGAGTAGCACTATGCAGAGGACATAGATGACTGTGTGGCACTATAGAGAGGACATAGATGACTGTGTGACACTATGTAGTGGACATAGATGACTGTGGCACTATGCATGGGACATAGATGACTGCAACATAGATGACTGCAAAAGGTGCCGGGTGTGGTACGGAGAGCATGAGTGCTCACCATATTGTACCGTTGCCCCAAGAAGATAGAGCCTACTCTATCTTTGGCCGTAAAAATGACGATGCAGCGCTATTTTCTTTGGAGAGAAATGATCTGCCCTCCACCTCTCCAGCGCACCTGCCAGGCATACCTCTTTGTGCATGAAGCCTTAAATGACTGTGGCATAAACTGAAAGAACCTGTTGTACCTCAAATCATTTATCACTATTTCTGTCACTTCTACCTGTTGAAGCAGCTGAAAGGATCCATCCTAGCCTTTATCTAATCAATTCATACATTAATCATTATAAAATCATCTTTTCTTTATTATAGAAATGAGGCTGTTCACATGGTCAGAGGCAGTGATGTCACTGCTGTTCCCCCTTCCCTCTCCTCCCCCTGCTCATGTCTGTGTGTTATGTACGTATAGTAAAGCATTGCTAGTGTCTGTGCTTTATCTACTGACATGATCTCCCTCCTAATACACATGTGTGAGGCACAAACATCAGCTACACATGTACCTGACATGTTCTGCTATAACATGGCTGCCTGGAGCTGTTGTATCTCTACTATACACACACAAGCTGCAGAGGGTGTGGTGCCAGGAAGCACATGGAGAAGCCATTACACCATTATACAGGCTGTCAGTCAAGCGCTGGGGTGTGTGGCTGTGCCTCCCACTCATGAATAAGCTGGACAGCTTGAATATAATAATAACTCATTGGATATCTCACAGGTCATATGCATACCGCTTTAGGACCTCATAGCTTAAGTTTACAGGTATTTAGAGGGACAATGAAGGGATAGAGGCAATGCCTTCTAATGGCAGCTTATGAAAATATATTTAGTTTAGGGGGTTAATTTGCCTGATAGGTTCTCTTTAAAGGAGTATTCCAGCCAAAATCATTCATTACCTATTTAGTGGATATACAGTGTGATTATATTTCTTGGCCAAATATTCTAGCCACTGAAATAAAAAGAAATCAGACAAATAAAAAAAGGAATATGCAGAAAAAATTTTTACCTGCCACCCCAGGTCACGAAAACTGACATATAACTCATGCTTCTTACATGCCTGCTTCTGATCTGTGCTGGTGTTCTCTGTAGGTATAAAAGGACAGGACATAAAATGTTTTTTCTCCATCCACCCACAGCTGATTCTCAAAGTCTACAGTTCAAGTGAATGGATGACTTTGTAGTAGGTGAAGTTACCTGTGAACATTGAGAAAATACAATTAGTATACCTGCTACATTTGCCACTCTGAGCGCCTCCTGGTTCTTTGGTGCTTTGGATCGGTTTTGGTTGCGCTGCTTCCCATTTGTTGATCTGATACTTCGCAGATGAATCTCTGTAGCTTTGAAGAAGGCCACCATGAAGGGCTGCTTGTTGTGAGGTCCATTGGTCCCAACCAAACCAGCTAGTTTGGGATTAATGCTCTGACCTAATACATAAAATTTAAATTTATAGGGTAAAAAAACACACACTTCACATGACAGATAGAAAATAGATACATAGATCACACAGACATAAGATGAGAATCTGAAGCAAATCATAACATGAGTCTGCAGTGGGTAACCATTTCTGCTGTGGATCCTTTCCACAATGCATGTATGGGATTTGGTTAAATCCGCACATAATATGCATTCTGTTAATAGGGCCTATTTGCTTGTATGGGGAACACTATGTTGGATAAATTAGAAGGGACCCTATTGTGATATAAATTGAGGGAGAACTCAGAACCTCCCCAATATTATGTTTGTTTATGCTGCTTTTTCTTCCTTGTGACTCCTTGGATCACTGCAATATTAGGGACATATCAGTGTAATATACTGCAAGCGGAGTCCATCTGCTTAAGGCAGCAAATGGCGGGTAACTTTGAGGGTACAGGTTAGAAGTTTTTCATATTTGTAGGTATGTTCCAAATATTGAATATCATTTGTGTATAACCTGGAGTAGTGCCTAAAATTGTCTTCCCTTGCACATCTTAGCCATCTCTCACAAGTTCTGTAATCCAGCCCAATGTACAGTTGTAGCAGTTAATAAATAAAGCTCAAAACCCAACCCCCGCCAATGGCTTGTTCTGAAGGGTTGCACAAAGTTCACCATCCTTTAACATTAGAAAAATTACCTGAAAAACTTTAAAAACTGTAAAAACAAAAAAGAAACACGTAAAAGTATAAGCCACATTTCTCAAGAGAATCTTAAATTCCAGATTCAGGTAATTTATTCAATGCAGAAAACAAATGTGAGCTGTAAAATGTGTTACTAGATTGTGTGAGATACTGTAGGCACACAAGAAGGAGGGACATTTCCTGTACGTACGACCACAGTGAGTGGATTTCATAGCACCATTCTGCACTATGGGAAATCAGTATGGTCATGGATATTTAAAGGGTTTAGTTTTTGTCTAGATAAGGGCTCTTTTTTGCATGTCAGTATGCAATCCATGATTTTCACACTTATCAGAATTCAACACCAAGTGGACGGGGCCTGAAGGGGGGAGCTTCCGGCAGAGCCTCCTGATGTATCCGGATATGTTTCAGCGATCCATGCATCTGTACATTTAGTTTTCAGGCACTGTTCCAACTAGTACAACAAAGGTCGATGGCTAATGGAAAGGGGGCCTGGATGTGCCACTAAGAGACTGTGTGCCAAAAATTCTGCTATGTGCCGGAGTTTTGGCAAAGTTTTCCGGCGTAAACTAAGGCAACTAATAGGTGGTACAAAGTATGACTAAGTGTCTTAATTCACACCAGATTTATAATCCAGCATCAGCATGATAATCCATCTTTCATGCCTTGTAACCATCCCAGATCCAGTGGAACAGCCCTGGTTTACAGCCTCTGTCCTGCTGTTTCACCGGGGTAGGAAGTATGTGCTGGGACATACTTCAACATAATCAACTGAGCTGATTAGAGTGATAAATCAATATCCCAGATCATAGACGGCAATTTCTAAACCTTACCACATGCTTGTGGAACATAACTGAATATAACTGATAACTGCAGTTGTTCCTGAGCAGTTGAAAAAGGCTCAGGAGAGCCTAAACGTTTCCGGAGAATTAATGGATGTTAGCATGATGTATTTGCAATAATGTACTTATTTTGCCACATCAGAGTGCTGAGACTTTTTCTCCATTTCATTACAGTGATGGTGCAGAGGCATATGCTTCTGCTTCTACTGTATGTAGCAAGCCGCCAGGCACAATGTTATCATGTCATCTGCCTTCCGTTTTCTGTGTTCATTATTTTACTGTGGGAACACAATAAGGGTACATTCACGCAGCTGTACCCCTCCCCTCTCAATAGAGAACAGCGCCGCACGGCCGCACACACTGGGAAAGGTTAAGCACTGTACCGCTGCCAGGCAGGCATTACCACCCATAGGGACGTATACACGGCCGCAAATACATCCCCCCAGACGGTGGTGTGAATGTACCCCAAGAGGGGGAGTTAGTAGATCCTCCTTTTGCAAAAATAACAGCCTCTAGTCGCTTCCTGTAGCTATTTATGAGTTCCTGTATTTTTGGCCATTCCTCTTTACAAAACAATTCTAGTTCAGTTAAGTTTGATGGTCACCGAGCATGGACATCCGGCTTCAGATCATCCCACAGATGTTCAATGATATTCAGGTGGGGACTGGGATGACCATTCCAGAACATTGTAATTGTTCCTCTGCATGAATGCCTCGGTAGATTTGGAGCGGTGTTTTGGATCATTGTCTTGCTGAAACATCCCTGGTGTAACTTCAACTTTGTCACTGATTTTCAAAAATTATGGAATCCATGCGACCCTCAAATTTAACAATATTCCCTGTACCGGCATTGGCCACACAGCCCCAAAGCATGATGGAACCTCCACCAAATTTTACAGTGGGTAGCAATTGTTTTTCTTGGAATGCTGTGTTTTATGGCCGCCATGCATAACTCCTTTTTGTATGACAAACAACTCAATCTTTGTTTCATCAGTCCACAGGACCTTCTTCCAAAATGAAACTGGCTTGTCCATATGTGCTTTGCATACCTCAGGCGACTCTGTTTGTGGCGTGCTTGCAGAAACAGCTTCTTTCGCATCACTCTCCCTTACAGCTTCTCCTTGTGGAAAGTGCGCTGTATTGTTGACCGATGCACAGTGACACCATCTGCAGCAAGATTATTGGATACACCTGGCTATGAAGTTCAAAGCTCAATGAGGTCAGAAGTCAGAAAAAAGTAGTTACAAGTATACAAATCAAACAAATGATAATGGTACCCATTCTTTTGCACCTGTCAAATTTTGTTTTAATGCATCTTGCACATTTTCTGTAAGTACAATAAACCTCATTTCAATCCTGAAATATTACTGTGTCCATCGGTTATTAGATATATCAAACTGAAATAGCTGTTGCAAAAACCCAAATTTTGATAACTAAAAATGATTAAGATTAATTGGGGTGCCCAAACTGTATATGTCTATGGGAACACAAAAACTATGGAAAGCCCATGGATGACACACACATGTCATCTGTGTGTCATCTGTATTTGCAGATCAGTTAATAGGTAACACAAATATGTGACCCTTCAATCCGTTTGGATAGGTTAGTGACACAGACAGACAAGATTTAATTAAACTTCTAAAGAACACACCAACTCATAATAATGGGAAATGTCACAAATTTATCAAATGTGTCTGAGAGCAAAACTGTTTTATTTGCTAATGGCAACCAATCACAGCTCAGCTTTCATTTTCCTAAAGCAGTTGAAAGTTGAGCTCTGATGTTGCCATTATAAATAAGGCTGCATGATAGGCTCATAAATGAGGCTGCAGTCCATCGCACCGATGCCTCTGGCCTTGAGGCTGTTGTAAAGCATTTCACTTAAAGGGGTTGTTCAAGAGCATAGAAAAAACTGAATAGTGGCCGGAAGGGGATTGTTTAAAAATAACAAACATTTACTTACCTCCACGGTCCTCTGGGAGGCTACCATTCATTTTTAATGCTCTCGGACAACCCCTTTAATGGTGTTAACAGCAGGAGATGCAAGATGGCAGCCTCATATTTAAAAGAACCAAAACAAATGTACAATCAGAAAATAAAAATAGAATTTTTGCTATCTGGTTTTGATAAGTCAAAAAAGGTTTGTGATACATTCCCTTTTAAGCTCTGATTACTAATGAAAGCTGCACTCACATCCTGTGACATCTGCAGACCAGAAAGCCAGGGATCATACAGTGCAGCTTCTACCCAGGATAACAGCGAAGTAAGGACAGACTTACATGCAGGCCTCATTATCCCAGTTCTTTTTTCGCTTTGTTTCTTTCCTGCCATTTTTTTATGGGTAAACACAAACTTAACTATCTTCCGGACGCCACTTACTTATAATATCTACTGTGGTTTCCAAAGAACACATGCAATGATCATAGGGCCTTTGTCAAGTGAAATAGGCTGACCTAATTTCTTACAGCCTTCATCACACACACACACAGATAATTATCCTACATTGTCCTACTTTATAAGCACTTTTTAAAATAATTTTATAAGGGTTTTGTTTTGTTATATGAGTAGTAGGACGAAACTTTTTCCTGATACAAATGGAAGACTTTCCTTTTAGTATTAGCCTCCATTGACTTAAATGTGCAGAATGGTAACAGGAAAAGGAAAAATAAGACCTCTATCAGGAACAAGTGTAACAAGTTATGGCTCTCCATGTTTGCAAATGAAGGCTACCAATATTCATACTGACATATAGAATAAAGATAAAATGCTATTATTTTTAAAACAAAAAAACAATGGCAGAATTGCAGTTTCCTGCCCAACTGTAAGCTTTAAAACAAAACACAAATCCTCATATAGATACAGAGGGTGAAAAAAGAGATTTCAGAAAAGAATGCTTGGCCCATTGGTCCTAAAGAGGTTCAGCTACCATTGTGTTCAATTCTGCGCTCATAAAAAGGGGTCTCTGGTCAGATATAGTTCTTGGTCCCATTCCCATTGTACCTACCAGTGGAATAGGCAATTGACAATCCACATGAATGTACTATATGAACAAGAAAAACAAGTGTTTTCTCACTTATTGGGATTGAACTGATTCCTCCCAGAATTCTGCTGGAATCTGGATTACTTAGTGAACTAGAGAGTGAACATTAGACTGTGGGCCTCATCCTCAATGTAACTGTGCAACTATGGTAAAAAGAGGGCATTCAAAAAATATAAATATGATGAGTCACCTGAAGCCTTTAATAATATGGGTTTTCTTTGCAGTCGTCACCTCAATTATATCTCAGACAAGGTAAATAAGAAGACAACATTTATATTGAAAACTCCATCATTGCATCTACTGCAGACAATAAAAGATTATACAACCATCCCTACACAGACCAAGTCTTGAAAAATCTCCAAAGACCTCAGTGAGTGAGATCTAGTCTATTACAGCCTATATCTATAACAGTAACAGTATAACTAAAACAGTAATGCATTGTGGCTTTGATAAGTTTTCAAAAAATTGCCAATATATTCTGTTTATCAATCCTGCACACAATAGTTTTTTCTCAGGTGCTACGGCTGTTTTTTTGCGGCTGTCTCACAGCTCCATGTATGGGGCTCATGCTGCCTGCTGAGGAGTCCTCAGCCCTGTGTCCGAGCATAGTGTCCGTGAGGAAAAACTTAGAGCATGTCCTATTCTAATCCGTGTTTGTGGCTCAGGCAGTCACATAGAAGTCAATGGAGATGTAAGAAAAAAACCCATTGCACTAGTTTGTCTGGCATTTTTTGTGGTTGGTTTGCTGGGAAACAATCATATGACTTTAATGGGCTGGTCTAGCTCAAGCACTGGCTTCCTGGAAAACATGCTTCACACACACAAAACTTTGCAGACATACAGCTGTGGCATAGGTAAAACATGGATGGCCCACAAATAGGCCATTACAGCTGCAGATTTCAGACATAGGCCTCATGCACACGATCATTGTTTCCTCAGTTGATACGGTGGAGTTGTTTGCAACTGTGTCACAGCTCCGTATATTTCTATGAGCTCATATACACAGTTTAGGATTTCTCAGCCCTGTTTCTCAGCTTAGTGTCGCTAAAGAAAAAGGGCAGATCCTATCCTTAATCATAGCTCCCAACCGTCCTGATCTTGCCGGGAAAGTCCAGTTTTTCTTACCTCTGCCCAGCGTGACGGGCAGCTATGAGATTGTCACGGATTTTCCCCCATGTCCCGGCGCTGTGTCCGCATAGTAAATACTTTGAAAGCCAGAACAGAAGTACAGAATGGCTTCTACAGACATCGGGAGGGAATCCTTTTCAGAGAAGTGTCGGCTTAGCAGAGAGCAGGGACCACGTCATCAGGTTCAGATCTCTATCCATATATGGTTACTGCATCTCCTAGGGTTCCCCAGAGCAGACATCGGGCAGGGAATCCTTTTCAGAGAAGTGTCGGGTTAGCGGAGAGCAGGAACCACGTCATCAGGTCCAGATCAGCATCTGTCCATATATGGTCTCCAGGGCTTCCCCAGACACAAGCTCTTTATTTAATTAAATTAAATAAAGTTTTGCCCAGGCCGAGATTCGAACCTGGGACCCTCTGCACTATAGACAGGAGCCTTAACTAACTGAGCTATAAGCCCAATGTCTTATCAGAGGATTTCTGGTAACTAAGAAGTGTTATCTGCCACTGTTACATTGTGACACAGACTTACTGCCCTGATATATAGAGAGGGATCTTCTCAGAGATTATTATTGTAATTATTGAGACTATTATTATTATTATAGATTTTATTATTTTTATTATTATGGAGACGATTATTAATAATAGTAAAAATAATAATATTCATCTCAATAATAATAATAATAATAATAATAATAATAGTCTCAATAATTACAATAATCTCTGAGAAGATCCCTCTCTATACACCAAGGCATTAAACCTGTGTCACAGTGTATCAGTAGTCATAGTTCTTAGTTACCAAAATTCTAAACCTTGATAATCACAGAGGTCATAGCTCAGTTGGTTGAGGCACTGTGACATTATTGTACATGGACACTGCAGGTTCTAGGTTCAAATCCCATAGAGGATAATTTTTTCTGGGGTGTGACCTCTTTCCCTTTCACAAATGTTGAGAGGTATGCCTTAATCGTGATTGTGGCTTTGCACTCCCATGGAAGTATATGGGGCTACGATAAATACAGCTGACACAAAGTGGCCCAGATTTACTAAAGCCCCTGCGTCAGTTTTCTGTTGCACATTCTTTTATGTGCAAACTGCTTACAAATGTATTTATAAAGTGTCTGACACATTTGTGTCGTGGTTACACTACTCCCGACGAGACACAAAAATCTGCACATAAAGGGGAGCTCCTGTGCACAGTAGAACCGTGCGGCACATTTATCAAGCAGTGTCTGACATATGTGTGATGTGCGCCCCCATGTTAAAGGTGCACCAGAAAAAAGTTTGTGAATTCTGTCGGAGCAGTGCAGGGGGCGCCAGATTCATGAAGAATGGACGCCACACATCATGAATCTGTTGCACTTTGCACACTACACAGACAAACTGCACATAGTGCAGTTTGCACTATTTTTGATAAATCTGGGCCAGTGTGTCATCCGTGTCTATATTTGCATTGGGTTACCAGGTAACAACCTCCCTTTTTTATGTGGTCCACAAAAACGGATGAAACAAGGAATACTCATTGGGGGGCATGTATCACTCCTACTATGTTTTTTTTTCTTTTTTTGGGTGACTTTTTAGGCACAAAATCAAGCAGCGTACTGAAGTTAGCTGCCTCAAGGATTTAATGCAGTGTGCCATATTTATCTTTGTAGCCCAGATGTTTGTTCAACTTGTGCAAATTTTGGGCTCTGAAATAGTCCCATTCTTGCCTCTTATAAGTTGCAAAACAGAGCATGCTAGACGAAGACTTACTTTTGCAGCTACTTAAGATACATTGCAATGATTAAGTAGGTCAACTTGAAAAGGAAACTTGAAAAAGTGCCGAAAATGATACATGTGCCCCATTAACCAACTTTGAGGCCATGCTGTGGAGCCACAGTGGAAATACTGTTAACATATGGTCCACAAAAATGGCCATTAGTGCCGTTTTTTGCAGCCATATGAAAAATACAATTGTGTGCAGTAGGCCTTAAAGACAGTATTCACAGAGATAACAGTATGCCTTTTTATGGACTACCATGGTTACACCTTTGGGTTCAATTAAAGAAAATGTCTTGCTCCATCACTCACCATTGTTGCTCTCCACAGAAAGCTGTAGGCCTAGATTTTGCTCCGGAATGAGCACCCAGTGATTGCTGGTGGCAGTTATATCAAAAACCAACCAACCTTCTTCAGCTGCCCAGATGGTCCTAGAGTCCAGAAGGAACAGGTCAGAATCCCTATGGAGACATTGAGGATAAGAAAATATGTTTTAAGGTTGTCTGTAGTTTGCTACAATGTAGTAGAGACGGTAAAATGTATCAACTTGATGTCCACACAATTCACTTTTACATTAGATTTATGGAAATGTAAATTTAAAAAAAAATCATAAATGTGTATATTTCTTCAACAGATTTTGTGTCTCAACTGAAGATCCCTTTAATTTTTCCAAAGGTGAAAATCTTGTCCTGTAAGACTCAGACTGTCGTGTGGCAAAGTACAATCTGCAATGATTCCTCCTTGTGACTTGGGATTGTACAGTGTTCTGTTCACTAGGGCACATGGATAGAAGAGGAGCTTTTATTTTGAAGACCTTTCCCATACACTTCCAACATGTGACTATACCTACATTTCCCTCCTGTTTGGGAGTCCCAGTGCTGTGAGATATAAAGTTTTAACAGCTTGTTTATTGAAATCAATTAAAAAAATGTTTCTGTCGAGTATCTGACCTCTTCAATAATGGTGAGAAGGGGGAGTAAAGAACTAACCCTGGATAAAGTTTTTGGTGTAATGACCTACACACTGGCCTGGAGAGAGCCATAAATGCTGCTCGTAAAAGGTGGATCCAGGGCTGTGAGGAAGAGGGGGGCTGCATGAGCATTTATTGAAATTCTTCATGCACACATGTCCCCTGTGGAAGTCATAAAACATGGTCACTAGAGATAGTGTACAATACTAAGCGTCCCCACACTATGTATCTGACGAGGGGTCGGGGAGGTGCCTTAAGTAAGAGCTGGATCCTGGATGTCCTCATGAAAGAACAACAGCTCCAGCTAATTAACATCTAACTTCTCAAGTCAAATCAGAGCAGACAATGGGAGACATTTACTAAGAACAGTGCAAACTACAGTGTGCCTGTGTATAGTGGAGAGTGCGCCAGATTCATGATTTCTGGCGCACGTTCTTCACGAATCTGGTGCCTTCTGCACAGCTCCAACAGAGTGCACCACTTTTTTTGGTGCACATTTAACCCCTTAACGACAAAGCCCTTTTTTGTTTTTGCATTTTCATTTTTCACTCCCCACCTTCAAAAATGTATAACTTTTTTATTTTTTGATTGAAAGGGCTGTATGAGTTCTTGTTTTCTGCGTAACCAATTGTTCTTCATAGTTGCAGTATTTAATATTTCATGCCATGTTTTGGGAAACGGGAAAAAAATTCCAAATGTAGTGTAATTGATGAAAAAATGCATTTGCACCGATTTCTTGTGGGCTTGGATTTTTTACGGCTTTCACTGTGCGCCCCAAACCAGAGGACCCAAAGGAAACCCACACAAACACGTTGAGAACATAAATACTCTTTACAGATGACCTGGATGGAACATGAACCAAGGGCCACAGCCCTGCAACCACTAAGCCACCGTGCTTCCCTCAAGGTTAATTTCCGGCATCACTGATATGTGTCTGCAGCCATACACAGGTTCAGCTATATCCAGGATTATGTTATTGTGCCACTCTCTTGTGATTCTAATGTAAATGAGCATCATTGGTGGGGATACTGCGATAATGCCACCCCCAGAAGAAGGCAATGCTGAATTGTGCATTGAGGTCAGCACTCAGTTGGCTCTAATCCCTGTATACCTTGGTTTACTTTAAAGATAATTTACCATCAAAACCAACCAGGGACAGTTATTCAGAGAATAAGGCATCGTTACTGTGGCAAACTTCTTATATTTGTTATCCATGGCCTTATTTCTTCTAAAATAAACTTTTAAATTGATGCTAATGAGCCAGAAGGGCTCTAGATGGCATTACCAGAGCCACAATGTGCAGGTATTACCAAATCCCCGTTTTGTTGTAGCTTCACAGGCTATTTCAAGCTCTTTCACTACTATGTGAGATTACAGCATTACAGCAGGCAAGAGAGGTGGGAAGAGTTGAAGAGGCATCCCTCTGCATCGCTTGGAAAGTGTGCACAATTCTGTCGAGTTGTAGTAATAAAAATGGTGCATGATCCGACTATGCACCGGAACGGCTCTTTATAAATACATGTACAAGCAGTTTGCTTATTCTTTTCAGTGCAAAGTCAGACAGAAAACTGGCGCAAACACTCTAACTTGGGAAAATGTGTCTGGATCTATGAGTAAGTTTCCCTGGTTATACATTTTAAGAGTTTTATCTAAGGTTAAAGTCCACCCTGATCAATTGATCTAGACCTGGGATGTTAAACTCATTTTCCAGGGCGTCCACATCAGCCTTGCGGTTGCCTTACAGGGGCCGACTGTCATTTTATTGCTGTATAAGTGTATCTACTTGAGCTGTTGAGTAGTTACATTTATACAGCTTTAGCCAATTCAGGGCAACCACAAAGCTATATTGTTAAATGACCTCAACACCGGGTAAGTGTGCCCCCAAAAATAGCCAATACTCACAGCAGCCAGAGTACCCCTACAGATGCTAGAGTGTCCCCACAGCTGTCACATGCCAAAGTGCCCCCCACAGCCAGCAGAGTGTCCCCCCACAGATGCCAAAGTCCGCCCCATATGTTCTGAGTTCACCCACAGTAGCTACAGTGCCCACAACAGCTGCCAATGCCCCCCACAAATGCCACAGTGGCCAGACAGTTGCCACTGTGCCCCCCACAGATGCCACAGTGCACCCCATAGGTGCCCCCCATAGTAGTCACAGTGCCCACACAGCCACCACCACGTCGCCATTCTAGTCACTGTGCCCCCACCGCTGTCACCGTGCCCTCAAAGTAGTTATTGTGCCCAAACAGCTGCCACAGTGCACGCCATAGTAGTCACATTACCACCACAGCTCCCAGAGGTCAACCCACAATAGCTGCCACAGTGCCCACCGCAGCGCACCTGTCACAGTGCCCCCCGCAGCGTGCCTGTCACGCCCCCCCCCCACACACACACACAGTCATTACATCTGCTGGCTTCAGAGGCAGTGTGTACAGCCATTGTAAAGAAGATGACGGCCGCTGCATCGGAGGGCACGGAATGGCAAGTATAGTAGTTACCTTGTCCTCAGGCTGCACTCCTGACAAGCACAGCCTAGGGGCAAGATAATACAAGGCCGTGGGCTGGATTTGGCAAGCGGGCCTTGTGTTTGACACCCATGATCTAAACTGTAACAATAATAAAAGACCTGCCTTAGGACCTGCTCTATCTGTTCCGACCCGGACAATCAGCTCATGCATGGGGCCAGGGAATTCACAACTTTATGCATGAACCCATAAAATGTGAATAAAGCCATATGCTAGCTGCAGAAAATATGGATAGCACACATACTAAATTAATAGTCTTGTGCAGTCTTAAGACTCCCTGCACACAATCTGTACAGTTTAATGGGCCATAAACAACAATCCTGTGTAATATTCTTTGCAACCCGTGTGTATCAGTGTACCCGTGTGTAGGTTATGCCCTATCTTTTGGGGTACAGGCATTGGCTCATGGTAGAAATGGCTAACACACGTCCCCAAATCCTAGTCGTTTGTAAGGCCCACCAACATGTTAAAACAGTCCTGTATATACAAAGTGACTGGGAATGCCGCTGAGAAGTAAAATTCATAAGGTAACCCAGGACTAGTACATGAGAAAAAAAATGAATAGATAAAACAAATGACTCAGTACAGCAGTTCTGTTGTCAAGAGCAATCACAAATCTTATTCATTGCCATAGGTAAAACTTCTGCCATCTTTCTTAGTATGTGATACCTTTTCCCTTAAATTTAGTATTATTTTTAGCAGCACAGACTGTCCTCACCTGAAGCTAGGCCCCATATTTAAGTGACTTTGTTACCATCACTTTAATTTTTTTTTACAGCCTAAGTTCATGTACTTTCCCAGAGCGGAATGCATTGCTAGCTGTGATACACAATGCTCTGGTGGTATCAAACGATTTGGCATGTCAAAGGACATGTCTGCATCCATTTAGGCAACCCTTTATGCAAGCTGTCACTAAATACCTCTATATGCCTTAAATGCACATTTTAGGGGGCCCCTATTGAGGTCTATTGTGCATGGTCAGTGCAGTGGTCTATTGTAAGCAGCACTCACCCCCATCTCCACCTGGCTAAAATGTGCTGCAAACAGGGGAAACATTTGTGCACATAGCCATGTGCATGATGCCTAAAGTATATGGATGTAATTTAGGTGCAAAGGTCACCTGTAAGTGACCCTTGCTGCAGATAAGAGATGTTTTTACTTTTATGATTTTACCAAATATGGCACAGGTAAAATCAGTGGAGCTTACTATTTTTGAATTAATAGGGGTTGGCTGTCCTTTTACATAAATTGACCATGTGCTTTTAATGCCTTGATAATAAACCTGAATTTTCAAGTGATTCAGCATACCTGCTACTTTCTTTAGTGCTGTCAGCAGACACTTGGGCTTTTTTTATTTACATGCCTGAGCTCTGATGAATAGGAAGGGCGGCAGCAGGAGATTATGACTTATCTTGCTCTCCCCCTCTTCCTGTGTCTGTCAGTAAGATGGACTGTGAGAGAGACACAGTGGGAGATGCCATCAGGATGGGTGGAGCAGTGAAAGAGAGGAAGTTGTATATATATGCAGCCAGCAGGGTGAGAACAAGGGAAGGCTGATGCTATCAAAGGAGGCAAAGGTATGTATAAATGCAGAGACATGTCTAATGGAACAGATTTATTGAAAAGTGGCCAACAAATTTGAGGTGCCAAGGAGCATTACTGAGCAATGCCAGCTAATATTAATAGGGGTAGTCAAGGTGACAGACCCCACCCCTTCATCGTCTTTGTGCATCTGTTCTGTAAATCCAGTTTCTCTCAAGATTTCACTTACGTTCCTTGGTGTTCCTGCAGAACTTGATAGATGCTTATCTGAAAGGTCTCATTGTCAAAGCGCTCTCGAATATAATCCTTATATATCCTAAATTCAGCAGCTGTCACTGCTTCGCCCTCTGGGATTTTGGCAAGATCGAAACGAAACTCCCGATGGTGGCGTCTCCGATGAAAGAATTCCTTATCATGTTCCACTAAAAGATAAATAACAACACAAAATTTTGAGAGAAGTTCCACCTTTCGTCATCTATTTTTTATTTTAAATACTTTCACAAAAGGTAATGTAATATGACAAATAAATGTGATAGTTTGCAAGATTTGAGTTATTCACACATCAGTTTTTTTCTCAGCATGGTATCAGTAATTTTTCAAGACAGAACACGGAACCATTTATGTCAGCCTGTTTTTTTTGTCAGTTTTGCATCTGCATTAAAGTAATAACAACAGAGTAATAACATAGTTATATAAAACGATAGGAATGAGGACCCTGCTCACTTATAGAGAGCTTATACTCTATGACAGTGGTGGCGAACCTATGGCACGGGTGCCCAAGGTGGCACTCAGAGCAATTTCTGTGGGCACTAAGACCATCGCCGCAGGACAGAGTTCACAAAATAGGACCAAATCCACCAAATCATCCTGCAGTCCCAGGCAAGAGATGCTGCTCTCAGCACTATTTTAAAGCTGTTTGGAACTATATGAAAATTGAGAAGGTGTTGACAGAACTGCAACATCCTTAGAGGTCCTCCTGCTGGACCCACCATTCTTCCTCTACTGAGAGACGCTGGAGAGAAACTACAATGTCTAAGTCTGAATTTGCCCTTCTTTTTTCAATTGTATTGGTTTCCTCAGGGGGCCAATACGATTGAAAGACTGGAAAAACAGGCAGCAATAAGTTACTGCTTAAAATGCCATGTTGGCACTTCACAGTAAATAAGTGGATTTTTGTTGTAGTTTGGGCACTCTGTCACCAAAAGGTTCGCCATCACTGCTCTATGAGCTCACCAATGTCATATGTTTTCTTGGTAGACCCATAGATTTCTATTTTTGGCCATGATCTAGAAACAAGAAAATTATTTTCATTGCAATTTGCCTAATTAGATTACATTTAAAGGTATTTTCCCACAAAGCAAGTTAGGCCCTGTCCACAGCCTTACTTGCTGATCGGTGGGGTCTCAGTGATGGGACCCCCAAGGATCACGGGACCCTGTTGCACCCAGAGATGACCGGAGCAGCCGGTCACATTCGCGGGTTGTCCATTTCATCTTAATAACAATAAGTGCCTGGATGAGTAAATGCCCAGAATTGCGACACAGAGCCAGATATTCTATATTGGAATGCAACACAGACAGTCCAATATAGTGCATGACTGTATTTTACTACTTGGCAGGTACCCAAGACATTGTGAATAGGGCCGCACTTGTAACCACCAACCTAGCAAATATTGCATTGTATTGTGTACCACAAGACAGAAAACATAGGACTACACAGAGGATTCTCTCAGTGTGCAAGGTAAGTTATAACACAAATGCTGAGAGAAAGCAGAAAGGCAACAATTTGCAATGCTGCTGTAATGAGCTTCTGTAACCTGTCTTTAGTGAAAATGAGGTCCCTTTAGGGACAGGTTCCCTTTAATACAGACTAGACCATAAATAATACAGACCCCAGAACAGATGATAAATAAAATTAGAACTTCATAGCAGACAATAAGTTAAATGCAGACCCCCAGACCAGACAATGGCAGCTAATGCAGACCCCGTGATAATGAAGGTTCCAAACCAGACAATGGCTGATACTAAAGTATTGTACCGTACTAAAGTACCAGATGCATAACCTAAAGCTACTGGACCCCAAAGCAAAATCTGTAGCAGACCTACAACCATAATGTATCATTTATAGCACTGGTCTCCTTATACAGACAGTCCCCGGGTTACGTACAAGATAGGGTCCATAGGTTTGTTCTTAAGTTGAATTTGTATGTAAATCAAAACTGTATATTTTATAATTGTAGTTAAAGATCAAAAAATTTTGAAACTCCAATTTTCACTGGGGCAAAAAGTTTTTTTTTGTAATGGGACCAAATATTGTCAAAGCTTTATCACAGACACCTTACAGCTGGTCATGGTAGCCTGGGACTATAGAAAAGCATTCTGAGAGCTTCACCAAAGGTCACAAGGGGCAGAGGGGTCCGTCTTTAACTAGGGGTTTTCTGTAAGTAGGGTGTCCTTAAGTAGGCGACCACCTGTATAGGCTTCTGAGCTCATCTGCAATCACAATCTTTATTTCACCAAACACTTAATACCCCAGTTTCCTATATAGATCTTCCACAGTGGACTACACCAACTAAAAGGGGACATCTCAGAAACTGGGGAGACTACTTACTGTATCAACGTCTTTCCAACTAGATTTTCAAAATGTCACTGCCAAAATGTTCAAATACCTCTTTCCTTATGTTGCACAGCACACAGGTGAGGGTATAAGTTCCTTAGTTGTTCGTCTTTTCGTCTTCCTTCTATCCCACACTTGTGGACGGAGCTCTCAAACACTGACCAATTTCGGGTGCACGAGTCCGGTCTTCCGACTGGAAGTTCTTGCTTTCCTGTTTTTCGTTCCATCACACTCTTTGGTAGTGCTCACTCCGCTCCCATAGAGGAAAAGAAGACGCAATGGTGCAGCGAGTTTTTGAATTTAAAATATAATAAAAATGTAATCAATATACTCACACAACATATAATTAAAAAAGGCCTTGAATACAAATATTGCATGTTCGGTAGAGCTCGCCCAACTCCGAGTTTCGCCTTTTCGGCTTCTTCCGGGGGCTTACCAACGTGCATGAAATGTGAAACTTATATAGAGATCATTAACGAGAAACAGCTGTTAACAAATTGTAAACTAGCAGAAGTGTTCTTTGAACCATAATAGTTATCAAATATGTGGATGTTAGGTTGAGTTAGTATATCGATATGTGACATAACAGTACAAAGTTGTTACGATGTCACCATAAATGTGTATATACTTCTATAAATAAGTGTCAATATGCAAAAAGTGCTCTTCCATAGTGTTTTTACCTTAAGTGCTTTTATATTCACAATTTTTCCTCTCTGCCACTTGTGACTCGATAAGAGTCATATATAAGATTATTTGCCCTTTTGGCCTTAAATATATTGGGCGTACCATAAGAAAATTGAAAGTTAGAATTGGTGAGCACTTTAGAAACATTAAAAAGGATAAAATGGACCATGCTCTGTCTGCCCATTACGCAAAATTTCACGAAAAGAACCCTAAGGGCACCACCTTCTTTAGTTTAGAAGAAGTAGCCCCACATTGGAGAGGTGAAGATTTAGAGATAAAAAAATGAGTCAGAAGGAATCCTTTTGGGTTTTTCAGCTAAAAACTCTGATTCCTTTGGGATTAAATGCGGATTTCGAAATTAAATGTTTCCTGTGAGTAAGTAGACTGAATATGATTCTATTCCAATCAGGATCTATTATTATTTTTTAACTTTTAGCTGGCAAAATAGCACTATATAAAAGCACTTAAGGTAAAAACACTATGGAAGAGCACTTTTTGCATATTGACACTTATTTATAGAAGTATATACACATTTATGGTGACATCGTAACAACTTTGTACTGTTATGTCACATATCGATATACTAACTCAACCTAACATCCACATATTTGATAACTATTATGGTTCAAAGAACACTTCTGTTAGTTTACAATTTGTTAACAGCTGTTTCTCGTTAATGATCTCTATATAAGTTTCACATTTCATGCACGTTGGTAAGCCCCGGAAGAAGCCGAAAAGGCGAAACTCGGAGTCGGGCGAGCTCTACCGAACGTGCGATATTTGTATTCAAGGCCTTTTTTAATTATATGTTGTGTGAGTATATTGATAAAATTTTTATTATATTTTAAATTCAAAAACTCGCTGCACCATTGCGTCTTCTTTTCCTCTATGGGAGCGGAGTGAGCACTACCAAAGAGTGTGATGGAACGAAAAACAGGAAAGCAAGAACTTCCAGTCGGAAGACCGGACCCGTGCACCTGGAATTGAGAGCTCCGTCCACAAGTGTGGGATAGAAGGAAGACGAACAGACGGACAACTAAGGAACTTATACCCTCACCTGTGTGCTGTGCAACATAAAGAAAGAGGTATTTGAACATTTTGGCAGTGACATTTTGAAAATCTAGTTGGAAAGACGTTGATGTGGCAAAAAAAACTTTGTTTAATATTCAGACTGTGGTGTTTTTGGACTTTCTCCTCCTTTTTCCCAGCGCCGTCCTTCTGACCCTTGTATTTTGTATATTGTCTATTGTAATTTAGTAGGAGGTTTAGGTTTATTTAGTTATTTACGAGTGTTTTAGACCACTTACTGTACCCACACTTCAAGCGTTTAATTAGGCAGGCCTTTCACACTCTCTCTTTACTAACCCATCTTATATACTATTCCTGTCTGTTATCCAGCAAAGACCAAACGCCAAGCTCCAGGCTTCTCTGCAGCCTGACTGAATTTATACTCTGTATATAAGTTGGTGACTGATGGCTGCTTTAAGCAGCAGCATCTTTATTTATTAAATTATTTTATTCTGTTCCCTTATAAAGAATGGCTGGGCGATTATGTGTCACCTCCTCATCCTCGAAGACTGTGAGCTCTTGAGAGTCTGACCCTCGCTCCTGTTGTTCCATTTAACTGTTTGTACTCTGTAATGTTTTATTTTATTTGTATATGTCCCCTATGAGTTGTATAGCGCTAAGGAATATAATGGCACTATATAAATAAAGATTGTTATTAATTAAGCTGTCAACAATATGGTATAAATCAATAGTACACATAATATGAAGAAAAATGTTCCCATGCCTTCCTTTTTTTCATGCCTTTCTTCCTGGTTTTGGCAGTTTTAACCTGGTAATGTTTCCATTGACTTTAGAGACAGTCCCTGGATAGTCTTTCTTATCTTTTTAGACAGCTGAATCATCAGGTGAAATATGCTCTAGCTCAATGGAAATAATTAGCCTCATTTCACTATATCTCTGCTGTGTACAGGATTTCCAATACACTGATCACTACAGGAAATATCACCTGCAATAAGAACATTTTTCGAAAGGTTTAGTTACACTTTACGTTTTGCCACTGTAAGGAAATAACAGATACAAGCAATTTGCTGTGGCTGACATCCATGCTGCAGGCGTCTAGTGAGCTGCTCCACCTTATGAATGATGGAAGCAGCGTCCTATGTGACGTTTTTGGCAATGTCCTTCCTGTAATATTTTCTTCACTGCCTTTTATGATATTTTAATGTTCTGCTAGTGACCTTGGCTTTAATCCTCAGAGTACATCAAAGTTTCACACACCCAGAATAAACAACTCCTCTGCCCAGGACTGTGGCTGTGCCAGTCTCTTGAAATTTACACATTTATCAATTGGTGGACAGAAGTCTGAAAACAGAGAGGCCAACTTCTGAGATCCAGAGTTTATTTATGAAGGGAGTTAGATGACCTGGAACGAATACCCCCCTCCCCCTCCCTTTGTGGGCTATTCTGGGGCACAAGTAAATCTGCAGGAACACACAACAGATTGTATGTACAGAAGAAACACGCTAGTTAAGGACCCAAAAGCCCTATTTTTTTTTCATTTTAATTGTTACCTGCTTAAACAGCTGTAAAGGAATGCGTTTTCTGCCAGGTAAACTGTACTGGGATACCCATCATTTTTATGGATTTGTTTGTTTTATTATGAGTCTTTTTCAGGGAAAGGTGGATGATTTGAATGTTGGACAAAAAAAAAACAATATTCCCCAGGTTGCCCAAATCCTAGAAGTTATGATTCTCATACAATGTACCACAATACAATACCTCTGGCAGGCTGTAATAGTGATGGTTCAATCACTGCCTTACCCATTTTTTTCCAAATATACTTTATTTTATGTAATCTAGATACAAAAATACTTAAACAATAACTGTCGTAGCTATTTAGGTGCCTTTATATAGAATTAGGCCCTATGCACACAACCCTATTTGGGCTACTGATACGGAATCTGTGGCTGTATCACGGCCCCCATAGAGGTTTATGGCACCCAGTCCCTGTGTCATGAGCACACCCCCGTGCAGATTATAGGACCTGCTCCTTGGCTCCTGCTCCTTGGCTTTCTCCTCCGAGCACACATGTGTGTGACCCCTTATACTGTGGCAACCTAATGGATAACACCCTCAAATGCTGCCAGATCCTGGTGTATTCACTGGTATCTCCAGTGCCAAGGTGCAGCATGGCAAACTCTCCTCACTGTATACATTCTCTGTATACAGAGGTGCGGTGGTCGACGTCTCATCACCGATGAGCTTCAGTGTACAGAGACCAGCAGTGACGGGTGGCACCATGCTGCACCGAAGAAGGGTAAGTATAACTTATTCATTATTTTTATACCCACTGGACCCATAGAAAAAAAAAAAAAAGATTCACCTACAACCCTTTCATGACTGCACCATACATGTACCTAAAATCTTTGAGATAGTCAACATATAGACACATTCCTTACAACTTATCTGTTCTTCATGTTTACAAGTATTTCTTCTGGAAAGGTAGGCTTTAAGTAGAATAGAATAGAAGCATTCTATTCTATTCTATTCTATTCTACTTAAAGCCTACCTTTCCAGAAGAAATACTTGTAAACATGAAGAACAAAATTGTTTCCGGCTATTATGTGAATGGCAATCTTTATTCTCTGGAAAGTCTCATCTTTGCTATCTGTATCTCTAGTTTGCAGTTGTCTCTGAGTGGAGGCCAGCTGCTGTGAGTCACTCTTCAACTTCTAACTACATAGAGCTTCTGTAACATCTGACAACTCAATGAGTCTCTGTTCATCCTGCCAGCAAGACAGAATTAAGCAGAGAGTTCAAACTAACACCCATTTTGTTCTAAAAGGGAAGGAGCACGAGATGACCTAAGTAAGTGGAGTATGATAAATTACAACGCCTCTTGTATTCACTTGCACTATTGATTTACGGTAAGTAATAAATTGCTGAAATGTTATTGATGCTGAAGTGGAAGTATGTGGAATTGTGAATGCAGATCCAGATGTAACTAAAGCACTTAACATTGTTTGTTAAAGTTGAATCTTTACCTAAACCTTGACTAATTATTACCCCACTGAATGGAGGTTTACTGTCTTATGCCATTATACTTTCCTCCCTGCTAAATGTCTCCTTTGCTCTGGTTTATAATGACGCCGTAACAATTACTGCTGATGCTGTCATCTAAGCGGAGACCACTAATGACCACGTGGATTTACTTGGAACGGGTTAATTGCACAATCCCGCTCCAAATGGCCCGATCAACCCCATCTGCCCATCCCTCATAGCATATACATTATGACTCAATTCCCCTAATGACCAGATGTCAAAGAAAATCGCAGCTATATGGGCTTCAATGTAAATTAAATGCTTAAATATCAGCACATGTGCACATCTTAAGCAAACAATCAAATCTTTGTAAACTAAAAAAAGAATGGGATGGATTCAATTAGCCTCTAGACCATAGAAGGGGAGGAGTGAGGGGGTATTTCTTCATGTTTACCCCTGCTACCTATTACTGCTTGTATGTCAAGACATCTTTGACTACAAGAGACTTCACTTTTGCATATCTACAGTGATGGATAAGGTTTTTCAGAGCACAGCTGGTTTCAGAAGGCATTTCTGAAGTAAATGAAATCAAATGAGAATTTATAATCCATCCTGGAGTCTGGATTCCATCATCCAGAAATCATTACACAGCAAGACGCAGGTGCAGGACTCTTAGAAAGGTTTCTTCGCCATCTATATAATCCTGTAGATCTGAATCCCTGCCGTGGAATAAAAGTCTTCTCATAATGTGTAAAACTTCTAAGATATCAAGGAAATGGCAACCTCTTAAAGGAACACTTTACACAGAAAATGACCAAAAATAGAAATGAATATGAAAAATGTTTTTGCCCATTAATCTTTTCCTCTTCTTTTTTTAACATTGTAATTTTTATTTATTATGTCATAACAAGTGCAAGAATGTTTACAAATAAGGACAAAAAGATTAACAATCTTGTTGCAAAACCAAACCCAAAGTATAAAGTAATGAGATACATATGCAACACCCCTGCCAACACATAGGCAAGGAGGTAGTTACTAATAGTGCCCTCTCAATGTAAGCAACTGTTAAAGAGACTGATCACCTCTCTAGGAGGTCTCTAAGTATTGGAGAACATAGTGATTTCAGCTGTAACCACTGCCTGGTAAGGCAAGAGTTAACAATACCTAATGCTATTGTCGAATGGTGTTCTTGTACAGCTACCACCTGACCAAGGGAGTATATAAACCCCTGGTGGGCAGGGGCACATGGTCTGCAGAGTCTGTCTGTCTGTCTGTCTGAGCAGGAGAGTGAGAGACTTGTTCTTGGAGCACATGTCTGCTCAAGTGAGCAGCACATATCAGTGCTGCACCAGCCAGTTTCTTTAAACAAGGTACCACAGGTGCCTCAGGCCTCTGCCTAGAATCCATGGCAAATCAGAGACTTAACCCCAGAGCTGAGATACACCACCCAGACTCAGCTCCATTTCTATCATCCCAGCCTGACTAATCTGCATGTAACTTTCCTGTGGACCAGCTCTCCATGACTTTTCCAGCTCGCTAAATCTGATGTTATCATTTGGGCATTGCCTGCTGTTGAATAAAGAACTGTAAGTTGATTTGCACAATGTTGCCTCTGTCTAATCCCTGGATAAGGCTTCACCTCAGGGGTTGCACCAGGGAGAAATCATTGCATCAGCCTCTCCCACAATATTTTTGCACACACCACCTGCGGGAGACCTGCCTGGTTGTAGGTCAGCCACTTTGGTATTCTGGGCCCTGGCTGCCTTCAGGCCCCCCCAAAAAGGTGGGGGAAATCCCCACCTTTTTGGGGGGGCCTGAAGGCAGCCAGGGCCCAGAATACCAAAGTGGCTGACCTACAACCAGGCAGGTTGTGGGAGACATGTGGAAGACAAGCCGCAAAGGAAGTTATTCTTTCTTACGTCCTTCTTACAGCGGTAGACGTATTTGAGAAAGGCTTATTTTAGCCAAAACGTTATACTTTGGATTACCGCAATAAAACTTTGTTCATTAACTACAACTTAAACATTGTTTTATTCCAGTGAGTGAATGTCAATCCCATATCCACGAGTCATGAATAACTTCAGAAAAATCAACGCCAGTCTTCTTTCCTTCCTCCAGGCTGCAGCAATAGCCTGTTGGGCGGCCACTGTTTGGATTAATCTTTAATCCTACAGTTAAAATTTAGATATCTATTGAGTAACCTTGTCTTCTTATTCCCCTTCTCCATTGTTTTGTGTCTCTTTATAAGACAACTGGCTGGAGCAGGAGACTCCCTGTGGCGCCATGTCCACAGAAGGACAAATATCATGAAGTCCTTCTCTTAGCACTGTCCAATTCCTCATCTGCGCATTTGCCCCTTTGTTTTGTCCCCCCCATCCCTGGACAGTTTATTAGCCTCTGTTCTGGTATAAACAGGAATTCCATGAAAGACAAAGATTTGTAAACAACGGGGATTACAACAGAAATTTGGATTATATGGTGTATATATAATGATTAGGATTTGTGTTTACAAGACTAGACAATGAGGGGGGAGTTTCCTTTAATGGGGTCTTTATGTTCAGTTGAAAATCTTTAGGCTGATGCTTGATTTTCACAATATTTTCATCAGAGCTGAAAGATCCAGTGCATGTTACTACATCTCCCTGGTGCTCATAGTGACAGCGAAGCAGAACATGTACACAGGCCGCACCTTCCTCAATATCCTCTGCTAAATGTGTGTTACATAAGGTAAGGACCTTATAGCAAGTCTCTCCGGCTCCACATACCAGAGCCATGACGCTTCAGCCCGGCCTAATTGTAGGTAATGTGAACGCCAGCCTTGTTCTGTTCTTCTAGGTCAGAGTCACAGCTGGTTTGGTGTCAGCATTACACATGTAGAAAGGATGGGTGATTTAACTAGGGGTGTGTCACATTTTTGCCCTTTGAAGGATCTAGAAGACTGATGTGACCCACTGTGAAATTGAGTTTGACACCCCTGCTTTACAGGATCTTCTCTTAGATGGTTGCTAGTGGACATTTTGATTGCAACAGTTAACGGCAGGATGGGCTGTAAGATTTGGCAAAGGGATACTATATATCCCTGGCCTTGCAGGGATAGGTTGGGGTGTTAGGTTTGTTTTTTCTGGGTCCTTATGATAACATACTTTTTTCTATGGTACATTGCAATTTTATTATAGCAGTAAAGTATAAAATGGCAGATTCAAAGCCTTCAATTTAAGGAAAAAAAAGATTGGCACAATATGTAAAACATATTCAATGTGATGGATTCTCGCTGGCGACCGGTCAAAGTACACTACTGCTACATTCTTCTAATCGCTCTCAGAGAATGTCCTGCTGTTCTCAAACAACACTTGCAAAAGGCATCTTTAAGTGTAAAACCGCAAGACACAGCAAAAGATGAGTATTGTTTTATATGAAAATATTAAAGAGCATCTGTCATCAATACATAGTGTCAAAATAAAGTTGACTGTTTCTATGCACTGAAAGCAAACCGAGATCTTGCAAATGGCAAAAAACATAAAGACAACTTTGTATTCAGAAATTGCTGAAAGGAAAGAAAACACACACTATAGGATTCTCTCCTTGCTGTCAGTGAATTCAAATCTTATCTTCACCTATTGGCTGAAAACATATGGGGGGGGATTAATCAGTGATTCTACGGAGGCAATGGCGTCTATCATAGGCCAGTGCCTATGTGTTCTGCTCACACAGTTACATTATAAACAAGTGGAATCAGAATCCAGTTTGCATGGTTGCTGTTTAGCATGGGTTTTGCCCATCGAGATGTAAAAATACTAAAATACTAATTTTAGTAAACTCTAATTATGGTATATTTTCCAGTCTAGCCTTTCTGTAAAACAAAAGTATCATAGCATTTAACACTGGAAAAAGTCCATCAAGTCCAACCATTAAGCATGTTTTTCCCCATAACCGGTGATATTTTTTCTCTCCAGAGAGGCATCCAGGCCCCTCTTGAACATGTACATAGAGTCCGCCATAACAACCTCCATAGTCTCACTGCTCTTACAGTAAAGAACCTTTGTCTATGTTGATGGTAGAACCGCCTCTCCTCTAGGTGCAGAGGATGCCCCCTTCTCCTGGTCACAGGCCTAGGTATAAAAATATCTTTGGAGAGATCCTTCTACTGCCCGTTCAGGTATTTGTACATTGTAATTGAGGTCTACGCTAAGTCGTCTTTTTTCTTAACTGAATAACCCCAAATGTATTTTATCATTTTATTTTAGACCCCACATTCCCCTAATAATCTCAGGGGCCTTCCCCTGCTCCCGTTCTACTATGTCCTTTTCATCGACTGGTGCCTAAAACTGAACACAATGGGGCACATTTAAGGGTCTAAGGGTCCGCAGACCGCATGTCCGTCGGGTTTTTCTGCCGCATTTAACAGGGTTTTTTTGTGCAAGCGATCGAATTTTGGCACCGACTTTCATGAAACACAAATCGGGGGGCGTGTCCATCGGAAAACCCGACTGATTCAGACTAAGAGCAGGATTTTAAACTCAAATTGTGTCGCAAGACATGCACTCAACTACACCGGGAAGAAGATGTTGAACTCCGGCGGATTTCAGCGGGGAAGCGACAAATGCAGGATATCAGGTGCACGATCTTGGTGAATCGAGCCGGACTTCATCCTCGTTGGACAATCCGGATCGGGGATCGCAAGAGGACCGGGTAAGTAAATGTGCCCCAATATTCTATGTGTGGTCTGACCAGTGATTTGTATAAGGGCAAAACTATGTCCTATGAGACTCTATTCCTCTCTCGATACATCGCATAATTTTATTTGCTTTAGCAGCAGCCGTCTGGCTCTGTTCACTAAAATGAAGTTTACCATCCACCAATACCCCCAAGTCCTTTTCAGCTCCAGTTTTCCCAAGTAATTGACTGTTTAGAAAATAATTACAGTATTTTTCAGACTATAAAGCGCACCGGAGTATAAGGCGCACCATCAATAAATGCCTGCTATACGTCTAGCTTCATATATAAGGCGCACCAGATTATAAGGCGCACCTGATTATAAGGATTAATGACCAGCAGGTGGCAGACCTGTGCACAGTTCAAGGCAGCTGTTGTCATATATAAGGCGCACTGGACTATAAGGCGCACCTTTGATTTCTGAGAAAATAAAAGGATTTTTTGTGCGCCTTATAGTCCGAAAAATACGGTATACTTTTTGTTTCCGCGGCCCAAGAGCATAACTTTACATTTTATCTACATTAAACCTAATCAACCATTTCTCTGCCTACTCCTCAAGCTTCCACAAATCCCTCTGTAATGCTAAACTATCGACCTTAGTATTTATAACTTTACACAACTTAGTATCATCTGCAAATATTGAAACCTGACTGTGTAAACCCACTACAAGGTCATTAATAAAAATATTAAAAAGAAGTGGCCTCAATACTGACCCCTGTGGCACTCCAGGTAATGTCAACCCAATCTGAGAATGTGCCATTAATGACGACCCTCTGTTTTCTATCACTAAGCCAATTACTTACTCAAATACACAGATTTTCCCCTAAGTCCCAGTCTCATTTTATGTATCAACCTTTTATGCGGCACTGTGTCAAATGCCTTTGAAAAGTCCAGATATACAACATCCACAGTGTCCCCCAGATGAAGTCTGGAATTTACTTCCTCATAGAAGCCAATCAGATTAGTCTGACAGGACCGAACTCTCATAAACCCATGCTGTTGCTGGGTTATAAGGTTATCTACAGTGAGATACTCCAGGATAGCATTTCTAAAATCCCCTCAAATATTTTCCCCATCACAGAAGTTAGACTCACAGGTCTGTAGTTTCCAGGATCACTTTTTGACCCTTTTTTGTATATTGGTACCACGTTTGCTGTGCACCAGTCCTGTGGAACTTAACCAGTCCTCAGGGAATCTTCAAATATTAAAAATAATTGTTTGTCTATCACAGTACATAGTTCATGCTGTATCCAGAGGTGCATACCATCTTGGCCTGGTAATTTGTCTATTTTAGTGATTGTGAGGCAGCACCGTACCTCTTCCTGTCATTTTCCTGGATAAAGACAGTCAAGAAGGCGACATTCAGCAGATTGGCCCCTTCCTCATCTCCTTTCACCATGACCCCCATGTTATTCCTCAGTGGGCCCACACTCTACGTTTTTAGTTTCTTATCATTTATATGTTTGAAAAATAATTTCGGATTGCCGGTAAGTATATCAAATATAGCAAGGTTTTCTTTAGAAAAATCTCATCTCAGCCTGACATGTTGATTGCCATGAATTCAGCATCTTCGTTGTCTAACCAGTACTGATCCAACATTTAGGTGATCATGTCATGTCTAATGGTCTGGTTGCGTGAGAAACCTTAATTTTTCTCACGCTATACAGGTTTTCTGCTTTAAGGAAATCTACCATCAAAATCAAGCATGATAAACTGGGGACACTTACTGATAGATCCAGGCACTGTGACTGTGGTAATCTTATACTTGTTATCAATGGCTTCCTTCCTTCTAACATCAACTTTTAATATCATGCTTATGAGCCAGGAGGGCTCTGGGGTGCGTTACTCGTGCCCCTCTGTGCTTTTTTTCACAGGCTGTTACAATGTTCCCTTCCCTGCTCCCTTGGCACTTTACTCCTCCCCCTTCCTGATGTAATCTTATTGTAGCAGAGGAAGTTTTAGCACACAGTGCCCTTGTACTGTGTAACAGCATGGAGGGCTCTGGTAATGCTCCCAGAGCCCTTCTGGCTCATTAACATAAATTGAATTTGAATGTTGATTTTACACAGAAGGAGACAATGGATAGCAAATTTAAGAAGAGTGCCACAGTTACAGTGCCTGGATCTATGAGTCAGTCATTTTTGATGCTAGATGTCCTTAAAGAATTGAAGATAATGAAAGACCAATAGACAAAAACCAAGGCAAAATATGTTTACATAGAGAACCCATTTAATATGAAAACAAAAAATAAACCTATAAGAACATAACAGCGCCTTCACCACTTCAATGTGCTAAAACCTTCTCTGGCTGCCCTGGAGATGTGACTGCTTCTAATCACAAGCAGATACCACCATTCATTGTGCAAGGGAACAGCAAGGGGAGGAAGAAAATTCCTCTGCCGGTATTTCATGGCTGGCAAGTTAAATGCACTCATTGCTATATAAAATCCCCAGCTTGGCAGGCTGCGTCCCTCCATGGGAACAAATTAAAATTGGCATACCAAACACAGGAAAGTAAAAGGAAATGAGAAACACAACCAGGGTTTGGCCAACCCTTTGAAATCCTGTACAGTGCTACTGATGTCAATTAATGACAAGCAGCATTTTGCTGAGAGGGTCTGCCTGAAAAACACATTAACACACGTTAAACATGTTTGCACAAGTCGTAGATTAGAAGTATTTCAGGTTCCAAAACAATAAAGCCATTACGCTAAAACCTTGTACTCTCCGGCTAGCTTTTAATTCAATCTACTCATTTTGATGAATGGAGAGGATTTTCACCAGAGGGGCATAATGGGCCATCTCTGCAATGGATTAACTCTAACCAGGCTGAGAGGGGCTACAGAGTTAACACTTTTCAGATTGGAAAACACTAGGCCATGTATAAATTAAATTACTAGATTTAAATCTATTACTAGATTTGGGTTTTATTGCACTGGGGAAAATCTGTCAATATGCTCATCAATACTTTCTCTCTGCTTATACAGTATACCGTATTTTCCGGACTATAAGGCGCACATAAAAACCTAAGATTTACTTAGAAATCCAAAGTGCGCCTTATAGTCCGGTGCGCTTTATGTATGGAGGAGGGCAGTGACTGGAGGAGGGCAGCGGACCCTACTTACATAGGTCCCCGCTACCGGAGACAGCAGATCTCCAGCGGGAACCGCAGACCACGTAGGGTAAGTAGGGTCCGCTGCCCTCCTCCACCTGAACGGACCCCCTTCCCCATCTCCCTGTGTGACCGCTCACCTCTTGCCGGGTCTGTGGAGAGTCCCTGGTTGTGACCTCTCCGCTCGGCTTTCAAACCACGCCCGGACCTCCTTCTAACACTGCGCCTTATAGTCTAGTGCGCCTTATATATGGAATTATTCATGGTACCCGGCCTTTATTCATAATGCGCCTTATAGTCCGGTGCGCCTTATCATCAGGAAAATATGGTATGTAGTTGCATCATTTATCTGGATATAATATTTTACAGCTCTTTGATATGTGGATATTACAAGGCAAAATCACAGTGCATGATCTAGAATCAGGGGAAGAGTCTAACTAGTAAGAGTGTTAGGCCCCTTCCACACTAGCGAGTGTGATGCGATGAACTCGCATCACACTCGCAACGCAAGCTGCCGGGAACGCACGGCCCGAACGCTGCACCGCGGGAGTGAACTGACATGCTGAGTTCACTCCCGCGGTGCAGCGTTCGGGCCGTGCGTTCCCGGCAGCTTGCGTTGTGAGTGTGATGCGAGTTCATCGCATCACACTCGCTAGTGTGGAAGGGGCCTTAGGCTACCTGTACAAGAACGTGTGCAGCCCTTGGAAGTGGGTCCACATGTTGGTCCGATTCCACAGATTGCACACATTGCACAGGACGGGAATACGATGGAAGGATTTCATGTCTGCCAGCATAACTTCAGCGCTGACACTGTAATCGTTATTATAGTGTCAGCATTGCAGTCCAGCTAGCTCATTTCCCATAGGCTGCACATGTTTGTGTGCAGCTAGCCGTATATTTCCTTAGTCCCATCGACCATCAATAAAGCCAATATAACAGCCTCTCTCAGTATCTGTGATACAGCCCAGATGACAGTACCAGACTGCTTAATAAGACAAATGTTACTTATTTTGGTTTTTCCAATAATAGCAGAAAAAAATATACATAAAATCTTAATGGGTTGACCACCTTCATAATAAGGATAATATTAAATCCCAATATGAATTATTGGTGCTAAACCCACTCACCAGTTCTCCGGTCTATGCTCTACTCCACGGCTTCCAGCACCATCCCTGAGTGGGCAGGATTAGGGACCGCCATTTTCTTTGTTTGTGGCTACGCGTACAAAGGACACATCGCTGGACGCTGATGTTTCTTGTGTGCGTGCCACACTGAGAAGATGGAGGACATGGGGAGGACAAGCCAGGAAGACAGAGAAGAAAGAAGATGGACGTGACCAACCTCTTTAAAATGACTTGAGGCGCTGTTATTACCTGCCTATTCACCAAGGTCAAAAATAAAACCAAAAGGAAAGAGGAATATAAAACCAAGAGGAAAATAACTACAATAATAGATGTCCTTTAACCATTTTTTACCCTGCAATGGGGTAAAAAATGGCTCCAAAATGGAGAAAAAAGGCCCCAAAGCCCTATTACACATAACACATATAAAATAAAGTGAAAATCACCATACAAACCCCCATCTAAGGTATTGCCGTGTCCGTATAATAAAACAAAATCATTATTAAACCCTCACGAATGGCGTAAAAAGAAGTTTAAAAAAAACCCACCAACATTTATGATTTTCTCGTCCCACATAAAATACAATAAAATGTGAGTAAAAAATAGTATCTATACAAAAATATTTTTTTTTCCCACATTAAGCTTTATTTTACAAAATTAGTAAAATGTAAGAAAAAAAATAGCAATTTGGCATTGTTATCGTCTTAATCGTACTGACTAGTAGACTAAATCTAACATTTCACATGTATACAGTGAACACCAAAAAAAAAAAAATTCAATCAGAGAATTGATGTTTTTTTCTACACATAGTTAATACATTTTCAGAGTAATAGGGCATAGCCACGCCAAAGTAGTATAGATCACATAGATGAAGCCCTTGCATGGCAACAGTAATGGAAAAACTAATATTTTATAGCTCACAAAACTGCACCAATGAACCAACTAAAAATTGCTAAATGCTAATAATACAAATACAATACTGACAAAATCGGACCATTCTAAATTCCACCTCCATTTTGTTTTAATTATTATGATGATGTCAAAGGGTTAGCAATCTTCCTAAAAGTTTCTGATAGTTTGAGGAGTGCGGATCTGAAATTGAGTTGATATATAGGTGGTTTCTAATAATATATATTTCAAATCTCATAAAAAACAATAATGATCCCCAAAACCGATGTTCAATTTGTAAGCCGTGTTACATCAATATGACATTTTAAAAATGATAAAAACAGAAAATGTTATTTAGTAACTAATTTCAGACAGTTTTACCACTCGACAGGATAATTTAGAATTTTAAGAATTAATATATTTTATAAATAAATACAAAACTTATAAGCCAAAATTTACCACTAACATGAAGTACAACATGTGATGAAAAAACAAACTCAAAATCACTGTGGTAAGTTAAATTCTTCAAAAGTTATATCCATATAAAGCGCCACATGTCAGATTACGACAAATCGGGATGAACTTTAAAGGGGTGTTCCCATTTAAGCAAATTAATGTTATTGTTTGCATAATGAAAAGTTATAGAATTTTCCAACATAATTTCTATAAAATTCCTCACAGTTTTCTAGATCTCTGCTTGCTGTCATTCTATAGAAAGCTTCTATGTTTACTTCCAGTGGATACAAATCTGAACATGGTCAGAGCCGTGCACCTGTGTGACCATGGACAGATTTCTGTCCACTGGAAGAAAACATAGAAGCTTTCTTTAGACGGACAGCACACAGAGATCTACAAAGACGTGAGTAATTGATACAGAAAGTATACTGGAAATTTTTCATTATACAAACAATAACATGTATTTGCTAAAATGGGAATAACCCTTTGATCTATAAACTAGCTTGGTCCAAAAGGGGTTAAAGGGAACCTGCCACCACAATTCTACCTATAAAGGTAGAACGGCTGGTAGGTAGCCCTTTTTAGAACTTATCCTCACATCCCGGCTATCTTTTAGAAAACTGGGGTGTGGAGTAGCCGGACATGAGGCTACTCCACGCCCCAGTAGCCTATTTTCTCCTCCCACCATTTCATCTTTAGCTACGAGGAGCTGCAGAATGCCGGGTACACGGACGAGGGCGTGCAGCTCTCGTTCAGAAACTATGCCAGTTTTAAAGGTTGACACAATAAAGATAATTTTAACTTATTACTTTGCAATTTTACTCAGATTTATTGCTGTTATCGCTCCCTATGATCCCACTTTATGATCCCTCTGTTTATCTACAATTTTGTTTAGCTTCTGAACATATTACTAGTAACTGACACATAAAAAATGAGATGAGACAGATCATAGATGAGAGATGATGAGATCCATGAGATGGGTGTAAAACACGACACTCTCAGGTCTGTTACCTCACCTATAACACACACAGGGGGAAATGTATCTTTATTTCTGCTAGTTTAATTGTCTCATTTTTTGTTGTTTTTGCGACTTTTCACACCAACGTTTTTCAAGTATGCCTTGGTCTGCACCGTGTGCAGTGTGCCTTATGTATCTTTATTTTCCAGATTTTCCGTGCGACTTTTCACTTATATATATGTTTTTTTTGCTTATTTTTGCAACTTCTAAGGCGCAAATCTGCACCTGGTCCAGGGCAGGTGCAAAGGAAGTATTTTTTTCCATGGACCCTGTTTTAACATGTAAATTAGAATTATTTCAAATGCTTTAAATGTTAAAAATTTGCACATAAACCTGTTGGGCAGTTTTTTATTTTTTAATTTGTTCGTTATTCAGAGGAATCACAACAGTTGAGAAAAGCAGATTTGCCTAATTACAGTGCTGTCAACATGGCATTTACAAAACGCTACATTAACATTTTGTTAACAAATGCATTTTGTAAAACGTCATTTTGACAACAATGTAATTAGGCAAATGTCCTCTACACAGCTGTTGTGAAGGATTTAAAAAAAAAGGGGTTAACACCGTGTGTGACCGTAGCCTCTTATGACTCCTCTCCCAGAGGTGTCACTAGATTGCTTAAAAATGCATGCCACATCCTCAAATCCAAATTTTACAACAGTGTACACTCCTGTATATAACCCCCTTGCATAGCTTTTGTTCATGTGGATTTGCAACAAAAAGTCTAAAAAAAAGCCACAAGTTGCACCTGCCAGGATAGGAAAAACTAAACATGTATCACAAGAAAAAAGACATGATCACACATAACAGCACAAAAAAGACCTTCCAAAAGTCTCAATTATACACCAAAGAAAAAAAAGCTAAGATACATGTCCCCCACAGAGTCAGCTCTTCTATATTCTTCCCTCCCACTCCACTGGATGAAGACCTTATCTGTCTGTAGCTTGTAGAGTAAGTCTCTGCACACTGCTGCTTGCCGGGAGGAAGTACCTCTGTAAGAGCTGGTGTTGTAATGCAGGGGAGAAGGGCAGGGAGCATTGCAGTGTGCGGACATGAGAAGCTATTCATAAGAAGAACCCAACGATTGTCAGAAGATTTACGTTCATATTCCAAGGAGAACCAAAATTGTAAACACCATGGCTAATAGAGAGAGGATGATATTATATCTGTGAAATGCTGTATTTTTGTTAATATCCGTGCATTAGAAAATGTGTTATTTTGTTATCCTGAGTATATGTTTTCCAGAGTTTGTGCTGCAGTATTCTTAGCCTCCAATCTGATGCGCTTCAATGAGCATCAATCTTTGGTAGGTAGCAACCGTTACATATACCCCTGGATATGCTTAGGCTTAGTCTTCTAGCCATCACAATTGGGACGTCATCAAAGTTGCTCAGATTTTCACGCTAGGCAACTTTTCAGACTCTCAACTAGAAATATCACACAACAAGAACCACATATTCAGGTACATACCATGATATTATGACCACTTTTTCTGGATAAGCATTCAAAAACACTTGCTGACAAAATCTTGTAC
The DNA here is from genome assembly GCF_040894005.1 of Engystomops pustulosus. Lineage (NCBI taxonomy): Eukaryota > Metazoa > Chordata > Amphibia > Anura > Leptodactylidae > Engystomops > Engystomops pustulosus. The sequence goes on from NC_092416.1 coordinate 120,238,971, forward strand.
CCAAATAAACACATTCAAAGAAAGCAAAAAAAGGATCCAGCACTCAAACAGGGAGTCCTTCTTTTAGTTCACTTTACAAAACAGAAACAACATGTTTCAGGTGGAGCCTTAGTAATGATCCTAGCCTAGGGATGTCTTTACACTGCGTGGAACTTCGTTTTGGGATTATGGGGAGCTGGTGATGTGCAGATAAACATATTGGTTTGCTAAAAACAGGCATGCAGCTATGTCTCAAGCAGATAATTAAATAATTATCAGACATGGCCTTATTAAAAGCTGTGCCTTTTGCATAGGAGGTCTAAAAAGTATTTCTCATAGAATGTAACCTCTTTAGAGCCGGGCCCTCACTTCTATTATTCCATATGACTGTTTGTACTCTGCAATGTAATATTATATTTGTATATTTCCCCTATGATTTGTAAAGTGCTACGGAATTTGATGGTGTTATATAAATAAAGATTATTATTATTATTTACCACACTGCACTAAGAAATTGCTGTAAGAGGCTAATTTTGGGTAGTGTACCTCTTCATTCATTGGCTGTAAGACATAACCTTACAACTTACTCAAGGGTATTTTGCACAGATGTTAGAATCTGAGAGGAAACACATCACTGGATTGAGAGTAGTGGGATGGTTGGGAAGGGATCACCATTAATGTCAATCTTAGGCCCCCATGCAAACAACTGTAATGCTGGCGGTGATCTGGCCAACATTATGGTCTTACACACCCTGTCTCACCGCACCGTGACCTTGCTGGGTGGCACCCACGCAACAAGGGGAAGAGGGGAAGGGCAAAGTATTATATCTTACTTTGACAATATAAAGTAGTCAGTGTACAGCTTGTATAGCAGTGTAAATTAGGAGTACCCCCAAAATTACTCAACACACAGCCATTGATGTGTTGGGCTCATTCCCCTGCGCCGAGGTTCTCTAATAAACAGGGGCACCGGGGAAAGGTCTGGTAGGGGAATAGTTTGCGACACCAGTGATGAGTTTGATTGCGGACTTGGGTCCCTGGGAGATAGGTGTTTTAGGTCAGTGGGATGTTTAAACCTTCCCAATTAGGGCTGGCTCCCAGGGAATGGAAAGAGTAGTATATCACTTGCTTTGTGGCGACCCAAAGAAATTACTTTCACACTTCAAATGCTAACTGTAAGGACACTGGCCACCTTGGTAAGCTATCCTCCTCAATGTGCTCTTCACATGCACTGCCTATGCTTGGCTCCTCAGAGCCCCAGGCTCTTCTGCCAGTCTTCTCCAGCTCCTCTTACACTCCTCAACACTGACCACCTTGCTATCTCCCCCTAACTTTCTCACTACTCACTAACTCCTCCATTCTTCTTCCCATAATCCTCTTGTGCTTTTCTCATACATTGGCAGATGGGCCTCCTTCTTTATTAAACATATAACAATTAAAGATACATACACAGTAAATTGCCATGCTGTAGTACCCGACAATTTACACGAAATGTAGGGTGCTACACATACCTAAACAGCTGGCATTAAAACTATGTGAAAATGGCCAAATGGTGCCCCAAGCGTAAATATTTTGTCTGGCCATCATTATTTTCCCTCATTGCCTTAAAGGTTTTCCAGGCCTGTGGTCATTTTTGGTTTGTTATCATGTTATCTTTTGCGGACCAGCTTCTGAAGGAAGGGGAATCATGTTCTGCTTCAGTATGCCACAGTACATGTTGACATTCATGATTTCCTCAATGAACTGTTGCTCCCCTCAGCTGGGAGCATCTATCCAGCCCCACACCATGACACTTCCACCAATATGTTAGACTGTGGGCAAGGCACTTTTGTCTTTCTACTCCTCAGCTGGTTGCCACCACACATGCTTGTCAATAATGGAACCAATTAAGTCAGGAGACTCAAATCCAGAGCTGCAGCTTCCACAGTTTGGACACAACTCCATCCATATTCTCCCAGCCTGCATCTACTACCAAGGTGGTATACTATTCCTGTGGACCACTCTCTACGACCACTCCAGACCAGAATCTGCTGTTAACCGTTTACGCCCGTTGTCTGCTACATGTTGTTCAATAAAGAACCATGAGTTACTTTGCACAACATTTCCTCTGTCTGATCCCTGGATATGGCTGTCTACCACCATGGGCTCCCGATCAATTACCCAGGGACCTATCTTTCAGACACTCAGGGGTTGCCCCAGGGAGAACCAGTACATCAGCCTCTCCCTCCATATTTCTTGCACACACCACCTGCTGGAAACCTGCCAGGGTGTAGGACAGCCCTCCGGTCCCCATACCAAGCACCCTAGGCCGCAACCGCCAGCCACTACGGTGTTCTGGGCCTCGGCTGCCTCCAGGCCCCAAGAAAAGGCTAGGCCCCGGTGGGGGATGTTGCACTTACCCTTATAAAACTATGTTTTTTTCTGAAGAATGGCAACTAATATGTAAACATAGTTATAATGTGGAGCCTATCTGTATTTCATTGTGCCAGGTTCCCTTGTATAGGGCACTTTATAAGTTTTTCAGAATTATCTATCCTGTTTATGAGTAATCTATTTTAGGGGAAAAAAATTATGCAAATGAGCTAAAAATGTTAGGGCATCTTCTTTCTAGAGTTGTTTGTTAATCATTTTGCAGAGGGATGCTGTTGCTTGGTGCTGAAAAGCTAAAAAGGAAACAAAGCAGGTGCACCAGCAGGCATGGAAAAACCCTAGGAGCTAATTTGTATAAATATTAATACTTTTTTTTTTTTTCAAAATAACACAAGGCTGCATCGGAAACCATAAATGTAAAGTACCCTACTTAATTCTGGTTTTACTTGTGGGTTATTTGGGAGATTAAGACTCTTCTCTTACAAAGACGCTATCATTTTGAGTTCATTTTTGACTTGTGAGTGGGCACACAAATATGCCTTGCCTTCACAAAACACTTATGTTGCTCTATCTGTACAGTACATTTATATACATATTGTAAGATCGGCATGCAGCAAATAAAGCACTGTGACATCTTAGTTAACCTTTGGCAGTTCACCAATGGGATTGGAGCGGGGAGCCCTGTAGCGAGCTGGAATGTGCACCCCCTTCCAGAGAGAATGACTTAACACAAGCCAGGTTACAGCTGCAAATGCCTGTACCCGGCACTCACTGTATAAAACATCGCCCCGGAGGAAATGTTTCAGCTCTTACAGAACCTTGATTCCTGGTGTCCTGCAGTGTTATAGCAGCAAACCACCCTCACTAACTTCAAAGCACCAAGCAGAGGGTAAAGTGTTTTTCCTATCAAGAGAAAAAGATTTCAGCCTTACTCCCTTCCTTAGGACATGGGAACATAAATTTGGGTGAACTGCTAGATAAATTTTCATTTGAAATAATACTGATCTTGAGACAATATGGATTTAACTACTGTGGTTCATTTAATAGCATCACATGATAGAATTAGAAAAACGATATGAAGCAGCACTCCGGTGTAAAGTGAAAAGTAAAGTGATTTATTCCACCATCAATGCGACGTTTCGCCTTATCAATAAAGGCATTTTCAAGCATAGTGTTAGTCAGAAATCAGGATTAGATATACATCCACACCAGGAAGTATCAAACATATTTAAGCTTATATAGAACAGATCAGCAGGCAGAAGCACAAATACACTTATACACAACAGCCACCAGACCGCTTCACACAGGATAGGCTTATATACAGCCACTCATCATACAGCATCACAGGTAATAAACACAGCCAAAATAACAGAACAACTCTGTGACCATTCCTGACTGGCCCAGTCAGAGGCCGCCACTAAGAATTTTTGGACGCCTGTCCGTTTCCACATTGCTACATATCATTGTATGAACAATTTATTTTTTGCCCAAAACTTTTTTAAGCCATGACACACTAGACTCTTTTGACAGGACCCTTCATGTGCCCACTCAGTATATAGATAGCTCAGATGTTCAGAAAGTCGTATTTAACATAATAAACTTAGATAGATATAACACACCATGCCTATGACTGTACACCATGCCCACAAGGCTTAGATACACCATGCCATGTTAATAGGTCACATTACACATAATGGAGCACATTTACTACACCTGTGCAGTTTGCCTATGTAGTGTACAGGAAGCACCAGATTCATGAATTGTAGCACCCGTTCTTCACTAATCTGGCGCCCTCTGCACTGCTCCCACAGAGTGCACCACTTTAATTTGGTGCACCTTTAACATGGGGTGTGCAACACATTTCTGTCGGACTTTGCATGTTAAATGTGGCGGCAGTCCGACTGAACACTGGAACGCATAAATTGCACTTCAGTGCATAAATTGTGTCGGGAATAGGGCAGCCCAAACTCAAATGCGTCTCGTGCGACACGTATGTGGCGAGGACTCTTCTTAAATTCATGTGCAAGCAGATTGCACTAGAAAGAATCGACAGAAAACTGGTGCATAGTCCTTAGTAAATGTCCCCAAGTATACTTAGAAATAGCACACTATGCACATGACTGTATTCTGCACACAAGGCTTAGATACAGCAAACCATGCTAAGAACATTGTTTTAGCCAGTGTTCTATCTGGATTAAGCAGAATTCTACTATAAGTCCAGGTGGTTGTCTACTTTAAACAAATCCAAGCTTTCTGCTCTTATTATTCCATACTTTCTTCTTTTATTGTGTTTTGCTGAAGTCCATAAACTAGACTGATTATTTTAATCAACACCAGGGCATGTTTACCGAGCTTGGAAAACCTTAGGGCTCTGGGGATATAAAAAATGTTCTCTGCAAAATGATAACAGGGCTAGCTAATTGGCACCATGGATGCTGGCATGATCCCACCTGATAAAGTCTGTGCTGTCAATGTCCACTAGGGGGCCTCATGTACAGCAACTATTAGTATCAACATATGGGTTGAATTAGTTCAGCTGTACTCTCTGTATATATATATATATATATATATATATATATATATATACAGGACAAAAGCAAATGATGACATTTTAGTAATTTTTGGAGAACATATAAGAACACACAAAGGGGCAGGACAATCAAAGTTGCACCCCCTGCGGGCCCAGGGAAGAAGGGGCCCACATCTGCAGAATGAGGATTCATGATTCATAGAAAAAAAATCAACGGTATTATGTGTCTTTAAGAGGCACATACAATTGATTGATTGTGAGAGAAGCGCATTCTCAAAGATGCGTTAGCGTGATGATATCACTGTGCCATCACCGCGTACTTCGTACCTTACCGCATAAAATAGTGTGCCCGATGTCCAACAGGTGTCGCTGCTGCGCTGAAGTCCGTCGGAGTTCGCTGGAGTTCACCAAGCTATTCTGGGTGCAGGTAATTGCATGTCGAGCGACACATTTTTTTTTTTAAAAACGGCGGTTTTTCTGAATCCGTCGGGTATTCCGACGGCCACACCCCGATTTCCGTTGCGTGCATGCTGGCACCGATGCGCCAATCCGCTCTCGTGCGCCAAAAGCCTGGGGCAATTCGCCGCAAACCGGTAATTTTCGGGAAACCCGACGAAAAAATGCGGTTCGGGCCCTTGGTAAATGACCCCCACTGTGTTACATGTCAATGTGTTAATGGAGGGGGCTGCAAAAACTGTATTAAATGATGGGGGGCTGCTGTGCTTTACTAATAGAGGAGGCAGGTGGTCAATAAATAAGTGGAGCTGCTCTTTTCTATATTAACCCCTTAACAACCTGGCCCTTTTTGTTTTTTCATTTCCATTTTTCACTCCCCACCTTCAAAAATCTATAACCTTTTTATTTTTACACATACAGAGCTGTGTGATGGCTTGTTTTCTGCGTAACAAATTGCACTTCATAATGATGGTATTTAATATTCCATGCCGTGTACTGGGAAGCAGGAAAAAAATTCTGAATGCAGTGCAAATGGTGAAAAAGTGCATTTGCATAGTTTTCTTGTAAGCTTGGATTTTACAGCTTTCACTGTGCGCCCCAAATGACATGTCTACTTTATTCTTTGGGTCTATGCAATCACGGAGATAACAACTTTGTACCGGTTTTATAATGTTTTCATACATGTACAAAAATTAAAACCTCCTGTACAATTTTTTTTTTATTTTGCCATCTTCTGGTGCTAATAACTTTTTCATACATCAATGTATGTTAGTGGTGTCATTTTGTGCAACTTTTTAATTACGTTTTCAATGCTACCATTTTGAGGACTGTATGACCCTCTGATCACTTTTTATTGATTTTTTTATATTTTTCAAAATGAAAAAAAAGTGGCATCTTCAACTTAGGGGATATTTTCCATCACGGGGTTAAACTCAGTGAAAAACTGTTATTATATTTTAATAGATCAGGCATTTTCGGACGCGGCAATACCTAATGTCTTTATTATTACTGTTTATTTATATTTATATGAGTTCAACGGAAAGGGAGGTGATTTGAATTTAGTTTTCTTTAAATTATTTTTTATTTATTTTATTTTTTTATTATTTCTTTTTTACTATTCTTCAGATCCACTAGGGTACTTTAACCTTAAGTTGTCTGATCGATCCTACCATTTACTGCCACACTACAGTTTGGCAGTATTTGGGGATTTTCCACCTCATTCATTAAAATGTGCAAATCACACATTGTAATGAATGGGTTAAAACGAGACAGTCTTCGGAAGACCCAAAGCTGTGATGGCAACCATATACCGCTTCCAGATGAAATCACCTTTTTAAACCCGCCAACAAATCAACGGGATAACACCTAGTACCGATTGCGGGTGTTGCCGGTAAGTCTTTGCTGCGATATGCAGCAAAGACTTACCAACTATGGAGAGGGCTCAGCCCGTGAGCCCTCTCCATGCACGCCCACCCGTCAGGAAGGGGTTAAAGGAACTCTACCACAAGGATGAAGGATTGTAAACCAAGCACACTGACATACTGCCGTGCCACCTCTTTGTTGGAATCCACTTTAAGCTTCTTGTGCCCTTGTTTGTAAGAATAAAAGGCTTTAAAAATTATGCAAATGAGCCTGAGGTGCTCCAGGCTTCAGTAAAACCTAAGAACCTATGGAGCCCGGAGCCCCTCAGGCTCATTTGCATGATTTTAAAATTCTTTTTTGTAATAAAGAGAATAAAAAGTTAAAATAAGAGCAGATAATGCCACAGGGTGCACACACCGGTATGTTAGTGCTCTTGGTTTACAATCCTTAATCGTGATGGTAGATGTCCTTCAGTGTATATAGAGGGGCTGAACAACATACTGATTAAAGGGGAGAGTATGCTACTGATTTACTGATGGTAGACTGCCATAACTACTTGCTCATTATAAAACGGTTGGCACCTTTTTTATCCAGGAACAGCACAATTCTTCAGAAAATTAGATTATATAAAATATTTTCAGGGTTGTAGTGACACAGAGCTGGGGGAAATGATGTATTAACTATTAAAGCCTGGGAGCGGGAAAAGCAGGCAATAGTGAGCAGCCACAGAACAAGAGAGTCCCTCCCTCCCTCCTTTTATGTGGGCTTTATAGGTAGTTGCATGAGTTTGGTCTTGACTGATTTTGTCACGATAGCCGTTGCAGGTAGAGGGTCCTCGGGGTTGGTGTAAAACTGTTTGTTGCAAGGTTCAGTCAAAGGAGGCAGACACACCTCAGAGTTGATAGGATTTTTACTTGATCATGCTCTTAACGGGTGGGGGCTCTTGCAGGGTGGTGTCCTTGGGAGCCCAGGAGAGTGAAACAGCCACTCAGCGGTACCGTTGAGGCAGTGGTGACGGGTGGCAGTAATATTCGAGCTTACACAATTTTTGATGAGCGCTTGCCTTGACCTTTGCAGCCCCGAGAGCCATCTATCCAAAATATTATTACTATTATTATTATGATATCTGCACTGTTTATGATACTTTAGTGTCATTTTATATTGTTAATTTATGTTTTAAATCGATGTTGGCTGCTGTGGCCTAAACTTCCAACGAAGATGTGGGGTTGTGGGGAAGAAAGGGGTTGGTTGTGACACCATGGGTAGACAGGTGAAGGACAGGTAAGAACTTAATTAATGCAGCCCTGTTATGTCATGTGCAAGGAGTCCACCGGAACCGAGACCAGGAAAAGGGAGCATTTATACAGTAAGCGATTTCTATTTCTGCCTGATGACAGCACATTCATTTTCCCACTATTTATTTCTGTGTGCTGTATTTTAACAGCTGCTATATACAGTATGTATGCCTGCAGTATATTAATTTACTTATGTATATTAATCTACTTATGTGTGTGATATATTATAGATATATAGATATCATATATTGCGGACCTTTCTCGGTGGGCACCCAGGACATCACCCCAGAATGGAGCTCACCATACAGGGCACAAAGAATGCTGACCCAATGATTCTTCCTGTACACAGGGACCCTGTAGAGAATTTGCCCTCGTCATTTCAACTGCGTTGGTGTCCTCAGCAATAAATTACTGCCTAAATTGCTGTGCTTGCACTTTGCCATAAAAAGGTGGCTTCTGTTTGAAGTTTGGGCACTCATGATCTCAAAGGTTTGCCATCACTGATATATAGGAATGGATGCATACAGTATATGTATGTGTTTCTATATTTGAGTGTTTTGTATAAATAGTGGGTATAAATATATGTAGAGTATAAATGATACAGGTGTATATATTTCTGTGTAGCGTATACACAATATATGTGTGTTGTGCGTTTTGATAATGGTGGTGAGGGTTTAGGTATATGGGGCACTGAACCTAATTTTTGCAGTTGGCTGATTGTAGCCTTGTTATGCCACTGGATACTGGCAACCTGAACCTACGTGGGGCAGGAAGGAGATATGTAGGACACCCGCCTACATATCTTCAACACGCAGCTACGAGGAGCTGCGCGCACGCCTCTGCAAAGCTGGGTTCTGCGCATGCGCAGTAGCTCCGTCTTCAGAGCTAAGACTGCGCAGCCGCCGGCCTGTATTCTGCACATGCACAGAGACCAGCTTTGCAGATGAGTGTGCGCAGCTCCTCGTAGCTGCGTGCTGAAGATGGACTGGTAGGCGAAACGCAGAGGCTACTGGGGCGTGGAGTACCACACCATGTTGCCTCAACTCCAGCTACTCCACACCCCAGTAGCCTCTTTAGGAAATTTGCATATTGGAGGAATTAAAATTTATAAAAGTTCTGGGCCACGAAAGAATTAGACCTACAAAAGGGCTATACTACTCTACAGTAGAGGAACCTGCCACCGGATCTACCTTAATAGGTAGATCCATGGTGGTAGGTTTCCTTTAAGGAATCAAGAGACACAAGATCACTCAGCCAAACAGTAACTAATCTTGGATAACCCTTTAAGAGCAATTCTTTTTAGAAACATTAGGGACATAAATCATGGAATCAAAGTGTAAATATCCTTTGCATCTTCCCCAGACTGCAGCTTGCACTTATTACCTACATAAATTTTGAACATTGTAAACATTTTTTTTTATTTGCACTGTTGTAATGCTGCTGTATCTCTGTCACCAGTTTGTTAGTTCTCTGCACAATACATATAATTATGTACAAAAATATCCTCATGTTACACCAGATACACCACTCCAGTGAGATGGAGCCAATTACTGCAAAGGGATCCAGAAAGATTTACAGCTCAGTGACACTACTGGTCTGACTACAGCTTGGAGCGTGTGCTGCTCAGGTAAAGCAACAATGATCAACTGGTAATTTTTTAAGGCATAGATTTCCAGAATGTCCATATGGCTATCTGATTAATCATCTATATGCACGGGTTCTACCAACAGAATAGTGTGCGGAGCTGTATGGTATAAACTGTAATCTCAGTAATGTGCACAGTGGCTCTTTTAGCAAACTATTGAGTACAGCTGTAGACAGGGCCGGATTATGGTTGGTGGGGCCCGTGGGTGCAAAATATGGCGACAGGGCCGGATTATGGTTGGTGGGGCCCGTGGGTGCAAAATATGGCGGGGGCCCCCATTGAATGTAGTCCAGACAGGGAAAAGCAATTGCTAAATACTGCTCCCTATCAATAACTAATCACTATGTACAGAGCCCAGTATTCACTATTTACAGCCCACAGACATCACTATATACAGTTCCTAGCAACGACTACATACAGCTCCCCCAACAACCGTTATATACAGCTCCCCCAGCAACCACTATATACAGCTCGGCCCAGTAACCGCTATATACAGCTCGGCCAAGTAACCGCTATATACAGCTCCCCCAGCAATCACTGTATACAGCTCCCCCAGCAACCACTATATACAGTTCCCCCAGCAATCACTATATACAGTTTCCCCAGCAATCACTATATAGTTTCCCCAGCAATGACTATATACAGCCCTCCAGCAATCACTATATACAGCCTCCAGTAATCACTGTATACAACTCCCCCAGTAATAAGTATAAACAGCTTCCCAGCAATCAATATATACAGCCCCCCAGTAATCACTATGGATAGCCCCTGAACATAACCTACATATAGTGCCACGGAATTAACTATATACAGCCCCCTATAATAATTATATGCAGCCCTCTATAATAACTATATACAGCCCCCTATAAAAACTATATAAACCCCCTATAATAAATATATACAGCCTCCCCATAATAACTATATACAGTTCCCTATAATAACTATATACAGCCTCCCTATAATAACTATATACAGTTCCCTATAATAACTATATACAGCCTCCCCATAATAACTTTATACAGTCCCCCTATAACTATATAGACCCCCTATAATAACTATGTACAGTCCCCCTATTATAACTAGATACAGTCCCCCTATAACTATACAGTATACAGTCCCCTATAATAACTATATACAGACCCCTATAATAACTATACACCCCATCTAATAACTACAGTATACACAGCCTTCCTATAATATCTAACTACATGCAGTCCCCTTATAACAACTATATACCTGGCCCATAATAAATATATACAATCCCCCCACAATAACTATATAAAGTCATAGGTGATGTCACATGCTGCACCGCCAGCTTTATTTACATCCGATCGCCTATGGCAGAGAAGGGAACTTACTGTTCCCTCGCTATGCATTAGACTGATCGACGAGATTCGATTCGGGGAGCCCGAAGCCAAATACACTTTTGGTGATTCGTGCAGTCATGCAACCGCCGAATCGCCCACATTTGGTGGGGCCCCCTCAGTTATCTATGTGCAAAGGGGCTCTACTAGCAGAATGGTGATCGCTATATACTCTAAAGTATAATACACATGGTTTTACATGGTTTTCCCTTCTACACAATCGTACAACAACACATGGCAATACATTGTATGTCCTGTTCTTTATTTTATTCTCCTCAAAAAATATTATATGTTGAATCTGACCTTTTATCTTCTGCATAAGTAACTATATTAAATGAGATGTGAATAACCTGACAAAATGTAATTGTAGCTTTAGACACCAGATGCTACTTGTGAATTTCTATGTTCATTTCCATTGCTTAGTGTTCGGGCCGGTCATTCCGGCAAAAATTCCATTAAAAATAGAATGAAGAAGCTCCGATCAGTGTGGGTGTCCATATATTTGGACAGAGCGAATTAAGTTAATAGCATTAAGTCGTGCCACCATCATCCGGACTTTAGTTTAATCAATTCATTGCCACGTCCCTTAAGAAATTTACCAACTGCTCTGACAGCGAGTTACATGGAAAAATGTAGTCACATTTTACATCTGAGCAGGGTCGGACTGGGGTGCCTGGGGCCCACCAGAGAAATTTATCCTGAGGGCCCACCATACTGCTACCTGGAAATATTCCATATTTCACAGGAGTTAACAGTGGCCAAGGCATAAATATTAGGGATGTAATCGTCAGTGCTCAGCACTAACTTACCAATAAGAATAACCCTTCATCTTTCCTGTATCCTCGCTGCACCACATAAAGAAGGATAGGCACTGACACTAAGGAAATAGTCTAGATATTTAATCAGTAATTACAGTCATTAGACTAAGAAGTGGGATTCAGTACCTCACATGTCACACATCTTCTTTGGGTACTGAACTGCAGGACAACTTCTCCCTTTTTTTACTTAACTTCAGATATCTTTAGCTCCGTATGGTACATCTCCACACTGTGCAACTAAAAGTATCACAGTCACTACAATATAAAGTCACCTGAATAACAACTGTGCTCCTAAATGATATTTACCCATCACAACACAACTGACCACTTGGTGCCCCCCACAAATATCAAATATACCCCCATAACAAAACCATACTGCCCCCTCTCTATAAATCAAATATTACATTGCAACTTACAGTATATTACAATACACACTATAGCCCTTGAGTAAATAATACTGTACACCTAATAAATTAAATTGGACATCACTTCCATAAATAATGACATAATATATCATTTCCAATTAATCATTTATACAGTCTTATAGGGCTCCTACTTATTATGTTTTATATAATGCCCTCCTTAGTTATTCTTCTTCTATTGTGTTCTTCTTGAAATATTTCAATAATTGTAATACTCCTATACTAATTGTAATTCTCCTAGCCTGTATATATTATACATACTACTATTCCTATCCTGCACATATGGGCACAGTACTACTACTACTCCTATCCTGTATATATGAGACCAGCACAGTACTACTACTCCTATCCTGTATATATGAGACCAGCACAGTACTACTGCTCCTATCCTGTATATATGAGACCAGCACAGTACTACTACTCCTATCCTGTATATATGAGATCAACACAATACTACTACTCCTATCCTGTTAATATCGGTACAGTACACTACTACTACTCCTATCCTGTATATATGGACACAGCACAGTACTACTACTCCTATCCTGTATATATGGATACAGCACAGTACTACTACTCCTATCCTGTATATATGGACACAGCACAGTACTACTACTCCTATCCTGTATATATGGGCACAGCACAGTACTACTACTCCTATCCTGTATATATGGGCACAGCACAGTACTACTACTCCTATCCTGTATATATAGGCACAGCACAGTACTACTACTCCTATCCTGTATATATGGGCACAGCACAGTACTACTACTCCTATCCTGTATATATGGGCACGGCACAGTACTACTACTCCTATCCTGTATATATGGGTACGGCACAGTACAACTACTCCTATCCTGTATATATGGGCACAGCACAGTACTACTACTCCTATCCTGTATATATGGGCACAGCTCAGTACTACTAGTCCTATCCTGTATATATGGGCACAGCACAGTACTACTACTCCTATCCTGTATACATGGGCACAGCTCAGTACTACTACTCCTATCCTGTATATATGGGCACAGCTCAGTACTACTACTCCTATCCTGTATATATGGGCACAGCACAGTACTACTACTCCTATCCTGTATATATGGGCACAGCACAGTACTACTACTCCTATCCTGTATATATGGGCACAGCTCAGTACTACTACTTCTATCCTGTAGATATGGGCACAGCTCAGTACTACTACTCCTATCCTGTATATATGGGCACAGCTCAGTACTACTACTCCTATCCTGTAGATATGGGCACAGCACTACTACTGCTATCCTTTATATATGGACTATTATATATATATATATATATTCCTCCTTAATATAAACAATCCTGCAATGGTTCCCCTTAAAATTTATAGTACTGTAGTGCCCCCCTTAGTATATATCGCCCTGTAACGACCCCCCTCATTTCATATAGTCTTCTTCTGACCCTTTACTAGTATATATACAGTCCTGCCATCCTTATCATATATTTAGTTTAGTAGCGCCCCTCTTGTAATTTTTAGTCATCATATAAAGGCCCCACATATTGGCACATTTTGAAAAGCCCCATAATATTTATTTTTGTTCCGGACTGTGACTAGTTAAAAAAATAATAAAACTCACTTACCTATAGCAGCGCTCCCGCGTCCTCTGTCTCTCTTCTTCCCGCTCCGCTTGGACTGTACACTGAACAAGACGCGCGGCAGCGCGACTGCATCATCACGCTGCCGCGCATCAGGGGTCACAGTGCGACGCGCGCTGGGGAAAGTTCCCGGCCGCGTCGCACGCACAGGGTCAATGGCAGACCGCTGTGTAACAGCAGCAATTGGACTCAAGCGGCCGCTTATGGCCGCATCGAGTACCAATTCTGTCACTGGCAGGGGCCTCCGATGGGGATGGAGGCCTCTGCTGCAGCAGAGGTACCGGGGCCCACCGGAGGATTCACCGGTGCTCCGGCGGGCCAGTCCGAGCCTGCATCTGAGATACATGAAGGGATGAGATCTCAGCAATGAGTCATGTGTAGTCTTTCAGCAGAGGTGGCTGTAAATAGTTGTAGTAAAAATATAGGGTTAGGTGATCACATACGCCGCATAACACAAGGATAAAAACAAGAAAACAGCAATGACCTACCAGGTAATTGCTCTAGTTCCATAATCCAAGATTAAAAGATATTTGATTCCAATAGATATATGGGAACAAGCAGGCTGGTGCTGGTGTTCTTACATACGACAGAGCACCAATAGTGTAGACTCTAGTTCTATCACAAAACAAATTCACCAAGCAGGAGTCTGGATAAGCAGGGAAAGAGACATATTCCTTTTTTTTTATTAGAAACTATAACGTAGACTATATCACACTGCATAGGAAGAATTGCCGTTCATGGACTTTGGAGAGCCAACATCTGATGGTTGTTCATCATTCAAATTTCTGAACAAAATAATGTTTTTTTTCTGTAGATTTCCTTTAATCTATTATCACTAGAAACAATTCTGAATTTTTTTTTTTTACTATTATACAATATTTCCAACGTGACTCACATCTCTGTAATGTCGTCATGTTAACTCCTATATTTTCTTACAAGGTAAACATAAATGTGACTCATCGCCAGAGACAGGTTGTGGACAAGTGACATCACCAGAGAAGTGTAATTTGTGGACATCTCAAAACGAAACACTAAAAGTCCAAAAGTTTGAAAGGCAAAATTAGAATATTTTAAAGGGGCACAAACTCAGCAATTATCTGTGCAAGCGAACCCTATCGCTCCTATTATCAGGCGGATGAACATAAGAAAATGCAAACACCTCCTTGGCTCTAATGATCATTCATTTATATGACATATGTCTGGGGTAAGAACCTCGAAAGGCACATTTACACCCCTTTGTGGTACATTGATCTCTTCCATTATAACTGTTACAATAATTAATATATAAACTACAAGAATGAAAAAAAACAAACACATGTCTAAAATATAATTTGAGTTAAACTTGCAGTAGGTAAGGAGTATCCATTATGCTGTTCATTGGGCAGGAAAAGAATGCATGTAAGTTGCTTTTTGGTTACTTTCAAGCAGCACACTGCGCTTTTCCAGCAAGCATTGAGTCTGGCAAGCAGCATGAAGGATGTTATTATGTTGCCTAATAGGTCTGTGTGTCCATTTGCGCTTAGTGTTGCAGAGTGAATCACTGAGGGCTGTGCTTTGAACTCAGAGCTTCCTGCTCTCCTCTCTTATCCTGTACAATAATTGCTACTTCAAAGCGAACGCCGAAAACCTGTCGTATCATGTAAAATCCCAAGAAGCTGCTGGGACGGTGCATTTTCGAGAAGACACATGCACCTGAAAACTTTATGTCTTGGAAGTGTGTTCCAGATAAGATTCCACAATCCTCCTCCCTTCCACAAGCAGAGCGTGGAATGATGGGAGAGGCACCAGATGAAGCAGAAGAGCTAACAATCTCATTTTTGAGCAACACATTCATGATCTTGCTTTAGTCATTAGCCGAACAGTGGTTTAATGGTTAACACTTCAAATAACTGTCCTGGTTTCTATACAGACTGGCAGAGCATACCCATATGTCTGGTTATGTCTATCCTTTCAAATGTCTGTACCCCTGCTGTTTTTTGCTAAACTTCTGAATTTGCTAAGTTTCATTGTATTTCCTTCCAACTGGTCCAGAAGGGGTCATATACCCAGCAGTAGGAGTCATATAAAACTATAACTACTTGTTGGAACAAACACAAATGTACTTGTTTGTTAATAACTGGATGATATTCTACATTTCTACAGACTGCATAGTCAACCAATTTAGTTGCAGTGTATATCCCTTTAACAACCAGTGGCCTTTATATAGAAAACCAGTATAATTTCAGTAGGAATGTGGCAAATAGACCCATGCCCATTGGCATAAGTGATCCAAGATAGGGAAATAAGATGGTGAGCGCCTCCATGGGGAGAGGTACCAATGGAATCATTGTCTGCCCAAAGTTAAAGACTATATGTTCACTATACATGAAATATCAACAGTATGCTGTTAACTCCTCATTTGTTAGAAATATATCAAAATACACATGGACAGGGATCCTCTTACTACTCACCCAAGTTGACAAAACTCATGACCATGTCAGCATCATTTAGGAAGTTACTGTCCTGTTGAATAGCAAGTGGTGGACCCTGTGTGGTGAAGATGGGCTTGTATGGATAAGAGTAACCTTCAGCCTCCTCTTCCTCAACAGTCATTGCATTGTATAGATCCAGCATGAACATGGGTGCAGAGTTCTGTTTGCCATACAAATGTGGACGCGGTCTATGAGGAAGACCCAAAATAGACAGGATTTCTCTTTGCATCTCGCGACGCTCCTGACTCCTTAACCTCCTTTGGATGAAGCTGGAGTGGACTTCATTGTCCAATGTAAAGTCAGCCAAGATAGACCTTAACAATAAGTATCCGCAGAGGAGTGCCGACCCAGTCTTGTTCCCTAAAAGTACATTCATTTCCCCTGGATCTGAAGGCTACAACTTTTAGCACCTGCAATTCGGTCCAAAGAGGAGTTCATTAATACATGAGCATTAAATAAACCAGAGCATCTGTAGAAGTCCTTAGAAAACCCAGTGCACATCAGCTGAAGCCAGTCATGGCTGGAGAAGATTATATTCTGCCCAAGGATGGCCAAGAAAGTGGACGGATCCTGTGGTTTTCTTTTCCTAGAGGTTTCAGATGTGTCTTTACTCTTTCCCTAGCAAAGTGTAAGTGGTGGCTTGTGAAGCAGCAGACAAGCAGGCAGTGAATGTAATGGGAGGAGCAGGCAGAGTCCAAGAGGAGGGAATGAAGTAGGGGGAAGAAAGAGAAAAGAAATAAGTTTGGTGCACTGCTGCTCGATCTCATAAGGTTGATTCTTTAGGAGATGTTTGGAAGGACTATTATACAAGAAGGGTGGGCGAGTCCTGCTGGGTAATTTAAAGTAAACAGATTAAGGGATGTCTGTGTGTCTTCTACTGCTTGCTGTTGGGTAAAAGAAGGGGGGGGGGGGTAATTAACAATTCTTTCATCTGCTGAAAGAATATAAGGTCAACATCAACCAGTCAGGAGTAATCAGGATCACTGCAGGTTGGACCATCCCTCTGTTTATGTAGTACATTACCCCGCAATACAAGCCTCATTTGATATGATACATCATTGCTTTCTTTTATGAGCAGGTTGTACTGAGATGGCCAAGGCTAAGTGTCCCTGTGTTTGTAAACTTATCCTAATGTATACAGTAGTATGAACTCCCAGACTAAAAGTTAACAAGAGCATAAACCTGTGATTCGCCTTTTTCTTGTATCTGCTCATTATGTATTAATATAAGTTCATTTCGGAAAGAACAGCGGGCTGAACTGTTCTATACAGAGCACCGCAAAAAACAAACCCTATGCTATACATTTACGATGAGAATGAAGGCTTTAGACCCAGTGAAGATGACTGAGGTTTTCTGGCGCTCAGAATGAATCAATATCAGAGGACAGTGTTTCTAATAAAACACAGAATTTTACTGGACGTTTGCAAAGGCCTGCATACTGGGCTTGAGATGTGTAGCCTCCAATATAATACAGTGTTTTATTATATCTGTCATCAATTCATCCTGAGTGGCCTTAAACCTCTTCTTCGTTTACAGGGTCAATAATCTTATATCCACACTATCCCTCAAACCCTGGTGTATGAGGATAATGAAGAAGAGTATGCTGGCTGCCATTACAACAATCACATCTGATACAAAGCCTATATCACCTAGCCATAAGTGTGAACACAATCTGTTACAACCTTTACTTCTCTTTTACTTAAACATATTAAGCCAAGGTCCTTTTTGTCTTCTTCCTTATCTTTTTCACTTTCTTTATCCTTGGACCATCTAAGCGAAATCCTCCCAGGTTCAATACTTATTAATAGAAGACACTTGTGGGACGATTTATTGCTGGATGCAGTTTTGGTGTTGCATTTTTTAAATGTCAGACATTTTGACATTGACATGGAATTTGCAACAAATTTTTCAAAATTCTGCATGTCTCCTGAAAAACATTGTATACTATCTAACCGACAAAATAAAAATAAATTAAAGACTCCCTGGCTGGAAGGATTTTCTGAGATTTCACAAACTGGCCAAATTGTTGCCAAAATTATGCACAAAAAGTCAGAAGAGATGGTGTCAGAAAGTTTTTGAAGGCAGGGTTACAGGTGGGATGCATACAGAAAAACTAACCACTTTTAAAGCCAAATGTGTTTAAAAGGAAATCTATCATCAAAATCAAGCATGATAAACCAGGGACACTTTCCAGGCACGGTGCACGTGCAAATCTTACATATCTGTGGACTCCTTCCTTAAAAAAATCTAATTTTAAAAATATTCCCAGAAGGGACTGTTACAGGAGTGCTGCCAGTAAGCTCCTGACAGGCTTAAGCCTTGAACTTAGGCCCTCTTAGATTTGTGTACAAGGTATACCTGACCACACAGCAGCGGCCCTCAGGTGTTTGAGGCCCTGCAGCATGGCTGAGAAAATGGGGTCTTGGGGAAATGGTACTACAGAGCAGGCTAATCACTGCATCTGGATGTCATCTTAGCTATTCACTGCATTTACAGTATAGAAAAATAGAACTGCTGTTTGATAATCTCCCCATATCATGACTGAGATGTGGAATATGACTGAGTATGTGGAATATCTGGGGTTACTGTAAACCACTGGTGTAAGATCTGGGGTCCGGCCTGACACTGGGTTGTTGGGTTTCAGTCACATGCAGCAGCTGAATGGTGTATTTTACCCAGGGTGGATCTTTGTTTCATAGAGCATTACATTTCTGCCTTTCAGAAAATTTTCTGTTACTTCCTATAAGAGTTGGAGTGGAGGCTATAATATTGGTCCACTGATCAGACATAACAATAGAAATGTCTGAACATAAATGACCTTTTTGAGATTATAGCCATAACAGTTGATTTGTCTGCAGTTGGATTTAGGCTGCCTAAGTGTTTCATGCTGTTGCCAGCTGATGTACCAGAGTGTTTTCTCTCCCCTGTCTCTGGACAAGGACAGATGCTTATCATACTAATTATGGGTGATTGGAGGACAGAAATAATGGAAACACTGATCTGAGGAAGAGATAGAAAACAGGAGAAATACAAATCTATTCTCATTTCTCTAGTTTGTAGAAATACACCAATGAGTGGTTCTCAGTACTCTAGTCACTCAGGTAACATATTGAAAGATTCTGCACTCCGATGTTGCTTTTTCTAAATGCTTATGTTCATTTAATTAGAAAAAAAACAGCAATTTCTGACAGTGATACAATCCAGAGCATACAGTCATTTTGGTCCTTTCATCAGGCACGGATTGCAGTACAAAAAAACGTAACCATCAGTGAGGTCGATTCGACACCTGCACTTTCTCCTCACATCTCCAACACAATAAACACCCGCACCGTGAGGCCGCGTTCATTTGTTGCGTTCACATTGCGTTTACATCATGTTTACATGACATTTACACTAAATACTATGTTAACACATTGTAAACCCACCATGTGAACTTGGCCTCAGGTAGGAGACACATAGCAGACTTGTGAGTAAGCCACTTGTGGCAGCATATTGTGTCATTATAAACTATAAGTGATCCATGAAAAATAGTTCTAAGAAATGCTCTACATTTTAATGGACTAGTGGCACAGTCTGTTAAAATAACAGCAATGGGACCTGATTCATTACAAAGTATTGCATTTAGAGGTGCAGCCATGTGCCACCCATTCTAGAAACAGTGTTTATTTTCACTGTCCAGTGCTTCTGTTGGTTTTTTTGGCGAAGGATAAGTGCAGCAATTCCTGCAGATGTGCATTCACATGGTATAGCCATGGAACTTTCAGGAAAATATACTTCTGAAATGTGGAATGCATTTCAAGCAGTGCATATTTATGCCATTGTTTCCACTTTTGGTGAGTCTTAGGCTGGTGCCACACGTGCCGTTTTGTCTGCACCCACCGGGGCACAGCTGCACCCGCCGGTGTGGGCCGCGGCCTGATCGCATTGGCATTTCTATGGAAACGCCTGCGATCGGGAACGAGCCACCGGTGTTTTGCATTAAATTAACACAAAACAACGGCAGCTCGTTCCCGATCGCAGGCGTTTCCATAGAAACGCAGACAAATCGGCACGTGTGGCTCCAGCCGTAAAAAACGTACATCCATACTCTTTGTAAAAACTTTTAGGGCGATTAATTTTATTTTTACAGTCACCCATTTCATAGAAAAGATTTTGGGAAATGTCTGAAAACAATGGCATAACTAGCTCATGTTGCATTATTAAAAAAATATCACGGATCCAGAAAACACACTATAAGTTAGATAAAATGCCACAATTCCCTTCTGTTTTACAGGTAACATGTTTTTGTTTTTCTTTAAACCTTTACGTGAGGACTTTCTAGTAATATCTAAAAAGGAGTTGCAAGATCGATTAATAAACAAATCAAATCAATAATTTTAAAGGGAACCTGTCACCAGGAGACCCATTTTTAGCGCTTCCCCAGTCCCCACAGAGCATAGTACATACACTGCCAAAGTGTTTTTGTATTAAAAATTGGTTTTACAGAAAAAAAGATATGTTATATTGTACCTTTCATTAGCATGTGCTGTTTGACTAGGCAGTTGCCCACTGGGAGTGGCTGGAAAGGAACAGTTCCCCCCACCCTTGGGAAACAGCTACTCTATGTGACCTTTTCAAATATATGAAAACACATCACTGGGCTTAGCGACGCCCCCTGCTCCTCTATAGCCAATCCCGAGTGTGGGGAGTTATTCAAATATTTGAAAAGGTCACATGTTTCCCAAGGGTGGGGGGGGACTGCTCCTTTCCAGCCCCTCCCAATTGGCAACTGCCTAGTCACACAGCAGATGCTAATGAAAGGTACAATATAACATATCTTTTTTTCTGTAAAACCTATTTTTTATACAAAAACACTTTGGCAGTGTATGTACTATGCTCTGTGGGGACTGGGGGACTGCTAAAAATGGGTCTCCTGGTGACAGGTTCCCTTTAATGTCAATGTAACCATGTGATCTTGACCACAAAAAAAGTTGCCCTAGTCCTATGGTTTCTTTATGAAATCCAACATAATACAACCATGACACAGCCACAAAAGAGCTCTGCCATGCTGATTTATTGGTTAAAAGATAGGAGATCACAAGCAATGACCACAGAGATCATTGTAGGTTGCATGTGGCTGTGATTACTGTGTTCATTTTAGTGTCTAATGGGCAGGGCCGAATTAAGGTTGGCGGGGGCACCTGGGTGCGAAATCTGGTGGAGGTCCCCACTGAATGTAGCATACATACACATCCTCCTGTTCACTATCCACTGTCTCCCCCCCAGTAATACATCTATATACAGCCGCTTTTTCCCAGTAACACATCTATATACAGCCTCCGCACCCCCAGTAATACATCTATACACAGATTCCCCCCCCAGTAATATATCTATATACAGCCCCCCCTCCCCAGGAAAACAATATAATATAAAAGTACTTTATTGATCCCCTTGAGGGAAATTATTTTGTACCTAGTGTTCTGGCAACTGTTACACATAGTAAGAGATATGTTTAATGTTACAGTTTAAATAAATACACTCCGAGGGATGTGTTCTTACTTGTTGCAAGTTCCTTGGTTGCATACTAACGTAGTTACAAGACATAGAGCTATACAGTACAATATGGGTTAACATGACCACATTACATTACATATGGGGTAATAATTATTTTAAAAAAATACACCATTCACAATAACAAATAGACAAGGGCTAGACAGAGATGCACAGTAGGGGTGTCAGTGCGCCCCTAACGGTGTTGTGGTAAAACAGTGGTGTGCTGCTGTTGCTATTAGTTAGGCAGAAGAGATACTGCTCATAGCTCCACTTTTGCCAAGTACTGGTGCTTAAGTGCTGGTTACCACTGGAGCTATGGTACAGCGTTCCTCCTGACTTGCGGTAAGGCTCTGTTTTTTTTTTTTTTGCATTTTAGATGCTCCAATGAAGCCGTTACTGGTGCTCTTGGCTGCCAGGTTCTGGCACTCTGTTGCACCCAGTTGTGCAACATGGAGATTCTGCTGCTGCAGTTGGTGGTGAAGGGGGGGGGGGGTGATATGGTGAGAGTGACAAGTTTGTGTCCCAGGGTGGGGTGGGGGTCAAAAGCCAGAGCTGATGCACAGGAACATGTATACAGACCCACCCCTGTCCAGTAATATATATACACACCCCTGCCCAGTAATACATCTATACACACTTAAAGTAATAAAATTGTACTCACCTTCCCTCAATACACGCCGACCTCCTCTTCTCTCGGTATATCAGCGTACTGGAGCAGACGGTGCAGGGTGTGATGACACTGCGCCATCTGTGTCAGGATGCCCATGTCCTGAGCTTTACGCACCTGCCCCGATATCCCTCCCCATAATCTGGGGACATTGCTGAGAACATGGAAAACAACAGGGTTTTTGTGATTCCCCTTTATTGTGATCACATAATTATCTTCTATCGATAAGTTTCAGTAGTGGCACAACAATTTTAAGATATTCAGAGAAAATCTGATGGTACCTTCACATGTTCCATCCTGGCTAGAATTAGGACAAAATATATGCTGTATGTACTCTGATCTCGTTTTGACAGCTTAATCTCCTGCAAACTACCAAATAAAAGGAGTTCCTTATCTGTGAGAGGAATCATCCCAGACAGGAGACACTAATTCAAATGCAAAATAGCTGTGTCTTCAGGGCCTGACATCATCAGGACTGTCTGTGATATGTACATCTCATCTAATTACTCATTTACAGCCTACAATGTCCTACAAGAGGAGGGACCCTGTTCTGACATTGTATGGATAATTTATTGACCCCATTATTTCTAAAGTTTATGTCCTGTTCTTTTTTTCGTTATTCCCATTATTAAGCCAGCCCATCAGTTAGTAATAAACATTAGATAACTGCTCCAATCACAAATGGCATTTCTATGGTTTAAACAGCAATGGGCAGTGACCAGACATATTGTAAAAGTGGGAAATAAGCAACAGTGAGGCACCTCAGGCAATAATAATAATAATACTAATACTTTTTATTCATATAGTGCCATCATATTCTGTAGCACATTACAACTCATAGGGGACATATACAAATATAATATTACATTACAGAGTACAAACAGTCATATGGAACAACAGGAGTGAGGGCCCTGCTGGCAAGAGCTTACATTCTATGATTTCTGGAGCAACCATAAGATCATAAGAAAATCATTAAAACCATTCTATAATTTAGATACAAGGGTAAACTTTTTTTTGCATTTCACAGGGCTGCAGGCATATCTTTTTCTTGGTTCCACTGCAATTGTCAACTGTCACCAGGATTAGGCTGCACTTTATGATGGCAGGAGAAGGAATACAATACAATAAAATACAATAAAGCTTTATTGATCCCTTAGGAAATTGTGGCTGTACATGTACATGGCTCCAGCATTTAGAGAGTCAGAAACACAGAAGATAACACATGAAATAGTGGTACATTATGGCGTGGGGGTTATTAAGTCGGTTTGGCTGCTTCTTGAGTCCATTTATTGTAGAAATCGATGGCTCTTGGTATAAAGGAGTTTTGACACCTCGGTGTTCGGCAGCTGATCTGCCTGTACTGGTCACTACTTGTGCTCCGTTGTCGGAGTAGTACTTGGTGCAATGGCATACATGCAGTCCTCGGGTTACGTACAAGATAGGGTCCATTTGTTTGTTCTTAAGTTGAATTTGTATGTAAGTGGAAAATGTATATGTTATAATTGTAGCTCCAGACAAAAATGTTTTTGTCCTAGTGACAATTAAGATTGTAGCTGCAATGGGACCAAGGATGATGAATACAACTTCATTACAGACACCTTACAGCTGATCATTGCAGCCGTGGACTAAAGTAAAGTCATCCAGAGAGCTTCACCAGAGGCCACAGACGGCAGAGGGGTCTGTCCTTAACTAGGGGTCATCTGTAAGTCGGGTGTCCTTAAGTAGGGGACTGCCTGTACATCCTAATTTCCACTCCTTCCTATCACTGATTGACAGATTTGATGAATGCTGTCAATGGAGTTGGGTTTGGACTATTGCTCATGAAATTGAGGACACCAGAGCCTACTACTGAGGAATACGGTGGGCTCCAGCCTGCCCTCCCTCCCCTTATATACGAGGACTCCTCAGTACAGCGCTCATAAATAAGAGGAATATAGACGACATCTCTTGAGTACAAAGACTCATGAATGCATGGATTCCAGAGCCTGCTGTTTGTGTCTCTAGACAGTACACATTTTTTAAAACCGGAGTCAATAGGCAACAGATGCCACTGTATGACTATGCATGGCATGTGGCATATTAGGTATACTCTTTGTCATTGACAATCTGTAAAAAGCGCAGTGAGCCTGATCTGCATCTTCCTATGGCAGAAATGCATACCAATACATTTATTATGCTGATGATTTGTGTTCATTTCTCAAGCTAGACATCAGGTTCAGTTGGTGTAGAAGTTACTCCCTGCACGGTAAGAGACTAAATATTACAAAATGCAGTAATGAGTCTGTTTCGGTAGTGATCCATCTGTATTTCTCCAACAAATGAGGGTTGTTTTTTCACAGTGATGTATCCAGTCATCACAGCTGGTGTAGAATGCTAGTGATCTGGCCTGGGATGGAAGATTCTATTATCTGGCCAGAAGGCAAGAGATAACAACACTTGTGACAGCATTCCTACAAGCATAACAACTCTGAGACAAGCTACAGATGTCCACACAATAAAATACCACTGTCCTGGGGCACAACACTCCACAAGCTTAATGCTTCTTTGAGACAGATTTATCAGTCTGTCATCAAAATCAAGCATTATAAACCAGGGACACTTATTCATAGCACTGTGACTGTGGTAATCTTCTTTTATTTGTTATCCATGGCCTCCTTCCTTCTAACATTAACTTAAAAAATTATGTTAATAAGCCTGAAGGGCTCAGGGGGGTGTTATCAAGCCTCTCTGTACTGCAGAATCACAGGATGTTACACTGTATAAGAGCTTTTACCCCGCTCCCACACTGTGCTAAAAGAGGGTAAGGCAGTGTAATGGAACAAATAGAAGAAGATTACCACAATCACAGTGCCTGAATCTATGAGTAGGTGCCCCTTGTTTATGATGGTAGATTTTTGTGCTAGGCCACCTACACATGAACATGCTCAACCCATGGATCAATACCTTTGTGTCAGCCAAGTATGGAAGCCTATTTAGCCCAACCAGAGGCCGGGTGTAATAAGCAAAATGTTAGTGATAAACTGCAATACAGCAGTATTCAAGTTTTAATAATCATAAAAGTACAGGCAGTCCCCGCGTAACGTACAAGATAGGTTCTATAGAACATGTGTAGTGCTTCTTCATTTAACCAAAACTTGGACTTTACTTAGGCCGGTCAGTACCACTGGAGTCCGGTTCCTTAAGTTGTCCATCAACTTCAATTGGGAAAGAAATCAAACATTCTTTATAATTTCTTGTGGTGGTGGTCTTGCCTCATGGTGCTGTGGTGGCGAATGGCTAAGTCACTCAGTGTAGCATTGGGAACTGGTCCAGGTCTCCCATTGGGCTTCATAGTGAGTTGTTCTCCCGTTTTGTATAGTTATGGCTTTTTCATACGCACACGTGGTATTTAATTGTCTTATTACTTCATCCACTGGTGGTTGCTAACTAGCATAACTACTGATGTATCGGGATAGACATGTAAAATGTTTATTATATACACTCATCAGCCACTTTATTAGGAACACCATGCTAGTAACAGGTTGGACCCCCTTTTGCCTTCAGAACTGCCTAAATTCTTCGTGGCATAGATTCAACAAGGTGCTGGAAGCATTCCTCAGAGATTTTGGTCCATATTGACATGATGGCATCACACAGTTGCAGCAGATTTGTCGGCTGCACATCCATGATGCGAATCTCCCGTTCCACCACATCCCAAAGATGCTCTATTGGATTGAGATCTGGTGACTGTGGAGGCCATTTGAGTACAGTGAACTCATTGTCATGTTCAAGGAACCAGTCTGAGATGATTCCAGCTTTATGACATGGCGCATTATCCTGCTGAAAGTAGCCATCAGATGTTGGGTACATTGTGGTCATAAAGGGATGGACATGGTCAGCAACAATACTCAGGTAGGCTGTCGCGTTGCAACGATGCTCAATTGGTACCAAGGGGCCCAAAGAGTGCCAAGAAAATATTCCCCACACCATGACACCACCACCACCAGCCTGAACCGTTGATACAAGGCAGGATGGATCCATGCTTTCATGTTGTTGACGCCAAATTCTGACCCTACCATCCAAATGTCGCAGCAGAAATCGAGACTCATCAGACCAGGCAACGTTTCTCCAATCTTCTACTGTCCAATTTCGATGAGCTTGTGCAAATTGTAGCCTCAGTTTCCTGTTCTTAGCTGAAAGGAGTGGTACCCGGTGTGGTCTTCTGCTGCTGTAGCCCATCTGCCTCAAAGTTCAACGTACTGTGCGTTCAGAGATGCTCTTCTGCCTACCTTGGTTGTAACGGGTGGCGATTTGAGTCACTGTTGCCTTTCTATCAGTTCGAACCAGTCTGCCCATTCTCCTCTGACCTCTAGCATCAACAAGGCATTTCCGCCCACAGAACTGCCTCTCACTGGATGTTTTTTCTTTTTCGGACCATTTTCTTTTTCAGACCTAGAGATGGTTGTGCATGAAAATCCCAGTAGATCAGCAGTTTCTGAAATACTCAGACCAGCCCTTCTGGCACCAAAAACCATGCCACGTTCAAAGGCACTCAAATCACCTTTCTTCCCCATACTGATGCTCGGTTTGAACTGCAGGAGATTATCTTGACCATGTCTACATGCCTAAATGCACTGAGTTGCCGCCATGTGATTGGCTGTTTAGAAATTAAGTGTTAACGAGCAGTTGGACAGGTGTACCTAATAAAGTGTCCGGTGAGTGTACAATTGCATGTATACTTCCTTTTTTATTTCCAATAAAATATTTCTTTAAAAAAAAAAAAGATAGGTTCCATAGGTTTTACTAGGGGTCGTCTGTAGGTCGGATGTCCTTAAGTAGGGAACCGCCTGTATTACATATGTTAGTCCTCTTTTTTTTTGTTTTTAAAGTTTAAAAAAAAAAAAATTAAATAATACAAATAAGCCTTCTCACAAAATGGGTATTGCCGCGTACATAATAACCTTGACTAAGAGGATATTTTGTTATTACACCCGTTTTGTGAAGGGCATTAAAAACTTATACCAAATTTAAAAACCTATACCAAAAGGTTTCCTACCTCCCCCCAAAAAATGCAATGTAAAGCGGTCCCCCCAAATGTTATCATATCCCACAAAATAAAGCCTTAATAATGCTCTTTTGTTTAAAAAAAAAACCTCCTCCCAGTTTCAAGCATTTTACACAGGAGGGGCAGGGTAATTTGCTCTGTGATGAACACTCCCTGTGCATACAGGTAGGTTGATAAGATTGTGAGCCCCATTGGGGTCAGGGACTGATTTGGCAAGCTCTGTGCAGTGCTGTGTAATCTGTGTGCATTATATGAATAAAGACATTATTATTATTAGGGGCACAGGGGACACAGCTGGAGCCAGGTAAACAGGCCCGGCGCCAGCACCCGTCCAACCCGGGCAAGTGCCGGGGCCCCGGGGTGCTGGAGGGGCCCACTCGGGCCCCCGGATCAATTGTACCAGTGTCGCTATAAGACACTTGTACAATTGATCACCATCCCGATCAATTAATTTTCTGCCTCTTTGCTGCGCTTGTCAGGGGAGAGCAGTATAGAGGCAGAATCTAAAACTCACCTGTCCTGGTTCCCACAAAGCTGCGCTCCCCGCGGTATGCAACAGCTCTGAAGCCGGCGCACATGATGACGTCATCATATCACGTGTGCCGGCTTCAGGGCTGGTGCGGACGGGAGGCCCAGGCCGTAGAAATAACGAAGCTGCTGGCGCTGCTCCGGGGGAACCAGGAAAGGTGAGTTATTTTTTATTTCCCTGAGGGGGGGGTCAGTGTGTCCGCAGGGGGAGGGTGGAGGGACGGGGTCAGTGTATCTGTATCTGAGGGGGGGCAGTGTGGTCACTGGAGGGCGGCCCGCGAAGGGGCCCACTAAGGCACTGTTGCCCAGGGGCCCACTAATACCTGGAGCCGCCCTGCAGGTAACATTTAATATAAGTTATCATTTGATCCACAAATTATAGAAGTTTGATAAAACCGTTTTGGGGATAGGCTACTAATTGCCTGTGGAGGCATGGGGTCTCTGCTGACAGGTTCCCTTTAACTTTTCTTTTGGCCTTTGATCCTTTTATTAAATATGGAATGTATTCGATATGCTGTCGATAGGGGACTGTCCATATATGTTATGAAAAGAATCTGCCTGTAACAGATTATGTAGAAAATAAATACATAAAAATATTAGCTCATTTTACAGACAAAAATGTTTTAAAACAATGCCTCAAAAGAAGTGTGTGTGTGTGTCTGTGAAGAAAGCCTGAAGGGATTTATTTGCCACTTCTAGGCAGCAATGATGGCTTTTGAAGCCTTGTCATTAGCTGTCATGTTCTCCAGCCTGGTTACATCATACAAAACCTCAGAA
Source organism: Engystomops pustulosus (assembly GCF_040894005.1). Taxonomy (NCBI): domain Eukaryota; kingdom Metazoa; phylum Chordata; class Amphibia; order Anura; family Leptodactylidae; genus Engystomops; species Engystomops pustulosus. The sequence goes on from NC_092416.1 coordinate 120,267,863, forward strand.
TCCAACATACATCCCACTGATCCTGGCAGACCCGAGTATCTCTCCAAGGAATCTGTCCTCATTTGCATATCTGGCCATTCGTAGATCGATGGAGCCCGTCCAACTGGCTGATAACATCGAAGAACCATATGCTCCGTATGACTGTTTAACTAAAATGAACTTCAACAGCAAAGCATAGTCCGGCGATGGAAGTAATTTAACAAATGCTTCCAAAATCAGTTTGCATGAGGAGAGAAAGTGGTTTTACATTACTGGTCCCATAAATAAAAAGAAATAATATCCAGAAATTGTTACCATGCGTAGCCTGCAAGCCATTCGTACAGTTTTACGTGCTCAACAAGCACTGATTTTTACTGTGTAGGACATAAAGTAATAGATCCACGTCAAATGTCCAAATTCCCCCCTGCCACCCTCTTCTGGGGTCTGGATAATGAGAAGAAAAAAGCTTGTCGACCATACTTTTAGCACATGACATTCAATCGGAGCGGAATAATGAGAGAACTAACAGAATGTCCTGAGTGTTTTTGCTCATTAAACAAGTTTTATGTATGTGAAGCTCAATTATTGTATAATGAAAACTTCTGAAATTTCCTCACACAAATCTCTGTTTTCTGTCAATGAATTGGAACATCCTTGTTTTTCACCATTTCTATCCAAGTTATTCTCACACAGCCATTTCTCTCGAGTCTATATGAAGTCGGTCAACACAGTACCAAGCCATTTTTGCCTTTAGGCAATAACCTGTGACAAAATCATTTCAGCCATGGGACTATCTACAATCCCCTGTATCAGTCTGCAAAGCAGGCACAGACTAACCTCTTCCTGTATCTGCCCTGAAGCCCTGAGTCAAATTGAGGTTGCCCTCACTTCCCATGATACCTTGTGTTCTTTCATTCAGTAATATAGCAGCATATCCAGCGAGATTCCTACAAATTAATCCACTGAACACTTAGTGTACATAGTGTACAGGTGGTTCCCTACTTAAGAACACCCGACAGACGACCCCTAGTTAAAGAAGGACCCCTCCGCCCACTGTGACCTCTCTAAATGCTTTACTATAGTCCCAAATTGCAAAGATCAGCTGTAAAGTGTCTGTAATGAAACATTATTGATAATCCTTGTTCCAATCACAGCAAAACACTTTGAAACTCCAATTGTCACAGGCGCAAAAAAATGTTTGGTTTGGATCTAAAATTATAAAATATACAGTTTTGACTTACATGCAAATTCAACTTAAGAATAAACCTATGGAACCCGGGAATTGCCTGTGTATAGTGACTAGCCTGTTAGCCTTCATCAAATGGAGGAGGATGGAGCATGTTATAAGTAGTAGATACCAGTAGTGAAACTGTTACCTTAACAAAAACCTACCATTTGATTTGATGCATTATGAAGCCAACACACCTTGAGAATGCTGTTGCTACACTGATGCAGGAGCATATCTTGTTTAATACCTGTGCTGAGTGGTTTTGCTGATAAAACAGATATAATATTATGATAATAAAGCTCTGTCACTTTTATGGCTGCTTCAGCGCTTCTCCTAGCACGAGTTATTCTTTGTAGGAGAGGATGATGTAATCCCTGGGTTGTGCCTGAAGGCAGAATAATCAATTGCTGCAACACCCCCCAGCTGCTGTGTATGAGTGATCCCGCTCAGGTTGATTAGTCATGTCTTGACTGAACTCCATTTGTAATTATGTGTAATGTGTTTATGACAGCCAGCTTGACCCAGCTTTCCCAAGGTCCTGATCGTTCTAATTGTTTTTTCAGCAAAACCACTCAGCTCAGGGATTAACCAAGATATGATCCTGCATCAGCGTAGCTAGAGCATTCTCAAGGTATGTTTGCTTCATAATGCATCAAATCAAATGGTAGGTTTCCTTTATAGTCATTTATAGTATGTGTCAAGTAGAAGGTGGGGGAGGCGTGCAGAGCATGGTACAGAGAAAGTGCTGTAGAAATATTGACTGGGATGATGGGACAGATGGACCTCCCTCTGCTACACACAGAAAACACAGACCTCCTTTTCCTTTCTCCAATGTGAGCAGGGATCAGAAGCCCTCCCCTCTTTAAAGTGGTATTTCCATGAGGACAAGATTCTTAAATATGTACAAGATAACAAAATAACACATTCTCTAATTCAATGTTATTAATAAAAATACAGCATTTCCAAACTGTCTCTATAATCCTGGGGAATATAATTTTGGTTGCTCCGGAATACAACTGTAAATCTTCCATGGTGGGGCATGGCAGATTTTCCTCATGAATAGCTTCTCTTGTCTGCACACTGTAGCATGCTGTCTGCATACTGCCACTCCCCCCTCCATTACAAGACCAACTTAGATTGGGAAGTAAGACATCTACCTTGTAAGGCATCTACCTTGACATCAAGCATGACCTACAAGAGGCCTTATGACATGAAGCAGGATTAAAACCAAACCAGTATATCTATACCAGAAGTAACAGACTCCCAACTGTAGACAGCACTGTTTCGACCTGTTTTGACTCTTCAGTACAGCGTAGGGAACTGGTTTGGGTGGGTGAGAGGCCTGTGACTAGGGTTGGAAAGTAAGAGGTCATGCTTGATTTCAAGGGAGCTGCCTTAAAAGTAAGCTAAAAGAGGTGTGGTTTTCCTTACTTGAGGGGTGGTTTTCCTTTCCTTTCCTTATCCCATTCTGGAAAACTTTGCATATTTTCCCAGAATCCCCTAAGTGGAGCATCCATGACAATAAGACTCCACAAGTCTACACAGCGGCCTTGATTGGCAGACTCCGTAAGTAGAACTCTTACCTCGCGACACTAGTCACAAGCCTTTCACCCAGCCAAACCATTTCCCTACACTGTACTGAGGAGACCCAATCAGGTCGAAACAGTGCTGTCTACAGTTGGGAGTCTGTTCCTTCTGGAATAGATATACTGGTTTGGTTTTAATCTCGCATTCATGTCATAAGGCCTCTTGTAAGTCATGCTTGATGTCAAAGGGGCTGTCTTACAAGGTAGCTAAAAGAGGCATGGTTTTCCTTATCCCATCCTAAAAACTTTGCATATTCTCCCAGAAGACCAACTTAGACAATGACACTTCCTGCTGGCAAGCAGCATCATGCAGAGACTTACACTACAAGCTACAGATAAGATAAGGTCTTTATCGGGTTTGGATAACAAAAGAAGGAAGAAAAATACATTCTCTGATAGAGAAATGGAAACATTGGTACTTGAGGCAAGTTAGCATTTATAATTTTGACTACAAAATTAATTTGTAGCTTACATATGCAGAACAATAATAATGCTATAATGCTTCTGACTAATATGTGAACCAATAATGCAGGGCACAATCAGGATAGGATTTGTGTTATCCCCTCAAGAATCTCATTCAGTGGTCCATAAAATGATGAGCGTAAACCCAGAGAAATGAGTGGAGATATTTACTTGCCATAGGAACAACACTAGCACCCATCCTTATTTTATAGGCATAACTATAGTGCTGCTAGTTTATTCAGACAGTCCTTGCCGCATATTTTCATATATTAGATGGTCTCACATGCAATGGTCTGGGTAAACAAAATAGCATACAATAGGTGTTTTATTCCACAGACAGCATATTTCTTTGCAGATTAAAGGGGTTATCCGGGTTACCTAGGGCAGGGCTGGGGAGGGCTAGTTAAACATAATAAACATGTACTTACCTCCTCCGGCGCCGCCGATGTCCCGCGCCGCGGTCCCTTCGATCCGTGCCGCTGTTTGTCCGCGATGTGGCCGGCCCCTCCCATCCGTCCCTATCTCTCAGCGTTGTAAGCGCTAGGAGATGGTGTCGCATGGGAGCATCCGGCCGGAAGCTCTCTGTGCGCCTGTTTCATTACAAGAGCGCACAGAGAGAAGACCGGCCGCGGGACATCGGCAGCACCGGAGGAGGTAAGTACATGTTTATTGTGTTTAAATAGCCCTCCCCAGCCTGGCCATAAGACATTTTTTAAAACCGGATAACCCCTTTAAGGTTTCATTGATTGAATTGTGCTCTATGGGGGAGATTTATCAGTGCTTCTATGGCAGAAAACTGAAGCACTAAAATAATCGCAAACTCTTATGAACTGCCAGAAATTGAGATTAATTATGCAACTATGCCATCTAGACACAATGTGGGAGGCATTCCTGCATGGTGTTGGCGCACTTTCTAAAAACCTGCAAACATTCATTGTTGAATGTTTGCAGGTTTTTATGCAAAACTACGCTTGGTCACAGCAATACGGCTGACAAATACATCAAAGCTAGGCTTTATTATACAGATACTGTTAATCCACAGAGACTACAAGTGAGGATACAGAGCGGAGCAATGACTGCAAAGTGCAACAGTGCTGAAAAGTGCATAGTTTTGAAAAAAAAACATAGTTTGGGAAAAGGACTTATATTTGTGTTAATTGATACTAAGAGTTTTGTACGATCTGTGTTCATCCCCATTTAAGTAGACACTGCATGGACCTGGCTACAAAGTGTGTTTTTTTGCCAATTTTGCCTGCTTTCCAGTACACAACATGGATTATTAAATGCTGTCACTGAAAAGTACAAGTTGTTTAACAGGAAACAAGCACTCACACAGCTCTGTACTTGAAACCTATGAAAAAAATTATGGATTTTTGGCGAGCAATAAGCATTACAGGCGGTCCCCTACTTTAGAATACTCGACTTACATATGACACCTAGTTACAAACGGACCTCTGGATATTGGTATTTTATTGTGCTCTAGTCCTAGGCTACAATGATCAGCTGTAACAGTTATCACAGGTGTCTGTAATGAAGCTTTATTGTTAATCCTGATTCTTATGACAACCCAACATTTTTAAAATCCAAATGTCATAGAGACCAAAAACGTTCTGGCTGGAGCTACAATGATAAAATATACAGTTCCGACTTACATACAAATTCAACTTAAGAATAGAAAATAAACCTATAAAACATTTTATTAACTTTGTGCCGATGCAAATCTGAGGCTATCCGAGAAAGGTTAATATGGCGAGCATGTAGTTTGCTATGAGTCATACAGTGGAGGTGCAGCCCCAGTGTCATCTACCTGCAGCTAAGGCTTCCCTCAGGTACTTGTTGTTGTCCTCATACAAGGATATATGTTTACCCATATGGCAGGTTTCCGTTAGTGCTGCTCTGTTCCTCTGAGGGGAGTAATGCGTCAGATTTGAGTCACTTCACATAACTAATATCCAACCAAATTTGTCTGGGTAGTTCCTGTGCTTGTATATAACAGTCTCATATGGGATAATCTGCTTGATTTTAGGAGCATACCATCGCAATACTATGCATTTCCTTGCTATGAATATTACTCTAAATAAATAGGCCAATCTTTGTTCGAAAAAACACAGAGGAGGCATAGCTCAGGCACACACGGTACAGTTAGCAAAAGGAGTCTGGTAAGAAAATCTGTAATACGGCTCCAGAATTGAGCTATGGGAGCACATTCCCATATTATGTGTATGAAGCAGATTGCAGGCCTGGGGGTATTTTTTTATTGGTGGCAAATCTGAGGGGAATTGAGAGCCCAGGGTGTTTCTGAGATGTAGGTACCTGTAAAACATCCATGGTCCAGTTTGAATCACGCCTGTAGGTCAAAGAATGAGGCCATCACTCCCTCGACATACACATACACTGTGAAGAGAAGCACAGGTGAGTATCTTTAGCTGTTTTTTTGATTTTTTAAGTGGTTGATTTCCTTTAATCTGCACACACCACAGGCCAACTGCGCATAGTACAGACTGCACTGGTTTTGATAAATGTGGGCCAATGTCACTTTGCTCCGGTTAAACCTCTCCATCCTGAGACTTAATGATGCAGAATAGGAGGGAAAGCTGTTGGCTGCTTGGCTATATGTGCCGATAGCTTAGCGGATTGATTTCCCAGCTACAAGGCCGTTTGATATCAATGCATGTAAGTACAAACGTCCAACATTTCTGTTCCCTTCAAAGTTGTTTGTGATACAGTGTTACTTTAAGGTTGTGCACTCTGCGGTCAGGTCGGAAATGTTTCAAACTACCTCCCTTTTTATATGTGTAAAGGAGGATTGTAAACAACACCGCAAAAACACCTTCAGCGCCTTCAGTATCCTCCCATATCTAACCTCCAGTGGGGCCTCCAGAAAGGCACGCGATTTTGATGGTATGTTATGTTGTGGTCCCAACAGTCCCAACCTAAAAGACATGTACCTGCATGTTATGGGCTGAACGGGTCATGCCCTTAATCACACAGGGGGGAATGGTCTGACATTCCCCTAAGTAGGTAGCTAATGGAGCGTATACGTGTAGATAATGGCGTTGATCATAGGATTGACTAGTAGTCAATGCGCTATAGGGAATCATACATCTTGCTATAACATAAATGGATGAGATCAGTTGGCTGTGTATGCTTCTAGTAGTCTACCCACCCTATTTCTTTCAGAAAGGGCACTAGGATGTTTGATGCAGGTGGCATCTATCGGTCAGACCTTGCATTGAACTTGGGGCGTAATAACATATTGGGGCACATGTATCATAGTTTTTCGGCTGCCAGTTTCCTGAAGTTGGCCTACTTAATCATTGCAATGTGTCTTAAAAAGGGCCTTTCATCACCTCACACATCTGGACATACACATACCTTTCTGTTCAGGCGCTCTATGAATTTTCTTCTAGACCTCGCGGTTGCAGAGATATCATTCCCAGTATCTGACCATTGTAATCTGTTTTTGGTCAAATAGAAGGAGCTGGGGCTACGGCTGAAGGCATGTGTTATGCTAATCTTCTCTAATACTGTTCAATCAGTGGCAGGCAATGTCAGAGAAGCTACTATGAACAGTAGTGAGAGGCTATATTCACATACATTCCGTTAATATTGACATATCTGCATTTACATAATCAATATGTTACGAAATAGCCTTCACATTGTGTGTACATTATTTAACATGATTTAAACGTGATGTGAACGCAGATGCAATGTGTCAACATGTTTACACCTACACTAACATTTGCATTAATGTTGCATTAAAACTTCCGTTCTCAATATTCAATGTTTGGAATAGTTTTGTCCCTGTGGTTACCAGCGCAGCGCAGACCTGCCCTATTGGTATACAGTGTGTGATCAATGATATCTAAGCAGATGCATCATCACACGCACACACACACACACATATATATATATATATATATATATATATATATATATATATATATATATAAAATAGAGAGGGGAGCAGTGTATATATATATACCCTGTTTCCCCTAAAATAAGACATCCCCTGAAAATAAGACCTAGTACAATTTTGTTCAATCTTAGAAATATAAGGCCTCCCCTGAAAATAAGACCTAGCGGCAGTCATTGCTACATCTCCCCCCATGCCATACATTAGTATTAGTAGATTTTTTGGATGCTGCAGAAGGTTGTGACATGGGTGAAGAATTGCAGAATAAAATCACTGACTGTTGCAGGACAAATGCGCTACAAGCAGCTACATGAACATGAAGTGGTCAGTTAAGGAAAGTGCTATTGCACTTGAGAGATTGGGGCCAGATATTCTAATAATTCAGAGTTTGGAGGGTTTAAGGATGTTTTAGGGGATGATTTTTTGTTCACCAATAAATGTAAATTCTTGTTCATGGAAAAATAAGAACCCTGAAAATAAGACCTAGTGCCTCTTGAGGAGCAAAAATTAATATAAGACACTGGGGCACATTTACTTACCCGGTCCAGTCACGATCCAGCGGCGGGTTCTCCGACGCTGATTCGAGTTCTGCCGGGATTCACTAAGGTCCGTGCGCCGATATTCACCAGGTTTCGCTGCTGCGCCTACGGCTTGAGGCCGAGCTAGCTCGCTTTTTTAGAACCATAAAATTAAAAGTATGGTTCTCCCAACAGGACACCAACCCTAATCAGATGAATAGTGCCCCATGTTCAGAGTTATGTTTAAAAAACTTTGGTTTATATAATAAGAGCAACTTTATGCCTTTTGTAAACTCCAATGCTGTAGAAACCTTTATTATGTTAGTTAAAAATGATGTATCTAGGTTACAGTCCCAATGGGAAAACCCCACTTCACCTGCCATACGCAATAACCTCTCACACACAGCCAGGCTAGCTCTCACTGAATTGATCCATGACGATCAAGTGGTAATCAAACCGGCCGACAAAGGCGGAGCCATTGTCGTCATGGATCACAGTGAATACTCCAATGAAATTCAGAGACAGTTGGATGACATAGAGGTATATCACAAGCTCTCTGAGAATCCCCTCCCCTGGATTCGCAAAAGATTACGTGTTCTGGTAGATAATGCCTTCGCTATTGATATTATAGACCAAGCAACTCAGACATTCCTGATTCCAGAGAAACCGGTTACTCCGGTCATATATTGCCTCCCCAAGATACATAAGAGACTCAAGTCCCCTCCGGGTAGACCGATTGTCTCTGGGAGAAATTCGATTTTGTCCCCATCAGCGATCTTTCTAGACAAAATTTTAAACAAATTTGCAGTCTTGGCTAAATCTTACATCCAAGACACATCTGACTTTTTGAAAAAATTGGTGGAGATTACGGTCCCACCTAATGCCATTTTAGCATCTTTTGACGTGACAAGTCTTTATACTAGCATTAACCACGAAAGAGGGCTTCACTGCATTCAAAAGGTACTTGATACAACGGACATGTCGGCTGACTGTCAATCCTTTATTCTAGGTTTACTGGAGATTGTGTTGACATGTAATTATTTTCTTTTTGGTGATCATTATTTTTTACAATTACGGGGCACGGCGATGGGGGCCAATATGGCCCCCACATACGCTAACATTTTCATGTCAGACTTAGAGGAATCGCTGATATATACGTCACCACTCTTCGTACATGTACTTAGGTGGTGGCGTTATATAGACGATGTCTTCATTATTTGGACCGGTGACATTGACCAATTTCTGATATTTTTTGACTTTCTTAACCAAATGGATCCTGACATCAAATTCACGGAATCTCATTCATTTTCTTCAATACAGTTTCTGGACACCACAGTATATGTAGAGGGGGATAGACTCAAAACAGATTTATTTACCAAATCCACGGATCGCAACAATCTGTTGAGATATGACAGTGCCCATCCGACACAAATCACACAATCCCTACCGTACAGCCAAATGTTAAGGGTACGTAGGATAGTGGATGACCCTACAAGGGTCGAAATGAGACTAAATGAAATGTCTGACAAATTCATTTCTAGAGGTTATCCCAGGAAGTTGGTGTCACAACATAAGGAAAGAGTCAAAAAACTTACTAAGAATGATCTTCTTCAGCCCAGCACGCAGCGGAACAAACCGGACCGTATTCCCTGTGTGACCACATATGGTGCCCACAGTCGGTTTGTCTCCCAGTTGATACGTAAACACTGGCCTTTATTGTCCCAATACCACCGTGACATAGGGGAATTACAATCCCCACCTTTATTTTCATACAATAGGTCTAGGAACCTCAGGGATCGTTTGGTGAGGAGTGACATCGGTCCCACTACAATTAAGCCAAACCTTTCTACTACACTTAAACCTGGCTGTTTTCCGTGTATGAATTGTGAGAACTGTCAATACATGACAAAAGGTGATAGATTTGTGCACCCAAACACCAAAAAAGAATACGTGATTGTACATCATGTTACATGTAGATCAGATTATGTGATTTACATCCTGACCTGTCCATGCCCAAAAATTTACGTGGGGGAAACTACGACCGAATGCAGGTTCAGACTGAATAACCATCGCTCTACCATCAATACAGCCAAAATCGACTTACCTGTCCCAAGACATTTTATTGAATGTGGTCACAATGTCCGCCAGCTAAAATTTTCTATTATTGATTATGTCCCACCATTGAGGAGGGGGGGCGACAGACAAAAAATTTTGAAACGACGTGAAACCATGTGGATACATCGACTTAATTCCCTCCATCCTTATGGCCTTAATATTGAATTTAATGTAAACACTTTATTGTGAGTTTACTCCTGACAGTAGCCATTTATACGACACCTCTTACTTCTGAGTTAGGACGAATTTAAATGTTACAACAAAAAGATATATACTGTTTTTTCAATTTTGATTATTTTTACAATGTTTCTATCATTTACAGATTATACTCTCTACGACAAGAGCCACCCACCACCTGACAGCATTTTTTCCACTCCCTGCATCATCATTTTTTCATTTTTTCAACGTGCTTATCTTTGAAGACACCATACCGATTGTTGCACATCCCTCTGGAGGGTATTCAGAAGGTCCGTGATAACCCTACTGGCACCGAGGGCCCCGTTCGCTAGGTGTCATATTGGAAGTGATCGATCCCGATGGACATTGGGAGCACGTTTCACCATACAGCTTATTGACACCTGAACGGTTACGTCCTGGAGACGCTAGTCCCTCTGGTCCCGAGGGCCCAATCACAAGTGGACACACTTACCTGTTTCCCTCTTTGGGCGCACATCGGTCGAGGTCCCTGTCACTCCTTTCCCTCTTCCAAGATGGCCGCTGCCACACCGGCACGATATTCACGCGAGAGGTGAGACTCCGTTTGTGGATGCGTAACTGTATATGATCGTTGAACCTTGACAGGCGCGTCCGGAGCAACTCCTCATCCGAACGTATAGGCACGGCCTTACTTGGTTGACTTCATTTGAGTGGACAAGGTAGACTCCAAGGTGCTTCTTCCTTTTATTTTTATTTTTATTTTTTTCTCAATAGTCCCCACAGGCAAAGCTTGAGAGGTTACCTAGCAACGCCCGGACATGCGCAGATTATCTATTGAGTCTATGGGAGCTGGAACGCTGCGGTGTTGCGTGTCTTCTTCCTTTCTTTTTTTATGTCACAAACTATGCACGATATTGTCACAGCACTGCGGATATATTATGTAATTATGAAATATGTTTTGTACTCTACACAATTTTGTATGTATGTCATATTGTTAACGAGATAATCGTCATCACTGACGTCACATCCTGCGGGGGATTTAAACCCGCCTTGTAACACTGTGATCACTGCTTGAAAATAGCTACATTGAGTTAGCTGAAACGTCGCTTTCCTTTCACTTGGTGATTAAATACCTTTGAACTCTGACGTGGAGTGCTGCTGCTTCTTTGGTTGGACATTAGTATTAGTAGATTTTTTGGATGCTGCAGAAGGTTGTGACATGGGTGAAGAATTGCAGAATAAAATCACTGACTGTTGCAGGACAAATGCGCTACAAGCAGCTACATGAACATGAAGTGGTCAGTTAAGGAAAGTGCTATTGCACTTGAGAGATTGGGGCCAGATATTCTAATAATTCAGAGTTTGGAGGGTTTAAGGATGTTTTAGGGGATGATTTTTTGTTCACCAATAAATGTAAATTCTTGTTCATGGAAAAATAAGAATCCCTGAAAATAAGACCTAGTGCCTCTTGAGGAGCAAAAATTAATATAAGACACTGGGGCACATTTACTTACCCGGTCCAGTCACGATCCAGCGGCGGGTTCTCCGACGCTGATTCGAGTTCTGCCGGGATTCACTAAGGTCCGTGCGCCGATATTCACCAGGTTTCGCTGCTGCGCCGAGGTCCGCCGAAGTTCACCTGCTTTTTTCTGGTGTATGTGAGTGCTTGATCTTGCGACACAAATGGCTTTTTAAATTCTGCGGTTTTCCCGAATCCTTCGAGTTGTCCGGTGGCCACGCCCCCCGATTTCTGTCGCGTGAAAGTCGACACGATTGCGCCATAAATCGATCGCGTGCGCCACAATCCAGTGAAATACAGCGCAAAGTGGAAATATTCGGGAAAAACCCGACGGATTCGCGGCTGCGGACCCTTAGTAAATGTGCCCCACTGTCTTATTTTCGGGGAAACAGGGTATCTATAAAGTGAGGGTGGTATTTAATAGAGGGGGCACAGTATCTATATTTATTACAGGGGCAAAGTACAAATTAAAATGGGGGACTACATGTATTCATTTATTATATGGGTACTGTATACATGTAAATTAGACGGCTTTGTACATATGTAAACTCATCTGGGATAGTGTATATATGTAAATAGGGACTGGGACTTGGTCCTGGTGCTGTGTTTCTGTATGAAGCTGAGTTCTAGTACTGTACTTATGTATTGAACTCCATACTGGTGCAGTATGTATCATAATGGTACTTTATGTAATAAGCTTTATTCTGGTGAAGTATATATGTAAATTGCTAATTATAATTCATGACAGGTACAATAGTATAATTTGAAAGGCACTGTATATTTTAATTAAAGGGGGACACTGTATATGTTAGAATTAGTTTTCAGTGAACAATAAATAAGCTGAGAAAATGCTCACATAGATTTCCATGGGGAGACCATACTGGGAAAATGTTCTATTTTTACAATGCAGCCTGATGGCCAGTTTGCAGTGCAATGAGAAGTAAATGGAGACGTTTTTTTAGACACAAAAAAAACTTGCAGGGGACATTTTTGCATCTAAATAAAACGTTTGTGTGCTATGGCCTAGCTCTTTTTGAGTAGTGTTAACCGCTTAAGGCCCCTTCCACACTTACGTTTTTCACGCGCGTGCTTTTGACGTGCTGAACTTGCATTGCACTCTGACCCATTGTAATCAATGGGTCTTTTCAGACTTGCATTTTTTTTCACGCACACACGCGCATTTTTTTAAACGCGCATTTAAATCTCAGCATGCTCTACTTTTGCAAGTCACGCGCGTGAAAAACGCACCATACAAGTCTATGGAGATGCATCAAAAATGCATCGCACTCTGAAACACTTGCAAGTCCAATGCAAGTGCAATGCGTTTTTCACGCATCATCTGCCATAGAAAAGATAGAGCTCAGTCCTGAAATTGCACTGAAAATGCGTGTGAGAAACTGAGTCACTGACACTCAACAAACTCTGGCTGAAAACTGATTGAACTCTGATGCAAAATGTGCGTTTTTCACTGACCAAACCCTGATCGCACCCTGATCAAACTCTGACGTGATCTGCAACGCAAGTGTGGAAGGGGCCTAAGGGCTCAGGGTTTTTTCTTGCTCTCCACCTTCAAAAATCCATAACTTTTTCATTTTTATTTTGTGAGTAACAAATTTTACTTTCCCGTGATGTTATCTATTATAACATGCCGTGTACTGGAAAGCAGGAAAAAAATTCCAAATGTGGAAAAATTGAAAAAAAGCCCACATGTGGGCTTGGTTTTTACGATTTTCACTCTGGGCTCCTACCATATACTGCAATACAACTGTATTGCAGTATATGGAGTTTTTGCATGTGATTCATTACAATGAGCCACTGGCTCATTGTAACAAATCTTCTGAAACCATTTAGCCTCGGGTCTGACAAAGACCTGAGGCTGTCATGGCAACTGATCGCTGCCCCCCGATGATGTTTGGGGAGCGACGATCGGAGGTAACATGGTGGCGCCCATGCAACACCACGTTTTAAGTGCCACCGGCGACCTTGCCGGCACCAAAGAAGAGTTTAACACCCCCGATCAGTGCAAGCACCGACCGCGGGTGATAGCGATGGGTCTTTGCTGCAATATGCAGCAAAGCCCATTTATGTATGAAGAAGGCTCTGCCCTCTTTATACACCCTTCATAGCTCTGCGGCAGATATATCCGTCGCAGAGCGTGAATGGGTTAATTGAGAAGCTTTAGATGCATACAGTGGCCTCATTCAAGGCACGTTAGGCTGCATTCACATGACCGTAGGGGGAAGTATATACAGAAATGTGTTGCACACCCTTTTTTAAAGGTGCACAAAAAAAGTTGGTGCACTTTGTTGGAGCAGTGCAGTGGGCATCAGATTCATGACGAACGTGCGCCACAATTCTTGAATCTGGCGCACCTCCCTGCACACTACACAGGCAAGCTGCACATAGTACAGCTTGCACTGTTTTTGATAAATGTGGGCCATTGGGTCATATTTATTAAAGTGTTTGCACCAGTTTTCTGTCTGACTTTGCACTGAAAAGAACTGCTTGCACATGTATTTAGAAAGTCAGTTTTGTGTGGCAACTGCACTCTATTCGACAAGACAAAAAAGGGGGGAACCTAAAAGGGCTTGTTATTGCTTAGTCAGAGTTTGTGTCACATTTATTACTGATGCACGACACAATTCTGTCTGCACCACAATTCTGCAGCATGAAGAAAGTGCACTAAAAAAAATGGTGCACACTTCCAGAGCAGTGCCGGGGTGCCAGATTCATGACACTTGTCGGTATTGTAACTCAAAGGAGGGAGTTAAAAATGTACTCACAAAGTAATAAACATTTGTTCAAGCCCTTCCTGATAACTCTCACATGGAAATATAAATAAAGAAGCAGCAATTGTTTTTACAGCATGTTTTCTCAGGGTAGTAAATCTATCTGTGAAATATTCTACAGAGTATTTTCATACAGAGATTTTTAGATCATATTTTGAGGCAGTTGAGCCTCTCAACTCCAATGCAAACGTGGACCTTCGTTTTCTATGGTTCATGCAAGTAGTGCTCATGCAATGAGGCTACCCACATGCAGTTAGGGTTTCAGAGGTGATTTTTTTTTTTGCGCTAATTATGTGGTAGTATTGTCCATGTTTTAGACAGGTTTTTCACAGAAATGTTAAGAACTGCCAGGTGAACAAGACCTTACTTGGAGGAGATACAGTATGGGATGGTTGATCTTAGGTTTCTTTCACACGAACTTGTGGTTCACCCGGGTCAGGACCGGGGCATAGCATACATTCAGCTGGAGAGATGTAGGGATAAGTGCTGCTCAACCCTTCCCTCTCCATAGGGACGCCTGGTGCCTGGCCATACTTTCCCGGCGATGGTACATTCGTGTGAAAGGGGCCTTAGAACTGGATTCTCTTCTATTCTGCTGATGTTTCGTGGCATATAACACACATGGGGCACCATTGCAGACAGCTAGACTAAACTGTACATACTTGATGTACCAGGGTTAAACATCAAGACCCTGAGCCTAAGGATTTCTGAATTGTGCATAAAGCGTCTTTTATGAGAGCAGGTGTCCAAGCTTTGCTGAAAGTGAGCTTTGATCCATCAGATAAAAGAGCTCTTCATTCAGATAGATAATTGTATATTTTAGATAGTCAGTCGGTTATTACATTGCACCTGCCAGTCAAAAAGGGCTCTTCTGTCAGCTTCATCAATATTCATGAAACAAAGAAAAAAAAATATCTATTCATCTTATCAGCTGCAAATTGTGGAACCCAGAGGGTATCAATCTGTGTCCCTTGCCGTTGAAAAACTACAAATCCCAGTTGTGGTTTTGTAATATCTAAGCAGCTACAGGAGGAGTGTTTCAGGATAAGAAGAACCCTGGTACATATTAATTAGACAAATTGTTCATAATTAGCTTGCTGGTCCACAAATATAGTGTAGGAACTTCAGGGAGAACAACTATACACCACTTGCCTGGAAAATTTATGCTACTGTAAAATAATTACGTCAAGAAATGAGAAACAAGTTAAGGAGATTAAGTGCAGAATGAGATCAAGGGATTGTTATAAGTGACTGATCCAAGATTCCAAAGATTCCGAAAAATCCTCTTTCATACTCTGCTTGTGTATCCACATCACAGAAACTCAGGAACGCTCTGGGAACAGAACATCCACAAACTTCAACTTACCTCATCGTCTACCTATGATTAGGGATAGTGAATACTAGGCCACATCCAGCCACATTGTGATGTCATCTACAGACAGATGAAGTCAGTTCCGCTTGTAAGAACAAGAACATGTCTCCCAGTGTATGCTAAAGTTTCTGTAAATCACAACACACCTCCATTATACTAGCAGGTTGTTGACTGAAAACATGGACATCACACATCTTTTAGAAATGGGAGTGTAAATAAAGCTTTAGCACTCATGCCCGCGACAAAGCTGCACTAAATGAAATACTTTCAATGCACATGACAAAGTTTAAGGCCTGAATGTTCGCGGCTATAGCTAGTCCCCCTTCATGCCTCTCCACGTCCACTTGCAATTATTGGTGGTCCGCTATTAATTAGTGATTATTTCAGAGCTTGTATGCCGGAAAACTGGCTTTTCCTGATAAATATCCCCCTATGATTTTCTTTCTCAGTGGGCCCTTTCACACACCAGTCCATTCTAATCAATGGTTTTCAGACATGGATTTGTTATCACAAACACTAGCACTGGTGGGTCATAAGATTTTCAGTGATATAACTGCCACCCTCATGTGCGATAAACGGATATCTACCACCAGGATGAAGGTCCAAAGAACCTTTTTTATTTGTAAATACAAGGGCTTGAGAAACAAAAAGAAGAGCAGATCCAGACAGTAGGGGCACACACCTGCACGTAAGAGCGCTTGGTTTACAATCCTTTATCCAGGTGGTAGATGTCCTTTAAGGCTTCATTCAGATGAGCATATTCAAAAGCCTTATTACATGTATACCTAAGGGAATGCAATAAGATACTAATAATTTCAGTCCTAGTTCTATCTAATTATCTATTTTTGTAGTCATTGGCCAACATTTATTTAAGTGTTTGGGTGCACATTTTTCCTGTCTTGTTGGACACAAAACTGACGCTAAGGGACTGTTGCTGCTTTTTCAGAGTTTGCGCCATATTTATTACTGAAATGCCCCACAATTCTGTCTGCACCAAAAACAAAATGCACAAAAAAATGGTGCACACTTCCAGAGCAGTGCAGGGTGCACCAGATTAATGAAATACGTAGCCCACATTTACCAAAAACAGTGCAAACTGCACTTTGTGCAGATTAATGAATTTCTGCACTTGTTCTTCATGAATTGTGGTGCCCCTTGCACTGGTCCTACTGTTTTTGGTGAACCTTTAACACATAGGCCCACAGTTACTTAAGCCCCTGCACCAGTTTTTTGTCTGACTTTGCAAATTATTTTCACTTTTAACTAAAAGGTTGTTAAAAAGGTTAGTAAAAGCCTTTTTTTTTTGCTTTCCTTAAAAGGGTATTCCGGGAATATGAACGTCTGACACAAAAACCCATGATGATATAAATGATTGAATACAACAATACTCAATGTAATTAGTCACAAAACGGAGCTTAAATAGTTTGATTTTATGATTTACAAAATTTATGGCCTCTCTAAAGTAGGTGGAGTTATCACCAAGATGGGCGCCACTGGAAACTACAAGTTCCATGATCCTTTAGTTCTCAGTCACTCCTCCTCCCTCTTATGTTCTGCCCCCACTGATGATAAAACAGACTTTCTTGCTCTGTCACCATAGTAATGAAGTGTGACTGCCATCACCACAAGACTGGCCATACTGAAGTCACTGCAACCAACCGACTATAGCCAAACATAGTGGTGATCACATGACCTGCCCAGGCAGGTGCAGGACATGTGATATGGACATGTGACCAGCGGCCATCTTCTGTCCTGTGTCCGCTCTGCAACGGACCGCGCGGAGGAAATTAACGGACTGATTAAAGGGCCAGTAGCATATTAATTCTCCATTACAGTCTATATCACCAGCATTTTCTGCTAAGGGGAGCAAAATTTTAAATAACAACTAATTACAAATTAGCTTCTATTTTGAGTACCCATTTGTATATGAATTATGCTGATTCCTGGAATACCCCTTTAAGGATTTTTTCTGAGTTGGTACTTGGGCACTGGCACTGATGGTTCTATGTTTGACTCTGCATATTCTGGTACACTGGCAGTATTGTTGGCTGAATCGATTGTATGATAACATTTCTTCCTTGAATTTCCTTCATTTTGTCAAGGTTTGTGTATTGAACCTTTAATTTTCTTTACCCTTGCATTCGGGAGACTACTTCCTGATATTTTGCGATAGCTTGAGACATTTCTGCGACAAAAAAGGAATGGGATTAGGGATGAGCGAGCACTAAAATGCTCGGGTACTCGTTATTCGAGACGAACTTTTCCCGATGCTCGAGTGCTCGTCTCGAATAACGAGCCCCATTGAAGTCAATGGGAGACTCGAGCATTTTTCAAGGGGACCAAGGATCTGCACAGGGAAGCTTGGCCAAGCACCTGGGAACCTCAGAAAAGGATGGAAACACCACGGAAATGGACAGGAAACAGCAGGGGCAGCATGCATGGATGCCTCTGAGGCTGCTTAATTGCACCATTATGCCAAAAGTATGGGCAACAGCATGGCAATGACAGAGTGACCGAATGAGGCTAGATAGCATCTAAAACATCCAATAATTGACCCTGACACTATAGGGGACTATGCAGAGGCATCGGCAGCAGCGGCAGGCTAGAGAGTGTCTTGGCAACATACCCCAAATGGACTCAGGCTTAAAACCAATGGGTGGCAGAGAGGAACCAAAGGAGGTGAGCAAGAAGCGCTCAAATAATATTGGTAAATGATAAAAGTTTGCCAGTATATTTTGTGGATTACACAGCAGGGTGGCGACAAAGTTAACAAGTTTCATGTGGAAGCCATGAAAACAACCCAAAATTCTGCCTGACACAGCTTGATAAGGGGACCATGTATGGAGGCAGTGAACTAGTAGTAGATTAAAGGTGCTGCAGTTAAAACTATGTTAGTTGGATCTTGGGATGGAGCTGGCGCTCCGCTGCCAGGCGAGCTTTCGCCAATCCAAGCCCCTGTCTCTAGGCTACTCCCCAAACAGCACTTCTAAGAAGCTTTTGTATAAGATCAAGTGTAGTAGCGTTCTTATAAGTTTGGGTTCTGCCGGGTGAGGGGAATGTAAACAGATGCGCAAGAAGCGCTGAAATAATATTGGTAAATGATACAAGTTTGCCAGTATATTTTGTGGATTACACAGCAGGGTGGCGACAAAGTTAACATGGAAGCCATGAAAACAATCCAAAATTCTGCCTGACACAGCTCGTTTGATAAGGGGACCATGTATGGAGGCAGCTATATGGACTACTTTTGGAGGCAGCTATGGCGATGACGTGTGGAGGTAGCAATGGAGACAACGTGTGAAGGCAGCTAAAAAGACGACGTGTGGAGGCTGCTATGGAGACAATTTAATTTGGATAGTGCCTGTATGTGGCAGTCCAAAAAAGTTTTCAAACCAGAGGAGCAGGTAGCTGGTCCTCCAGAAAAATTACATAGATTGAGTGCCTGTATGTGGCAGTCCAAAAAAGTTTTCAAACCAGAGGAGCAGGTAGCTAGTCCTCCAGAAAAATTACATAGATTGAGTGCCTGTATGTGGCAGTCCAAAAAAGTTTTCAAAGCAGAGGAGCAGGTAGTTGGTCCTCCAGAAAAATTACATAGATTGAGTGCCTGTATGTGGCACTCCCAAAAATTGTTTAAAACAGAGGACAGGGTAGTTGGCCCTCCAGAAAAATTAAATACATAGAGTACTATAGCCAGAGCCAGTTTCCTCTGCTTTAGTGTACAAAGAGGAGGAGAAGGAGGACAATGAGGAGGAGGAGTGCATACATTATTCAGGTTCAGCTTCTTTCACCTGGTGGAGAATGGAAATGCGGAGAAATCCAGGCTTTATTCATCTTGATAAGCGTCAGCCTGTCAGCGCTGTCAGTCGACAGGCGTGTACGCTTATCGGTGATGATGCCACCAGCTGCACTGAAAACCCGCTCGGACAACACGCTAGCGGCAGGGCAGGCAAGAACCTCCAAGGCGTACAGCGCCAGTTCGTGCCACATGTCCAGCTTTGAAACCCAGTATTTGTAGGGAGCTGTGTGATCATTTAGGACGATGGTATGGTCAGCTACGTACTCCCTCACCATCTTTCTGTAAAGATCAGCCCTACTCTGCCGAGACTGGGGACAGGTGACAGTGTCTTGCTGGGGTGACATAAAACTGGCAAAGGCCTTGTAAAGCGTACCCCTGCCAGTGCTGGACAAGCTGCCTGGTCACCTACTCTCCCTCGCTACTTGTCCCGCAGAAGTACGCCCTCTGCCGCTAGCGCTGTCAGAAGGGAAATACTGTTTCAGCTTGTGCACCAGGGCCTGCTGGTATTCATGCATTCTCACACTTCTTTCCTCTCCAGGGATGAGAGTGGAAAGATTTTGCTTGTACCGTGGGTCCAGGAGAGTGAATACCCAGTAATCGGTGCTGGAATAAATTCTTTGAATGCGAGGGTCATGGGATAGGCAGCTTAGCATGAAATCTGCCATATGCGCCAGAGTCCCAACGCGCAAGAATTCACTCCCCTCACTGGCCTGACTGTCCATTTCCTCCTCCTCCAACTCCTCCAACTCCTCTTCTTCTGCCCATACACGCTGAACAGTGAAGGACTGAACAATGGTCCCCTCTTCTGTCTCGCCAACATTCTCCTCCTCTTCCTCCTCATCCTCCTCCACCTCCTCCGATATGCGCTGAGAAACAGACCTAAGGGTGCTTTGGCTATCAACAAGGGAATCTTCTTCCCCCGTCTCTTGTGACGAGCGCAAAGCTTCCGACTTCATGCTGACCAGAGAGTTTTTCAACAGGCCAAGCAGCGGGATGGTGAGGCTGATGATGGCGGCATCACCACTGACCATCTGTGTTGACTCCTCAAAGTTACTCAGCACCTGACAGATATCAGACATCCACGTCCACTCCTCATTGTAGACTTGAGGAAGCTGACTGACCTGACTACCAGTTCTGGTGGAAGTTGACATCTGGCAGTCTACAATCGCTCTGCGCTGCTGGTAAACTCTGGATAACATGGTTAGTGTTGAATTCCACCTCGTGGGCACGTCGCACAACAGTCGGTGAGCGGGCAGTTGGAGGCGGCGCTGCGCTGCCCTGAGAGTGGCAGCATCTGTGCTGGACTTCCTGAAATGCGCACAGATGCGGCGCACCTTCGTGAGCAAATCAGACAGATTGGGGTATGTCTTGAGGAAACGCTGAACTATGAGATTTAACACATGGGCCAGGCATGGCACATGTGTCAGTCTGCCGAGTTGGCAGGGGACCGATGGCAGTTGGCTGGGGACCGAATACCGAGGGGCAGCCGCCGCCATGAGGTTTCGAAAGGCCTCGGTCTCTACCAGCCTATAGGGCAGCACCTCCAGGCTAAGCAACTTGGAGATGTGGACGTTGAGGGCTTTGGCGTGTTGGTTTTTTTGCGCTATACCTCCTTTTGCGCTCCAGCGTCTGGGGTATGGAGAGCTGAACGCTGGTGGATGCTGTGGAGGATCGTGGAGGCGAAGATGGGGTTTTCGCACGGGAGGTGTTTGGGCCGGGGTCCTGGGCAGGGGGCTGACTAGCAGATGACACAGGGGAAGGAGCAGTGGTGTGCCCGGCCGGAGGTGAACGGGCTTGGTGCCATTGAGTGGGGTGTTTAGCATTCAGATGCCTGCGCATACTGGTGGTAGTTAAGCTAGTAGTGGTGGAACCCCTGCTGATCCTGGTTTGGCAAAGGTTGCACACCACAGTCCGTCGGTCATCCGGTGTTTGTTTAAAGAACCTCCAGACTTCTGAAAATCTAGCCCTCGCCACGGGAGCTTGACTACGGGCAACATTTGGTGCTGATGCACACCAGCTCTGGCCCTGCCTCTCCGTCTGGCCCCACCACTGCCTCTTCCAACCTGTTCTGCTATAGGACTCGCCTCCGTCTCAGAAGCACTGTGTTCACCCGGCCTATCAACCCAGCTTGGGTCTGTCACCTCATCATCCTCCGATCCCTCGGACTTCCTGCCCTGACAACAACTTCACCACTGTCTGACAACCGTGTCTCCTCATCGTCCGACACCTCTTTACACACTTCTTCCACTACGTGAATAATGTCTTCATCACCCACAGACTGCGACTGGTGGAAAACCTGGGCATCGGAAAATAGCTCAGCAGCAGCAGGACAAGTGGTTTGTGACTGTGGGAAGGGTCCAGAAAACAGTTCCTCAGAGTATGCCGGTTCAAATGCCAAATTTTGGTGGGAGGGGGCAGACTGGGGGGAAGGAGGCTGAGGTGGAGGAGCTGGAGGAGTGCCGATTTCGGTGACATGGGTGGACTGCGTGGAAGACTGACTGGTGGACAAATGGCTAGAAGCATTGTCCGCAATCCACGACATCACCTCTTCGCACTGTTCGGGCCTCAACAGTGCTCTACCACGAGTCCCAGTAACTTTAGGCATGATGAACCTAGGGAGTGTACCTCTGCAGCGTTCCCCTGCTCCCCCATCAGCAGGTGGTGTCTCACCCCGCCCAGGACCACGGCCTCTGACCCCTGCAGTAGTTGGATGCCCACGTCCACGCCCTCGTCCTCTACCCCTAGCCCTCGGGTTAAACATTTTCCAAATTAAAGTTTAAAATTGAAAAAAAAAAAAAATTTGTGTTTATTTTTTTTTAGTTTTTTATTTTTTTTAAAAAAAACGATGCTATCCTATTGCTATGGCTAGTTTCTAACCTACACTGACAGCACACAACTGGATTTTGTGCTTTGCAAGATGAGTTTGAGCTATAAAATGAAATAAAGGTAAAAAAAAAAAAAAAATCAGCAGACTCTGCCTAATTCTACTCAAACCCCTAATAAATTGTCCCACTTCGGTGTTTGAGGTGGATATGCGTGTCACTAAGAGCTAAACACAACGGTCGCAGGTCTCCCAGCAAATTCCTCACAGTATGGTACTAGCTGCACTACTAGTGCCAGCAAGCCCAGCCACAAGCAAACCTAAAAAAGGAAAATATAACGCTATTGTAGGCCTAAGTAAGCCGTTGGGGTTCTCCTATGGCTATTTTGTAGCCTACAATGAGAGCACACTGCTTTGCAAGAGGAGTTTGAGCTATAAAATGAAATACAGCTAAAAAAAAAAAAAATCAGCAGACTGCCTAATTCTACTCAAACCCCTAATAAATTGTCCCACTTTGGTGTTTGAGGTGGATATGTGTGTCACTAAGAGCTAAACACAACGGTAGCACGTCCCCCTGCAAATTCCTCACAATATGGTACTAGCTGCACTACTAGTGCCAGCAAGCCCAGCCACAAGCAAATAAAAAAAAAAAAAGTATAACGTTATTGTAGCCCTAAGAAGGGCTGTTGGGTTCTTGTAGAATCACTCCTGCCTAACACTATTCTAATAGAACACCCTAACGCTTTCCCTGACCAGCAGCAGCTCTCTCCCTAGCGGCATCCAGACACAGAATGATCCGAGCAGCGCAGGCAGGGGCTAGTCTATTCCAGGGTCACCTGATCTGGCCAGCCAACCACTGCTATCGACATGTAAGGGTACCACGTCATGCTGGGTGGAGTGCAGAGTCTCTTGGCTTGTGATTGGCTCTGTTTCTGGCCACCAAAAAGCAAAACGGCGGGAGATGCCATTTTCTCGAGCGGGCAAAGTATTCGTCTGAGCAACGAGCAGTTTCGAGTACGCTAATGCTCGAACGAGCATCAAGCTCGGACGAGTATGTTCGGTCATCTCTAAATGGGATCTAATACCCCCCAAAACAACTTTGATAAATATGTCTGGGAAAAAAAAACATATTAACAGACACAAAGAAGCACCAGACAAAAGAAAAATATGAAAAAAGTCCCCCCATGTGTCCTTGGTTCACTTATGTTAAATTGAGAATGTGGAAGAGAGGACAAGAGATACATTTCAATTGTTCCAGGTACACATAGAAAATGTTGGTGACCTAATGCAAATCTCACCCCAATGCCACAAGGAAAATCCATACTGCATTTCAGCTTTACGCTGGGTTACTGGATGATAGATCAAAGGAAATTCATTGCACTTAGTCAACATTTCTTTTTTTATTGCAGCAGCCTTGAGCAGTACAACATTTTATTTCCATTGGGTCAACATTTTTTAGCTTTTAGGAATTCAGAGCAAGAAAGAGCAAGATAGATATATCTTTGATGGTTGCGGAAACAGAGCCAAACCTGTCTATGAGCTGTGTCTTGCATTATAGGTGAGATTTTTGGAGTAAATGGGATTGAGTTGCAATAACACATGAAACCTGAAAACCACAGTCGTGCTGTTCTGGCAGAAAGCTGCCATGATATTAATTTCCTGTTTAACCCCTTAACGACAGCTGCCGGTGTTTAGAGAGGGCTTACAGGCTGAGTCCTCTCCACAACCGGTGAGAGTTTTCTGCATATTGCAGCAAACACCCACGAGAAACACTAACGATCGGGCATTAAAAAGCCAGTGTGGGTACCGCCATGTTGGCTTAGATTGTCGCTCACAGTGTCGCCATGGGGAAGACCTGATTTGTTGCTTGGATCATATGAAAACCCATCTAGTGCAATGTGCGATTTGTACATTGTAATAGATGATGTGGAAGATCCCTATATACTGCCAAATAGTAAACAAAAGTAATAAAAAAAGGTAAAAAAAAATTCTAATCACCCCCCTTTCCCTAGAACTGATATAAATATAAAACAGTAAAAATCATAAACACATTAGGTATCGCCGCGTCCAAAAATGTCCGATCGATTAAAATATAATACTGGTTATTTCTGGTGCCTTGCCCCATAATGAAAAATAGCACCCAAATTCAAAAATGCCACTTTTTGCCATTTTGCATCATATTAAAATTCAATAAAAAAATTATCAAAAGGCTGTACAGTATTTAAAATGGCAGCTTTTTTTCCCACTTCCCAGTACGCTGCATAGAATATTAAATACTGTCATTATGAAGTGCAATATGTTACTCAGAAAACAAGCCATCACAGAGCTCTTTACATGGAAAAATAAAAAAGTTATAGATTTTTGAAGGTGGGGAGTAAAAAATGAAAACGCAAAAAAGCAAAAAAGGGCCTGGTCCTTAATGGTTAATCACTTTAGGTCTGTTTTCAGGCCAGATAATTCCTTTGGAAAGTACTAAGAAAAACATTCTAGCCCAGTTACATTCACTATCTGATGTTCCTGGAACATGTGAACATATTCAGTAATGTTTGATCCCTTTGGACTCAACTAAAAGTGTCCGCTCATATTTAATGTTCATACTGGAAGGAGTTGTAAGCTGGACTGTCACAAGGGAGCAATAAGATTAGGTTGTGTGGCAGCTTTTGATTGCCAAAAAAGAAAACTTATCATTAACGGTGTTGCTCACTTTAAGCAGATTCTAGTAAATAACTGATATTGTTTGTGTAATAAAAAGTCTTTACATTTTCCCATACACTTTCTGTATCAATTCTTCATGGTTTCCAAGATCTTTGCTTGCTGTCATGCAACAGGAAGCTTCATTTGTAAACCCCTTAAAGAGGACCAGTCAGCCCCAAAAAGGCCCCAAATCCAAACATGGGCATAATCCTCTCCCCAGCCCCTGTCTATCTATGCTAAATTTATTCTAATGTATTTAGGGAAAGTTTAGGTAAATCTTCTTGGAAGAACTGACCTCTTACCAAATAAGAGGTCAGAGCCACATAACTTGGTGCTTATGGTCGGGTATATTCATGAGGGGGCCGGCCACTGGGCGTTAGTTCTTGCACCTGCATGCACACTGGATGCCGGTGATGATGGCATCTCTGTGAAGCCGACAGCATTGTATATATTGGGCAATCGCTGCCAGCTCTCTGCGATGCGGCACATGCGCTTGCTCTGCTTGCTGACTGCGTCTCTGGCTCCACTGCTTTTCCATTCTAGGAGACAGTGAGTGTTCGGCCAGTGCTTGCGCAGTAGGTTCCCCGCCGGCGCAGTCAGCAAGCAGAGCGAGCAAGTGGGCCGCATCACAGAGAGCTGGCAGCGATTGTGCAAAAGCTGCCGGCTTCACTGATATGGCCCCGCTGAGAGCACTTGTGCCATCATCGCTGGCATCCAGTGTGTGCACGTGCAAGAACTAAAACCTGGGGGAGTGGCAACCAGTGGATAAAGAGGAGTGCTTGCTCCCTCATCATTATACCTTATTTGGTAAGAATAATAAGTTAGTTCTTCCAGGAACGTTAACCTAAACTTTCCCTAAATACATGCGAATAAATTTAGCATAGATAGATAGGGGCTGGGGAGAGGATTATGGGGGGCAAGTTTCGATGGGGGCCTTTTTGGGGCTGACAGGTCCTCTTTAAGGACCCATGGTGATCTTAATGACCCTGCAAGATTTAAAAAATCTGGAGTATGAGGATACTTTATTAAATAACTCTGCAATAGTTTAACATATCCAAGTCATTTTGGTGTTTTATTTTTTGCAACATGCTGATTTATGTTTTAGTGATAAAATGAAATTAATATGATATATATTAGCTTTTTTTAAAAAAAAAAAAAAAAAGCAAAAATTGGCAATTAAAATTGCAATTTTCTACTATTATTTATCACAATACGTCACATGGAATAAAGGAAAGGGTGGAAATGGACTTCAAATTGTATTCCACTGTTCCTTTTGTAATGCAAAATTCTGGACAACTGGAAGGGCCTACAATGGAGGGAGTGCATTCAGCAATGAAGATCACAGAAATCTCCCTGGATACTACACTCTTTTCGGTCTAATATACAGTATATATATATTAGGAGTACCATGTATTTAGACCTTACCACTTTTTGGGGTTAAGGCAAAGAAAATTATTTTCATAGCCATGTCACATTTGAGACATGTTTTTTGTTTAAAATAAAGAGAATTAACAAAATGGATCTCAGATTTTATATTTTTAACCTACAATGCATTTTAGCTTTTCTGGGCACAATTCAGGCTGCAGTGAATTAGAGGTCCTATCCCATATTGGCAGAGGAATTGAGCAAAGTGAATAATAGAATCCCTCGAGTCACATCATTGTGGAAGCTTTACTCCAAAAAATGTCCTTCTATGGGAGTAGTAGTCTTAAGACTCCCCTTTTTTCTATGGGAGTAGTAATTTTAGGTTCCCAACACTTTGTTCTATGGGAGTAGTAGTTTAAGATCCCACCCCTCAAAGAGTATAGTAACACTATTTTGAATTGTGTATACAGGCAGTCCCCGGGTTACATACAAGATAGGTTTGTTCTTAAGTTGAATTTGTATGTAAGTCGGAACTGTATATTTTATCATTGTAATCCCAGACAGAACTTTTTTGGTTTCTGTGACAATGGATTTTAAAAATGTTGGATTGTCATAAGAATCAATATTAACACTAAAGCTTCATTACAGATACATTTGATAACTGTTACAGCTGATCATTGTAGCCTAGGACTAAAGTACAATAAATTACCAATATCCAGAGGTCCTTTTGTAACTACGGGTCATATGTAAGTTGAGTGTTCTTAAGTAGGGGACCGCCTGTACTGCATTGATTCATTCTATTAACTTTCTTGGGGGGAATGAAAAATAAATTATTTAGATTTTTTTTACTTTTATTTTTTGTTTTATACACTATATAGCATATATATCATGTTATTTATATTCTATATGTACATTTACAGCAATATCCCATTTATATCTCATTTTTTTATGCTTGAATAATTTTGCAGAATAAAAACACATTTGGAGAGAATTTTTTTTTTTTTTTTGTGATTGAGCTGTATTAAATGTCATCAGGTATCTGTCACTATTTCTGTCACCTCTACCTGTTGGAGCAGCTCAAAAGGATTCCATCCCAGGATTTATCTAGTTAAATCACACATTAATCATTGTAAAAGAATCTTTTCTTTATTATGTAAATGAGGCTGGTGACATGGTCAGAGGCAGTGTTTTAACCCCTGTTACCCCTCCCCTGGTCATGTCTGTGTGTAATGTATAGTAAAGCATTGCTAGTGTCTGAGCATTATCTGCTGACATGTTCTCCTGTACACGTGTAAGACACAGGCATCAGCTACACATGTGGCACAAAATGAAAGTGTCTCCAGCTCACCTTTGGCTAGTGGTAACTCATTCACGGTAGCACGGATCCAACTTGGCTGTCACAAGTATGGCAATTCAAAAAAATACTTCACGGATCCAGCTTGTTGCAAAGGATAAGACCGCCTTTATTTTTCTTTACATGGCATCCAGCAGCATATAACAGGTACACAGGATATAAACGTCAACGCGTTTCTAGCACAGGACTAGAACTAGAACGCTAGAAACGCGTTGACGTTTAGATCCGGTGTACCTGTTATATGCTGCTGGATGTAAAGAAAAATAAAGGTGGTATTATCTTTCGCAACAAGCTGGATCCGTGAAGTATTTTTTTCGCATCAGCTACACAAGTACCTGACATGTTCTGCTATACACATGTGTGCGACACAGACATCAGCTACACAAGTACCTGACATGTTCTGCTATATACATGTGAGAGATACAGACATCTGCTACACAAGTACCTGACATGTTCTGCTATACACATGTGTGAGACACAGACATCAGCTACACAAGTACCTGGCATGTTCTACTATACACATGTGTGAGACACAGACATCAGCTACACAAGTACCTGACATGTTCTGCTATACACACGTGTGAGACACAGACATCAGCTACACAAGTACCTGACATGTTCTGCTATACACGTGTGAGACACAGACATCAGCTACACAAGTACCTGACTGCTGCATCCAGGAGCAGTTGAATACACACAGGCTGCAGGGGGCAGGTATGCCCAGTGCTGGTGCCGGCCCTGCTACCGGTATTACATGTTTTCGACTTCCAAGCGTCAAAGCATACCAAACGATTGATCATGTATGTGTGTTTTGGCTATTAGGATCACAATTGCTAGTGCCTGGTATACTTGCTAAAGCCTTGATTCACTCAAGACCAAATTGTCTTGCATTATGGTTAACAGGGTCAGACAATGAGGGTGGTGGCACACATGGCATTTTGAACCCGGTTTTAGGCTGTTATTATAGTTTTGACCGTTTTCCAACTATCTTAAGATTGTTGGAACAAATGGTAAAAAATGCACGTGTTTTTTAACGGACTGCTTATAAAAGGTTTCAAAACGCCACGTGTGCCACCACCGAGGTTGCGGTCACACGCTGCATTTTGTTTGCGTCTAACCTATGCATTTTCAGCTGAAGTAATAATAGCAAGGTATTTAGTGTTAACCTTTTAACTGGATGACTCTAAGGTCTAACGGGTGTGACTCTAAGGGTGGTGGCACACGTGGCGTTTGGAACCCGTTTTTAGCCGTGCGTTTTCAGAGTGTAAAAACCGCATGCGTTTCTTTATGATCTGAAAACGCATGACTAAAAACGGCCTAAAAACGGGTTCAAAGTGCCACGTGTGCCACCACCCTAATAAACATAAAGACCCACCCACCCTACTCATGTATCACGGGGAGCCACTTTGTGACAGCACCTCAATGGACTCCCAACCATGTTTCCAACACATGTGAACCCCCCCCCCCCCCCATCGTTCCACGCACGGAGGTTATCTGAGGACCAGCACCCTTCACCGTTTACACATTGCAATGAGACGACTACTACCACCCCCTACGTTCTCACAAACTAGACTTCCATATGCTCCACATGTGACTTGTCCCTTCCCCACATGAAGTATAGCCCACTGACATTGGTCCACATTTAGCAAAAATTGTGCAAACTGACATAGAGGGTGCAGCGTGCGCCAGATTCATGAAATGTGTTGCACAGTCTTCAAGAATCTGGTGCCTCATGCACTGCTCCTGCAGAATGCACCAACTTTTTTTTGGTGCACCTTTAACAGAGGCCCACATTTATTAAAACCACTACACATGTTTTTTTTCTCTGATTTTGCACTTTCTTTTTAGTGCAAACTGCTTCTACATGTGTTTATAAAGTGCCCACAACATATATGTGTAGCAGCTACAATATACCCAACACAAAATTCTGCAATAAAAGGGACGTTCCGGTGCACAGTCGGACCGTGCGCCACCTTTATCTTGCAGTGTGTGATAGAATTGTGTCACACACACTATGTTAGAGGTATACCAAAACGAAGTTACACCGTCGGAGCAGTGCAGGGGGCACCAGATTCGTGAAGAATTACACAGGCACGCTACACCTTTTGCAGTTTGCACGGTTTTGAAAAATGTGGGTCAAAGCGTGCCACACAATTCTGTCAGACTGCATGAGAAATGTGTTGTACAGTACGACTGTGCACCGGAGAGCCCTGTCAGTGAACTATTTTGTGTTGCATTGGATATGATGCAGCCACGGTACATCACTTCATAGACACATGTGCAAGCAGCGTGCACTGAAGAGATTGTGCAGGGGCTTTAATAAATGAGGCCCCCTTACTACACGCTGTATCCCTTCAACCTGTAAACACTCCACATTTCACCCCATGGGAATTTAGCTCACATGTGTAAAGAATGAAGCTTAAACACTCTCCCCTAAACACACAGCTCCTAATGTCCCCTTTCTTCTTATACAGATCCCATTCCAGAGCTTGATAATCCCTCACACATCACTATCAGCCTCTGCTCAGCATTTTCTCCACATACAATACTCGGCAGAGCACAAGAAGCCCCGCCTATATAGACTCGGTCACATGACCTGTAGTCACGTGTGACCAGTGACATCACCATCCAGGCAGCGCTTACTTTGAAGACCTGAGGAGACTGAGCTGAGGTGAGGACTGGACCTATGAGCTCAGCCCCAGCCTGTAGTGTTACACTATATGGTGGGCACCAAGCACATATTCACCTACAGAAAGATTACAGTATCAGGTGACATAAATGAGGAAGGGAACTGGTACAGTTATAAGCAACAAACCCAGAATTGTGATGTACTAATGTCTGCACACACTATAACACCCCCAGAATTGTGATGTACTAATATCCCCAAACACTATAACACCCCGAGAATTGTGATGTACTAATAGCTCCACACACTATAACACCCCCAGAATTGTGATGTACTAATATCTCCACACACTATAACACCCCCAGAATTGTGATGTACTAATAGCTCCACATTCTATAACACCCCCAGAATTGTGATGTACTAATATCCCCAAACACTATAACACCCCCAGAATTGTGATGTACTAATAGCTCCACATTCTATAACACCCCCAGAATTGTGATGTACTAATATCCCCAAACACTATAACATCCCCAGATTTGTGATGTACTAATATCCCCAAACACTGTAACACCCCGAGAATTGTGATGTACTAATAGCTCCACATTCTATAACACCCCCAGAATTGTGATGTACTAATATCTCCAAACATTATAACATCCCCAGAATTGTGATGTACTAATATCTCCAAACACTATAACACCCCCAGAATTGTGATGTACTAATATCTCCACACACTATAACACCCCCAGAATTGTGATGTACTAATATCCCCAAACACTATAACACCCCCAGAATTGTGATGTACTAATATCCCCAAACACTATAACATCCCCAGAATTGTGATGTACTAATATCTCCACACACTATAACACCCCCAGAATTGTGATGTACTAATATCTCCACACACTATAACACCCCCAGAATTGTGATGTACTAATATCTCCAAACACTATAACACCCCCAGAATTGTGATGTACTAATATGTCCACACACTATAACACCCCCAGAATTGTGATGTACTAATATCTCCACACACTATAACACCCCCCAGAATTGTGATGTACTAATATCTCCACACACTATAACACCCCCAGAATTGTGATGTACTAATATCTCCACACACTATAACACCCCCAGAATTGTGATGTACTAATATCTCCACACACTATAACACCCCCAGAATTGTGATGTACTAATATCTCCACACACTATAACACCCCCAGAATTGTGATGTACTAATATCTCCACACACTATAACACCCGCAGAATTGTGATGTACTAATATCTCCACACACTATAACACCCCCCAGAATTGTGATGTACTAATATCTCCACACAATATAACACCCCCAGAATTGTGATGTACTAATATCTCCACACACTATAACACCCCCAGAATTGTGATGTACTAATATCTCCACACACTATAACACCCCCAGAATTGTGATGTACTAATATCTCCACACACTATAACACCCCCAGAATTGTGATGTACTAATATCTCCAAACACTATAACACCCCCAGAATTGTGATGTACTAATATCCCCAAACACTATAACACCCCCAGAATTGTGAGGTACTAATATGTCCACACACTATAACACCCCCAGAATTGTGATGTACTAATATCCCCACACACTATAATATCCCCAGAATTGTGATGTACTAATATCTCCACACACTATAACACCCCCAGAATTGTGATGTACTAATATCCCCACACACTATAACACCCCCAGAATTGTGATGTACTAATATCTCCACACACTATAACACCCCCAGAATTGTGATGTACTAATATCTCCACACACTATAACACCCCCAGAATTGTGATGTACTAATATCTCCACACACTATAACACCCCCAGAATTGGGATGTACTAATATCTCCACACACTATAACACCCCCAGAATTGTGATGTACTAATATCTCCACACACTATAACACCCCCAGAATTGTGATGTACTAATATCTCCACACACTATAACACCCCCAGAATTGTGATGTACTTATAGCCCCAAACACTATAACACCCCCAGAATTGTGATGTACTAATATCTCCACACACTATAACACCCCCAGAATTGTGATGTACTAATATCTCCACACACTATAACACCCCCAGAATTGTGATGTACTAATATCTCCACACACTGTAACACCCCCAGAATTGTGATGTACTAATATCCCCACACACTATAACACCCCCAGAATTGTGATGTACTAATATCTCCACACACTATAACACCCCCAGAATTGTGATGTACTAATAGCCCCAAACACTATAACACCCCCAGAATTGTGATGTACTAATAGCCCCAAACACTATAACACCCCCAGAATTGTGATGTACTAATATCCCCACACACTATAACACCCCCAGAATTGTGATGTACTAATATCTCCACACACTATAACACCCCCAGAATTGTGATGTACTAATAGCCCCAAACACTATAACACCCCCAGAATTGTGATATACTAATATCTCCACACACTATAACACCCCCAGAATTGGGATGTACTAATATCTCCACACACTATAACACCCCCAGAATTGTGATGTACTAATATCTCCACACACTATAACACCCCCAGAATTGTGATGTACTAATATCTCCACACACTATAACACCCCCAGAATTGTGATGTACTAATATCTCCACACACTATAACACCCCTAGAATTGTGATGTACTAATATCTCCACACACTATAACACCCCCAGAATTGTGATGTACTAATATCTCCACACACTATAACACCCCCAGAATTGTGATGTACTAATATCCCCACACACTATAACACCCCCAGAATTGTGATGTACTAATAGCTCCAAACACTATAACACCCCCAGAATTGTGATGTACTAATATCTCCACACAATATAACACCCCCAGAATTGTGATGTACTAATAGCCCCAAACACTATAACACCCCCAGAATTGTGATGTACTAATATCTCCAAACACTATAACACCCCCAGAATTGTGATGTACTAATATCTCCACACACTATAACACCCCCAGAATTGTGATGTACTAATATCTCCACACACTATAACACCCCCAGAATTGTGATGTACTAATATCTCCACACACTATAACACCCCCAGAATTGTGATGTACTAATATCTCCACACACTATAACACCCCCAGAATTGTGATGTACTAATATCTCCACACACTATAACACCCCCAGAATTGTGATGTACTAATATCTCCACACACTATAACACCCCCAGAATTGTGATGTACTAATATCTCCACACACTATAACACCCCCAGAATTGTGATGTACTAATATCTCCACACACTATAACACCCCCAGAATTGTGATGTACTAATATCTCCACACACTATAACACCCCCCAGAATTGTGATGTACTAATATCTCCACACACTATAACATCCCCAGAATTGTGATGTACTAATAGCTCCACACACTATAACACCCCCAGAATTGTGATGTACTAATATCTCCACACACTATAACACCCCCAGAATTGTGATGTACTAATAGCTCCACACACTATATCACCCCCAGAATTGTGATGTACTAATATCCCCACACACTATAACACCCCCAGAATTGTGATGTACTAATATCTCCACACACTATAACACCCCCAGAATTGTGATGTACTAATATCTCCACACACTATAACACCCCCAGAATTGTGATGTACTAATAGCCCCAAACACTATAACACCCCCAGAATTGTGATGTACTAATATCTCCACACACTATAACACCCCCCAGAATTGTGATGTACTAATATCTCCACACACTATAACACCCCCAGAATTGTGATGTACTAATATCTCCACACACTATAACACCCCCCAGAATTGTGATGTACTAATATCTCCACACACTATAACACCCCCAGAATTGGGATGTACTAATATCTCCACTCAATATAACACCCCCAGAATTGTGATGTACTAATATCTCCACACACTATAACACCCCCAGATTTGTGATGTACTAATATCTCCACACACTATAACACCCCCAGAATTGTGATGTACTAATATCTCCACTCAATATAACACCCCCAGAATTGTGATGTACTAATATCTCCACACACTATAACACCCCCAGAATTGTGATGTACTAATATCTCCACACACTATAACACCCCCAGAATTGTGATGTACTAATATCTCCACACACTATAACACCCCCAGAATTGTGATGTACTAATATGTCCACACACTATAACACCCCCAGAATTGTGATGTACTAATATCTCCACACACTATAACACCCCCAGAATTGTGATGTACTAATATCTCCACACAATATAACACCCCCAGAATTGTGATGTAGTGATATCTCCACACACTATAACACCCCCAGAATTGTGATGTACTAATATCTCCACACACTATAACACCCCCGGAATTGTGTTGTACTAATATCTCCACACACTATAACACCCCCAGAATTGTGATGTACTAATATCTCCACACACTATAACACCCCCAGAATTGTGATGTACTAATATCTCCACACACTATAACACCCCCAGAATTGTGATGTACTAATATCTCCACACACTATAACACCCCCAGAATTGTGATGTACTAATAGCCCCAAACACTATAACACCCCCAGAATTGTGATGTACTAATATCTCCACTCAATACAACACCCCCAGAATTGTGATGTACTAATATCTCCACACACTATAACACCCCCAGAATTGGGATGTACTAATATCTCCAAACACTATAACACCCCCAGAATTGTGATGTACTAATATCTCCACACACTATAACACCCCCAGAATTGTGATGTACTAATATCTCCACACACTATAACACCCCCAGAATTGTGATGTACTAATATCCCCACACACTATAACACCCCCAGAATTGTGATGTACTAATATCTCCACACACTATAACACCCCCAGAATTGTGATGTACTAATATCTCCACACAATATAACACCCCCAGAATTGTGATGTACTGATATCTCCACACACTATAACACCCCCAGAATTGTGATGTACTAATATCTCCACACACTATAACACCCCCAGAATTGTAATGTACTAATATCTCCACACACTATAACACCCC
Organism: Engystomops pustulosus; assembly: GCF_040894005.1. Taxonomy (NCBI): domain Eukaryota; kingdom Metazoa; phylum Chordata; class Amphibia; order Anura; family Leptodactylidae; genus Engystomops; species Engystomops pustulosus. The sequence goes on from NC_092416.1 coordinate 120,303,256, forward strand.
CAGAATTGTGATGTACTAATATCCCCACACACTATAACACCCCCAGAATTGTGATGTACTAATATCCCAACACACTATAACACCCCCAGAATTGTGATGTACTAATATCCCCACACACTATAACACCCCCAGAATTGTGATGTACTAATATCTCCACACACTATAACACCCCCAGAATTGTGATGTACTAATATCCCCACACACTATAACACCCCCAGAATTGTGATGTACTAATATCTCCACACACTATAACACCCCCAGAATTGTGATGTACTAATAGCCCCAAACACTATAACACCCCCAGAATTGTGATGTACTAATATCTCAACTCAATATAACACCCCCAGAATTGTGATGTACTAATATCTCCACACACTATAACACCCCCAGAATTGGGATGTACTAATATCTCCAAACACTATAACACCCCCAGAATTGTGATGTACTAATATCTCCACACACTATAACACCCCCAGAATTGTGATGTACTAATATCCCCACACACTATAACACCCCCAGAATTGTGATGTACTAATATCTCCACACACTATAACACCCCCAGAATTGTGATGTACTAATATCTCCACACAATATAACATCCCCCAGAATTGTGATGTACTAATATCTCCACACACTATAACACCCCCAGAATTGTGATGTACTAATATCCCCACACACTATAACACCCCCAGAATTGTGATGTACTAATATCTCCACACACTATAACACCCCCAGAATTGTGATGTACTAATATCCCCACACACTATAACACCCCCAGAATTGTGATGTACTAATATCTCCACACACTATAACACCCCCAGAATTGTGATGTACTAATATCTCCACACAATATAACACCCCCAGAATTGTGATGTACTGATATCTCCACACACTATAACACCCCCAGAATTGTGATGTACTAATATCTCCACACAATATAACACCCCCAGAATTGTGATGTACTGATATCTCCACACACTATAACACCCCCAGAATTGTGATGTACTAATATCCCCACACACTATAACACCCCCAGAATTGTGATGTACTAATATCCCAACACACTATAACACCCCCAGAATTGTGATGTACTAATATCTCCACACACTATAACACCCCCAGAATTGTGATGTACTAATATCCCCACACACTATAACACCCCCAGAATTGTGATGTACTAATATCTCCACACACTATAACACCCCCAGAATTGTGATGTACTAATAGCCCCAAACACTATAACACCCCCAGAATTGTGATGTACTAATATCTCCACTCAATATAACACCCCCAGAATTGTGATGTACTAATATCTCCACACACTATAACACCCCCAGAATTGGGATGTACTAATATCTCCAAACACTATAACACCCCCAGAATTGTGATGTACTAATATCTCCACACACTATTACACCCCCAGAATTGTGATGTACTAATATCCCCACACACTATAACACCCCCAGAATTGTGATGTACTAATATCTCCACACACTATAACACCCCCAGAATTGTGATGTACTAATATCCCCACACACTATAACACCCCCAGAATTGTGATGTACTAATATCTCCACACACTATAACACCCCCAGAATTGTGATGTACTAATAGCCCCAAACACTATAACACCCCCAGAATTGTGATGTACTAATATCTCCACTCAATATAACACCCCCAGAATTGTGATGTACTAATATCTCCACACACTATAACACCCCCAGAATTGGGATGTACTAATATCTCCAAACACTATAACACCCCCAGAATTGTGATGTACTAATATCTCCACACACTATAACACCCCCAGAATTGTGATGTACTAATATCCCCACACACTATAACACCCCCAGAATTGTGATGTACTAATATCTCCACACACTATAACACCCCCAGAATTGTGATGTACTAATATCTCCACACAATATAACACCCCCAGAATTGTGATGTACTAATATCTCCACACACTATAACACCCCCAGAATTGTGATGTACTAATATCTCCACACACTATAACACCCCCAGAATTGTGATCTACTAATATCCCCACACACTATAACACCCCCAGAATCGTGATGTACTAATATCTCCACACACTATAACACCCCCAGAATTGTGATGTACTAATATCCCCACACACTATAACACCCCCAGAATTGTGATGTACTAATATCCCCACACACTATAACACCCCCAGAATTGTGATGTACTAATATCCCCAAACACTATAACACCCCCCAGAATTGTGATGTACTAATATCCCCACACACTATAACACCCCCAGAATAGTGATGTACTAATATCCCCAAACACTATAACACCCCCAGAATTGTGATGTACTAATATCCCCACACACTATAACACCCCCAGAATAGTGATGTACTAATATCCCCAAACACTATAACACCCCCAGAATTGTGATGTACTAATATCTCCACACACTATAACACCCCCAGAATAGTGATGTACTAATATCCCCAAACACTATAACACCCCCAGAATTGTGATGTACTAATATCCCCACACACTATAACACCCCCAGAATTGTGATGTACTAATATCTCCACACACTATAACACCCCCAGAATTGTGATGTACTAATATCTCCACACACTATAACACCCCCAGAATTGTGATGTACTAATATCTCCACACACTATAACACCCCCAGAATTGTGATGTACTAATATCTCCACACACTATAACACCCCCAGAATTGTGATGTACTAATATCTCCACACACTATAACACCCCCAGAATTGTGATGTACTAATATCTCCACACAATATAACACCCCCAGAATTGTGATGTAGTGATATCTCCACACACTATAACACCCCCAGAATTGTGATGTACTAATATCTCCACACACTATAACACCCCCGGAATTGTGTTGTACTAATATCTCCACACACTATAACACCCCCAGAATTGTGATGTACTAATATCTCCACACACTATAACACCCCCAGAATTGTGATGTACTAATATCTCCACACACTATAACACCCCCAGAATTGTGATGTACTAATATCTCCACACACTATAACACCCCCAGAATTGTGATGTACTAATAGCCCCAAACACTATAACACCCCCAGAATTGTGATGTACTAATATCTCCACTCAATATAACACCCCCAGAATTGTGATGTACTAATAGCCCCAAACACTATAACACCCCCAGAATTGTGATGTACTAATATCTCCACACACTATAACACCCCCAGAATTGTGATGTACTAATATCTCCACACACTATAACACCCCCAGATTTGGGATGTACTAATATCTCCAAACACTATAACACCCCCAGAATTGTGATGTACTAATATCTCCACACACTATAACATCCCCAGAATTGTGATGTACTAATATCTCCACACACTATAACACCCCCAGAATTGTGATGTACTAATATCTCCACACAATATAACATCCCCCAGAATTGTGATGTACTAATATCTCCACACACTATAACACCCCCAGAATTGTGATGTACTAATATCCCCACACACTATAACACCCCCAGAATTGTGATGTACTAATATCCCCACACACTATAACACCCCCAGAATTGTGATGTACTAATATCTCCACACACTATAACACCCCCAGAATTGTGATGTACTAATATCTCCACACACTATAACACCCCCAGAATTGTGATGTACTAATATCTCCACACACTATAACACCCCCAGAATTGTGATGTACTAATATCTCCACACAATATAACACCCCCAGAATTGTGATGTACTGATATCTCCACACACTATAACACCCCCAGAATTGTGATGTACTAATATCTCCACACAATATAACACCCCCAGAATTGTGATGTACTGATATCTCCACACACTATAACACCCCCAGAATTGTGATGTACTAATATCTCCACACACTATAACACCCCCAGAATTGTGATGTACTAATATCCCCACACACTATAACACCCCCAGAATTGTGATGTACTAATATCTCCACACACTATAACACCCCCAGAATTGTGATGTACTAATATCTCCACACACTATAACACCCCCAGAATTGTGATGTACTAATATCTCCACACACTATAACACCCCCAGAATTGTGATGTACTAATATCCCCACACACTATAACACCCCCAGAATTGTGATGTACTAATATCCCCACACACTATAACACCCCCAGAATTGTGATGTACTAATAGCCCCAAACACTAACACCCCCAGAATTGTGATGTACTAATATCCCCACACACTATAACACCCCCAGAATTGTGATGTACTAATATCTCCACACACTATAACACCCCCAGAATTGGGATGTACTAATATCTCCAAACACTATAACACCCCCAGAATTGTGATGTACTAATATCTCCACACACTATAACACCCCCAGAATTGTGATGTACTAATATCCCCACACACTATAACACCCCCAGAATTGTGATGTACTAATATCTCCACACACTATAACACCCCCAGAATTGTGATGTACTAATATCTCCACACAATATAACACCCCCAGAATTGTGATGTACTGATATCTCCACACACTATAACACCCCCAGAATTGTGATGTACTAATATCTCCACACAATATAACACCCCCAGAATTGTGATGTACTGATATCTCCACACACTATAACACCCCCAGAATTGTGATGTACTAATATCTCCACACACTATAACACCCCCAGAATTGTGATGTACTAATATCCCCACACACTATAACACCCCCAGAATTGTGATGTACTAATATCTCCACACACTATAACACCCCCAGAATTGTGATGTACTAATAGCCCCAAACACTATAACACCCCCAGAATTGTGATGTACTAATATCTCCACTCAATATAACACCCCCAGAATTGTGATGTACTAATATCTCCACACACTATAACACCCCCAGAATTGGGATGTACTAATATCTCCAAACACTATAACACCCCCAGAATTGTGATGTACTAATATCTCCACACACTATAACACCCCCAGAATTGTGATGTACTAATATCCCCACACACTATAACACCCCCAGAATTGTGATGTACTAATATCTCCACACACTATAACACCCCCAGAATTGTGATGTACTAATATCTCCACACAATATAACATCCCCCAGAATTGTGATGTACTAATATCTCCACACACTATAACACCCCCAGAATTGTGATGTACTAATATCTCCACACAATATAACACCCCCAGAATTGTGATGTACTGATATCTCCACACACTATAACACCCCCAGAATTGTGATGTACTAATATCTCCACACACTATAACACCCCCAGAATTGTGATGTACTAATATCTCCACACACTATAACACCCCCAGAATTGTGATCTACTAATATCCCCACACACTATAACACCCCCAGAATCGTGATGTACTAATATCTCCACACACTATAACACCCCCAGAATTGTGATGTACTAATATCCCCACACACTATAACACCCCCAGAATAGTGATGTACTAATATCCCCAAACACTATAACACCCCCAGAATTGTGATGTACTAATATCTCCACACACTATAACACCCCCAGAATTGTGATGTACTAATATCTCCACACACTATAACACCCCCAGAATTGTGATGTACTAATATCTCCACACACTATAACACCCCCAGAATTGTGATGTACTAATATCTCCACACACTATAACACCCCCAGAATTGTGATGTACTAATATCTCCACACACTATAACACCCCCAGAATAGTGATGTACTAATATCCCCAAACACTATAACACCCCCAGAATTGTGATGTACTAATATCCCCACACACTATAACACCCCCAGAATTGTGATGTACTAATATCTCCACACACTATAACACCCCCAGAATTGTGATGTACTAATATCCCCAAACACTATAACACCCCCAGAATTGTGATGTACTAATATCTCCACACACTATAACACCCCCAGAATAGTGATGTACTAATATCCCCAAACACTATAACACCCCCAGAATTGTGATGTACTAATATCCCCACACACTATAACACCCCCAGAATTGTGATGTACTAATATCTCCACACACTATAACACCCCCAGAATTGTGATGTACTAATATCTCCACACACTATAACACCCCCAGAATTGTGATGTACTAATATCTCCACACACTATAACACCCCCAGAATTGTGATGTACTAATATCTCCACACACTATAACACCCCCAGAATTGTGATGTACTAATATCTCCACACACTATAACACCCCCAGAATTGTGATGTACTAATATCTCCACACACTATAACACCCCCAGAATTGTGATGTACTAATATCTCCACACACTATAACACCCCCAGAATTGTGATGTACTAATATCTCCACACACTATAACACCCCCAGAATTGTGATGTACTAATATCTCCACACACTATAACACCCCCAGAATTGTGATGTACTAATATCTCCACACACTATAACACCCCCAGAATTGTGATGTACTAATATCTCCACACACTATAACACCCCCAGAATTGTGATGTACTAATATCTCCACACACTATAACACCCCCAGAATTGTGATGTACTAATATCTCCACACACTATAACACCCCCAGAATTGTGATGTACTAATATCTCCACACACTATAACACCCCCAGAATTGTGATGTACTAATATCTCCAAACACTATAACACCCCCAGAATTGTGATGTATTAATAGTCCAGGGCCGGATTAAGGTTGATGGGGCCCCTGGGCGCAAATATGGTGGGTGGCCCCCATGTAGTCCAGACAGGGAACAGCAATCGCTATATACAGCTCCACCAGCATTCACTATATACAGTTGCCCCAGCAATCACTATATACAGACCCCAGTAATAAATATATATAGCTCCCAAGCAATCACTATATACAGCTCCCCCTGCAATCACTATATACAGACCCCAGTAATAAATATATACAGCTCCCCCAGCAATCACTATATACAGACCCCAGTAATAAATATATACAGCTCCCAAGCAATCACTATATACAGCTCCCCCTGCAATCACTATATACAGACCCCAGTAATAAATATATACAGCTCCCCAGCAATCACTATATACAGCTCCACCTGCAATCACTATATACAGTCCCCAGTAATAACTATATACATCTCCCCAGCAAACACTATATACAGCCCCCTATAATAACTATATACAGATCCCCAGCAATCACTATATACAGCCCCCCTATAATAACTATATACAGCCCCCCTATAATAACTATATACAGTCCCCCTATAATAACTATATACTGTCCCCCTATAATAGCTATATACAGTCCCCCTACAATAACTATATACGACCCCTATAATAACTATATACACCCCCTATATTAACTATATATACCCCCTATACTAAATATATACAGTTCCCTATAATAACTATATAGAGGCCCCCTATAATAACTATATACAGTCCCCCTATAATAACTATATACAGTCCCCCTATAATAACTATCTACAGTCCCCCTATAATAACTATATACACCCCCTATGATAACTATATATAGTCCCCCTATAATAACCATATACAATCCCCCTATCATAATTTTATACAGTCCTAGGTCACCTTCCATCGTTCCGCTGATGCGCGGCGTCCTCATCTTCCCTCCTGGTGGATATCGGGTTTAAACATAGATGACGACGCCCTGCTACAGGCGAAGCCATGCTTTTGCGGCGTCGTGACCTCACATGCTGGCACGTCACACTATGCGCCGCCAGCTGCAGGACGCTGCCATTTGTTTAAACCCGATGGTCTATGGCAGAACAGGGAACCTATTGTTCCCTCGGGATTGTGTCGCACACGATTGGATTTTGGTGCAGCGGTTTCGGCTTTCATGTGACACAAATTGTGTCGTATCCAATGCACTTACATGCACCAGGTAGAAGAAGGTGGACTCTGGCAGACCTGAGCGGGGAAGCGACACATGCAGGATATCGGGCGCACAATGTTAGTGAATCGCGACACAGTGCATTGTTGTTGGGAACTCCTCAGGATCGGTAAGTAAATGTGCCCCAATGAAATCTGCTCGGTGGGCCATTGGTAGCGTTCATCTTCGAGCACTGGGTATTGGTTTTTCAGACCGCAATAGTGAACCATTGCCTTAGAGCTTTGCGTTTGAGTGTGTGAAAATAGCATGTGTTCCCTCATGTTTAGCAGAACACTGCATGTATGACATACAGCTTGCTGGATACATTTTCTTGTTTCTAACTATATATTTTGGATACATACACAAATTGTTATAATTGTACCAAACTTATAAACTCCTGTGGTGCATGTTACGTACTGGATCTTTCCTATTCTACATAAGAATAGAACTGGGAGTCTTGAGGTAAGACAGCTGGTTCAGGCCATCACCCGGGGAAGAGGTTAATCGAAACAAATGTTTCTTTCACCATGCAGACGCTTTTATTTATTGGTGATGAAAGGGTGCGGCCAGGATCCGGAAGCTTGTTTTGACAATGGTACTGATTCCATAGGAATGCATTGTGCGCTCTTAGTTTTCCTGTTGATATGTCAACGGGAAACAATACAAACAAGAACTTCATTGTTCCGGTTAAACTGTTCCTAATGATCATCTTTGTAAACAGTTGCAGTGGCTGAGCCCCAACAAGTCTCTTATTGAAATGGCTCGCAGAGGGAGAAAACACATCCTTTTAAACAAAAGCAGAACATCAAGGGCAATAGGAAGTTATAAATGGCCGTATTCATTTTGGCTTAAGTTTTTCTAGAAAAAAATTCTGTCAAGAGATTTGTATGAAATAAAATTACAGATAAGGCATACCGGTAGTGTATTATAGGTTAAAAGTGATGGCAGGAAAGCTGGTGGCAACCAATTAACCACATATGTTTTCATCCTGCCATCACATCTAGCAGAAGGACCCTTTCATGACCAAGAGTCATTGGTACCTGATTGTCCCGGTCATACGTTTGCAGTTCTCTTTGCTCTTCTGCTGGATGAAGGTAGAATCTACCGCTATGATAACACATCTGAATCTTACCTGGTGCACATTGGATGCAGCAAATATTCCACCTAGAATATTGTCTGACTTTTGTGTTCTGGAGATATGCAAAGCCATATGCCACACTTATATCTTGTAATGTAAAGCAGGTGACAGACATAGAAAGAACACTGGAATGTCTGCAGGAAATTCAGCAGCATTTTCCATTGCAGAATTGGCCACCACAAAAAGAAACTCACAAAGTGCTATGGTTATGCCACCTGCATGTGGAGAACGGGCTTCCCATTGGAAAGGTTAATCTCTGCTGTGTAAACTGTATGAGTGCATGTCATTCTTTACATGGTATATGACAGGAATCGCTTACATTCCATCCATTATGCTGCAACCGTAAATTATAGAAGGTTAACCTACTCTTCAGGTAACCCACTGCAAACTCTCCCTGTTCCCAGCCCAAAAGACTGGTTAAAATCCTGAAATATTGTAAATAACATTGGAAACTATATGAATTTTATGGTTCAATAAGTACCGGTGCTTGACAACAGAGGGCGTTCCTGAGTTAAGTTAGTTTTATCATCGTTTTCTGCCATCTATCAAACGACGGAAAAACAAATTGCAGACTGATTGATTGGTTAGTTTGGATATGGCAGCCATTTGAGTAAGACGTGTTTTGTGATTTTCGCTAATTGTAATTTTAATTGTAATTTTCGCTATTGTTCCCTCGCTCTGCCATAGACTAAAGTCAGGCACATCGGCAAGATTTGACCCGATGTTGGCGATTCTGGCGGTCGCATGTATTGCCTGCATTTGGTCGGTGTCCCTTTAAGGGCAAAGTGGTGGAGGCCCTGTGATTTTCACTTAGATGGAAAAAGAGCAGTATCGTTCCGTAATTTGCTTTTTGTTTTTGGATTGGAAAAATCAGAGTAGATAAAAGCAAAGTTGGACGCTCTTTATGGGGACACTTTGCCATCTATGACCACAGTTAGATATTGGTTCAAAACGACTTTAAACGTGGGTGAACATCCGTTTTTGATGAGGAGCGACCAGGACGCCCAGTAATGTGTCACTGCCTGCTCTGCTATGAGGGAAGAGAAGAAGGAAGAGGAACATCTGGGAGTGTCAGAAGGTGAGTATGTAAGTTTATTTTTTATACACCACGGGTCTACAGGGCATCTCATTAATGGTCTCACAAGTTTTCTTTTACATTTCCATAGTTATTTCAATTGGACATTATATTTATTGCTGCACGTACTAACGTGCATAAACTCTGCATACTCTTCATATCTATGTATACAATGGTCTTGCAACTGTTAATTGTCAACATCCTAAGCATGCAACATCTAATACAGAATTGTTGAACCATCATATTAATTAAATGTTTTCTTAAATGTTGTGTTCATATTAGTGCATGTTTTGCATTAAATGACATGACATCTTTATAGCACCTTGCTAGAAAATGACCTCTACCATAGTTATGAAAACATACTATTTTTACATGTTTTCCACAGAACGATATGTTTGCACTTTTATGACTCAAGTCAATATGAGTCTGGGGGACAAGTCAGGCCTTGTAACAAGCGATTTAAACTCAGATTCTCAGAAGGAATTTAGAAATCCTTGGAATGGTATCCTTGTTAAAGCAGTCCTGGTGTTTTAATGGAAGTCAAAAGACTCCTTAAGGAGACTTTGCCATTAAAGGGTGCCGATGCATGCTCCACTGGGGATTCTGGAATGAAAATATGCAAATAGGTTCCAGGATAGGATAAGGAATACCTTGCATCTTGGCTATCTTTTAAGGAAGAGCCCAAACATCAAGCATGGTTTTTATAGAAAGCCCCATGATATAATACAGTATAATAACCAAACCAGTATTCCCTAAGGAACAGACTCCCTACTGAACGTAGCGCTGTTTCAATGTTTTTACATCTGGTGTTTTTATGGCAAATGCAGGAGTCCACCACCTCAAAGCAATGACCTGTGATGCTTTTCCCAACTCCACTTCCACCAGAGTTTAATAGACTAGTACTCTGTAAACTATGGGTGCTCATCCATGTGTTATCTTTTCTGGCTTGTTTTAAAGTGTTTTTTTGTGCATTTGAGTATGTTAAGCAAGTACATTTCCCTTTAATCCTCCTCTCATGGATTTTATCCTCTCTGACCTCAGGGTCATCCTTTTATTTCAGCTGTATTGTAATTGCTGTTAGGTTAACAGAGATTAACCTTGTTCTATATTACATACTAGCTGTAGCTCCTGGCATTGCCCTGGATAGTAAATAACTGCTTTTAGCTATAACAAAATAGAAATAAAATATTTTATCTGTCACTGACTGTAAGTCCCTGTCACAGCCTGTCTGTCAGTCAGTCAGTCCCTGTCACAGCCTGTCTGCCAGTCAGTCCCTGTCACAGCCTGTCTGCTAGTCAGTCCCTGCCACAGCCTGTCTGCTAGTCAGTCCCTGCCACAGCCTGTCTGCTAGTCAGTCCCTGCCACAGCCTGTCTGCTAGTCAGTCCCTGCCACAGCCTGTCTGCTAGTCAGTCCCTGCCACAGCCTGTCTGTCAGTCAGTCCCTGTCACAGCCTGTCTGTCAGTCAGTCCCTGCCACAGCCTGTCTGTCTCTATCCATCTCCTCATCTCCTTTCCTATAGTAACCAATCAAAGCTTACAGCTCATATTAATGACCTGTGGAAGAATAGCAACCAGTCATGGCTAAGCTTCCAACTGCCACAGCAGCAGCTCCTGGCTCCTGTATATGGTGGATAATAAGTGGATTTTGGAAAGTGCAAGGTGAAAATTTCAGCCTAAAACCTAGTCTGTGATGTTCCCTAAGTCACAGAGAGAGGCTGTGCAAAATTTGGTGACTGTAAATGGGACAGTACAGATTCCTTTATCTGACATACACACACACATAGATCCATCTTTATTTATTAGATGCCTTCTGTCTGGTGGACTTTCATTTAGATAGAAGTTGACTTACCGATTCTAACATTTTTTAGAGGGTTTTACTGCTTGAACCTAATTTAATACTAGACCCAAACTGTGTAATAGTTCAAATGTTTAAAGGGGTTGATCAGCTGTTGAATGAGACAGGAATCAGAGAACTCCTTTCCCAGTTGCACTGTTTGGATGAAAGCTTAGTTGCAGTAACTTGGTTCAGCCACTCAACAGAGAATGGAGCAATACAGCGGGTAAGAGATAGCGGCCCTCAAAGGTCTTCGTTCATATTTCTTGATAGTACACACAGGGTATGAATGGTCATGAACTTGTATTGAGGTCCGCAAGCTACAGCAGTGAATAAACTAGAAATGGCTGCAGCTCATGGCTCTTAGGCCGGCGCCACACGTAGCGCTTTGTCTGCGCTTGAAAACGCAAACGCAGACAAAGTCGCGCCCACCGGGGCGGGCCTCGGCCCGATCGCATCGGCGTTTCTATGGAAACGCCTGCGATCGAGAACGAGCCGCCGGTGTTTCGCGTTAAACACCGGCGGCTTGTTCCCGATGGCAGGCGTTTCCATAGAAACGCTGATGCGATCGGGCCGAGGCCCGCCCCGGTGGGCGCGACTTTGTTTGCGTTTGCAAGCGCAGACAAAGCGCTACGTGTGGTGCCGGCCTTAAAGCGGGGCAGAAAATTGACAGAGATTTATCTTTATTATACTTTTTTGAAGGAGTAAAGCTGTCTGTACAAGCGTGATGATTGTACAGGTGTAAATGCAACCTCTTTACAAACCTCACAGCTGCTGCTTTTGGGGAAACAAGGACTCATCAAGCAAGGACTGTGCATCATTTTACTGTTTCACTATAATGCTGTACATCAGTCGGTACATGAAAAAGGACACTGCACATCCTTGATTCATGAACCAACCATAGTGGTATGTTTTATCCCTTAAGTGAAAAAATAAAATGGTACTTTATTTCATCTCATTCAACAACGTTTTGCCTGTACCTTACAGGTTTTCTCATAAAGCTGAATAGCAGAAACATTTAGGTGAAATAAAGGCCCTCTCTATTACCTCACTTGTTTTGGAGTGCAGACCTTTTTTTGCCATTTTTTTTCCTCTGCTCTTTGCTTGGTGGAAGGATTAAGGACACCACTCTTTCTATATTTTTTTCTCAGACTGTGCTGCTGTTCCTTCTACTTTGTGCAGCACTTATTGAACGTTTTACATAAGTTTTAGGCACTTTTTTGACAAGTATAAAAAAAAGGCGGTTTGTTGAGAAAAGGGGTATGACTTTACGACAAAAATTCTGTGTGCCAAAAAATTAGGTTGGTGCAACTAAAAGACAGTGCAAAGTACGATTTAACAGTCTTAGGCTAGTTTCACACTGCCGTAGCCCAGGAGAGCATGCAGCAGTGAACTGAAGAGGAGGAGGGGTAACAATGCATAAAGGCAAGCCGTTAACATGGGGAAAGATAGAGCAAGCTCTATCTTTTCCCTGTGTACGTTATGGGGCTACACGTGTGTGTGTGCCGTACCTCTGCCGGGCGCCATTACCATCCCCACAGTGGCTGTGTGAAAGCAGCCTTAAACTACTCCAGATTGATCACCAGACACAGAGATAACTCTCTGGTCTAATACTGCTGTGCACGGGTCTAATGTGCACAGGTTTGTATGATCTTTTGCCCATTTTACAATAGATGTATTTCTTGAGCTCCTTGACATGGTTGTTGTGTAGTCTCCATTTTCCCTGCCCAGTGTAGCAAAGGGGAAAGCAGTCCGCTTTAGTCATTTTTAGTTGAGAGAACAAGCTTTTGATCATTTTTGTCTGGCAGCCAAACACTTGACTTTCCAGTCGGAGAGAAAAAAAAAACAACAGATGACAGCATTTTATTTTCAGCTCCTATTACGTCTTTATAATATGTTACCATCCAGCCTCAAACACAAAACAGCTGTGTCCTCCTCTCATTTAGCAAATGTACTGCGGAATCCCAAATACTGTACCGCGGGGTGCTGCAACTGGAACAGGCCAGCAGAAGGCTTTCCTGATACAAGCTGCAGACCCCATTAGGCCATGGAATGGGCTTAAACGTTTGCCTGCTGATTGTGGCTGCTTTTATGTAGTCTCCAGGAATTTCCCCCCGCCGTTATCACACAGCCATTTATGATGATTAAAGAGAACCCGTCATGCAAAATAACCCCCCTAATCTAAATAGATTTTCATAAACTGCCATTAGAGAGCATTGCCTATATCCCTTCATTGTCCCTCTACATGCCTGTAAACCTAAGAAATGAGGTCCTAAAGCTGTATGCAAATGACCTGTGAATGAGTCATTAGCATATTCAAGCTGTCCACCTTATTCATGAGTGGGAGGTACAGCCACACCCCCAGTGCTTGACTGACAGCCTCTACAATGATGTGATGTATAATGATGTGAGGTATAATGGTGTAATCTTTCCATGTGCTTGCTGCTGGCCACACCCCCTGCAGCCTATTTGTGTATAGGAGAGAAACAACAGCTCCAGGATGCAGCCATGTTATAGCAGAACATGTCAGGTACTTGTGTGGCTGATGTCTGTGTCTCTGTGTATTAGGAGGATGCAGCATGTCAGCAGATACAGCACACACACTAGCAATGCTTTACTATACATTACACACAGACATGAGCAGGGGGAGGAGAGGGGAGGGGGAACAGGGGTGACATCACTGCCTCTGACCATGTGACCAGCCTCATTTACATAATAAAGAAAAGATGATTAATGTATGAATTGATTAGATAAAGGCTGGGATGGGATCCTTGTGAGCTGCTCCAACAGGTAGTAGTGACAGGACTAGTGACACAGACCTGATGACAGGTGTCTTTTAAAGCAACGTTTGAGAGAGAAAGGAGAAGGTGGATTATTGTATAAAGGTAGAATTCCTGTCATGGAGAATTGGTCCATGCGAGGCCCAGCTAGTGGGCTCACAGTACCAGAGTGCCCTTATTAGAAGTCCCAGTTATAGTAACCTTATATACTGAACCAGGATGAGATCCAATAAGCATTGCAAACCAGAGAACCCCTACTTAGCTGGAGTGGGCTCTCACAAATATTGCAGTCCCTGGCAACACAGGGCGCTCTGTGTTTGGTGCTATTTTAAAGCGACACATCCTTGCTGCCTGGGAATTCAGAATGAGCTAAGAGTTGTGGACAAGGCAAGCTCATTAGAGCAAGGTGAACCTGGTGGGATGCTACAAAGATAATCCCAATTTATTTGGTGTCTTCAGGACCCAATATGATGAAAGCTACATCAAAGCAGGGAGCAATAAGTTATGGCTGAAGTTGCTATCCCAAAGTGCTTTGCATGTTGCGATAAATATGTAGGTTATGGTTGTAGCTTGGGCACCAGGTCTCTGACAGGTTCATCATTGCTGTCCTATGCTATGACACCATTGAACCTCGGTTAGGGTCATTATTAAAACTTTCAGTCAGTTTCTGCTCACATTTTAATCAAAATGTGTACTATTTTGGGTACCAGTGTATAAATAGGACATAACAGAACTAAAATAGTTGCAGAGGAGAACAACCAAGGTTATTAAATGAATAATTGGGGGACTAGAATACAATAACAGATTACTAAATTTGGGATTATTGGTCATAGTATAAAGATGGCGAAGGGTAGACCTCATTACAATGTACAAATACCTGAACCGACAGTACAAGGATCTCTTCAAAGATCTTTTTATACCTATGACCAGGACAAGGGGGCTTCCTCTACACCTAGAGGAGAGGTGATTCTACCATCAACATAGACAAAGGTTCTTTACTGTAAGAGCAGTGAGACTATGGAGCTCTCTGCCCCAGGAGGTTTTTATGGCTGATAATTTGAATGTTTAAGAGCGGTCTTGATACCTTTTTGGAAAGCAAAAATATTGCATTGCAGGGGAATAAAACTTTCTGTTGTAGTTTCAGTTGGATTGATGGACTGATATCTTTTTCTAACCTTTTTTACTATGAAGAAAATGTTAATTCAATACTTACTCCCACAAAAAGGAGTGTTTCTCAACTTTGTACTCATCCCTATTATACATAGCAGACTGAGTAGAAAGTGAAACATTCAGCCCTATAAAGGAAGTCAGCATCCCTTATAACATGCACATCCAATTGGTAATTACTGTGTTTGCTTTTCAGATGGGAAAGATTACCCCCGGATCCTGGAGAGTGACTGCTTTTCTCTGAAATAAAAGCAAAAGGCCAATTAGAGATTTAAGAGGTCAGGGGCTGAGGCAGTTTAAGAAACAGAAGCCTAAATGGGGGAATTAATCTAGGGCAAGTCATTTCAACAAAATGACCATTAGCTTTGAGAACACTGAGGAAAACGGGTAGGTTTGTGTGTGACAAACATCCATAGGAATGTAGTAGGTACGGTGAGACACAATTCTGCTGCCTCATATTTATTTCAGTGAGAAAGTTCTGTAAGTTATTGCAGTACAATGGAGCTCAGACCCTTCATGACACAAAACCTTTCTGCAGCTCAGATCTTTCACTTGAACTGTACACATGTAAAATGAATCATTCTGGAGTCAGAATATTAGGCTGTATACAGTAGTAGCAAACTCTTGGTGCAGTTATAAGGAATTACCATTGCTAGGAATGGCCCCTTCTGGTAACTGGCCCATGTCAATGAACAATGTATGAAAAATAATAGTGTCAGCAGTATGTGCTTTATGTGCCTTTTATTCACTAAAGTGGTTTTAAAGACAGATTTAGATGACAGGATAGACAGGATGTCAGGGTCGCTAGGGAGAACACTGGGACTTCTGGTTCTTCTGCTGGTGCCAGCAGCGTTCTCCGACCCCCGGCGCGTATCCGCGCAAACTCCACCTCTCGTCCCGGGCAGCAGCTGCTAAGATCTCGCGCTGTCTAGGAGTTGTGTTCGGAACTTCTGGGACTTGTGGTACCTCTGCATGATGCCTGGTTGTTCTGCACCATGAGGGGTTAATTTCCAGAAGCTGTCCAGCTCCTATCAGGTTCTGGAGGTGGAGTTCTGGCTGCATAAATTGCAGCTTCACTAGTCACTGTGCCAGTGTTTGAAATCCCTTCATCACTCGCTTGCTGCATTAGGTTGTATTGCTCTGTATCTGTATCTGTGTTGTTGTGACCTCGGCTCGTTTTTGACTTTGACTCTTTGCTTACTGATTTTGCTCTTGACGTACCCTCTCGTTGTGACTCCAGCTAGTTTACCATTCTTTTGTGTTTTATATTTGTCAGTCTGTTTGTGTTTCCCACACTTATCCAGTGTATTTCGAGTCTTCAAGTAGTCGCCCCACGGGTTAGCGTGGGGGGGCTATAGGAAGGGACAGAGGTTGGGACAAGCTCAGGGCACACTATCCCCTGTCTTCTGTGTTACCCAACCCTAACAGAAACACTGGCCCACACATTGGTCTGCGTCCTGTATCTGACCTGCTACATTCACTCCTTCCATGGAGCCTTTGTCAGCTGTGGTCGCTCAGGTCCAGACCTTAACTCAGCATGTTCAGAGTCTGTCTGCCCGTCTTCAAATGCAGGTTTCGGGGCAGACAACACCGCAGGCTCCACCACCACCTGCACCAGAACCTAAGGTTCCTCTCCTTGACTTGTTTTTTGGTGACCGTAAGAAATTTTTTTCATTTAGGGAGGGATATAAACTTTATTTTTCTTTAATTGACCTTCTTCCTGATGCTAGATTGCCAAAGGGTCGTATATATAACCTGTCAGTACCAGAACGGGAGTCACTGAAGAGTTATATTGATGAGAGTTTGGCAATCAGACATATCCGTCCCTCTGAGTCGCCCACTGGGGCCGGGTACTTTTTTGTTGAGAAGAAAGATGGTGGTTTACGACCGTGTATTGATTATCGAGAATTAAATAAGATAACGGTAAAAAACTCAGGTCCTCTCCCCTTGATCCCGGATCTCTTAAATCAGGTTTCTGGGGCCCAAGTTTCCTCTAAATTAGATCTCAGAGGGGCTTATAACCTGATTCGGATCCGGGAAGGGGATGAGTGGAAGACCGCATTTAATACACCTTTAGGACACTTCGAATACCTGGTTATGCCCTTTGGTTTGAGTGATGCCCCAGCGGTGTTTCAAGGGTTTATGAACTCCATCTTTCATGATTACATCGGTGTGTTTATGGTGGTGTATCTAGATGATATTTTGATTTTCTCTCCTGATATGATTTCTCACCAGCAACATCTCCGCCAAGTACTTACCAGGTTGCGCAAAAACCACCTCTTCGCTAAGCTGGAAAAGTGTGTTTTTTGCGTCCAGAAGGTTTCCTTCTTAGGTTATGTTGTTACTCCCTCTGATGTACAGATGGATCCGAGTAAGGTTCAGGCGTTCACGGACTGGGTTCGGCCTACCAATCTTAAGGCCCTACAACGTTTTTTAGGTTTCGCTAACTATTATCGGAACTTTATTAAGAACTTTTCCGTGATCGCCAAACACCTCACGGATCTAACCCGTAAGGGTGCTGATCCGAACAATTGGTCCCCTGCCGCTTGCTCTGCGTTTGAAACTCTAAAACCGGCATTCTCGTCAGCCCCAGTTTTGGTTCAACCTGACCTCTCTCTACCGTTTGTTGTGGAGGTAGATGCCTCCGAGGTTGGAGTAGGTGCAGTGTTGTCTCAGGGGTCCTCCACTCTCACCAGACTTAGGCCCTGTGCATATTTCTCTAGAAAGTTTTCTTCTTGTGAGAGGAATTATGATATTGGTAATCGAGAGCTTCTTGCCATTAAGTGGGCATTTGAAGTCTGGCGACACTTTTTGGAGGGAGCTCTTCATCTGATAACTGTGCTCACGGATCATAAGAACTTAGTATTTTTGGATACTGCTAAGCGTTTGAACTCACGTCAGGCTAGGTGGGCCTTGTTTTTCTCTCGCTTTAATTTTGTGGTCACCTACCGACCTGGGTCAAAAAATGTGAAGGCTGATGCCTTGTCCCGTAGCTTCGGGACTCCTGAGCTTCCAGAGGCTACTGACCGGAATATTTTGTCTCCAGGTGTTGTGCTGGCAGCTGTCTCCTCCCACCTCTCCACTGAAATTTTAGCAGGACAAAGATCTGCACCTAAAGACCTTCCGGAAGGCAAATTATTTGTTCCTCTTTCTTGTCGTTTGAGAGTGTTGGAGGAGACGCATTGCTCGGTATTGGCAGGTCATCCGGGAATGCGGAGTACCTTGGATCTCTTAAAAAGAAGTTACTGGTGGCCTCACATGACTAATGATGTGCACGCATTTGTCCAAGCCTGTCAGGTCTGTGCGCGAGGAAAGACTCCCAGGAGACGTCCTGAGGGGCCTCTTCTTCCGCTTCCAGTTCCCAAAAGGCCATGGTCTAAAGCAGTGGTTCTCAACCTTTGTAATACTGTGACCCCGCAATATAGTTCCTTATGTTGCAGTAACCCCAAACCATGTGATTCTCTGCAAAAACGCAATAAAATCATGGCCTTTGATGGCTTTAGGTGACCCCTGTGTTTTGGTCATTCAACCCCCGTTGGGGTCGCGAACCACAGGTTGAGAACTGCTGGTCTAAAGTGTCTATGGATTTTGTCACTGATCTGCCAGCATCTCAAGGCTATACAGTGATTTGGGTGGTAGTGGACCGTTTCTCTAAGATGGGACACTTTGTTCCATTAAAAAAGTTACCTTCAGCTGAAGAATTGGCTGAATTGTTTATACAGAATATTGTACGCCTCCATGGTATACCAGATGATATTGTGTCAGATAGGGGCGTACAATTTGTTTCCAGATTTTGGCGAGCATTTTGTTCTAGACTGGAAGTTAATTTGTCGTTCTCGTCGGCGTTTCACCCTGAGTCTAATGGTCAGTCCGAGAGAATGAATCAGGAGATGATTCAATATCTGCGACTCTTTGTCTCGGACAGTCAGGACCAGTGGGTGAAATTCCTTCCGTTGGCAGAATTTGCTATTAATAATCTCTGTAGTTCTTCCTCTCTGTTTTTATGCAATTATGGTTTTCATCCTTGTTTCTCCTTTTCTTCTGTGCCTGTCTATAATATTCCTCGGGCGGAAGCTATTACATCCAAGTTGCGCACGCTCTGGTCGCAAGTTCAGGAGAATATTCAGAGGGCACAAAATTCTATGGTCCAACAGACTGAAAGAAGGCGCACTAACTCCGATACGTTTGTGGTGGGGGATAAAGTGTGGTTATCAACAAAAAACCTTAAATTGAAGGTCCCCTCTTTGAAGTTTGCGCCCAGGTTTGTGGGTCCATTTGTTGTTACTGAAATTGTTAACCCGGTTTCCTTCAAGATTATTCTTCCAGCAGGGTGGCAGGTTCATAACACCTTCCATAAGAGTCTTCTGAAGCGCTATGTTGAGCCTGTTTTGCCTCTTCCTGACTCTCCTTCTCCATCTATTGTGGAGGGGAGTCTGGAATTTAAGGTGGAAAAAGTTGTGAATTCCAGATGGGTAGGTAACTCCCTGCAGTACCTGGTCCATTGGAAAGGTTTTGGTCCTGAGGATAGGTCTTGGGTTCCGGCTAGGGATGTTCATGCTCCGCGGTTACTCAGGTTATTTCATCAGGCCTATCCTCAGAAGCCATCTTTAAGATCTAGGGGTCCGAAGGGGGGGTTACTGTCAGGGTCGCTAGGGAGAATGCTGGGAATTCTGGTTCTTCTGCTGGTGCCAGCAGCATTCTCCGATCCCCGGCGTGTATCTGCGCAAACTCCACCTCTCATCCCGGGCAGCAGCTGCTAGGATCTTGCGCTTTCTAGGAGTTGTGTTCGGAACTGCTGGGACTTGTGGTACCTCTGCATGATGCCTGGTTGTTCTGCACGATGAGGGGTTAATTCCGAGAAGCTGTCCAGCTCCTATCAGGTTCTGGAGGTGGAGTTCTGGCTGCATAAATTGCAGCTTCACTAGTCACTGTGCCAGTGTTTGAAATCCCTTCATCACTCGCTTGCTGCTTTAGGTTGTATTGCTCTGTATCTGTATCTGTGTTGTTGTGACCTCGGCTAGTTTTTGACATTGACTCTTTGCTTACTGATTTTGCTCTTGACGTACCCTCTCGTTGTGAACAGTGTCAGCGTCAACACCCTTAGTAGCAGCAGCACAGAGTGTTGCAGCTTCAGGTGAATGAGATGAATCTACACAGCTGCCATTATATAGAGATAAACAATGATAACATACAGTGGCCCCTTTGAAGAGGGGATCATTGAGGTGCTGAGTGAACTCACAAATTGAATATTTATCATGAAAACCCTTCTTAATCCCAGGACGCAGCGTTTTTTCACTGTTTTTTTTGCTCTCCAACTTAAAAATCCATAACTTTTTAATTTTTCTGTGTACAGAGCTGTGTGAGAGCTTATTTTCTGCATAACAAATTTTACTTCTTGTTAACATTATTTATTATTCTATCCCGTGTACTGGGAAGGTGGAAAAAAAATTCAAATGTGTGAAATTGGCAAAAAAAAAAGCACAGGTCTTAGTTTTTTAGACTTTCACTTTGTGCTCCAAATGATACATCTACTTAATTCTTTCGATCACAGGAATACCAAATTTATATAGGTTTTAATGTGTTTTAATACAATTTCAAAGATTTAACAAATGTGTACAGAAAAAAAATGTATTTCCCCATCTTCTGACACTAATAACTTTTTCATACTATGTTGTATGGAGCTGTATGAGGTGTCCTTTTTAGCAACATGAGCTGACTTTTTCATTGCTACCATATTTAGGACTGTGCGATCTTTTGATAATCAATTAGCACGAAGAATGTCCTTTTAACCTGAAAGGGAAGGGATAGACTGCTTATCAATAGACCTTTTTCCTTAGAAGAATATAACTTTCTTAGAAAACTCAATTGCACTAGATTACATTCTCTGGGCACAGTCCTTGGTGAAAAGGAAAAAGTAAAGAAGGATCTCTGCTTCTGATGAAGGGCACAGTCCTTAGTAAAAGTAGACAATATCTGCTTTCAGCAGAGAGTGGTACTTTCTAGCGTAACTGAGGGTAAGTTCAGGAAAGTTTAGAGAACAAAGCATATGAGTCCAGGATAGTCTCTGGCTCTTGATGCATCTGGGATTATGGGCTCAGCTCAACTGGGAGAAAAATATCAGCAGAATATATGCAAGAAAGTACCCGGTTTAGGGTTGCAGTTCTTAAGGGAGGTGTTGGGAGATCTGACCACAAGTGTTCCTCCTCTGGATTGGAGTATAGAGGCTTCTCTGGGTCTGGAATCCATTTGACCGCGGCAGCCCAAGATCCTCAAGGTCCCTCCTGGAGATTTAATTCAATATACTTTCCCGCTTCCAGAAACTACGGTTCCTCATCGAGGGAAGAAGTTGTGGTCTCGCCATGATGAGCACTTCCTCTTTGCTCCACAAGGCACACTGGAGTTCTCTTTCTGGGCTGTGGTGGAGCAGGATGGCGGAGCATAGGTCCTTCCAGCCAGGAGCTGTGGTAGAGTGAATTTTCTCCTGCGCCACAGGGCCCTCAGGGAGGATTCGTGCAAGGGCAGAGTTTAGAGCGATCAGCCTGTGGGTTCCCACCAGTGAGTTTTGGCGGACCGGAATTTCTTGCTGTGTAGCACAGAGTTTGCAAGAGT
This sequence comes from Engystomops pustulosus, assembly GCF_040894005.1. NCBI lineage: Eukaryota > Metazoa > Chordata > Amphibia > Anura > Leptodactylidae > Engystomops > Engystomops pustulosus. The sequence goes on from NC_092416.1 coordinate 120,325,739, forward strand.
TAACAATTAAAGCACTACAGCGGCAGATGTAGCAGAGCGGACACAGTTGTTTGTGGGTATTTAACGCTGTTGGTGCTGGAGCAGCGCTCGACAGCACAAGGCAGCAATATAACGCAGTCTGTTTCCAATCACATTAGGGCCTTAACTCATATGGCAGCAGGGTTGGGCAGCACAGTTAAATAAATAGACAGTTCAAAGTACCAGCATAAGGCACAGAAGTTAATCCTGTTAATGATGCCACTTGCAACATCCCCCAATGGGGCCTAGACTTTCTTTGGTGGTTGTAGAAAACCGGAGCCCAGAATACTGGAGTGTCTGGCTTATGCGGCCCCGGGCACGCTATGGTCACGGTGCTTGGTATTGGCATCAGAGGACGGGCCTACTGCCTGCCGGGTCTCCAGCAGATGGTGTGTGCAAGAAGAGTAGAGGGAGAGTCGGATGAAAGAGGTTTCTCCCTGGGGCAACCCCTGAGGTGTATATTGGAATCCCTGGGTGGTAAAAGATGGGGAGCCCGTGATGATGAAGCAGCCTGATCCAGGGATCACACGGAGGCACGTTGTGCAATCAACTCACGGTTCTTTATTGGAACTTGAACAGCAGGCAACAGCCTAACATCAACAGCAGGTTCAGCAGGCTGAAGAGCTGGTCGGAGATACCCGTTCCACAGGAAGGGTTGCTCACAGCCTGGTATTAGCTTCAGGCTGGGCTGGTAGATGAAGTCCGGACAGTGGCCCTCTGCTCTGAGGCTTAGTCTCCTGACTTGCCCAAGGGGTTTCTATACTCCCCTAGTGAAGTGACAGCACTCTCCAATCAGCTTCCAGCTTGCTTTACAATAATAACACAGCATATCGCTGGTTACAGGCAATTGATATGTTATCTCTTGTCCTCCCAGGCAGTGGTCCCACCTGCAATTAGAAAGTTCCCCATTTTGGAGACCTCCTAATGAGGTGATCAGTCTCCCTAGGCAACTCCTAATGTGGAGAGAGTGCTATTCGCAACAACTACCTACCCTATGCATCGGCAGGATTGTTACAGATGCACTCTGTTTAATTTGACACCAGAATTGGGTTTCGTGTTTAGCAGATATAGAGGTTTGAAGTTGGCTATTGTTATTACCTAAATTAACGTGCTTTTGTCAATGTGTCACAGTAAGGCTACATTCACACAATGTATACACAATGTATGCGGCGCTGGGGAGAGGAGCAGGGGATGAGTGCTGCTCACCCCAGCCCCTCTCCATAGGAATACACAACGCACAGCGCTGCATTCTGTTGGAAGATGTCCTATCTTTCTACTGGCACCGTACCGCTTCCGTACGGCGCCGTAAGGCCATAGAAGTGTACGTATGTACGTCCCCCATACGTTCGTGTGAATGTAGCCAAAAAGCTGCCGTATATTTACGTGGAGTGGTCGTGAAGAGGTTAATTTTATGTTTCAAATTTTAATCCCCCATCTACCTTCCAAAAACCATAGCATAATTTTTTTATTTAGAGGACCGTATTAGGGCTTGTTTTTTGCAGGACAAATTGTACTTTCTAGTGGAACAATTTAATATTCTTTGCAATATACTGGGAAGCTGGAAACAAAATTACAAATGCAGTGAAATTGCCTTTTTACTATGGTTTTTGTTTTTACGACTTAGGCTGTGAGGTCCAAATAACAATGAATGATTAAAGGTCCTCTTCTAAATTCATGGACCGTGGATCATTAGCATTAGAAAAGCCTTGTCTTGAAAGCAGATAAATGTTTAGTTATTTGCAAATGACTTCAATTCTTGTTTCCCATCACTGGTCCAGTTTCACAGGGGAGCAGGGCATTGTCACTTGAGGCTGAGTGGAAAGCAGTAATAGAGAGCGTACAATAGACTACTGAGCTGCTTATTTACTTATAACTGAAAATAAACATTTCTTTTCAGGTATTCTTATGATACAGGTAACTTCACCTGAAATATGATTGGTTTATATATGACCGGGTTCTCCCTACCCTGATGAGGCACATCACTTACCATACTGATCTTACATTAAACCACCTACACAGTGGGGGAAAATGTATTTAGTCGGTCACTGATTGTGCAAGTTCTCCCATCTTAAAAAGATGAGAGAGGCCTGTAATTGATATCATAGACCTCGTACGAAAGACCAAATGTGAAAAGAAATTCAGAAAATCACATTGTCTGATTTTTAAAGAATTTATTTGTACATTATGGTGAAAAAGAAGTATTTGGTCAGTAACAAAACTTCATCTCATACTTTGTTCTATATCCTTTGTTGGCAATGACAGAGGTCAAACATTTTCTGTAAGTCTTCACTAGGTTGGCACACACTGTTGCTGGTATGCTGACCCATTCCTCCATGAAGATCTCCTCTAGAGCAGTGATGTTTTGCGGCTGTCGCTAGGCAACAAGGACTTTCAACTCCCTCCAAAGGTTTTCTATGGGGTTGAGACCAGAAGACTAGAAGTGGCTAGGCCACTCAGTACCTTGAAATGCTTCTTGCGAAGCCACTCCTTTGTTGCCCTGGCGGTGTGCTTGGGATCATTGTCAAGCTGAAAGACCTAACCACATCTTCAGTGTCCTTGCTGATAGAAGTAGGCTTACAATCAAAATCGCACGATACATGGCCCCATTTATTCTTGTACAGTCTGGGACTGCACTATCTGAGTCCCTGGCAGCATAGTGTGTTACTGACCGTAGCCTTTGTTACATTGGTCCCAGCTTTCTGCAGGTTAGTCAATAGGTCCCCCTTGTGGTTCTAGGATTTTTGCTTATGCTTGTGATCATTTTAACCCAATGGGGTGAGATCTTGCCCGGAGCGCTGATCAAGAGAGATTATCAGGGGTCTTGTATGTCTTCCATTTTCTAATAATTGCTCCCACGGTTGATGTTTTTTTTTCACACCAAGCTGCTGCCTATGCAGATTCAGTCTTCCCAATCCCGGTGCAGGGCTACAATTTTGTTTCTGGTGTTATTCGACAGAATTTTGGTCTTCACCTTAGTGGAGTTTGGAGTGTGACTATTTGAGGTCGTGGACAGGTGTCTTTTATAATATAAGATAACAAGTTCAAACAGGAGCCATTACTACAGGTAATGAGTGGAGGGAAGAGGATCCTCTTAAAAAAGAAATTACAGGTCTTTGAGAGCCTGTACTTTTGCTTTTTTTGTAGGTGACCAAATTATTTTTCACCATAATTTGCAAATAAATTCTTTACTAATCAGACAATGTGATTTTCTGGATTTGTTGTCACATTTTGTCTCTCATAGTTGAGGTCTACTTATGATGTTAACTACAGGTCTCTCATCTTTTTACGTGGGAGAACTTTCACAATTGGTGGCTGACTCAATAGCTTTTTTTTCCCCACTGTAATGTACCTACTTGTGGTGAAAACCTTTTGGAATGGTATCTTGCTGATCATCATGTGGTAAATGCCTATGAGCCTTTTATTTGTCAGAAAAATGTTTCCACAGGTCATGTATCAGATGGAAGACTTTCTCTGCTGTCATTTTCTTCTTTATTCAAGTCCATTAAAACCCAGGTCTGCACATAAAACCCGTGCAGTCTTGTAATGCTAATGGAATTCAACCACATTCATCCTAAAGAGATTAGACAAAACATTTATCAGTGGTGCACAGTGTCTTTATTTATTCTGTCCATTGACAAGCCCAGGGAGGATTACCAGCCAGAAAAAGATTTAACCAAGAGAACCCGTCCGCTGCTGGCTTCTAATGGGGAAAGTGCTTGGCAGATATATAGAGCAAGTCAGGCACATTTTCTATAATTTATTACACACTAAAGAGATTTTTCATTTTTTTCTCTGTTTGCTTGAAGTGTAGCAATGGTATAAAGTGTTGGCTACAATGTAAGCTCTCGTTGGATTATTAGAGCAACCCTTGCTGAATTTTTTTTGGAGCATTTTATTTATCTGTTTTTCGAATGCGCACTTTACAGCGAGCGGTCTGGGTCCCTACAGCCCTTGCGATAGCACATTTACAACGCAGGCTTTAGGCGGTCAGAAAGCCACATATTGGGGCACATTTACTTCACCCGAAGTGCATTGTCCGACCGGAATGCAGTGTGCTGCTATTCACTAAGATCATGCGCCCGATATCGTGCATGTGTCGCTTCCCGGCTCAGGTTCACCTTCTGCTTCCTGGTGTATGTAAGTGCATTGTGCGACACAATTTGAATGTTAAATCCCACACTCAGTTCAAATCAGTTGGACTGCCAGACGGGCCGCCTCCAATTTCTGTTGCATGAAAGCCGGTGCCATTGCGGCAAAATCCGATTGTGTGCAACATAATCCCCTGCTAAATACCTTTCCCAACGGCACAAATCCCGAAAATGTCGTGAAGTCCCACAGAAATGCGATCCGTGGACCCTTAGTAAATAAGCCCCATTGTGTCCATTTCACGGGACCCATGCAGAGTAGACAGAAGCGGAGAAGTATCCCTTATGTCACATGCTCACAGACATGGGCATTATTGGGCCACAAACTATGGGCCCATGTTTTTTTTTCAGCTCACATGTCTGTGTGTGAGGTCCGTTAACGCGTCAGTAAAAATAACTCCTGGAGCAAACATGGGCAGGAATAGACTTTGCTTTATAATTTGCGACTGAGGCAGTTGGCTTGTACATGGGGCTCTGGAAACCATGGCCATGTGTACAGTATGAGCCTATAGAAATGCATGGGGACGTGTGCTAACCACTGAATCCAGAACCAGCACTCGTCTGTGTGCATGAGGCGTGTAAGTTTAGGTTTCAGGATCAGCAGTTGCATCTTTAAAAGGGTTCTCCGTATTACTACAGAGTAACATCCAGGCTATCCCCGTATGAGTTAAAATAAAAGAAACAAATACTTGTTTACCTGTAACCTACCCTCCCTCTTGAGTGAGTGGTCAGCAAATGTTGAGAGCGTCCAGAAATCTGCAGGGGGATCTGATAAAACTTTTGATCAGGAACAAATCAAAGTCAGAAATCTAGCATTGTGCTTTTTTTACTGTATTAAAATGGAGAATTTAAAATAGAACTGAAATGTGAACTGAACAGACAGAGAACTAAATATTATGGGGCAGATTTGTCAAGCTGTCTGAAAGTCAGAATACTCCTAGTTGCCCATGGCAACCAATCACAGCTCCCCTTAAAAATATTCATGAGCACTGGTAAAATAAAAGCTGAGCTGTGATTGGTTGCTGTGATTGGATGGTGTGATTCTGACTTTCAGACAGCTTGATAAATCTGCCCCAATGTGATGGTAGGTTACCACTAAAAATCATCAACCATCTCCTACCTGGCTCCCAACTCTCTTCTAGTGGTATGCTAGCTGAGAGGCAGTAGTTAATGCTTTACATGCAGCGGTCAGAGTGAGAGCGTTAAATGGTATTTTACCTAATGAAGGCCCCCAAGTTTTTCCTTAGCACATGCCTATTTGTCTATGCCAGAAATATATGCTACCTATCAGTAATACTGACACTACATACAATACATTTGTACAAGAGATTAAAAACCTGCATGTTTGAAGAATATCTACCATTGAAATCAAGCATGATAACAAGGTACCATGACCGTGGTAATCTTCTATTTGTTATCCATGGCCTATTTCCTTCTAAAAAAAATTCTAAATTACGCTAATGAATCTGAAGGGCTGTGGTCGGTGTTATCAGAGCCCCTCAGTGCTGTAGCCTCACACTCTGTTACAGTAAGCAGGTCTTCTGCCTCCCAGCACTTCCTGCTGCTGCTATATTATACAGACTGAGGCTGGATTCACACGACCGGTGCCCGCCGTACCGTAGCACGGCGGGCACACAGCAGCGCGCGGGGAGAGGAGGAGGGGGAGAGCGCTGCTCACCCCCGCCCCTCTCCATAGGGATATATGGCGCACGGCGCCGTATGCCCTGAAAAAATAGGACATGTCCTATTTTTTCACGGGGCACGGAGCAGTACGGTGCCGCACGTGTGCTGCACCGTACCGCTCCCGTAGGGCGCCGTGCGCCCATTGCCGTCTATGGGGGACGTATATCGGCCGTATATACGTCGGCCGTATATACGTCCCCCTTGCGGTAGTGTGAATGCAGTCTGAGGGAGGAGGGATACTTTAATAATAAGTTTATTATCAGCAAAGGCTACTGGGGCATGTGCTAGCCTGGGAGATAAGGCTGCTCCACGCCCCAGTAGCCTCTTAATTTACATATTATTACAGTTAATTTAAATATTATTAAAATTAAGTTTTTAACAAGTTAGGTTAGGTTCTTGGATTATTAAATTACAGATTAGGGCAGAGGTAGACAGGAGGAATCTACCATCAGATCTACTTGGTAGATTTCTTTCAAAAAAATAAAAGCAAAATTGGTGGGTATATCACTGCCCCCATAGCAGTAAGCACTCACAACACCGTGGCCGGGCCAGTGGGCAAAATATAGCACATGTCATATATTTTGGTGTTTGGGGACATGGCCTATTAACTTTCATAGGGAAGGGGTGAGCAGCGCACCTGGCCATGCACACGTTAGAGGCATCCAGCCCAAGGATGCTGGGTCTTTTTTCAGTTCTCTATTTAATTTTCCTAAATAGCAATAACATACAAACAGTGTACAAGTGGAAAGAATATGATATGAAAACAAGCAACTCATCAGACACCATCATAGGCAATACAACAGAAATGTCATATGCAAGTACCCGCTGGCTGAGAGAGGGGAGACTAGTTGACAAACCAAGACAAACTACAAGACAGAGTGGGAAAAAAATTAGAAGTAGAAGATAAAGCGATTGAGATGGGGAGAAAAAAAATAGGGGAAGGGGTGGGGGAATGAGAGGGAAAGAAAGAAATTGGAAAACCTGACTATAGTCTAGAACTGAGGGGAGTAGAAATGGGCAAAATGGGCATAGAGCAGGCGAAACCCCCTTTAAGGACTGTTACTAAGCAGGGATCTACAGACATCAGACTGCTGGAAGTACATCCAAGGTGTTCAGGAAGCATGCCTATTTTTCTTTTTTAACCACTTAACAAAAATTAAAAATTATCTAATAAAATCAAAACCCCAAGATGGTAACAACAAAAGTCAAACATACTACAAAAAATCCATAAAATTAGTATGGATTATTATGACTGAAATGATGCAAACACATAATTTAGTACAGTAGGTAAACACTGTAAATTTAAAATAGAAAGTGTCTTTTTCTCTGATTTTACCCCCAAAGAGGTACTAATAAAAGTTTGTCAATAAAATCTAAAATGATTTTTAAAAAATCCACTCAGCTCACAAAATATAAGCCCCATGTCTTGTGATGGCTTTTAGAAGTTAAAGGCGTATTCCCATTTCAGCAAATAAATGTTATTGTTTGAATATTGAAAAGTTATGCAAATTTCGAATATACTTTCTGTATCAGTTCCTCATAGTTTTATATAAGCTTCATTGTTAACTTCCAGTGGACAGAAATCCATCCGTGGTGGCACAAGTGCACTGCTCGTTAGCACCACAGAGAATAATCAGAACTGTGTGTTATAACGAGCTGTGCACCTGGGTGACCATGGACAGATTTCTATCCACTGGAAGTAAACATAGAAGCTTTCTTTACAATGACAGCAAGCAGAGATCCAAAAGGTTTATTGGAAAACAGTATAGTTTTTCATCATACAAACATCCTGTATCTTACCCTAGATAAAGGCTTGTTATCCTTTTCTCTTAAGCGTAGGGCTCCCTCAAGTGTGCAAATTGTAAAACCAGCAGCAAAAATACTTTAACAGTCTGATGACGGATAATGTAGTGTTGTGCAGTAATTTAATAATAACATTTATTAACATATTCCACAGCGCATTACAAATTATGCTTCTCCTTACAGAGACTTTGGCAGTAAGGCTGCCTTGCAGGTGTATGAAGATTTATGGATCGCAGGCGTTTCCATAGAAAAGGGTGATGTCACACGTGGCATTTTTAAGCCGTTTTTGGGCCCTTTTTAGTTAGTGCGTTTTCAGATTGTAAAAAACGCACGCGTTTTTGTCCGTTTTTCATTGCGCAATTTCAGAAAAACAGACAAAAACGCATGCGGTTTCAAAAAACGCATGCGTTTTTTAATGCATGCGTTTTTAACGATCTGAAAACGCACTTAGTGAAAACGGCCCAAAAACCCTTAGGGTGATGTCACACGTTCAGTTTTTCAGATGCAGTTTTTGATGCCCAAACCAGGAATGGAATAAAAGTAGGAGCAGCACCTTTCAATTATTTGTCTCACCGATTATGATCCTCACCTGCTTTTGGCTTCAAAAACTGCATCTGAAAAACTGACCGTATGCCATCACCCTTAGGGTGATGTCACACATGGCGTTTTTGGTCCGTTTTAAAACATCAGTTTTCAGTCCGTTTTTGGCAGTTTACCATGCGTTTGGCTGCTTAACCCCTTAACGCTCTGCGCCGTAGCTCTACGGCGCAGAGGTATAAGGGATGTATGAAGAGGGCTCACGGGCTGAGTCCTCTTCATACAGAGGTGGGGGTTTTTGCATATTGCACAAAACCCCCACCGCTAATAACCGCGGTCGGTGCTTGCACCGATCGCGGCTATAAACCCCTTCAACGCCGCCGACAAAGTCGCCGGCGGCGTTTAAAAGACGGCGGCGCGCGGGCGCCGCCATCTTTTTTCCGATCGCCACGCCCCCGAACGTCATCGGGGGGCGGCGATCGGTTGCCATGGTAGCCTCGTGTCTTCTTTTGACACGAGGCTATCTGGCAGCTGCAGATTCGTTACAATGAGCCAGTGGCTCATTGTAATGAATGTGCTGCAAAAATGCCATATATTGCAATACAGAAGTATTGCAGTATATGGTAGCAGCGATCTGACCATCTAGGGTTAATGTACCCTAGATGGTCTAAAAGATAGTGAAAAAAAAAATTAAAAAAAAAGTTTAAAAAATAAAAAAAATTAATAAAATATTAAAAGTTCAAATCACCCCCCTTTCCCTAGAACGGATATAAAACATAATAAACAGTAAAAATCACAAACATATTAGGTATCACCGCGTCCCAAAATGCCCGATCTATCAATATATAAAAACGGTTACGGGCGGCGGCGACCTCCGAGGCGGGAAATGGCGCCCAAATGTCCGAAATGCGACTTTTACACCTTTTTACATAACATAAAAAATTAAATAAAAAATGATCAAAATGTCGCACAGACCTCAAAATGGTAGCAATGAAAACGTCGCCTCATTTCGCAAAAAATGACCCCTCACACATCTCTGTGCGCCAAAGTATGAAAAAGTTATTAGCGTCAGAAGATGGCAAAAAATTTTTTTTCTTTTTTGTACACATTCGTTTAATTTTTGAAAATGTATTAAAACACAAAACCTATATAAATTTGGTATCACCGCGATCGCACCGAACCAAAGAATAAAGTAGGCATATTATTTGGAGCGAAGAGTGAAAGTCGTAAAAACTGAGCCCACAAGAACGTGACGCACGTGCGGTTTTTTTTCAATTTTTCCACATTTGGAATTTTTTTTCAGCTTCGCAGTACACGGCCTGTTAAAATAAATAACATTACGGGAAAGTAAAATTTGTTACGCACAAAATAAGCCCTCACACAGGTCTGTACACGGAAAAATGGAAAAGTTATGGATTTTTGAAGTTGGAGAGCGAGAAATGAGCCGGAAAACCCTCCGTCCTTAAGGGGTTAAAACCTGTTTATCTATTAAGAAAAACGGACCAAAAACACCATGTGTGGCATCACCCTTAGGCAGCTTGATGTTTAAACGAACCTGTCATCAGGAATCTACTCCATTTAGATTAATCCACATCGCCTGGTAGTGATTGAGGGTGAGTTTTTTTTTGGGGGGGGGGGGAGGGGGGGGAGGCTTTGCTGCTTTGTGGCTGCCGCTGTGTATTATGGCAGTATATGGTAGGATCAATCAGAGTAACCTTGGGGGTAAAAAATAAAATAACAAAAGTTAAAAAAAAATTTAATAAAATAAACCTAAAGATTCAAATCACCCCCTTTCTCTAGAACTGATATAAATAAACATGTTAAATAAACACAATAAAATCATAAACATGTTAGATATCGCCGTGTCCCAAAATGTCCTATCTATCAAAATATATTAACTGTTATTAACCACGTTACGGAAAATAGCGCCCAAAGTCGAAAAAGCCATTTTTTTGCTGTTTTTTAAAAAATATAAAAAAATTCAATAAAAAGTGATCAAAAGGTTGTACAGTTCTTAAAATGATAGCACTGAAAATTTCATAAAAAGTCACAAAAAAATGACAACAGACACAGCTCTGTACACCAAAGTATGAAAAAGTTATTAGCGCAAGAAGATGGCAAAATTAAGATTTTTTTTTTTTTTTGTACAGGTGGTTTTAATTTGGTATCCCCATGATCGAAGTAACCAAAGAATAAAGTAGACCTATCATTTGGGGCGCACAGTGAAAGCTGTAAAATCCAAGCCCACAAGAAAATTGTGCAAATGCAGTTTTTCACAATTTTCTCTCCATTTGGTATTTGGTATAGATTTATGAAGGTGGGGAGTAAAAAATGGAAACACAAAAACGAAAATGGGCCTCAGCGTTAAGGGAGCTGCCTTACAAGGTAGCTAAGAGGCAGCGTTTTTCTTATCCCAACCTTGTATGCATATTTGGATATTTTGAAGGATAATGTTGACATTGAAGTAATTTATATGTATGGTAAGTACATCTGCATTTACTAATCCTCTTACTATCATCATTTTTTATTTGCAGGTTTCTACATGGCTTTTATTCAGAGCCTGGACTTTTTCCACTGCATCGAAGAGCACAGAAAATGCCTGTTGAAAGCTATACAGAGAATGGATAGTCAAAATGTAGTAAAGGAGTTGACACCTAAACCTAGGTACAAGGTTAGATGATTGGGTACAGACACAGGGGCACATATACTAAGATGCTTGTGCCAGTTTTCTGTTGGACTTTGCACATTCTTTCTAGTGCTAACTGCTTGCAAAGGTATTTAAAGTGTAACCGTCATTTCAAAAAACTTTTGATATGTTGTAGGGCAGGTAATTTTAAGCACTTTTGAAATTGGATTAGTTACCCAAATCTTGCTCCTTTCTCTTGTATTCTGCAGACTTCCACTAGATGTCAGCAATCTCACATATGTCTGTTGCTAAGCTCATCCCGTCTTCAGAAAGCAGCAGAGACTACGGAGGGAGAGACATGCCCCCATCTCTCTCCCTCCAATCAGCTGATCACCTCATGTCTCAGGGTGCGTTCACACGTTGCAGTTAAAACTGCATCGCAATCAGCTTTGAGGTGGTTTTAGGTGCAGTTTTGTCAATTGAAAAGGTGAAAGACATGAACTGAACAAGTGAATGACATTTGTGGAGCAGCTTTCCCCTAAAACCACCTCAAAGCTGATTGCGATGCGGTTTTAACTGCAACGTCTGAACGCACCCTCACTGCCCCAGCACTGTCATGTGCAGGGAGAAGCCCTAACTAATATAATAACCAAACACCTAAACTCTCATCTCTTCCCTCAGCTTTCCCCACACTTGTGTATAAGCAAATAATCCACACAGACAGAAACTGCAGCCCCCCTTCACCTCACACAAGGAAGTGGCAGGAGACACTCTCCAAGTCTGCAAGCTCTGACCTCATGTGCTGTGCTGGAGTGTTACTTAGATAAGTAGGTACATAGATAGTGTGTGTGTATATATATATATATATATATATATATATATATATATATTATAATAGATAGATAGATAGATAAAAAGTAGAAGATCCAGAGCAGCACAGCTAACGGTGGGTGCAGAAGCCAGTGATCCCTTGGCCAGGGTCTCCGATAAAGCTTCACCCCTTTCACCACTACAAGGATACAAGGAGGGCTGCCTCTTCACTGAACCTAGATAGATAGATATAGATACACAGATAGATAGATATATGGATAGGAGATAGATAGATAGATATGATATAGATAGGATATACATAGATGGCTAGGGGATAGAAAGATATTAGATAGCGGATAGATATGAGTAGATAATAGACAGATAGATATGGGCTAAGTAGTTAGATATTAGATATATAGCTCTGGTCTCATTGGTCAGCAGCAGGGGTTTGTGATGAGGTCTCAGGAGGCAGACTCCGCCCCTCCATCTTGCTGATTGTAGTTTTTTTGAGAGCTGGAAACCCTGGTTGCTATGGGCCAAAATAGGCACTAAATGAGGGCCGGGAGGCAAAATACTTTAAGGAATGATTCCCAGGGACACCTGGAGCAGAATTATGTATTTTAGTTTTTTTTTGCTAAGAATGACAGTCAGACTTTAAGAAGTGTCTACCGTGACCCTTTTGTGTTGCCGCTGCACTATTCTACACTCAACACATTTCACCACTGAAATGGGCGTTCCAGTGCTCAGTCAGACCGTGTACCACATTTATCATGCAAAGTCCGACAATGTAGGGATATTTACTATTTATTTAGTTTTATATCAGTTCTTGGGAAAGGGAATTAATTAGAAATTTTTATGTACTTTTTTTTTATTTTTATTTTTTTTACAATTTTTAGACCATCTAGGGTTTTTTAACAGTGCTATGGAGAGGGAAGGGGCTACCCCTACTCCTCTCCATGGCGTTGGACGTATGCCCACCCGGCCATAGCCATTCGGGGATACGTCAGTGTAAATGGAGTCCCAGGCTACATTCACACAACCAGTGGGGGACGTATCTACGGCCGCTGTATATACGTCCCACATAGGCTGGCAATACGCACATGGCGCGGTACGGAGGAGCACTGTACCGTTCCCTACCCGGGAAAAGATAGGACATATCCTATCTTTCACCCTACTACGCCGCCGTGCGCCATATATCTTCATGGAGAGGGACGGTTGAGCAGTGCTACGGTACAGCGGGCACATGTGTGTGTGAATATAGCCTTAGGCTGTTATGGCCTTTGATAAATTTACCAGTAAGAAGGGTGAGTGTAACTGGGAATGTGACTAGAGCTCATCCGGTGAACAGACAGTCAAGAAGATCAGATAAACAGAGGAAAAAGGTGCAGTTTCAAGTGCAGTAGAGTGAGCTTGTACATGGATGTGATTTAGCAAAATAGATATGTGCTCACCTTGAATGCTATTATTATAGCGTAAAGCTAAACACTGGCAATGTGAAATGCAGCCTGCATGACAGAGAAGGCATACATTGAGAGAAACATACAGGTAGGCCCCTTTTGGCCCACATCTGATAGTACCATTTTAAGGACATATTTAGCATTTATGTTAGGAGATTTCCTGGCGAACACACTGAACATGTTGAAAATGAAATGAAGTGTGCACCGCGCCTAACGGAAGTGCTCATCCATCAGAACTGTTCTTTTTTTTCTATCTTTTTCCAGAAGATTTTTCCAGCTTTGTTGACAATCTATCTTATGGACGTTCCTAATGGAACCTCTGCCAAGACATGAACCGAACCTAGGTGCTACTGTATGGTTGTGTTGTTGTGGCTGTATGATGATGTCAAATGTCACTGTGCAGTAATCTTTGATCTGCACTGGCAGATGGAGGAAAGTAATAAGCACAAGTAATACATGTCCTCTGACTGCTAGAAATCTTTACATCATGATCTTCTGTTCTTAGTTGTCAGATTGTTGCCTCCATTGACAACATTGTCCAAGATGTTTTGGAGAGTCTATCTAAAAATGAATCCCCAACTCTCACAATTGAAAACCGATCAAATTGGAGCAACATAGAGTAAGTGAAAGACCACATCTGAGCACTGCATTTTCCAGAAATAATGTTAAAGTACTCTTACAAACCTTCTAATGTATCCTGGCAACATAACAGACACTTGTCCAACTTTTTGTCCAGGTTTACTGAATCTGTTGGTTTGCAAATGGCTAAAAATTGCACAACTAGAAAAATAAGAAGTAACAACCCCAGGTCTGCACAACGGTTTGGTGAGTCTTAAGGCTTCACACTGGTTTTTACAGTCATAACTGTCCCAATGTTTGAAGGTGAACCATCAGTTAATTATGTCTACATTCTCAAATGTTGCAAAAAAAATTTTATGTAAATTTTTGTTAATATCGATTTCAATACAAACCAAAGACAATACTGTCTTAGCACAAACTGAATAACATCCCCAAGTTTTATACATTATACATAACACTCCAATTTGGATACCACAGCGATACTTTCAAAATATTCTGTCAATAGAGCCTTGGTGTTGAAACAAAAATCTGCCCGTATACGTTACGAGTACCTCCAGAGAACAAAATATGCAGGGGGACTAGCCTTACCAAATCCCTGGATGTATTTCATAAGCTCCCAGCTACAGCACTTTAAGGGATTCACGGGCAAGTTGATCTGCCAATGGTCTAGATACCCAGTTCCGGTGATGGCTCTAGAGGCGGGTTTCCAAAAGACATATAATACAACACTCCCTACACTGCAACTAATGAACAAGGTATGGAAAGCCTTTAAGGACCTTACGCAACTCAGCGGTTTGACAAAATACAGTCCATTATGGCGTAAGAGGGCTTTTCTCCATGGGAGAGACAAGGGATAGTACTGATATCACAAGTATTGCAGGAGGGAAAACTTAAATCTTTTGAGCAAATAGGTGAAGATTTTAGTATTACAAATAGGCATTTCTACCAATACTTGCAGTTACGCCACGCGCTAAATGCGCAATTTGGTGATGAAGAAATCCCTATCCGATCTAGCATACTGATGACATATATATTGGAGAGGGAAGATACAGCTGGTATGATATCATTCGTATATTCCTGGCTGGTGGGAAAATATCTGGACCGGTTCCCGTATGGCTCGCGTGGTAAATGGGAGGTGGATATGGGCCCCATAGATGATGACGAATGGAGGAACGCCTTGGAAGTGGTCCCCCTGCTGTTTCCCAGTGAGGGACAACGCATATCCCAACTGTTTATGATTTACAGGGTCTACAGAACTCCCCTCATACTGCATAAATATGGGGTAAGAGCTGACTCTAACTGTCCAAGGTGTCAACAGTCTGAGGCGCATCTGTTACACATGCTGTGGGAATGTGGAGAACTGGAGGACTATTGGAAAGGGGTTTTAGACTTGCTACATCAGGTGTTCCAAATTCAGATAGCGCCTGACCCTAAACTGCGTCTTCTGGGCATATTACCTGAACAGATGCAGGACACTTCTGCAACGATAGGGGTCCAAAGGGCATTATACCAGGCACGTAAGGAGATATTGTTTCACTGGATCAGGCGCACACCACCCACCCTTAGGGAATATAAAAATAGGATGAACAATATTATTCGCTTGGAGTATGGGGTTTATTTGAAACGAAAGGCAATAAAAAAATTTGAAAGCATATGGGGTCAATGGCTAGACCACCCAGACCTTCCTTCGGGAGCATTGCTATCTATTAGGCAAGGACTATCATACCTATTAGCTAGTGCGAATAGTAGGGTTTCTTAAGTATCTAATAATATAAGGGACATCATCATATAGGGCCTAGATACTGGTTAAACCTATGACGGCTGCTAGATGAGGGTGGGAAAGACACCGGACTGGGGGGTGGGGGGGGAATGGGGGGATAGCTGGCTGCGACCGGCTGGGAGGGGGGGATTATAGGTCATGTTGTATATGTCGCGCCAGATGTTTTGCTGGCTCTGTGTTTCTTGTCCTTGTGTACCAATGATGTAAATGTATGTGTTGTCTGTGTGCAATTTAAAGGAAACCTACCACTTTAAAATGACCCTTCTGACCCACAAATACCTTAAGCTAGCTCAGGATGAGCTGATGCCGGACCATATTTTCAATTAAACCAGAAACCGCTGTATTTGTAGAAAAATTATTTTCTTGTGGTAGTAAAATCTCTCTTCGGCGCTTCTATAAGCGTCATACAGCGCGCACCCCGGACCCTGCTCCGCGATCACGCTGTCGT
This sequence comes from Engystomops pustulosus, assembly GCF_040894005.1. Taxonomy (NCBI): domain Eukaryota; kingdom Metazoa; phylum Chordata; class Amphibia; order Anura; family Leptodactylidae; genus Engystomops; species Engystomops pustulosus. Next base: position 120,341,625 of record NC_092416.1, read on the forward strand.
CAGCGCCGCTCCCGTCACTAATTTTGCTGTGCCCGAGAGCCGGTGACGTCACCGAGCTCTCGGGCACACTAGCGCATGCGCACCACCTCCTCCCGGCGCGTCGCGGCCGGATCCCATTGCGCATGGGCGAAGTCCCGAAGCCTCGTAGTATCGCGAGGCTTCGGAGAGAAGACCGAGAAGACCACCTCCACTATGCTCGCCGCTATACTTCGCCCATGCGCAATGGGATCCGGCCGCGACGCGCCAGGAGGAGGTGGTGCGCATGCGCTAGTGTGCCCGAGAGCTCGGTGACGTCACACGGCGCTGACGAGAGCGTGACCGCGGAGCAGGGTCCGGGGTGCGCGCCGCATGACGCTTACAGAAGCGCCGAAGAGAGATTTTACTACCACAAGAAAATAATTTTTCTACAAATACAGCGGTTTCTGGTTTAATTGAAAATATGGTCCGGCATCAGCTCATCCTGAGCTAGCTTAAGGTATTTGTGGGTCAGAGGGGTCATTTTAAAGTGGTAGGTTTCCTTTAATGTTACAAAATGTAAAACTGTTAATAAAAATGTTTTGATAAAAAAAAAAAACTGAATAACATAGATAAAAGAAAAGCCCTTGCAGGGGTGGCATAAAACAATTATTGGTTTCCAAAGTTTGAATGACTGGGAAAAATGTAACGACCATAGAAAAAATTCTGGAAAAACCAAATTACATCATATTACCTTAAGAAATTATAGTTTGTGAAGAATAATGAATCTTTTTAGAAATAAATAACTCTAATGACAAAGGAGCATTGGGGACAAGGTGCGATAATTACACAGGAAAGTATTTATTGAAAAATAAAATATTAATGCCATTGACCACGCAGTAAGAAGACAATACGAGTGTCTCCACAAAAAAGTCAAACATAAAAACACAAGGCAGAAAGACCGATGCCCTTTTTGAACAGTATGTCCCTCACCATAAATGTGGTTGGTCCCAATTATTTGAGTGAGAGAAGCTTTCTCTATCCTGGACAGGGAGCATGAGAGCTTCTTACAAGCACAGCGAGCAGTTCCAACTGAATTAACTTTTTTACCTCTATTCCCAGTTGCCAGCACAATAGCTTTTATTTCTGGTCCCCAAAATACTATTCCTCTAGAATTCCTCAGTATGCCCTTCCGTTCATTTCTGCTCCCCAAATGGTTCCACTCTCATTTCTGGATTCCAGCACAGTTTCCTTTTGATTCTCATACAACTACATGACTCTCCCCCCACACCCCACCCATATTCACTTATTTTTTTTTGCCAAAATCACAGTTCCTGCAGTTTTTCCAGCATAATTGAAACTATTATTGTTTATACCTGGCAACTCAGAGCAGTCTCTGTTGTTCAGTAGTCACTGTTGAACATGACATGCAGTATATGCTCTTGTCTGATGCTCCCCAGTACACCTTACAAGTCCCTTGCTCCCTCCAGTATGGTGTAGTGTAGTGGGCTCACAGGGGGAAGTTTATCAAGAGGAAAATTGATGAAGTCAGTTTTGGTGGAATCTTGCTGGCATAATTTGTGCCAAATTAATCACAATAAATTTCAATTTATTTACAATTTCTACTCCAACCACTTAAAGGAATTGTTTTTCAACTAATTTATTTGCTTTTAGAAAAGCCACATTTGCTAAATCTGGTCCTAAATCTGGTGATCTTGAGGGAGAATCATCAATAACAATTAAACCCTGAGATAAGGGTGGAAACACGGTGGTCATGGACACTTGTAAATACAGAGATATGTGCCTAGACCTACTAAAAGATAGAGAATCCTATGAGATCCTCCAAAATAACCTGACGGAAGGATATCTAAAGGAACTAAAATCGCTATTACTCCGAGCCAAATCAGAGGGTCTAATAGATGATTCTGAATACAAATTTTTGCTTCCTCAGAATCCAGTGGTGGCTACCTTTACAGTCTCCCGAAGATTCATAAAGGGAGTACCCCTTTAAGGGGCCGCCCAATCGTATCAGAAGTGGGTAATATAACCCAAAACCTGGGAATATACTTGGACAAAGTCCTACGTGACTTCGTAGTGGCACTCCCCTCCTATACACGAGATACCCTTGATCTCTTGTCTAAAATAGAAGGAATTACCCTCGAAAAAGAACACATATTGGGGAGTATAGATGTCGAGGCGTTGTACTCTTCAATCCCCCACGAAATGGGCTTACATGCAGTAGCCCATTTCCTAAGATCAAGAGGTACACAGCAAGAACAACACAACCAATTCATCTTGAAGTCCTAAGAGTTCTGTCTTACACGGAACTTTTTTGTGTTTAACGGCAAATTCTACCACCAGCTCAGGAGCACCGCGATGGGTTGGCCTTGTGCGCCAACCTACGCAAACTTGCTCCTGGGCTGGTGGGAGGAAACATGTGTCTTTTCAGAAACAAACTCACATAATACCCTCAACATCGATGCCTGGCACAGGTACATCGATGATGTCCTAGTGATCTGGCAGGGGTCATCCACCTCTTTTGTAGAGTTTGTATCCAAACTAAACGACAATACAATAGGACTCAGTTTCACTCATGAATGCTCCGAAACCACTCTCCCATTTCTGGACGTGTCGATTTCCAAAGATATAAAGGGGACCATCCTTACAGAGGTACATCGTAAGGCCACTTCTACGAACTCCCTATTACGATGGGAAAGTAGCCACCCAACCCCTTTAAAACGTGGAATCCCTAAGGGGCAATGTCTACGCCTCAGAAGGAATTGTTCCACCACTGAAATATTTATAAAACAAGCCAAGGATCTACGTCATAGGTTTCAGGAAAGGGGGTACCCTGACTACATCCTAAGAGCAGCATTCCAACATGCTCTGAAGAAGGACCGTAGTGAACTGCTCAAAAAGGAGCAGACAAAAAAGGAGGAAAAAACCATTAGACTAATAACAACCTTCAACAATGGGGCAGAAGCTGCCAAAAAGATACTACACAAACACTGGGATATACTGGTGATGGACCCCGATTTGCGAGATGTCATCAGTACATATCCCACAATTACATATAAAAAGGGTCGATCACTGAAGGATAGTTTGGTTCATAGCCACTATACCGAGTACCGTGACCCCACCTGGCTAGAAAAAAGCAAAATGACAGGAAATTTTCAGTGTAGTGGGTGCATAGCTTGCCCCTATATGAGTAGATGCAAGTCTTTCACATCCTCAGTAACAGGTAATGTATACACCATACAACAATTCATCAATTGTAGATCAGAGGGAGTGGTTTACAGAGTAATCTGTGAGTGTGGAATCGAATATGTCGGGAAAACGATTTGCGAATTCAGGAGGAGAATTGGAGCACACCTGGGAGATATAACACACAGGAGGGACACACCACTGGCCCGCCATGTGAACACGGTCCACAGTGGTGATGCAGATAAAATTCGCTTCCATGGTATAAAACTGATTAGAAAACCTCCTAGGGGGGGTAACTGGGACAAATTGGTCCTGCAACAGGAGACTAGGTGGATCTTCCTGTTGGACACAGTAGCCCCAAAGGGATTGAACGAGATGCAAAACTTTGGGTGCTTTTTGTAAAATCTCTGAACTGAATTGCGCTCCTTCATGGATGAATATGTGGCACAGTTTATAGGCTCTAATTGTTCCACAGCTTCTATAAGGATAGCACAAGAGCCGTGTATATATTTCTCTGCTCGAGGACTTACCTGTCGACACTCTAATGAATAATCCATTGTCCTCTATGCACAGCCTTCTCTGTGAAACTTGCTTTGTATAGTACCAGCTAAAAATCAATTTTACATATTTTCTATATCTATTACGATCCATGGATAGCTTAAACAATGAGCCTGTACAGGCATTGCGTGGCATAAGACACCTAGTGAATGAAGAGCCGGACAATGCAATACAATCTCCATGGTGAGAGTAAACAGCACGCCCCCTTTCCCTCTTCTGTTGCAAGGACACACCTGTAGTAACGCCCACTAGCAGGGAAGGGAGCGTGATAGGCGGACTTCATGTGATGTCATGGGGAAGCACAGCCCCCTCTCACGGAGTTCAGCCACAAGGTGACTCCTCCCACTTGATGACGAGCTCGCGATCCCGGCCAATCAGGAGCGTGACCCGTAACGAGGGTGGATGATATTCGCTTTAAATACGGTGAGCACACTAAACATGGCGCCCACGCCATACAGTCTAGTCACCACACTGGACCGCTAGTGAATATAGGAGCCACTGCACGTCTATATTCTTGCATACTGTCTATATTCTTAACCAGCACATGAGCCACGCTCGTGCTTATTCCCTCTCTGATCCCTATCTAGCTCAGTACAGCATTAACAGCTACATCAGCAGATGGGGGCCAATGATTTAATCTATCCCCTGATGATTGTATCCTATGATACATGAAACGCGTAGGGAGCATACAACACACAGTAAGTAGGGATTAACAGCTGCTACTAGGGACAGCATTGGGACTGTCCTTGTCAGGACAGGAGCAACGGGGACACCAGGTGATCATACAAGTGTAGGGATTTCTAGGCTCTACGCTCCTGGAATACCTCCCTGGATCAAGAACCATCACGCACAAGACTGGTGAGATCTAATCTAATTACTCTTTTGCTGGTCCCTGTTTAAATGTCAGTAATCAATATTCGGTTTATGTTTACATTTGAACCAATGAAACATATTTAATGATGTAAGCTTTTCGTGGCTCTCTCTACCCAGTTCTGGTGACTGGTGAGCTGATATTGCACTTTACCTTTTGGGAATATTTTACTTGATAAAGAATAAAAGTTAATTTTTAATGTACACATCCTGCTAATAAGTAAATCTGGTGCTTAGACAGATACACCAGATAATCACTGCCCACTTTTCTTAATGGTATAAACATCAAAAATCTTGCAAAATATTTGAAAATCAGCTGAAAAAGTCACAAAACTCTTATCATCTTCAGCTCTCACCATGAAAATCCTGTCTGTGATCTACAAACTTCTGCAGACCAGTACATATGCCACTAAGAGGTATGTTCATGCACTGCATAGATTCTAGATAGACTAACAGTAGTATGAGGGGCATAGAGGGTGAAGTCCCTGGCACTTCAGAGGGCCCAATATGCCACTCTTCTATAAGATTTATCGGGCAATAGAACTTGAGATGGTCTTTGACAGCTGGGGCTTTTTTTTATGGCTTTGAAACTTAGTACTGCACCGATTTGCATTATCAAGTTAATACTTAGCTCTTTAATAGTTTATATGTGTTTCTTCACCCCAGGGACATTTTTTATGAAAACGTTCAGCTTTATGGCAGCCAGACTACAGTGGACAGTATCATAACAGATATTTCCTGTATGTTGAAGGCCCCAAGAAGAAGCTTGCATATTGTATGTCCTTAGAAAGGATCAGTTTTCTTATTGATCTTTCAGTAGTTAAATCAAATAAAAAGCCTTGTTATTGAATAGTAGTATTATTTTCATCTCCAGCTTTCCACCTCCAAGGGCTGTGTGGCTGGTAATCTGCTATACATAGAGCAAGATGGGACTAAAGTGGACTGCAGCTTTAACACCTCGGTGAGGACTCCTTATTGTCAATGGGGAGAGATTTATCAATTTGTCTACACCAGAATTTAGGAGTAGTTTGGACCTGTAATGCCAAGTGCCCTATTTATTAAAGGGGTTGACCACTTTACCTCATGTTTTTTGTAATGTATGTGTAAGAGTGGGGGCAAAATATTAAGTAATTTACCAATTGTAGGGTTTGGGGGTAACTTGGCATCAAAGGTAGAAGCTTCTGGACCTCACAGGCGACTTTTGTGGTGCTGAGCGCCAAAAACAGTAACGTAGGAGCTTGTAGCAATCCAAAAGAAAACGGCTTTATTCAGCTTTAAAACATTTACAGGAACAAAAATAATAAACAGCTTAGCCTCTACTTAAGGCACTACCTCACTTCTTGAACTCTAACTCCCTTCTAGGTTCAAGGAACACTGCTGGGGTTCCTCCTCAGCGCTCTGGCTCTCAGTGAGCTCAAACAAAACAATGTCCTTACTGGATCCCAGTCCTCTTGGGACAGACCACCTGTCTGTCTCCAACCGGTCCCAAGTCCTCCTGCTGACTGCAGGACACACAGCACTGGCTTGCTGTGAGCTCTCCCTCTGGAGTTGGCCAGGGATGGGAGTGGTCAAGGTCCTTTTCAACCCTGGTTGTGGGTCGCTCTCCAGCGCCCCCTAGGTTCACACTCTTACACAATATACATCTATTGATAGTTGAGCACCACTTTCTTGATATATGAAGTGAAGCCTCCTGTCTTGTACCTCATCAGCCACACATTCCTGTCCATAAAATGGCGGCAGATGTCAGGTCATGGACAGATAAGATCACATGACCCTCCATCTGCAGCCATTTTACAGACATTAATATCTGGCTGATGAAGTAAAAGACAGGAGACTTCACTTAACATATCAAGAAAGCAGAGCAGAAATTTTGATAGATGTATATTGGTAAATTACCTAAAATCCGGCCCCCACACTTGCACACATAAACATGAGATAAAGTGGCCAGCCCCTTTAAACATTTTAGATCATTTTCAGGCAGTTTTCTCAGAAAAGAGTGTGGTCTCTGTAAAAGGGGTCATGGCCTAGGCTGTGCACTAGAAAATTCTGTGGGCACTCCAGGAAATTCACTTAGAAACTTGACCATCAAATTGCACACTGCACATTGCATCATATAGGACATAAGTTAAAATCCATACACTATACTAATGAAGAATTTGGTGCAACCCTGGTGTTGCTTTAGCTGCCTTAGCACTACTATCACTGTCTCTACACAACCACCAGTCAGTTCCCATCCACAGCCATCAGTCAGTCCACAGTGCAGCACATTATAACTGCCACCATTGAGTCCACAGTGCAGCATAGTATAAATACCAACAGTTAATCCACATTGCAGCACAGTATAACTGCCACCAGTCAGTCCACAGTGCAGCAGATTATAACTGCCATCAGTCAGTCCACAGTGCAGCACAGTATAACTGCCACCAGTGAGTCCACAGTGCAGCACATTATAACTGTCATCAGTCAGTCCACAGTGCAGCAGATTACAACTGCCACCAGTCAGTCCACAGTGCAGCACAGTATAACTGCCACCAGTCAGTCCACAGTGCAGCACAGTATAACTGCCACCAGTCAGTCCACAGTGCAGCACAGTATAACTGCCATCAGTCAGTCCAAATTGCAGCACAGTATAACTGCCACCAGTCAGTCCACATTGCAGCACAGTATAACTGCCACCAGTCAGTCCAAATTGCAGCACAGTATAACTGCCACCAATCAGTCCACATTGCAGCACAGTGTAACTGCCATCAGTCTGTCCACAGTGCAGCACACTATAACTGCCACCAGCGAGTCCACAGTGCAGCACATTATAACTGCCATCAGTCAGTCCACAGTGCAGCACATTACAACTGCCATCAGTCAGTCCACAGTGCAGCACAGTATAACTGCCATCAGTCAGTCCACAGTGCAGCACAGTATAACTGCCATCAGTCAGTACACAGTGCAGCACAGTATAACTGCCACCAGTCAGTCCACATTGCAGTACAGTATAACTGCCATCAGTCCGCAGTGCAGCGTGGTATAACTGCCATCAGTCAGTTCACAGCATAGTATAACTGCCATCAGTCAGTCCACAGCATAGTATAACTGCCATCAGTCAGTCCACCGTGCAGCACAGTATAACTGCCATCAGTTAGTACACAGTGCAACACAGTATAACTGCCACCAGTCAGTCCACATTGCAGCACAGTATAACTGCCATCAGTCAGTCCGCAGTGCAGCGTGGTATAACTGCCATCAGTCAGTCCACAGCATAGTATAACTGCCATCAGTCAGTCCACAGCATAGTATAACTGCCATCAGTCAGTCCACCGTGCAGCACAGTATAACTGCCATCAGTCAGTACACAGTGCAGCACAGTATAACTGCCATCAGTCAGTCCACATTGCAGCACAGTATAACTGCCATCAGTCAGTCTGCAGTGCAGCGTGGTATAACTGCCATCAGTCAGTCCACAGTGCAGCACAGTATAACTGCCATCAGTCATTACACAGTGCAGCACGGTATAACTGCCATCAGTCAGTCCACAGTGCAGCACAGTATAACTGCCACCAATCAGTCCACAGTGCAGCACAGTATAACTGCCATCAGTCAGTCCACAGTGCAGCATTGTATAACTGCCACCAGTCAGTTCACAGCTCAGCATAGTATAGCTGCCACCAGTCAGTCTGCAGTGTAGTACAGAAAGTCTGAGGCCACATTCACTGGCGGGCATACTTTCGACGTGATGGAGAGGAGGAGTAGTGACCCCTCCCCTCTACATTGCGAGGCACGGCGCCGTAACAAGGGGGAAAGCTAGGACATGTCCTATCTTTTGCCCATGTTCCGAGAGGTACGGTGCCACACGCGTGCTGCACCGTATTGCTCCGTGCGCCTATTGCTGGCTTATGGGGGGTGGGGGGGGTGACATATGTACAGCCGCAAGATTGTGGCTGTATATATACGTCCCCCTATGGTTGTGTGAATGCAGCCTGAGTATCTGGGGGCAGGTTAACAGTAGGAGGTATAACCTCTTAGGAGTTTGGGACATAAATAAATTGTATGAGCCTTGATCCCTGCTGCAATATTGTTTTATTTTTCCTTTTATATATATTTGTATATACTATTTTGAATTCATCTTGATCTCCTGTGTCTGATACAAAATTGCACTGCTGTACTATTTTGTATACTTTTCCTTTGCCTTATAGATATCGATCCCTTAGGCCTCATGCACACCACCGTATAAAAATGGCCGTATATACGGCCGGAATACTGCCCCATGCATTCCAATGGGCAATACAGCCATCCATGTACATGTACATCCACCGTACCGAGCTGTATAAAAATATAGAGCATGTCCTATTTACCACCGTATTTCCATTCTGTGTGACCCATAGAAGTCAATGTGAACAATTAAAATACAGACAGTATCCAGAACTAGTGGCAGGTGCATTCTGCCAGCCAGCCAATAGTCAGGCAGCCACCATCTGCCAGCCCACCGTATTTTATAGGGATACGGTGCGATACGTTGCCATACTGATGCAATACGTCCCGTATTTACAGCCAGAATAAAGCAGTATATACAGAACAGAAAAGACCATACAGTTGTGTGCATGAGGCTGCTTTTATGTATTCATCTTAATATTGTAGCTACATTATTGCCGTTTAATGGTTTTATTTTTTTTTAATCTATTTTCTTTCTTTGTTAAATGTATCTTATTTTGAATCAATTCCTTTAATAAGCACGTCTATTTAGAGTCTTTCGATGCCTATCCTATATTTATCTGAAGAAGAGGTATCACCGGTGTCACTAATTCTTTAATCAAGAATAGGGTCATGAGGATTGACTTATGACATAAGTATGAAATAAACACCCTTCCTTTGCTTTTAGGGGGTTCTGGTGCCAGCAAATGTTGAAGGAGTAACAAGTATCCTTTAAGTTCCAGATGTAAAGTGAAAACTTTCAAGTGAGAAGATACATTCTTACAAGCCCATATAGAGCAATGATTCATCACTTCCAAATATATGTGGAGTCTATAAATGTGTAATCTGCCTACTGTAAAGGATTCTATGGCAAAAAAATTATATCAAAAGAATAAAACTATGACAAATGCACATACTGCAATGTCTACCTTGAAAGATTGACTACCAGTATCTGTTAAACATGTAGTTGAACAATAACAATTGAAGTATATATTAAAGTTTACTGTTGGTAGACGTTTGCTACTAAGAAATTCCTGAGGAAAGATGTTCCTCAGGACTTCTTTTATTAGAACTCTATATGCTGTGATTGCGGCAATATAGAGTTATAAAAATTATTCTCATTGGCATGGGGAGCTCAGGCTACATCACCAGAGCACCTTGTATTTTAATTCTTTCACTCCCCTCATTGCGCTAGCAGTCCCACCCAGTCAGTAAAACTGATGGCAGTTGTCCTTTAAATCCTAAAATATAAATGATTAATGTTAATCCATGTATATAGTGATACTTTCTTTAACACATAAGACCTAAGAACCACTGCTCGCTTTGTTCTGATTATTGAAAAAGACGCAACTTTCCAAAGACTACTTGATGATAATTTTTGTGGAAAGTGTGGCCCTTGTATCCTTATTACAGTAAGTGTGTGCTCCTGTTTCATGGTAGCCCTCTACAGGCCCCATGTAATTGGCACATTCTTTTATTGTGTTTCCAGGGGAAAGGAGTCCCAGATCTGAACACAAGACTGTTTGTACGAAAGTTGTGGGACGTTTTCCAGATTCCAATATTCATCTTGGTTGATGCTGATCCTTATGGTATGATGAGATCCAGTCAGTGGAGAATTACAGTGCAATTTTACTTTTCTGTTTCCTTCTGGATCACCAAGGTGTAATTATCAAATACAGTTTAAGCCATTAGCTTAAAGGGATTTGGATGACATCAAGACACTGCATTGTAATCCGTCGTGAATGATGTCTCTTCTCTTTGCGCCTCACACCCATGATCATGTATGATGCAACAGGAAGCAGTACCTTCTCAAAGACATGCATTGATGTGTTTACTCTTAGTCATGTGGTCTTCACCACTTGAGATTAGGCTCATTATTGTATCACGTTACCTGGATTCAAGCTGCTGTACTGAGCAGATCCAGCCCCTTCAGTCACGGTAGGGTCTCCTGAGTTGCCAAATTGTATGTATGCACGTGCATGTGTCTTTTGAGGGCTGCAGTGACTCATTGGGCTGGATCTTTTCAGAATAGCAGTATAATGGAGTAACAGGCTGTCCCCGGGTTACATACAAGATAGGCTCTGTAGGTTTTTTCTTAAGTTGAATTTGTATGTAAGTCAGTACTGTATATTTAATCATTGTAATCCCAGCCAGAACTTTTTTGGTCTCTGTGACAATTGGATTTTAAATATTTTGGGTAGTCATAAGAATCAGGATTAACAATAAAGCTTCATTACAGACCCCTGTGATAACTGTTATAGCTGATTATTGTAGCCTCAGACTAAAGTACAGTAAATTACCAACATCCAGAGGTCCGTTTGTAACTAGGGGTCGTATGTAAGTCGAGTGTTCTTAAGCAGGGGACCACCTGTACTGATCACATGATACATTGTTACATTGGTGCTAGCTTTCTGCAGATCATTCACTTTGTCCCCCTAGTAGTCCTGGGATTTTTGTTCACAGTTCTTGTAATAATTTTGCCCCCACTTGTTGAGATGTTGTGTGGATCCCCTGATCAAGGGAGATTATCAGTGGTTTTGTATGTCTTCTATTTTCTAATTATTGCTCCCACAGTTGATTTCTTCACACTAAGCTGCTTGCTTATTGCAGATTGTCTTCCCAGCCTGGTGCAGGGCTACAATTTTATTTTTGCTGTAGTTCGGCAGCTCTTTGCTCTTCACCATAGTGGAGTTTGGAGTGTGACTGTTTGAGGTTGTGGAAAGGTGTCTATTATTCTGATCACAGGTTTAAACGGGAGCCATTACTACAGGTAATGAATGGAGAGCAGTGGAGCCTCTTAACCCCTTAAGGACGCAGGGTTTTCGGCTCATTTCTCGCTCTCCAACTTCAAAAATCCATAACTTTTTCATTTTTACGTGTGTGGGCTTATTTTGTGCATAACAAATTTTACTTTCGTAAATTTCGTAATGTTATTTATTTTAACATGCCGTGTACTGCGAAGCTGAAAAAAAAAATTCCAAATGTGGAAAAATTGAAAAAAAACCACACGTGCGTCACGTTCTTGTGGGCTCAGTTTTTACGACTTTCACTCTTCGCTCCTACTTTATTCTTTGGTTCGGTGCGATCGCGGTGATACCAAATTTATATAGGTTTTATTGTGTTTTAATACATTTTCAAAAATTAAACGAATGTGTACAAAAAAGAAAAACTATTTTTTGCCATCTTCTGACGCTAATAACTTTTTCATACTTTGGTGCACAGAGATGTGTGAGGTGTCATTTTTTGCGAAATGAGGCGACGTTTTCATTGCTACCATTTTGAGGTCTGTGCGACATTTTGATAATTTTTTTATTTCATTTTTTATGTTATGTAAAAAGGTGTAAAAGTTGCATTTCGGACATTTGGGCGCCATTTCCCGCCTCGGAGGTCACCGCCGCCCGTAACCGTTTTTATATTTTCATAGATCGGGCATTTTGGGACGCGGCGATACCTTATATGTTTGTGATTTTTACTGTTTATTATGTTTTATATTTGTTCTAGGGAAAGGGGGGTGATTTGAATTTTTTATATTTTATTAATTTTTTTTTATTTTTTAAACTTTTTTTTTATTTTTTTTTCACTATTTTTTAGACCATCTAGGGTACATTAACACCGACCGCGGTTATTAGCGGTGGGGGTTTTCTGCAAAATGCAAAAAACCCCACCTTTGTATGAAGAGGATTAGCCCGTGAGCCCTCTTCATACATCCCTTATACGTTAAGGGGTTAAATAAGAAGTTACGGGTCTGTGAGAGACAGAAATCTTGCCTGTTTGTATAAGCCGTGTTTTTCAGCACCTCGGCTTATACGCTTACCGCAGCTCCTCTTCATTCTTCTCTTTGCTGTATTACCTGGCAGAGGCATAGTCATGCGGTCTGCCGGCCAGCGCAGTGTGCACATGGACACGTATCTGCTGGCTGTTATAGAAGAGAGAAGTAAGAAGAGAAGCTGCGGGGACGGGAGCATCGGGGAGCCGCACCGAGCATTGGGGACTGCAGGAAGGTATGTAAGTTTATTTTTTTATGTGCTGGGCAAACTGTGGGCTGGCTGCCTATATACTACACGCTGGCTATGTACCAAAGTGGGCTGGCTGGCTATCTACTAAATGGGGCTGACTAAATACTAAAGGGGACTTGCTATATAAAAAAAACGGGTTGGCTATACACTACAGGGGACTGGCTGGCTATATACTAAAGGGGACTGGTTGGCTATATACTAAAGGGGCTTGGCTATATACTGTAGGGAACTGGTGGGCTATTTACTACAGGGGGCTGGTGGCTATATACTACATGGGGCTGGCTGGCTATATACTACATGGGGCTTGCTGGCAATATACTACAGGGGTCTGGCTGGCAATATACTACTGGGGGCTGGCTGGCTATATACTACTGGGGGCTGGCTGGTTATATACTGTGAGGCTGTGACCAATGCATTTCCCACCCTCGGCTTATACCCAAGTCAATAGGTTTTCACAGTTTTTGGTGGTAAAATTAGGGGCCTCGGCTTATTCTTGTGTCATCTTATTTTCCACCATAATTTGTAAATAAATTCTTTAAAAATCAGACAACCTTTGATGTCAGTTAGAAGACCCACTCTTTTTAATCTTTTTAAGTGTGAGAACTTGCACAATTGGTGGCTGACAAAATACTTTTTTCCAAACTGTATACATGTGTGTATATATATATATATATATATATGTGTGTGTGTGTGTGTGTGTGTATACTGTATATATATGCATTGAGCTGTTTTGTTTAAGCAGCTTACAGTAGCACAGTTTCTTGCAATGAGCTTAAAGGGGTGTTCTAATCTGGGCATTCACATCCATATTCATTAATCTGCCATATATAAACATTCCTTCAATTAGATGTCATTTAAACAAATTTACCTGGGTGAAGATAATTTCTCATAAATGTAGTCATATGGTCCCTTAGAAACAAGACTGTGTCCCTGGATATGGCTATCTCTGCTGGAGGATTACACATAGAAAAAAAAAGGTTTTGTGTATGAAATGTCCGGGAGTTACTGCATATCCTACAGCCGTCCTGTGGTAAAGATTGCCGAATCCAGATGGTCAGGCAGGGCCTAATGTCTGTCCACCACTGCTAGAGTGTGGGGTGGTCGTATTCGAGGAAGCTATCTCGTTTCTAAGGGGCAACATCACTACATTTATGAGAAATTATCTTCACACAGGAACATTTTTTAATAACATCCAATTGAAGAAATGTTTACATATGACAAATGAATTAAGTTAAATGTGAATGCCCAGATGGGAATACCCCTTTAAGTTTTTCTCCCAAATAAACTTAGTTAATTGTGTATCAATTGAAGATTAGTCATGCAGTGTGACCCACTAGGGCAGGGCCGGGCAATGTGCGGCATGTGGGCCACACGTGGCCCACTGAGTATTTTGGAGCAGCCCACGTGACACGTGCCACAAGCGCGGTCACACCCTTTGCGATCGTGGCGGGCAGGGATAATGGGGCCAGGAACAGCGAGAGTATACGAGCCAGTAGCCCTACTATTGTATGGCACCTGGCTCGTACACTCCTGTTGGCTCGTGCGCTACAGTTGACTGCTGTTTGTACCATGGCAGAGCAGGTAGCAATACACTCCCTGTTCTACCACTAGGGACAGCAGGGTTCCTTGCTCTGGCCACATCGCTGGATAGCTGCCATAGGCGTACGTTTTTTGGGGGGTTTTTTATGCAAAGGGCATAATGAGAGGGGCAACATTATATGAGGGCTTAATGGAGGGGGGGATTATCTAAGTAGAGGGGACAATATATATGCGGGCATAATAGGCGTAGGAATTATATATGGGGGCATATTAGAATGTACATAAGTGCATTGTGTTTTTTTTCCTATTTAACCAGCTAGTGCTTATTATTGTGTGCACCAATCTGCCTGTGGCTGATGAGTCTTCACTTTAATGCAGATTTATGTTTTAATCTTTTTACATACAGGTATAGAGATTATGTGTATCTACAAATATGGCTCTGTGGTGAGTGCAGTATTTAATGCTACAAAGAGAACTACTGATTTTCTTGTATGAAATATTTTGTCATTTCAACCCTTTCCATTCTAGGTGCTTCCATGCCAGGAAATGTAGTTGTGTTATTAGCCATAGCAATTTTTAAATAATAAAACTTCAATTAAATTACAGCATAAAGAGCATTTATAGACATAGGCCTCCATGCAATATCTATACAAAGTGTAAAATTTTGTAAAAAATGCATCGAAATTGACTTGATAGCAAAGAAATGTGCCTCATACAGAAAATAATTAGTTTATACCTCCTAAATGTAATAGATAAACATGTGTAGAATTCATAGATACCTCATAGTCATATGTTCATGTAAATAAATCACTAAATCACTAAAACAGAAATAAACAAACATCAGCTTTTTAGCTGGAAATTGTAACATGCAAAATATAGCGATTACACACATTAAAAAGTAAATACACCACTAAATATATACATTTTTTTAAAGTAGACAATCTGGGGATTAGATTTGCCCATCCTCATGCAACTTTGTGACAAACACAAGTTCTTAAAAAAATATATAAAAAACATAAATTTTGACATAAAAATCAAAAAGTGGAGATTTAAACCCAAATAGGGATGTAAAAATAAGTTAAAGTGAGCAAATTTATATATACCACAATACACAACAACAACAAGAATGTACAGGCAGTCCGCGGGTTACGTACAAGATAGGTTCTGCAGGTTTGTTGAATTTGTATGTAAGTCGGAACTGTATATTTTATCATTGTAACCCCAGTCAATTTTTTTTGGTCACTGTGACAATTGGATTTTAAAAATGTTGGGTTGTCATAAGAACCAGGATTAACAATAAAGCTTCATTACAGACATCTGTGATAACTGTTACTGCTCTTTATTGTAGCCTAAGGCTAAAGTACAGTAAATTACCAGAGGTCCGTTTGTAACTAGGGGTCGTCTGTAAGTTGGGTGTTCTTAAGTAGGGGACCGCTTGTATACTCCAAAACAAATATATAACGCACAAGTAAAAAACTTCCATCCATTCAAAAAAAAAATTTTTTCATAAAGCACAGCCTACCATGTATAAAAATACATGTACAAAGCCTACCATGTACAAAATACAACCTTCATGCAACAATTCAGCAAACTGATAATTAGCAAAAATAAGATACCAAATTTTCGTCTAAAATATGTATAAATAAAGACTAGTTATAAAAAGAATGTAAAAATGTACTTTACTAAAAACAGCAAGATGTACATATATATTGTCTATATTGAGCAGAATATGGAACATTAAATCTATGGTGCGCGCCAAACAATTTTTGCAGAAAATTGCACTGAGATATTATTTCATACTCCCTTACATAACTGTAACCTAAATAAATAAACCTAAATTAAAAAATAATGAGATAATAGTGCCCCTTTGTTTTTCTATTTTTTTTGTTGTTTACTGTGAAAATAAAGATACTTGTACCCCCTTGAATTGCATTTTGTTTTGCAGACTTAAAGGGGTATTCCTACAAAGACAAGATATACTTAATATACATAATATGCATACATAATATACTTAAATATACCCAGGATAAAAAATAACAGATTCTCTAATTCAGTACTATTAACAAAAACACAGCATTTCACAAATATAATTCCAACCTTCTCTATCAGTCCTGGAGTTTACAACATGGTTGTCCCGGTATCCGACCATAAATCTTCTGACTATGCTTGGATTTTATAACTTCTCTTGCCTGCACACTCCAGTGTCCAATAATTCCACTATCTATAATTTTACACTGACCATAACTGGGTGATAGGACCAAAAACAGCAATGAGTAAAATTGTAAAGTAAGGGGGTTAACAATGATCTTTATTGCATAAACATCACTAGGGGATTAAAACTTGAGAACTTTTTTTCATGGGAAAACCCCTTTAATAGCATAGCAAGCCATAGGACATTGGAATAGCAATGCAGCAGACCTAGGAGATAAAATGTGCGTGTGGGCCAGTAGCAAGACCTGAGTTTCTTAAATTAATCGTGGCCCAACTCACGAAAATTACACAAGTACAGGCGGTCCCCTACTTAAGAACACCCGACTTACATACGACCCATAGTTACAAACGGACCTCTGGAGGTTGGTAATTTACTGTACTTTAGCCTTAGGCTACAATAAACAGCTATAACAGGTATCAAAGGTGTTGTCAGGTTCGCTGGAGAGAATGCTGGTACTTCTGGTTCTTCTGGGGGTGCTAGCAGTATTCTCCAACCTCCAGCGCGTGTCCGCGCTAACTCCTCCTCTCGTCCCGGGCAGCGGCTGCTAAGATCTCGCGCTGTCTAGGAGTTGTGTTCTGAACTGCTGACTTGTGGTACCTCTGCATGGTGCCTGCTATTGTGCTTGGTTATTCTGCACCATGAGGGGTTAATTCTCAGTAGTTGTCCAGCTCCTATCAGGTTCTGGAGGTGGGGTTCTGGCTGCATAAATTGCAGCCTCACTAGTCACCTGTGCCAGTGTTTGAAATCCCTTCTCCACTCGCTCAGCATTAAGTTTGACTTGCTCTGTTTCTGTTTCTGTATCGTTGTTGACCTCGACTCGTTTTTGATATTGACTCTTTGCCTACTGACTTTGCTCTTGATGTACCCTCTCGTTGTGACTCCGGCTAGTTAACCGTTCTTTTGTGTTTTATGTTTGTCAGTCTGTTTGAGTTTTCCCTTCCCACACTTAGCAGTGTATTTCGAGTCTTCAAGTAGTCGCCCCACAGTTTAGCGTGGGGGGGGGGGCTATAGGAAGGGACAAAGGTTGGGGCAACCTCAGGGCACACTATCCCCTGTCTTTTGTGTTACCCAATCCTAACAGGTGTCTGCAGTTAAGCTTTATTAATAATCCTGGTTCTTATGATAACCCACATGTTTTAAAATCCAATTGTCGCAGAGACCAAAAAATATTTTGGGCGGAGTTACAATGATAAAATATACAGTTCCGACTTACATACAAATTCAACTTAAGAACAAACCTAAAGAACCTATCTTGTACGTAACCCGGGAACTGCCTGTAGTTAGATACTTTTATGAAATTACTATACTGTTCTCCAAAATGTATTTTCTTGTGTAAACCACACAGACTAAACATATTTATCATCCTGCATCAATCACTGAGATTATCTGGTACAGTTTAAATGTGCTGTAAATAAAAAAAGCATGTCCTCCCCTCTGTTACTACACCACTGCCCCTGGTTCTATCACCCTCTGTCTGTATACAGAAGCTGCAGCATTCTAGGCTAAGTGTTTTAGAATATAAGTTTGTCTTACTCCATGTCAGTATTCTCAGCAGTGAATATTGTACAACATTATACAGTAAACCTCTATCCAATGTGTATGTGACAGAAATGAACCTTTGCCACAAATATTTAACAAAATTTCCCATAACAGTATGTGCAAGTGTCAAATTTCCTGGCTGTGACACTAATGACCTAACCTTCATTTTTGGGGGATTTTTTTTTTCTTCTTTTAGTCAATGTCATTTGAGGCTCATAATTTAACAGTCCCATCTATTGCTTGGCTTGGCCTGCTGCCATCCGACATAGAGAGGTAAGGAGCAGGGTATAGTTAGTCTATCACGTAGAATTAAATGGTTTTTCCACTTTAGGCACATAAAGTAAATTGTATGTGTAAAAGTTTCCAATACACTTTCTGTATCAATTCTTCAAGGTCATCTAAATATATGTTGGCTGTATTCTTGCTGTCATGCAACAGAAAGCTTGTTTACTTCCTGTAGATAAACGCTGGTCCATGGTCATGTAATGTCACACAGGTGCAAAAACGTGTTGGCATCAAACAACTCTGATTACTCTCTCAATATAAGAAGTTGTGCACCTGTGTGACATCACATGACCATGGACCTGTGTATATCTACAGGAAGTAAACCATGAAGCTTCCTATAGAATGACAACAATCAGAGATCTAGAAAAAAAACTGATAAATTCATACAGAAAGTATATTGGAAAATCTTTATAACTTTTACTTACACAAACTATCAATTATTTGCTGGAATGTGTTTAAAGTGGACAATCCTTTTAATCTAATTGAATAGTCTTCTGTGTTTATTGCTCTGTAATATTGCTTGTTTTAGATTGCACATCCCTACAGAAGTTCTGATTCCCTTATCTGAATTGGACCAAAGAAAGTTGCTGAGTTTACAGAAGAGGCCGTATCTTTCCTGCCAGCCATTGTGGAAGCATGAGGTATGTAAAATAATATGATGTTCAGAAACTTGTTTCACCAAGCAGAAACTTATAGAAGTCTTGATTTTTTTCCCTTTTGCAGCTAGAGATTATGTCTTCAAGGAAAATGAAAGCAGAAATCCAAGTGTTGACTTCTCTCTCTCCTACATTTCTTACTGGTATTTACTTACCCAACAAGCTGCAGTATGGAGGGTGGATTTGAGTAGGCCTCTTTGTTTTGCCACTGGGGAGATTTGTTCTATTTCTTAGTTTTACAGTTGATTCAATTGTCCAGCTTAATAAATATTGGTTAATTGTTCCCATTTTTGTTTGTCACGGGTTTAAGTAATCAGTTTCTACTTATAGATTAACTCTTAATTAATTCCAGATAATTATAAATATTGTGTGGGGGGAGTGTTGTGAACGTTTTTCTAGAAACGGGCTGCAAGTTTATTTCTCTGAAGAGAGCTCTGAACAGCTCTGAACAAGCTATGAGCGAAGGTGTTAAACCTTACTGCTTACAGCTGTGTGAACAAAAACTCGGAGATCAGATCATTGTCAACCTTTAAATACACACAATATACAGGCTGGAATACAGATATCTACAAGAGAGCATTGCAGCCTTTCTTTTTTTACAAGCTAAGAATAATTTCTTGATAAAGTATATTAGAAAAATGTTCACAACACTGCCTTCTACCCACTTTATTATATTATAAATGATCTCAAATAATGTATATCCTTTAAACCAAGTTGCTTGGCCAATAAACATTTTACATTTAATCGTAACTAAACTTTCAACAAAATGAATAGTGCACATGATAATAGTAAACTTTGAAATATACTTTAATAAAGAAATATGTTCCAGTTTCCTTCTTCTTCCTCTGCCTTTCTTCCTTATTTAAACTGTTTAAATTTAAGTCAGCTTTCTGTCCCATATTACACTCATACATGTTTAAGGAAAAAAGTACGGGGTAGAATTGATTGACATGCTACATCCAGTGATGTGTTTTAGAGTTTTCATTAGTGATTGTTATTTGACAACGCATATCAGAGTATATAAACATAATTAAATAAACACAAACATATGTTAAATGTTAGTAGATATTGGTGGACACATTGGAGCTCATTTACTTACCCGGTCCAGTCGCGATCCCGCGGTGCGTTGTCCGACGTGGATTCGGGTTCTGCCGGGATTCACTAAAGTTGTGCGCCCGATATCCAGTAGGTGTCGCTACTGCGTCGAGGTCCGCCGGAGTTCACCTGCGTCTTCCCGGTGCATGTAACTGCTTGAACATTTCGTTTTTTAAATTACGCAGTCTTTCTGAATCCGTCGGTTGTCCGACGGCCACACCCCCCAATTTCTGTCATGTGAAAGCCGGCGTTTGCGTCAAAATCCGATCGCGTGCTCCAAAATCCCGTCGGAATTCAGCAGAAAACAGAAAAATTCGGGAAACCCAACAAAAGTGCGGCCACGGAGCCCTTAGTAACTGAGCCCCATTGAGATGTAGTATGTGTGTAGATGTATGATAGAAGATATAAAATAGAAGAGATTTAAATATTAAAATCAAAAATTATAGTAAAATTGTGTAAATAGTGAAAGTATTATGTAGATAAATATGTAAATAAATGTATGTAAATAATGAGTGTTCCATGTAGATGAGTAAATGCAAGGATAGTGTAGCGGCATTCCGGAAAATTAAATAGTGTCAATAATACCAATAGTATCAAGGAATAGAGTAAAATAAAATAAGTCAGTATGTACAGTGCATCAATAAAGATGAACATAAAACATAATTAACCCCTTATCACCGACACTAGTTTTCAGCTCAATGACCAGACTCGATTTTTCGAATATGACATGTATCACGATAAGTGGTTAGAACTTCGGAACGCTTTAACATATCCAGGTGATTTTGAGACTGTTTTCCTGGCACATATTGTACTTCACGTTAGTTGTAAAATTTAAGTGATAAGTTTTGCGTTTCGTTCTTGAAAAAAAAAAAAAATTGGCAAAAGTGTGTAATATTTCTTCATTTTCAAAGTTTAAAATGTTCCGCTTGTTCAAGTCCTTGTTCAAGTGTATTGCAGCGTATAGTGTAAGTAACTGAGCATGCTGAACATGCTCATTTACTTAGAGCCGGGTCCTGCCAGGAAGGCGGAACCCAGCGAGAAGAGGAGCCGGAAGCCTCGGGGAAGTTGCTGGACCCCGGGGCAGCAGCAGGAGGGATCGGGTCTGGGTTGTGATATCACAGCCGGACACCGGCAGCAGCGAGACCCAATGTCCCGAAATCTTCTTCTGACATGCCGCCGTAGAAAGGCGTCGGGTCAGACGAAGTACCCTTAATGACCGTCGTAGAATCCCGATAGGGCTGTCATTAAGGGGTTAATATAAATATAAACATAAATTGTCGTACAACGACACAGTAATCAATGAATATGTACATATATATACACACACATACATACACTGTACAATGTAAGTCAAAGTTTCAGACAATTAATCCGGATACAGTGCAATTTCAGAGCTGTTTTACTCCTGGTGAAGATTTTATACGGGGGATATTAAAAGAAGAAAAGATAAGCGGCACTCACCATTACTGTGCAATCGGTAACTTTATTTCGGGTGCAAGTACAGGGAGGAGCGGGACCTGGCGACGAGTCGTTTCGCCAAGCCAATGTTCATTGGCTTGATGATGCGCCAGTAGGCGCGAAACGACTCGCCGCCAGGTCCCGCTCCTCCATGTACTTGCACCCGAAATAAAGTTACCGATTGCACAGTAATGGTGAGTGCCGCTTATCTTTTCTTCTTTTAATATCCACTGGACTATTTGCCACACTAGCTGAGCACCACCTATAGTGCTATTTGAAGAGGATTATATCACCGGAGTCTATCTGCAGTGAATACTATTGCCCTGCGATCGGCCTGCGTTTGCCATCGCCATAATCTGGATTGTGCCGAGCGCTATTTTTCTTTTTATGTTGAAGATTGTTCCTAGGTGTCCTGGTTGATTAGAGATAAATTGGGAGCTGACAAACTGTCTCTAGAAATACACTGTGCCTTGCAAGGCACCCCAGAATGTTGTAAAGCTACTCCTTATTAAACTCTAAAATATTGCCGAGTTTATCATTCTAAACAGCCGCTCATGTTTATATTATATACAGCCCCACATGGTTATATACAGCACCCCTCTCCCCTATGAATTGTTATATACAGCTCCCCTCCCCCCATGGATTAATTATATGCAGCGACCCTCACCCTCCATGGATTAATTATACTCTCAGGGAAGTTTCATATGGCTAAAGTCTCAGTCCATGTGTTAGGATTTAGTGTTTCTGTCTCCCTCTTCCCTGAAAGGTACTAAATGGGTCAAGGCTAGCAAGTTTGCCCTACACACAGACTGAATTTCAAACAGTGAAGTGGACCCCCATGATCAGGTCTTCCTGTACATTCCTCTACATTCCTTGAATGTAGTGGTTGGTCAAGTCTGCCACTTCGTTATCCAGCTGGGAGAAGTGGCTGCCAACACGGGGGAACTCTATGTAGTGTATAGGTCCATGGGGTGTGTCACCTCAAATTCCAACAGAGGATTGCTCTTGGATAAATCTATAGAAGGCTGCAGCACTCATTTACAATTAAACATGAGCCTCCACTCATCCTGACTGCGGACTACACTATTGACATCAGTGCATGCAGGTCTTGAGTCTGCAACGTTGCGATGTCTTTAGATGTTACTTCAGTTCTCCTGCTCCTGGGATCAGCCAGAGACCCTAGGGAGAAGGCAGAAGCATCAGAGGCATAGCTAGGGGTTCAGCACAGTTTGGACAAAACCCACCCAAGTGGGCCCTCAACCCAGTCTAACCAGTATTCCACCATACAGTGACCATATAGTGGTAGATACTGGTTCTCTACAGCCCTTCTAATAAATTATAGTATATAACAACGTAGTGACTTATACAAGACATCTCTGTACTCATACAGATTTCCTGCCACTTCTGACTGCTTTTTTTTTTTCCAGCGCCATCTTGAATTTAAAAGAGTGGGGCTTATTTACTAAGAGTCCAGCGGCCGCATTTTCATCGGTTTTCACAACTTTTTCGTGGAATGCGCCGTCATTTTGTGTCGCAATCGCGCTGGACTATGTGTGGGATTTAACATTTAAATTGGGTCGCTAGGCAAGCACTTACTTGCACCAGGAAAAAGAAGGTGAACACTGGCGGACCTGATCGGGGAAGCGACACATGCAAGAAATCAGGCGCACGATCTTCATGAGTCGCGGCAGAGTTCATCCTTGTGGGACAGTCCGGATCCCGGTTTGCGCAGGGACCGGGTAAGTAAATGTGCCCCAATGTGTCAGGTGGATTTGGGACACTAAACTCCCCACAGATCCTTATGTGGTGATTATACTTAGCTAGATGTGAGTCCAATGAGCATGGGCATAATGTAAGGAGGTGCACAGGGTGCGGTCGCAACCGGGCCCAAGAGACTTCCCAAAAGGTGTGACTTTCCTATATGAAACTAGTACTATATATCATACACTATACTAGGCGCAGACTCTGCACTGGAACCATCAGCTTCACGCCACTGCCGATTAAGTACATTGTACTCACATCTAGACATCTCGGCACCTCCTCTTTCAATGCTTCAATAAAGCTGGAATAACACCCTGGCTTCATGGTGCACGCTGCATGGTGCATATCCTGCGTCACAGGCGCAAATGTGTGCCTTACTGTGCCCCCGAGTCTGCCTGCACATTGACTCACCTCTCCCGGCTCCAGCAGCGGTCTCCTCGCTCCCTGCGCTGCAGCGCGCGCTTTGCTGTCTCCTAGAGCATACACGCCGGCTCTCTAAGATTTGAAGGGCCAGAGCACCGATAATTGGTGCTGGCCAGCCGCCTGCCAAGATCCTGCCTCTTCCTGGGTCTCATGCATGATCTTTGTGCTTCTATGCCTAAGAGAAAGCTTTGTTCCATGCCCTTTGTGATTATCCTGATTTCCTGTTGTGACCTTGATTCTGTTCCTGAATCCGATCCCATGCTGCCTGTCCTAACCTACCGCTACGTTCCTGGCTCTGATCCTGTGCTGCCTCTCTCAACCTCCTGCCCATCCCCGACCACGAGTTTGCTTGACTATTCTGTACTACGCCTTGGTTGCCACCGCGGAAAGTCGTGCCTGTCGAATGACTGCAACAAGTCCAACCCGCTTTGCGGTGGGCTCAGGTGAAAACCGGGTACCACTTAGACTCCAGCCCCAGGTGTCGGCTTACATCATCATCCGCGGTGGTCTAGTGGGTCCACAACCCCTGGTTCCTGACAGTAAGAACTGGCCATGGATCCTGCCAAGGTTCCGCAACCTGACCTGGATAATCTTTCCACCGTTGTTGGCTCAATAGTCTCAACAGATTGCTGTTCAAGGTCAGCAACTTGGACAAGTCACCGCCATGTTGCAGCAGTTATTGTCTACCCATCAACAGAGTGTCTGCGGTACCTCCCATTACTACGGCTTTGTTGTCAGCTGCTGATCCCGGGCTGCGTCTTTCTATGCCCAGCAAGTATGACGGTGAGGCCAAGTTATGCAGGGGCTTCATAACCCAGTGCTCCTTTCATATTGAACTGATGCCTTCACAGTTTGCCACAGGACAGGCTAAGGTGGCTTTTGTGATCAGCCTTCTTTCTGGGAAAACCGTGGCATGGGCTACTTCCATCTGGGACAGGGACAATCCGCTCACGACTACTCTCACCACATTGCTGAATTCCGGTCTGTCTTTGCGGAACCTGCCCAGGCATCTTCTGCCAAAACCGCACTGCTGAACCTGCCTTCTACGCTGAGTGATCTCATTTCTCTGGCCACTCAGATTGACATTCAGTTTAGTGAGCGCTCTGAGGAGCAACGTCTGGAACAACTGCAAGTCAGGACCCGACGTTTGCTCAGCCTGGCTCTAGTCTTCCAAAGACCACCTCAGCCATCTTCTGTGTCTGCTGCAGTGGAGCCCATGCAGGTGGATAGAGCTTATCTGTCTTCCCAAGAGCGGTCCAGATGAAGACAGGAGAACCTCTGCCTCTATTGTGCCAGCCCGGAGCACTTCCTTATGTCGTTTCCAGTTCCTCCACTGGAGACCCTTCAGAACTTGGGAGTAGTAGCAGTGGCAGTGGCAGAGGACATTGGTAACCAACACCAGGGAGTTGCATTAACACTACACCTTGTCTGGATAACTCAGTATCCCCAGTGGGCTCCCAATAACCCCATATGGGTGCAGTATTCCCAATGCTAGCAATGATGAACTGGAGGTTTTGGCACAGGAGGAACGGGTATGTTTGGAAGCACAACCACAGACAACCACAACCCAATGAAGGTGAGTTCCCAATTGTGCGTAATTTCCTTAAGATGATGGTCCATCAGGGATATCTCTTTGCCATACTTAAAAGCTTCGGGTATTTGGGGAGGGCTGGGAATCCATCAATTGCTTATAAAAGGTGGATGTAGGTTTCCCAAGGTCTTTGGTTCTGCGATGGCCTCCATGGGCCTATGCTCATTCTTTTGCTCCTCCCTCCCAAACTGGACCCTCAGGGCATGGTGTATTTGCAAGTATCTATAGAAGGTGGTAGGAGCTAGATTAAACTCTTGACTAAGGGATCCAAAGGTCCTGAAAATCCCATTTTGGTATAACTGGACCAGGTACTTAATCCCCTTGCGTGCCCAGAACTCAAAGTCTGGCAGAGATTTCAACTCAGGTAGGAAGGGGTTACACCACAAGGGTTTAACAGGAGACCAGGCCCCAGATTCATCCCCCCGATAGTCCACTACTCTGTTCCATACTGTTACGGTCGCCACCATGTGTACTGTAGTGAGGCCCGTGTATTTTCCCTCCCCTGTAGACAAAGTTGGTCAACGCTTCATATGATCCCATAAGTGCCGCCTCCAGGACCAAAGCATATGTCAACTGTACTGCCTGGTAGAAGTTCTGCATGTGGGGTAACGCTAGCCCTCCTCTGTCAGTCGGGGCCTTGAAATAAACAACAGTTCAAAGTGCCAGTGTAAGGCACAGAAGTAGTTAATTCTGTTTGTGATGCCACTTGCAACATCCCCCAGCCGGGGCCCAGAATACTGGAGTGGCTGGCTTATGCGGCGGCCTTAGGCACGCTGTTGTCACGGTGCTTGGTATTAGGACTGGAGGACGGGCCTACAGCAGGTGGTGTATGCAAGAAATACAGAGGGAGTAGCTGATGCAATAGGTTTCTCCCTGGGGCAACCCTCAATATGTATGTAGGAGACTGATGCAGACTGATCCAGGGATTAGACAGAGACACATTGTGCAAATCAACTTACAGTTCTTTATTCAACTCAAAACAGTAGGCAACGGCCAGTAGCAGCAGATTCAACAGGCTAAAAAGCCGGCGGGTCCGCAGGAAGGGTTGCACGCAGCCTCATAGTAACTTCAGACTGGGCTGGTAAACTTGGAGACGAGTCTGGATGGTGGACCTCTGCTTTGGGGGCTTAGTCTCCTAACTTGCCATAAGAGTGTCAGGCAGTGCACTGAGACACCTCTGCTTCTTGATATTAAGACTAGTGATGTGTCATTCGCGAACAAGAGCAGGGTCTTGTCCGTGAACGACTATAGCCGGCTCCTATCAGTGAGCTGATGTCTCACTTAACCCCGCCCCTCAACGCCGCACCACGTCTCCTTTAACCTGATGTAATCGGGTTGAAAGTGGAGTGGTGAGGGGTGATTGACTGGCCTACAGATCCCTATTATATATTTAATAGGGAACCGTTCAGGAGCCAGAAGAGCCGGCTCTTCTTAGTGAGCGGAGCCTAATGATACAGCTCACTAAGAAGAGCCGGAATTCCCATCACTAAATAATACACTGGCTGGTGCTAGTCTGCATGTTTTGCTGACTAAAACTGCAAGAACTTGTGCTCCTGCCCACCAGGGGTTTTTTATACTCCCTTGGTCAGGTGGCAGCGCTCTCCAATCAGCTTCCAGCGTGCTTTAAAATAGAATAAAGATTCTTATTTGACAACAACATTTCACATTGTTAACTCCTACCTTACCAAGCAGTGGCTACAGCTGCAATTACACAGTTATACACCATTTAGAGACCTCCTAGAGAGGTGATCAGTCTCCATAACAGCCCCTAACATGGAGCGGGTGCTATTTGCAACAACCACCTTGCCTATGCATTGGCAGGGATGTTGCATAAACCAAAACGGAAAGTAGGGCATTATGTGAGGAAGTATTGTCAGATTATGTCCACCTATTCTGACGAGCTCGCTTTTTCTTTCCTGTGAATCTGTATTCACTGACAGTGAACCAAGAGTGTTGTTTCCCACCAGGGGGCTCCCTATTATATATTGATGCCGTGATTTTACCCAGCAATTCTACCCTATGGTCAGCAGGTGCCGCTGTATCGCCAGGTTACAAGTAGAGTCCTGTCAGCTCCTTACTCCGTCCACTAGGTGGTGCTATGATATCCTGTGAGTAGAGCGGCGCATATGTGATGTCACTGGCGATTAGGAGGAGTAATGCGCGGGAGTACCTGCCGGGTGAGCTGCAGAACGAGCTAAACGATCATAGGACTCGGAGGTGAGAGGTGGGGACGGGAGCGGCTGTGGTGTTTATGGATGTGGTTCCCGTACCTCCGTGTAGCGTATCTGTGCTCGGCGCGTCTCGTGTCTGACAGGCGCGTGGTGGTTGTAGCCGGGGCACATCTCTGCTTGGGGGAGATGTAGTGTGAGCTACATCTCTGCCTGGAGGGGACGCTAGGTGAGGGGCACATCACTGCCGGGGGGGTGTTCTGGCACGTCGTTGCCAGGAGAGGGGCACTAGTGGTGGTGAGTGGGGCACTAAGGGTGGTAGAGGGGGCACGTCGTTGCTGGGAGAGAGGCACTAGGGGGGGTGGGGGCACGTCATATGATCTCGCTGTGAGGTTGAACATTTACCATTACATAAGCAATGTCAACCCCTTTTTTCCTTTTTCCATTCAGCATCAAAATGAGTCTATTCAGTTCCACTGGAGGTTTTGGCACAGGAGGAACGGGTATGTTTGGAAGCACAACCACAGACAACCACAACCCCATGAAGGTGAGTTCCCAGTGCTGCCCTTACTGGTGTCAGTATATGGCGCCAGCCTCTAATATCTGCTCTTGTATGTGCAGGACATAGAGGTGACGTCTCCCCCTGATGACAGCATTGCCTGCCTCTCCTTCAGCCCCCCGACGTTACCGGGGAACTTCCTCATCGCCGGCTCCTGGGCCAATGATGTAAGTTCTGTCAGGAGGACTCAGTAACCCTGCAAGCTGTATCCAATGTGTTATGCTGGGGACAGTGGGTGCACTAACAATTTTCCAGAAGGCTAATAATAATCCTCTTACTATTTTTAGCCAAGGAGGAATCACATTTTCAGTAATACAAATATCAGTATCTGTGTTTAGCTAATTGGTTACAGTAATCTTGCATATCGCATCACACTCGCCTGCAGCCGCCAATCCACCACCACCAGACTATATTTATTGTATTTGACTTCTCCCCTTAAAGGGAACCTTCCACCAGTCCAAACACTTGTAAAGCTCAATAAGTACCTTTATATGGCTAGTTTCCTAAATGCTCTCCATGTCTTAATACGCTTCCAATGCTGCCTGAAAATCCTATCTGGACTGTTAGAGCAGAGGTCAGGCTGTGGTATTAAAGCTGGGTCACTGCTCTTCCCCCCCGTGCAAAACATGGTTTAGGCCAAAGAAGCCGCCAGTCGGCCTCATCCAAGTCTCCTTAGTGACTGACGGAGAAATCCGTATGGGTGGTCACTAAGGGGTTAAACCCGTACTGTAAAAAGGACGCCAAAATATTAACTCTCTCCTTCTGTAGAAAAAAAAATCTACACCAGAATGATGTAAGTGCATAATTTCCAGCAAAAAAAGCCCTTAACCAGCTTGGTAGAAAATAAGTGTTTATAGTTACAGAATTGATGTCCCACCCCCACAAAAAAGGAATATATTTTCATCAATAGGGTATGGCCACCCCAATGAAGTGTCACTGAAAAATGCATCTCATCCAGCAAAACATACAGGCAGTCCCCGAATTACGTACAAGATAGGTTCCTTGGGTTTGTAAAACTGTATGTAAGTGGGAACTGTATATTTTATAATTGTAGTTTCAGACTTTTTTTTTTTTTTTTTTTTTTTGTGACAGTTGGATTTTCAAAATTTTTTGCTTTAATGGGACCGAGTATTATCAATAAAGCTTCATTAGACATCTGACAGCTGATCATTGCAGCCAGGGACTACAGTAATGTATCCAGAGAGTCCGTCTGTAACTAGGGGTCACTCCTGTCTACTAAAATAGCTACATCCTATAGGTCAAAACTGGTTATCTGGTAGCCCTCCTTGCCTTCTGCGCCTCGCTGTGCGTTCATACAACAAATGTGGGGTGTCTTTGTGCTTGGGAGAAACTGTAAAAAAAAATTAGGTTGACTTTTGTGAATGTGTACATTTTAGGGGTAAATGAACATATGACTGACAAAATTAGATCATTCAAAATGTCATCCTAATTTTAATTACTATATCTCTTAAAGGGTTAACAATCTTCCTAAAAATGGCCTATAATAGTTTGAACGATGCACTTTTGAAAATGGGTTAAGTTCCGTTTAAAACAAAAAGGATTCCCAAAAAAGTCAATTTTGAAATCTCTTTGAAAATCCGGAAAAGCGTTGTTCGATTTGTAAACAGTCTGACTTCGTGATCATTTTTTAAAATGTCCTTTTATTTTATGAAAACATAAAGCACATAGGGGAAATGTCATTTAATTTTACCACCAAAGTCGGTTACAATCTGTCTGAAAAGAAGATAATTTCACATTTTCAAAATTTTTTTTTTAATAACCTTTTTAATCAACCAGAATTTACCACTAACATGAAGTACAATGTGTCACAAAAAATCTATATTTTAATAATTTACCAAAGTGATTGCAATTACCTTATAAAGAAAAACAGAATTATAAAAATTTGAACGGAGTCTTTAAAGAATAACCATTTCAGATACTTTTTGATATTTTATGTGTGGGTTGGGGCTGGGGGGGGGGTTGGTAGATTTTCTTTAATGAATTATATAGTAGGAAAATGATAAGCCAATGACACTTACTCATCAATCCAATCCAGACACTGTGACTATGGTCATCTTCTTATATTTGTTATCCTTTTGTTATTCTAAAATCAACTTCTATAATTGTTATAATTGGCCTGAATTGGGTGTTCCCAGAACCCCTCAGTGATGTAGCTTAACAGGCTGTTAAAATGAGCAGAGGGAGGGGGAGACATGTTTTGCTTATTGTAATGGAAAACAAAAATTACAGCAATAACAGCTATGTGCTGCACACCTCTCTCATGGAGCTACAAACCGTCAGGGGTTGATCCAGTAAACCCAAATTGTAAAACATAGAAAATAAGTTCTGACCGGAGCTCCCATTCCCTTGCTTCCGTGTGTCCTTCTCTTCCAGTATGTTACTCACAAAATAGAGCAGTTCACACTCCTCCAGCACAAATTCCTGAATCCTCCGATAAGAATATACTGCTATTCAGACCAACACTCCTGCGTTTTTCTTGTGACCTCCTCCGTATGTAACATATGTTGCGGTAGATCGCTGGAAGAAATTCACCCGCAGATAGCGTAGTACAGTTTAACACTCAGGATTTATTAAGGTTAATATACCACCCGAGAACGTGCAGCTGGCGTCCCATATTGGAGCTTTATATGCGCATTTATATCGCTCTTTTGTGAGTATGTTTTTAATCTAAATAAATCCTGAGTGTAAACTGTACTACGCTATCTGCGGGTGAATTTCTTCCAGCGATCTACCGCAACATATGTTACATACGGAGGAGGTCACAAGAAAAACGCAGGAGTGTTGGTCTGAATAGCAGTATATTCTTATCGGAGGATTCAGGAATTTGTGCTGGAGGAGTGTGAACTGCTTTATTATATGAGTGACGTATTGGAAGAGAAAGACACACGGAAGCAAGGGAATCGGGAGCTCCAGTCAGAACTTATTTTCTTTGTAATAGAAAAGACCTCACTGCTGGGCTCTGGAAAAGCTTCAGTTTCTTGAGATGGAGATCTCAAATGCTGAAGAACTTCTTTCCTATTGCACAGGGTTTGGTTACCACCAGGCCGAGCGTCATTAACCTGTTGGTTTAATATTTCTGTGATCATTAAGTATATGAAGCCATTGCTTTTGCTGCTCTTTCTTCTTACAGGTCCGTTGCTGGGAAGTGCAAGACAATGGTCAGACCATCCCCAAGGCGCAGCAGATGCACACCGGCCCGGTCCTGGATGTATGCTGGAGTGATGTATGTATAACTGTACCCTTATTTCTATTGGTTATA
Organism: Engystomops pustulosus; assembly: GCF_040894005.1. Classification (NCBI taxonomy): domain Eukaryota; kingdom Metazoa; phylum Chordata; class Amphibia; order Anura; family Leptodactylidae; genus Engystomops; species Engystomops pustulosus. The sequence continues at coordinate 120,372,976 of NC_092416.1, forward strand.
TTCTCTGTATCTTCCTTTATGATTGTTGTTTATGATCCCATACAACAGGCAGTTGGGATTGGTGCCTAAACAGCAGCAAAACATAGGTGATGCCATTTACAATAGCCTAAACCTATTCAGTATTCCCTGTCCAAAAATGGACTAGGAGAAAACATCCAGATTCCTGGTGTTTTGCCAACCATAAAAATTTAAACTAAATCTGTACACATTGATGAAACCAACAGATGATGAACGACTCTTTACACAACTTTGAAGCATCAGTAACTTTTCTTTATACAGTACTGAGATGTACAGTGTCTCGTCCATGCCCACCAAGCTGTTGTAAACCGTGAAATGGTTTCACATAGAGCTAAGGCAAGATGGGAGCCCTATAATGGCTTTACAGGGCGTAAAAATGAAAAAAAAAATGGTCCTGAAATAAAAACAGATGATAGGGATACTTTTTCTTGTTATTTAAAAAGATAATTGGTGATGCCTTCTATTTAATGCTTTGAGGGAGGCATGCAGTGTATGATTTCATAGATGTCAATCTTGTCTCTGTTCAGGACGGCAGTAAAGTGTTTACAGCATCTTGTGATAAAACCGCCAAAATGTGGGATCTAAACAGTAACCAGTCCTTGCAGATCGCACAGGTAATTGGGCTCCTTGGGGGATGGGTGCTGTGCATGTATGTATTGAGCCCATTGCATGTGCTGGAGACATCACAGAAGATCTCATCATTTTCTTCCATCAGCACGACGCTCCGATAAAAACTGTTCACTGGATAAAAGCTCCAAACTACAGCTGCATCATGACTGGGAGCTGGGACAAAACCCTCAAGGTACAGTACTTATCAGGAAGCGAAAATACGCCTTAATGGTTTCTTTATAGGATTGTCACTTGATGGGAATACGGGTGATCTAGTTGGGGACCCCACATTATCGGGGGCTGAAGCTATGCAATACATGTAACTTGGTGGTTGGAGCTGGTTCTCTGATGTTGTGGGTTGCTTTATAATTCTAGTCACATGAAATGGGTATTCAATGAAACGCAACACACCATTTCCTCATGGGTTCTTTTAATGGCTCTAACTTTTTTCATTTTTTGAGCCAGTTCTGCCCAAACTGGGAGAAATTCAGGAATCATTGTTTGGCATTTTATGCCACAAATTTTGATAACTGTTTAAATCTTTTTTTAAGGGTAACTTGGTGTCGTATAGTGCAGTGATGGCAAACCTTTTAAATACCGGGTGCCCAAACTACAACAAAGACCCACTTATTTATTGCAAAGTGCCAACACAAAAATTTAATTTGTGATTTATACTCCCTTCTCTGTCACAGATTTCATTGATACCAGCGCCTGAGGCACCAATATAGCAGAAAATAGTCCCAGGTAGAGCTGTCACTTTAAAATAGCTCTGTGCACAGCAAGTCCTGGGCTGTCTGGGACTGCAGGGAGATACCTGGAGTCATCTCTGGTGATGGCCTGAGTGCCCACAGAGAGGGCTCTGAGTGCCACCTCTAGCACCAGTGCTATAGGTTAGCCATCACTGGTATAGTGTGACTAAGACTACCCACATTTTTGGGGGTAAATGTGTTCCGCTGCTGTTTTCTTCCCATGGGTCGCCTGCAGCATGGTACCTGACATTCAGCTGCCTGTGCCATAAAATTTACTATGGCATGGGCTTTAAGGACACAAACCTCCAGCTGTAAATTATAAAGTGGGTGATTGGGAACTAGTTATTTATATCATTATTGTGAGCCAAAACCAGGTGAGGCGTATAGTTTCACCACAAAAAAGTAAACGTTTTGTTTTTTCACCTCTAGTTTTGGGACACTCGTTCCCCAAACCCTCTGATGACTCTTCAGCTTCCTGAGCGATGCTACTGTGCAGATGTGGTAAATGCTTCCTGAATCATTGTAATGTGACTTGTAACAGCTGTGCCTCAAAGCACATGCATGGCTTTATATATCTTATCTGCTTCTCCTCAGGTTTATCCTATGGCGGTTGTAGCAACTGCAGAAAGAGGGTTAATAGTTTACCAGCTAGAGAACCAGCCCTCTGAGTTCCGGAGAATCGAGTCCCCCTTAAAACACCAGGTAATGTGCAGAGTCTGACGTCTGGTGCCCCATTATCTACTTCTCTATGTTGAGAATAGTCTTCATAAACCTGTTTGAAAGATGATTAAAATATTGGAGCATTGTCTCCTATTTTACAGCACCGATGTGTGGCCATATTTAAAGACAAACAGAACAAGCCAACTGGTTTTGCCTTGGGCAGTATTGAAGGTAGAGTTGCCATCCATTACATCAACCCCCCAAATCCGTAAGTATCCCACCAAGGGGCACAGAGCAGGATATCTCTTTGGTGACTGAACAGCATAATTTGGGTCTCCTCCTCTCACAGAGCCAAAGACAACTTCACATTCAAATGCCATCGATCCAATGGGACAAACACTGCAGCTCCTCAAGACATTTATGCGGTGAGATTTATGCACCAATGGGGTGGTGGTTGTTCTTAAATGTGTAATACATTTGCATTATTTTCAATTACAATATGCCTTTTGTTTTAAGGCTGTATACACTGAGCCCCTTTCCGCAGTGTAAGCTGAATGCTGAGACTCCCGCTTTCTTGAGAGCTGTAGAATGAGGATGCACCCTGTTCCATCCACTGTCCCTGTCTATTTCTGTCAATCCCATCCAGTTGAGTGGAGCAGCAGGCGCTCGTACTACTGCTCCACCCTAGTGATCAAGGGATCCCATGCTCTAGAGAAGCGGTGCTCCCAGAAATCGGACCAATTTGCTAGTTATCCCCTTTTCTGTGTCTAGGGGAAAAAAGCCCTGTCCAAAATATAAAGTTTAAGAAAAGGGTCATTGAAATTGATGGAACTGATTTGAGTTGTAGAAAATACGGAAGAGACTTCTGGTGTTTGAGGACCTTCTAGCTGTCTTATGACAGGATTGTCATTGGCAGATCACTGGGAGTTTTCTGTACAATAATCATACAGTGTTTGCTTCTGTAACCATTTGTCAGGTAAATGGCATTGCCTTTCATCCAGTGCACGGCACTCTAGCCACAGTCGGGTCTGATGGACGATTTAGTTTCTGGGACAAAGACGCACGGACAAAACTTAAGACGTCAGAACAGCTGGACCAGCCCATCTCTGCCTGCTGCTTTAACCACAATGGAAACATCTTTGCCTATTCATCAAGCTATGACTGGTCCAAGGTAAGTAAGTGCTATGCTGTGCTGACTGTCCGGTGGAGCCATCTGCTCATTTCTTACTAATTCTGTTCTCCCTTCAGGGCCATGAGTTTTACAATCCACAGAAGAAGAATTATATCTTCCTGCGCAATGCTGCTGAGGAACTAAAACCCCGCAATAAGAAGTAGAAGGTTTGAATGTTTGAATTACTGTTTTAACTGTTTTTATTTTTCTTCCTAAGAAAAGGTTCCCATGAATTTCTTTAAAGAGAACCCGTCATGCAAAATAACCCCCCTAAACTAAATATATTTTCATAAACTGCCATTAGAGAGCATTGCCTCTATCCCTTCATTGTCCCTCTACATGCCTGTAAACCTAAGCAATGAGGTCCTAAAGCTGTATGCAAATGACCTGTGAAATGTCCAATGAAGCATTAGCATATTCAAGCTGTCCACTCTATTCATGAGTGGGAGGTACAGCCACAACCCCAGTGCTTGACTGACAGCCTGTATAATGATGTGAGGCTGTATAATGATGTGCTTCCTGGTGCTGGCGCCCCCTGCAGCCTGTGTGTGCATGTGTGTGTGTATAGGAGAGATACAGCAGCTCCAGGCAGCCATGTTACAGCAGAACATGTCAGATTCATGTGTAGCTGATGTCTGTGTCTCTCACTTGTATATTAGGAGGATGCAGCACACACTAGCCATGCTTTACTATACATTACACACAGACATGAGCAGGGGGAGGAGAGGGGAGGGGTAACAGGGGTGACATCACTGCCTCTGACCATGTGACCAGCCGCATTTACATAATAAAGAATAGATGATTTTACAATGAATAATGTATGAAATAACTAGATAAAGGCTGTGATGGATCCGTGTGAACTGCTCCAACAGGTAGAGGTGACAGGACTAGTGACACAGACCTGATGACAGGTGTCCTTTAACCCCTTCCCGCACCATGACGTTATTCTACGTCATAGGATGCGGGTAGTTCCCGCACCTTGACGTAGAATCACGTCATGGCGATCGCCCGAGCTCAGAAGCTGAGCCCTTGCGATCGCCGCGATCCCAGCGGTACGCGGTAGCTGAGATCCCGCAGTAACAGCCGGGATCGCGACTATCGCGATCCCGACTGTTTAACCCTATAGACGCCGCGGTCATAGTGACCGCGGCATCTATGGTGTATTGGCGCGACGATCGGCACCCTGCGTGCAGGGCACGGAGGTGCCGATCGTTGCCATGGCAACCCTGAGGCCCGATCAGGTCCCCTGGGCTGCCTATGGCGGCTGCCTGCTAGGATCGTGCACTGTGCACGATCTAACAGTGCAGCTGTCAGCCTATGCAGAATGCATAGGCTGACTATGTCATATGCTGCAATACATTAGTATTGCAGCATATTACAATGAACAAGTGATCAAATGATCACTTGTTCATGTCCCACCCTGGGACAAAATAAAACAGTAAAAAAAAGTTTTAAAAAAAGGTGCAACTAAAAAAAAATTATTTAAAAAGAATAAAAGTCCCCTTAAGTCCCGTCCCATGCAGTAATCATATAAAACATAAAAAAAGTGAAAATCACCAAAAAAACCACAACATATTGGGTATCACAATGTCCATAACAACCCGTCAAATAAAATAAAATGGTCACTGAACCCGTACGGTGAACGCCGTAAAAAAAAAACACAAAAAAACCTCACAAAAATTATTAAATTTTCACATCTGACCGCATAAAAAGTGATCAAAAAGTAAAATGTACCCCAACATGATACCAAGAATAAATACAGCTTGTCCCGCAAAAAATAAGCTCTAAACCAGCGCTGTAAACAAAAAAATATAAATGTTCTGCCCATTGTTACATGGCGATACAAAAACAAGTAAATGTCTCACAAAATGAGTTCTATATTCTGCAAAACAAGTTCACCATAAAAAAGCCATATAAATGGGGTATCGCCGTAATCGTGATGACCCATAGAATAAAGATAACACATTATTTTTATGGTACGGTGAATGTCCGAGGAAAAAAATGCTAAAAACCATAAACAAGAATTAATGATTTTTTTAACCATCACCAAGAAAGAGTTAATAAAATCTGATTATTGGCTATTGAGCCCCCCCCCCCGTAAATGATGTACCTGAAAAGTGGATTTCATCTACAAAAAAATAATCCCCCATATGTCCAAATTACAAAAAAATAAACATTTTATAGCCTGTAAGATGTGACGTTGCAGATCTGCTCTGAATGGCGCCTCCTTCCGTTCTATGCCTGGCCGTGCGCCCATACAGCAGTCACCACCACATATCCTCTGACTCAGGAGACGTTGGGTATCAAACTTTGTGGAGTTTTTTGTAATTTAATACATTGTGATGGTTTAATTTTTGGCCAAAATTAATATATTGTCTAAAAAAAATGACAGCTTATAAATTAGACCTCCATTTTGTTTTAACCACTGTGAAGCATCTAAAGGGTTAACATACTTCTTAAAGTTGATTTTTTACACATTGAGGGGTGTAGTTTCTAAAATGGCATGATTTATGGGGTTTTACTGCTGTTTAGGTCTCTCAAAGTCAGTTAAAGCTGAGGAGGTGCCTCTAAATAAGGGTTTTGGCGTTTTTCATAAAAATGAGAAAAATTGCACCCAAAATGCTGAACCTCCTAACAACCTAGAAAAGAGAGAAGATGCATAAAACCCTATGCCGATATAAAGCAGACATTCGGGAAATGTTAGTTATAAAGTTACTTGGGTGCTATGACTATCTGCCTGAAAAGCAGAACATTTTGAACTATGAAAATGAATTTTTAGAAATTTTTGCCAAATTTAAGTTTTTTTCATAACTTAACACAAAAGATATCATCAAAATTTGAATATTACTTTGAAGTACAATGTGTGACGGTAAAACAATCTCAAAATCCCCTGGATATGTTAAAGTGTCAAAAAGTTATAATCTCCTATAATGACACAGGGCAAATTTTAAAAATCAGGCCTGGTCCTAAAGGTCTAAAATGGCATAGACACAAAGGGGTTAAGGCTGGAAAAACCTAAATTGTTTTCATGGGCTTTTAAAAGGGAATCTTTTATGCAAAATCACATCCACAAACTAAGATTGTTGGCAATCTCAAATATGCCATGCTTCCTCCATTCTGGATCTAGCCTAAAAACTATTTTAATAAATATGCATATCATGCTGAAGTTCTTCAGGGGGCATCACTAAACTTGCTAAACAATAAACGAAGATGCCTCACACCTCAATTCGGCTATGCCAGCCAATCCTTCTCCTCCACTGATCGGGGGAAAGAATGTCAGCACCTAACTTAGAACTGCTAGAGTTATCAGGAAAGATTAAGTTAGGTTTGTCAAGTACATGTTCTCTGTGTAAACCTGCACATAAAAGTACTAAAGTATAGAAGCCAAGCCTTTACGGCGGTTGTCCACTTTCAGCCAATAATTGATATTGATTGATTAATGAAAAGTTCTCCGATTTTCCAATATACTATCTGTATCAATTCCTCACCGTTTTCTAGATCTCTGCTTGTTTTCCTGCTATAGCAAGCTTTTGTTTTCTTCCAGTGGATAGAAACCTATCCATGGTCATGTGATGGACAGACAGATGCACAAGCCATTATTATCTGATTGCTATCCACTGGAAGAAAACAAAGATTTTCTTTCGCAGGACACCAAGCGGAAATTTAGAAAACCATTAGTAAATTAATCAAAGTGTATTTGAAAATAGTATAACTTTTCATTACACAAAACATATCAATTACTTGCTGAAAGTGGACGACCCCTTTAAAGGAAACCTACCATTTGATGCATTATGAACTAAACATACCTTTATTGTAGCTAAGCTTGTGCAGGATCATATCTTGGTTAATCTCTGAGTTGAGTGGATTTGCTGAAATATATATTATAACAATTATAACTTTCAGGACCTTGGCAAAGCTGGATTGCATGAATGCACAAGTTACACAGAGCTTATATTACACACAGGGCTTATTCCAGACAGGACTAATCAACCTGAGCTGGATCACTCATACACAGCAGCTGGGGGTGGTGCAGCATTTGATTATTCTGCCTGGCATGGAGAACAGTGATTGCATCATCCTCTGGTGCAGTGTATAACTAATGTGAAAGGAGAAGCTGGGGAGACAGCTTCATGATCCTTTTATAATTGTTTTATCAGCAAAACCACTCGGCACTGGGATTAACAGATGTGATTCTGCATCAGTGTAGCTACAGCATTCTCAAGGTATGTTTGCTTCATACTGCATCAAAACAAATGGTAGGTTTCCTTTAACCCCTTAAGGACGCAGGGTTTTTCGGCCGATTTCTCGCTCTCCAACTTCAAAAATCCATAACTTTTTCATTTTTCCGTGTAGAGACCTGTGTGAGGGCTTATTTTGTGCGTAACAAATTTTACTTTCCCGTGATGTTATTTATTTTAACATGCCGTGTACTGCGTAGCTGAAAAAAAATTCCAAATGTGGAAAAATTGAAAAAAAACGTCACGTGCGTCACGTTCTTGTGGGCTCAGTTTTTACGACTTTCACTCTTCGCTCCAAATAACACGCCTACTTTATTCTCTGGTTCGGTGCGATCGCGGTGATACCAAATTTATATAGGTTTTATTGTGTTTTAATACATTTTCAAAAATTAAACGAATGTGTACAAAAAAGAAAAAAAATTTTTTGCCATCTTCTGACGCTAATAACTTTTTCATACTTTGGCGCACAGAGATGTGTGAGGTGTCATTTTTTGCGAAATGAGGCGACGTTTTCATTGCTACCATTTTGAGGTCTGTGCGATATTTTGATCATTTTTTATTTCATTTTTTATGTTATGTAAAAAGGTGTAAAAGTCGCATTTCGGACATTTGGGCGCCATTTCCCGTCTCGGAGGTCACCGCCGGCCGTAACCGTTTTTATATTTTGATAGATCGGGCATTTTGGGACGCGGCGATACCTAATATGTTTGTGATTTTTACTGTTTATTATGTTTTATATCCGTTCTAGGGAAAGGGGGGTGATTTGAACTTTTAATATTTTATTAATTTTTTTTATTTTTTAAACTTTTTTTTTCTTTTTTTTTTCACTATCTTTTAGACCATCTAGGGTACATTAACCCTAGATGGTCAGATCGCTGCTACCATATACTGCAATACTTCTGTATTGCAATATATGGCATTTTTGCAGCACATTCATTACAATGAGCCACTGGCTCATTGTAACGAATCTGCAGCTGCCAGATAGCCTCGTGTCAAAAGAAGACACGAGGCTACCATGGCAACCGATCGCCGCCCCCCGATGACGTTCGGGGGCGTGGCGATCGAAAAAAAGATGGCGGCGCCCGCGCGCCGCCGTCTTTTAAATGCCGCCGGCGACTTTGCCGGCGGCAACGGGGGGGTTAATAGCCGCGATCGGTGCTAGCACCGACCGCGGTTATTAGCGGTGGGGGTTTTATGCATTTTGCAAAAACCCCCACCTTTGTATGAAGAGGACTCAGCCCGTGAGCCCTCTTCATACACTCCTTATACCTCTGCGCCGTAGAGCTACGGCGCAGAGCGTTAAGGAGTTAATGTAATCTAGCACTGCTAGACAGTGCAGCATAATGATGTGAAACGCTTAGTGAGCTGTTCGCACGCATTCTGATATTGATATCACTCATTCAATTGACTGTTCATAAGGCAATTCCTCTACTTACCGTATTTTTCAGACTAAGGCGCACCATCAATAAATGCCTGCTAAAACATCTAGATTCATATATAAGGCGCACCTTTGATTTCTAAGAAAATCAAAGTATTTTTTGTGCGCCTTGTAGTCCAAAAAATACGGCACTTGCTGCATTACAACAAATACCATTGTTCAACTCTACCCTGACCTTCCAAATGATCTACAAGTTCTCAAAACAGTTGTAACTATGTAAACATAAGAGTGGGTTGGCTCGTAGGACCTGTCTTCTTATCTACACCTTTATTAATCATGGCTTCCTCTTCTTACAGGTCACATTGATAAAGATGGGACACTGATATGTTCTCTGCATTCGGGTTTGAACTGTAGAAATTATTTCAAACTGTACAATTTTTCTTCTCATGCAAAATAACTCCAAACTTCCCCTGAATGCTGACCTACAGTAAGTTGTGCCGCCAGCTTCACTTTCGTGTGTCAGGTTTTCCGTTGCAAGTCTGAAGACTTCTGCAGCATCCTCTTGTGTTCAAGGTCTACCCATCCCCTGCTGCATCTGTGGGACTCTTCAGCTGTTGTGGAATGGTGGGGCCTCAGCATGTGGACAGCTAAAGCCTTAAATCTTCTGTGTAAAATAAAATAACTTTCCTTTTTTGTGTTTTTATTGGTGTAATTTTTTTATTTTGGATCCAATAAAATTTCTTTTAAGTACACATTCGTCACAGCTCACGATCAATTATCGCCTTTGTATACAAAATCTCCAGATATCTTGTTGCCCTGTAATCCATATTGTGATGTGTGCAAAGTACTGAAATGTTAGATTTTTTCTCTTAATAATTTTTGAACAATTTGTTATGATGAAAGCTTCATTTTTTTTTTCTACTGTCCATGATATCGCACCCATGTTGGGTTTACTTTTTTCCATGTACAGAGCTGTGTTATGGCTTAGTTTCTGTGTAACAAATTACACTTCAAAATGGTGGTGTTTAATATTCCATGCCGTGTACTGGGAAGCGGGAAAAAAAAATTCCAAATGCTGTGAAATTGGTAAACAGCAATTGTGCTGTTTTCTTGTGGGCTTTATTCTTTGGGTCGGTACAATTACAGGGATACCAAATTTTTATAGATTTTTATCATGGTTTCATAAAAGTTTTAATCTGTACAAAAAATTTTTTAAGACTTCTTTGCCATCTTCTGGCGCTAATAAATTTTTTTTTTTAATTTCTATATAATATATATATATATATATATATATATATATATATATATATATATATATATATATATATATATATTTTGTACGGAACTTTGGGAGGTGATTTTTTTTTTTTTTTTTTTTGCGGCTTTTGATTACTTTTACAGTGTTATCATTTTAGGACTGTACGACCTTTTGATCACTTTATTTTCCGTTACGGGGTTAAACGCAGTGAAAAAACATATTTTGATAGGGCATTTTCGGACGTGTCGGTACCTAATATGTTTTTTTTTATATATATTTATATCAGTTCTAGGGAAAGGGGGGTGATTTGAGTTTTTAGGGTTTTTTTAATTATAATTTTTAAACTGTACGATCCTATCATAGTATATGGTATATGTGGATTTTACTCCTCATTCATTACAATGTGCTGATAGCACATTTTAATGAATAGGTTAACCTGAAGCAGCTTCGGGTCCTCAGAAGACCTGCGGCTGTCATGGCGATGGATCGCCGCTCCCCGATGTCAAGGGGAGCGTCGATACTCCGCAAGATGGCGGCGCCCATGCGATCAGTGGCTGGCACAAATCGTGGGTGTTACTAGCCGTGAGCCCTCTCTATTCACCCGCACCCGGCATGTGACGTAGTATTATGTCACATGTTGGTATAGAGTTCGTAATACTTCCTGATCTGCTTTTATCATTGTTACGGTTGTGGGTTTTTTTTTTTTTTTTTCTTTTTTTGTTTTTCACTTTTGAAAGCTTAAGAGTAAATCTGTCTCCGTCAGCACACTGGATTGAGTCACGCTGCAATTGTCATCTTTATTTCCTCTTATTCATGGACCACCAATTTTTTTTTTTTTTTCTTTCACCATTGGTCCTTTTTTTTTTTTTTATTTCCATAATTTTGTTTTTTCATTTACCATATAAGCCGAGGCCCCTAATTTTACCTGGGGAAAACCTGCCAGCCCACATCCCCCAGCATATAGCCAGCAGTGGGGGAAGCTGGAAAGGTGAGTTTTGATGGTTTTTTTTTTTTTTTTTTTTTTTTAAGGCTTATACTCGAGTATATATGGTATTTTACGGATGGGAGAAGGTTTCAAGTTTTAGTAGCAACTTCTCAGATTTTCAAGCAATTTGAAAAATGCTAAATGTTTAGTGACCAATTCAGTTTGGAAAGGCCCTATAAAGGCTTTTGTACTATATACCCCCACAAGATATGAACCTAACATCTCAAACTATTCAAATCAGCTTTTGGGGCGTCTGTTAACACTTTATTTTTCTGGAAGCAAATAAAAATTGAAATTTTTGAATATTATTCTTATTTAGCCCTAAAATGGACACATTGAGAAGGAATTTGAGGTAAATAATGTTTGCCCTGCAATACCAGACGTGTGGTATTTGGTTGCAAATGTTTTGTGGTGCCACAGAGTACTTGAAGAGCCCCTGAAGTAACCGTACAATCGAAAACCATGACACCTTTTAGGAAACTACAACCCTGAATGAATTTATCTACTGAGCATTTTAACCCCAACATCCTGGCCAAAATCTACTGCAAAGTAAATGGTGCGGACTGAAAAATTGCATTTCTATCTCAAAAATCACATTTTAGTGCCTAATTTATTGTGCCTAACCCATGGCAGACAAACACCCAAAAAATCATTCTGCATGTTGTCCCGACTACGGCAGTATCACTCATGGGCCAATAATTGACAGGCTGGGCACACAGCAGGGCTGAGAACGGAAGTAACAAAATTTTGCTGTTGGGGTGCCCCTGAGGTACCAGTACAATAGTAACCCCTAAGTAGTGACCCTGTTGTAGGAAAGGGCACCCCTTAAAGAATTTAGCGTTGTATGAGCATTTTAACCCCTGAGATGGTGTTGGGGTGCCCCTGAGGTACCAGTACAATATAAACCCCCAAGCAGCGACCCCATTTTAGGAAAGGATATGCCACAAAGAATTTATCTAGGGTTGTATGAGCATTTTAACTCATAAGATTCTGGCTCAAATGTAACACAAATTGAATGGTGTAGAGTAAAATTTCTCAAAATTTGCCATTGTGCCACTGGAGGCAAACACCGCAAAAATCATCATGCAGGTTCTCCCGTGTACGGCAAAACACGGGAGAACCTTAATTTGTGTCAATAATCTACAAGATGGAGACACGGCACGGCTCGGAAGAAAATGGAATTTGGATCACAGGCATTTACATTTTTTTTTGGCATCATAAAACATTTGTAGATGCCCTTGTGGATTAGAACAGTAGAAACCCCTGAGAACTGACCCTATTTGAAAACTACACCCCTCCATGAATAAATCTAGGGGTGTAGTGAGCATTTTAACCCCCCAGGTGGACCCCAAGGATGGTGCATAATGGATAGTGCATAGTACAAAATATCCATTATGTCATCTTGTGCCCAATTACTGCCATGGGAGAAAAACACCCCAAAGATCATGATGTGGGTTCTCACTGGTACGGCAATACCCCCTGTGTGGCAATAATCTACAGGCTGGGCAGACGGCAGGGCTCAGCAAGGAAGGAGTGACATGATGTATAAGCTGTGTGAGAGTGCATTGTTCAGGGTTATATATCCAGGGACGTGTGGTAAATCCTGAAACAATCTTTCATGCATAACTCTGGTTTCTCAGGGCATGTGTCACACTAGTATATGGATTCCCTCTTTTGCATTTTTTTGGAGCACACCCTGCACCTCTTCTGTGTCCTTCCCTTGCTGGCTGTTTGGGGAACTTCTCCTGGAAAGTGCTGCCCTGGTACAATGCGTTATGTGGCCTCGCTTCCAGTCATATTAGCACTCCCCCCTTGCTGCTCTCCAAAAATCAACTGCTTGACTACCACCTCTTGAATTTCCAGGAAAGTTCCCCTCTGGCTAGCACATCCATGTAACACGTAAGCATTATATAGTGCCATCTGCATGATGTGCACGGCCAGCTTCTTGTACCACACCCTCGACTTCCACATGGCGTTGTATGGCTGAAGTACCTGGTCCGACAAATCCATCCCTCCCATGTACCTATTGTAATGCAATTTATAGTCCGGCTTGGGGGCTTCTGCATTGGTACCTCGTACAGGGGCAGGGGTGGTGGTGTGCCCATGTATTGTTGTAAGTACAAGGACGTCCCTCTTGTCCTTGTACCTAACACACAATACTGAGTCGCTGCTTAGTGCTCGGCTCTCATGCCTTCTGAGCTTTTCCCCTAGCAGCGACTCAGGCAGATATCTCTGATTCCTTCTATCACTGCCGAATGCAGTATTTCTGGAAGAGAGGCACTTGAACAGGGTAACACTGGTATAAAAATTGTCCAGATAGAGGTGGTAGCCCTGGTCCAGTAGTGGGTGCACTAAATCTCAGACTACTTTTCCGGCAATTTTCCAGCTTTTCCTTCAAGGCGCATCCTTTTCATTGCCATGTGGAACATCAGGGTTTGGTACAGTATTTCTGCGCTCCAATAGTCCCTGATTGTGGGCTTATCCCAGGACTGGCCGTAAAATCAGGGACCATAGTTACTGGGGATCACCCATGTCGGGTCAGAAGTCCCAGGCACTTCAGTACTACTACGAAAGCACCTTCTCCGGGGTTCCTCAGAGTCTCTTATTCAGGACGAGGTGGAAAAGTAGAACCGACACTCGTCCCCACTAGCAAACTCCGTGGGCCATATAACTCGGAGGCCATATAATTATTTACCTCCAAGTCAGTATATATCTTCTGGGACATGATGGGGGGGATAGTACACAACCTACACAGAACATCTACTTCACCACGCTACTACTACCCCTCCACAAAATGCCTTCTCCTCAAAACGCCTGCTCCTCCACACAACGCCTGCTCCTCCACAAAACGCCTACTCCTCCACACTACTACTACTACTCCATGCTACTACTACTCCTCCACGCTACTACTACTCCTCCACAGAACAACTACTACTCCACGCTACTACTACTCCTCCATGCTACTACTACTACTACTACTCCTAACAGATCGCACTTAAAAGTTTGGGGAAAACGGACAATGGGGGGGTAATTATGTGTTTTAGGGTACAATAAAGGGACAGATCACTAGCACAACTCTCTCCAACACCAACAAACACAAAATGGTGTTGTTGGAGAGCGTGGGGCTAGTAAGATCTGCCCATAAATCGCCACCGATCGCTGTATTGGCTGCCTAATGGCGACGATTGACTGACAATCTGATTGGTCCTGTGATGTCATCAGAGGGGTGTCAGCAGGCAATCCCACCAAGGTGTCACCCTGTCTCGCAATATATCGACGCAGTTCAGCACTTGCACTTTGCATGTAATTATCCTGCATCATACAAGCTATAGTTAGGACTGCACTAGAATTTAAAACAATATTTTTTCACAATACTAGCCTTCATATCCCGAGTGAGGGGAGTTATTCATATATTTGAAAAGGTCACATGTTTCCCAAGGGTGGAGGGGGGAACTGCTCCTTTCCAGCTCCTCCCATAAGGCAACTGCCTAGTCACACAGCAGATGCTAATGAAAGGTACAATATAACATATCTCTTTTTCTGTAAAACCTATTTTCTATACAAAAACACTTTGGCAGTGTATGTACCATGCTCTGTGGGGACTGGGGGAGTGCTAAAAATGGGTCTCCTGGTGACAGGTTCCCTTTAACATTGTAAGTTCCCACATTTTCTTTAAGACACTCTCTGGCTTTCGGTCCATAGGGTCTTTTAATTGAGCTGCATCCACAAAAGGTAGGTTGGTCTTTTTAACTACTTTGGTTACCTGAACGTCTACTTTGGGGGTGGAATCCAAGTTTATTTACTTATCCTTCTCAAAGACGAGTCTATTTCTGAATTCTTCGGCTACTCAATGTCTTTTTTCTGGGTCATTCCACTCCTCCTGAATGAGACCTTCTAAGGCGCTCTTCACAAGAAAGAATCTCTTTTTCTTGGCTCTGAAACACCCAAAGACTTCGTCCTGGATGGATTTCATCTTTACGGGATGAAATGTCTAATGTTTCTCTGACCGCTTTAAGTAGTGGGTCTAGGTTATCTAGGGAAAAAAGATTTTTTTCTCCTGACTTTCTAAGATCTGTTCTTCTTCTGTGTCCTTTTAGGAACATGAAGCAAGGGCTTGATCTAAATCTAAGGTATGAGTAGGTTGTTGCAACAACTGATTACTAGACGGCAACAGCATCACGCTGCTGTGGCTCCTTCTGCTACTCTGGTTAGCCTGTCTGCTGCTGAGCCTCGGCTGAGAGTTTCCATGCCTACAAAGTATGGTGGCGATCCCAAGTTGTGCAGGGGTTTTATTACCCGGTGCTCCTTGCACATTGAACTTATACCATCTCAATTTGTCACAGAAAGGACTAGGGTGGCATTCATCATCAGCCTCCTCTCCAAGAAGGCCCTAACTTTCTCCCCAGGAACGTTCCAGATGACGGCAGGAGGATCTCTGCCTCTACTGTGCCAGCTCGGAACATTTTCTTCAGGCTTGTTCTCTCAATCCTCGGCATCCGGGAAACGCTAGGGTTGTTGGTAGAAGTCCTAGGTGTGAATAAAGCTTTTCCGCGCCTGGACATTCCCGTGCTCCCGCGCGCGGCATCTTCAGGAAATTTAAAGGGCCAGTGCACCGCTAGTTAGTGCACTGGCTTATCACTTCCCCTTTAAAAACCCTGCACCTTCCTTACACTATTGCCGGATCTTTGTGCCTCACAACCTTAGAGAAAGCTCTGTTGCAATTTGCCTGCATTCCAGTGTCTCCTGCATTCCAATGTCTCCTCCGTTCCTGACTCCCTCCGTGTTCCTGTGTTACCTGAGACCCTCCGTGTTCCCGTGTATCAGTGTTCTTCCGTGTTGCTGTCTTGTGTGCTATGTTCCCTTACCCTTCTGCTTGGACCTCCTGTTGCTGACCCCGGACCAGACTTGCGTCTCTGCCGCCTGCCCTGACATTGTGCCTGGACTTTTACCACAAGATTGTCTGCCGTCTCTGTACTTCTACCTTGGCCGCCACTGCAGACAAGTCACGCCTGAGGAACGACCTGGTGGTACCACGCCGGAGCTTGTCTAACCCGCCTTGCGGCGGGCTCTGGTGAAAACCGGATACCACTTAGACTCCGGTCCCAGGTAGTGGCTTACATCATCATCTGCAGTGGTCCAGAGGATCCACACCTGCAAGTCTGACACTTGTTTTCTTTGTAACAAATCGCACTTCATAGTGAGAATATTTAATATTCCATGCCGTGTACTGGGGAAATTGGTGAAAAAAGTGCGTTTGTGTATATTCTTGTGGGCTTGGATTATACGGTTTTCACTAAATTACATGTCTCCTTCATTCTTTTTGACAATGCAATCACCAAACACCAAATTTATATAGGTGTTATAATGTTTTCATAAATTGACAAAATTTCAAACTTAAAAAAAATTCTTAATTTTGCTATCTCGTTTCATACTCTGATGTACGGAGATGTGTGCGTGGTGTCATTTTTGGCGACTTTTGATGACGTTTTCAATGCTACCATTTTAAGGACTATACGACCTTTTGATCACTTTTTATTGAATTTTAAATTGTTTTGCAAAATGGCAAACAAGTGGCATTTTCGACTTTGGGAGCTATTTTCTGTTATGGGGTTAAACACCGGGAAAAACGTTATTATATTTTTATAGATTGGACATTTTGGGATGTGGCGATACTTAACATGTTTATGATTGTTACTGTTTTATGGTATATTTATATCACTTCTAGGGAAAGGGAGGTGATTTAAAGTTTTAGGTTTTTCTAATTTTATTTTTTTAAAACGTTTTTTTAATTATTATTTTTACTATTTTCCAGTATGGCAGTATATTGGGATTTCACACAACATCTATTACAATGTGCAAATCGCACATATAATACCCCCTAATGCAACTCAGCAACATATAATGCTTCCTCTTTAATTCCTCTTTAATTTTTCCTCTTTACTTTTGTGACCTCCTGTCCTCCATTCCTCTCATATAGTGGCTTCATGTACCCCAACCCTCTTATACAGTGACCTGCTGACCACCACCCCTCATATAGTGGCTTCCTGTCCACCACCTCTCTTATATAGAGGCCTCCTGTCCTCCATCCCTCTCAAATAATGGCATCCTGTTCTCCATCCCTCTCATAAAGTGGTCTCCTGTCCACCATCCCTCTTATAGACGCCTCCGGACCTCCATCTCTCTTTTATAGTATCCTCCTCAATCCCTCTTGTATAGTAGTCTCCTGTCCTCCTCCATCCCTCTTACATAGTGGCCTCCTGGGATACTTACAGAGTGCGTTCACAGAAGTTTCTATTTCAGACTCTTACCCAACCTCAGATCAATAATCTATATCTTATAGCCCTGAGTTTAACCAAACCACTACCATATCTACCAATAAACTAAAGAAGTCCTCTTCTCCTTGATCCCGATGCTGGTTGTCTTTAAACTTGACACGCCGGGATCGCTGAATAAAAAAGTTATAAAAAGCAGCCCGTAGCACAGGGACACGATGTCCAGCGCTCCAGGCTGTTAATTCACATCCAATACCAATGGAAGTATATAGGATACCACAGTAACTAAATGGATAATAAATCATATAATTACGTACTCAATTCAAAAATCCAACATAACTTTATTTAATTGGCCATCATAAAACACACATAAAAAACACACACATAAAAACCACAAAAGATGTGGCGGTGGTCATAAATAATGCAGTATATGTTAAATACATCCAGAGTAACAAACACCAGTATACACAAAATCAGGCTATAACCAATAGTATTACCCACCAGGGTGTAGTAGGTAGCCCACAATTGTTAGAGGTAGTAATTCTGACCACCGCCACAGCACCCCGACGCGCGTTTCACCGTCGCTTCCTCTAGGGGGTGTTCAGAATTACGGTGGTCAGAATTTTTATGTGTGTGTTTTTTAACCGTATGTTTTCTGATGGCCGATTAAATAAAGTTATGTTGGATTTTTGAATTGAGTACGTAATTATATGATTTATTATCCATTTAGTTACCGTGGCATTCTATATACTTCCATTGGTATTGCTTTTTTATTGTTAGTAGTAGGACAAGTACATAAGGTACTGGGCTATCTTTCGTTGGTATTCATTGTTAATTCACATCTTCTGTGTAATAGATAGATAAATACATGACTGTTCTTACTGCATTATACAAACACCAGCCTGTATAAGCAGGCTGTAAAAGGGCTGTGAGGAGAGCAAAGTTGGGAGTCTAAATATGAAGGGGAGCAAATCTGGTGGGGGGACAGAATATGATGGGGGTACAGAGTATGTGAAGGAGACGATATGGGGGACAGAATATGATGGGAAACAGACCTGGGGACTGAATATAAGGGGGAGAATACCTAGGAAGGGGCTGAATATGAGGGGAGTGGAGACATGGGGGAGTACAGAATATGAAGAGCAGATCTGGGGGCAGAATGAGGAGTAGCAGAATGAGGTGGAGCAGACATGGAGTGGCTGAATACGAAGCAGACATTGGTGGGGGCAGAATATGAGGAAGAGCAGACCTGGGGGGGGGGCAGAATATAAGGAGTGCAGACATGGGGATAGAATATAAGGGGAAGCAGACCTGGGGATAGAATATGAGGGGGAGCAGACCTGGGGGGGCAGAATATAAGGAGTGCAGACATGGGGATAGAATATAAGGGGAAGCAGACCTGGGGATAGCATATGAGGGGGAGCAGACCTGGGGATAGCATATGAGGGGGAGCAGACCTGGAGAACAGAAGAGGTTCTCAGGTTTCAGGGAACTATTTTTGGTATATGAAGGTATTGTGTCTTCTACCTCCTGATACTTTTGGAGGTAGAAGCTTGTATTTGTTTCGTGATTTTAATCTGATTGTGATTTTTGTTTGGCCTTTTTTTGCACACCTGTGCTGACCACCACTAAGTTATATAAGCTACCACAGCAAAAAATTTTGTAAAATTGTAAAGAAAAGGGTTAAAAATTATCTTTATTGTGTTAACATCCCTAGGGGATTGAAATTTGAAAATTTTCTTTCATAAAAAATAATGCAAAAAATAAATTGATATATGGCTAGGGGGCTTAAAAAAAACAATAAACTAATTATATTCACCTCCTCAGGCTCTCCTGTTCTCCTAGATTACACCCTCTCACTTCCAGCCTCTGTTGCTTACAAAGACCTGCGTTGCCGGCCTGCCCGCTATATAACAGGAGTAGCAGGCACAGTAGCAGGCATACACCAATAGTCAGGACAGCAGCAGCTCCAGTGACGGGAGGAGTCCCAATAGAATGGGAGCACTGGAGGAGATTAGTATAAGTGGTTTATTGTTTTTTAACTCCCTAGGGTTACCTGCATATAATGGGGCACATTTACTTACCTGTCCCGTTGCGTCCCTGGATCCGGAATTTCTGACGAGGATTTGGAGCTGCCGCGATTCACTAACAGTGTGCGCCCGATTTCTTGAATGTGTTGCTTCCCCACTCAGGTCCGCCGGAGTTCACCATCTTCTTCCCGGTGTATGTGAGTGCTGAATTTAAAATTCTGCGGTTTGTCCGACGGCCACGCCCCCCGATTTGTGTCGCATGAAAGCCGGTGCCGATGCGCCAAAATCCGATCGCGTGCACCAAAAACCCCTGTGCAATTCAGGGCAAATATTCGGGAAACCCATCGGAAATGCGTCCGGCAGACCCGTAGTAAATATGCGCAGATGTACAGGACACAACAAGGGTTCTGTGGACCACTGTTTGCTTCTCTTGTGTCACCCGAGGGTGAGCTCCGTTCACATGCCAATGAACAGTGAAAAGAATTGCCAGGGAAGCAAAAATGGGCAGGAATAGGACCTGCTATATCTTTTTTGTCTCTGGCAGTCCTCGCAAGCATGGGGTTGTGAAATTCACAGCCTTGTGCATGTGAATATAAAAGCAAATGAGCACATTATTAGTCCATAGCATTGCATTTCTCACATCCGTTATCACGTAAAAATGTGAATCCGGCCTAACAGCCATATATAATTATTTTTTAATTCCCCAGACAACCCCTTTAGCCTCTATGTTTTCTATGGCAATGGATTAGTGAAAAACACAGTTGCAATTCTGTCAGAGTGCAATACATTGTATAGTGGATGAAAAAGTCCATTGAAAATAAAAGGCCATCAGACAGCATGGATATTGCATTTCGTGCTACCTACATTTGCTACATACCTCAGCCATATAATGCCATCTATACCTTACCAGTCCATGCAATCTGTGTCTGAAGACCAAAATGTCACACTCACTATTTTCTGGGACTGCATTTCATGTTTAATAAATTATGTAATTGCATCAATATCTACTGAAAGAGTTTTTTGGTTATATACATTTGAAGATACATTTCCTATTCAAGCACTGAGAATATATCCGGGAGTCCTGTGCATTAAAAAGGCCTGTGAACTAAAAAAGGAATAACGAGAGTGATTACAGGTGAAATAAACTATGCAGGAAAAAAAATCAAACAAAGAAAAAAAGAAGGGATGCAGTATGGCGAAAGTAAGGAGGAAAGTTATCAGAAATATATACAAAGTATTACAAGTATACTGTATATAATAGGAACATATATAAACATAGGGGCACATTTACTTACCCGTCCCGTTGTCACCACCGATCCGGAATGTCCGACGAGGATTCATAGCTGCCGTGATACACTAAGATCGTGCGTCCAATTTCCTGCATGTGTCGCTTCCCCGCTGAGGTCCGCCGGAGTTCACCTTCTTCTTCCCGGTGCATGTGAGTGCTGATCTTGCGACACAATTTGGTTTTTAAATTCCGCGGTTTGTCCAAATCAGTCGGTTGTCCGATGTCCACTCCCCCCCGATTTGTGTCGCATGCAAGCCGGCGTCGATGCGCCACAATCCAATCACGTGGGGCAATTCAGGGCAAATCTGAAAAAATCGTGAAAACCCGACGAAAATGCGGTGTTCTGACCCTTAGTAAATGTGCCCCATAGTCTCATGATCACTGTATGCTACTATATTTAACCTGTGGAAGAAAGGGAAACCGTTAGTGAGGAGCGGGTTAGATGAAATTCCCTGCAGGAATTTTTATGTGGGCACATTAAAAAAATTAACAGTTATATTCACCTTGTCCCTCTCAGCGTCTGCACATTCTGGCAAGTGAATGCGCAAACGCTGTAGGTATGCGCTGTAGGTGTGCGCATGCACAATACCGGGTTATTATCCCAGTTTCACTTGTCACATGGTGTGACAAGGCACCGACACAGGATCTGCAGATGTGAGTCCTATGTGTCTGAAGTTTATTTATGAAATTTTTGACCTTTATACAGGTCAATTTGTGACCCTAAATCACAGGTCCAAATCGATTAGTCAGGTCCACTTTAAAATTCGCAGTGATAGGTGCACACGTTTTCAGCTGTGTTCTTTTGAATGCTGCTCCCCTAATACTTGTCTTTTCTTCTGTGAAATTAGATCTCCACAATGGTATGGAAAATGTAGCTCATGGCTGTCTTTGGTAATCTTGATTTTAGACTGTGTGTCATGGATCCCAATAAACCAATGTGAACTCTCTAAGGCCCTTTAATACTAATCCACATTATCAACGAATAACCATAAAACACACGCAGACTCTTCCTTTGTTGGGTATAAAAATTGGTCACAGCTTTATTTTTTAAATAACAATTTTCCAAAAACTCTTAAACTCGTGAAGGCACTTGATTGTAAACTCGTTCCATTGGCCCGGCCGCTGTATGCCAGCTGGCCTCCCAGCTGCCAAGTCGGCCAACCGAGCCTACACCTCCATTGCTCATTTTCCGCCAGCTGTGACTTGAGGAAACTGAAAACAATAAATTAACAAGCAAACAAACACACAAATAGGGCGGGAGGGCGGGACTGCTTCTCTGCCAAGCTTGTGACAAAGAGGAAGAACCCACCCCCTACACCAGCTTAAATACCACACGCCAGTAGGCGTGAATAACTATGAGGTAGCAGGGTGAGGGATGAGCTATAACCCACCCCCAATTAAAGTGCCACCAGCCCTTAAACATAACCTTGCGTCAAACCCAAAAGAGCAGACACCAGTCTAGGGGCACCTTCCTTAATTAGTCAGGCGTACCCCGCAGACTGTGTGTCATGGATCCCAATAAACCAATGTGAACTCTCTAAGGCCCTTTAATACTAATCCACATTATCAACGAATAACCATAAAACACACGCAGACTCTTCCTTTGTTGGGTATAAAAATTGGTCACAGCTTTATTTTTTAAATAACAATTTTCCAAAAACTCTTAAACTCGTGAAGGCACTTGATTGTAAACTCGTTCCATTGGCCCGGCCGCTGTATGCCAGCTGGCCTCCCAGCTGCCAAGTCGGCCAACCGAGCCTACACCTCCATTGCTCATTTTCCGCCACCAGCAGAACCGTGTACTCCTACACGGAGCTGCGACCACCACCCAACAAAAAGAGAGCCTGCTCTATACCATCTTGAATCCCAGACAGAAAAATATCCGTCCCAATATCATTTAAATGAGCCCCGTCTTCACGCATCAGATTGGCATTATTGCCTTCCAATTCCCTGTGACGCACAACAACCCCACATCGTCCTTGAACATAACGTGACATTCTCGTATTGATGGTGCGTCTGGCCCTCTCCACCGCCGATCGATCCCGAGCACCTCTCCAAACCACCCGTGGAATCACCTCTGACCACACCACCACCACCTCCGAAAAGAAGGACAAAATGCGCTCCAAGTCCTGTCGCATGAGGGTAAGCAACTCCGCCACACGTACAGTGCACAGATCATTCCCCCCCGCGTGCAAAACTAAAACCACCGGGCCAGAGGTCGATCTGCTGATGGACACCGCTTCGGGGAGCACCTGAACCCATCTCAAACCCTGAATGCCCCTCCAACACACGTCAGCTTGGTGAAACCCGAGACTCCGGCCTCCCGGACGACATGCAGCCCTCTGGCCCGCCCAAAAATATAGGAATGCCCCAATAACCAAACCGCCGGCCTGGGGCGCACCATACCCGCAACTCCTGAAAAACAAATTGAACAATATGAATAAAACATCACAGTAAATCAGGACGTATGTAACGCGCAAAACACGCCGATCTCCATCGCCCAATTTTCATGACTTCCGCATCCGGAAGACCCGCCCTGGCAGCCTCCGTTGCCGCCCCGATACGGAAAGAATGAGTCCCGTAGCTACTGTGGTCCACCCCCAACACCCTAAGGCATTTCCGAAAAATAGACTGAAATTGATAACGCGTGAGGGGGGAACCATCCTCATGTACCAAAAAACACGAACCCGCCTTGGCGACCGAAGAAAATTCCCGCACTAACGAGACCGGGCACGATGGACCGCCCACCGACTCCAAGCGAATCCAAGCGCCCCTACCGAAAACATCAGTCTTCGAGCGTCTCACCCGAAGGCGAACGATACCCGCACCCAAAGCCACGTCCCCTTTTTGTAACCCGCCTGATCTAGCCGCAGAAGGGGGGACTAACTCGCCTATCCGAAATGCGCCGAAAAAGGCCAGGCTAAAGGCCGTTGAAAAAAGCAAAGACTCAAAAGGGGAAGAACACACCACGGAACACCCCTTAATCAGGTCGCATAACAAAGCAAAAGAGACCGGCCGCCTCGATTCGCCAGGAATGTGTTCCCTACGCCAACCCTTCAAGGCTTGTCTGATGACAAAAGTCTTGGTGGGGTCAGCCAGCCCGAAAAATTGCAAAAAGAAAGACACCCCCGCTAGCCGACGCTGCGCCACTGACCCCGATATACCCGCATCCCGCATACTCAACAAATAATCCTGAGTCACCCTTGTTCTCATAGCAGGATCCCGCCATATATCCCTATCGCCTGCCGCTTGCAACCAAGCCCCCCACGCCTTACCATACTGCTGCCATGTTGCGGGGGCCACCGAAGAACGAACCATCGCCATCAACCGTGGATCAGGCTCCACATATGGGGAGGGCACTGACACCCCTCCATATCCGCTCCCGGGAACCGCTGCCGGAAAACCTGAAAATCAAGGCGAGATAGCGGGTCAGCAATCACATTATCAACACCCGGCACATGTTGTGCCCTGAACATGATGTTCCACTCCAAACATCTCAGGACCAGGTGCCTCAGCAACGCTAAAACTGGAAGGGAAGAAGAAGTCAGTTTGTTAACAGCAAACACAACCCCCAAATTATCCGTCCAAAAACAAATCCGCTTATTCGCAAAAGAATGGCCCCAAAGCTCAACTGCAACAACAATCGGGAACAGTTCCAACAACGTCAGATTGCGAACCAACCCCATAGCCGACCATTCGGGCGGCCACGGCTCGGCACACCATGCGGATCCGAAAATCGCCCCAAAACCATGCCCGCCCGCAGCGTCCGTGAAAAGCGACAACTCTGAGTTAGGAACCTCTGGGGCCTGCCAACACGTCATGCCATTATACCCCAGCAAAAAACTTTCCCATACCCGCAAATCAGCCCGGTGCTGGGCGGATATACGAATACGATGCTCAGGGTGGCAAACCCCTTTCGTGGCCAAGGACAAGCGCCGCGAAAAAACTCTGCCCATGGGCATAACCCGACACGCAAAAACCAGCAGACCCAATAGCGATTGCATTTGCCGCAGTGTGACCTTCCTGACCGAGCAAAAACCCCTCACTAACTCCAAAAGCCTTTCGAGCTTTTCCCTAGGCAAACGGAAAACCATCGCTTCCGAATCAAGTTCTATCCCTAAAAAGGACAAAACCGTGCACGGGCCCTCCGTCTTGTCTGCCGACAAAGGGACCCCGAAACGAGACATGAAAAACTGGAAGGATTTTAACAGATGTGAGCAAACCGGGGAAGCAGCTGGTCCTACAAACAAAAAATCATCCAGGTAATGTGTGACCGACCGAAATCCAGTTTCGTATCGTACCACCCACTCCAGGAATGAACTGAAAAGCTCAAAGTATTTGCAAGAAATGGAGCAGCCCATAGGGAGGCAGGTATCATAGTAATACATCCCATCAACCATGCAACCCAAAAGATGATAGCAATCTGGGTGCACCGGCAAAAGCCGGAAAGCCGACTCGATGTCTGACTTTGCCAGCAAAGCCCCCTGTCCTGCCTGCCGCAACAAGAAAACTGCCCTGTCGAACGAGACGTAAGAAACGGAAGCCTGCTCAGGAGAAATCCCGTCATTCACCGACGAACCCTTAGGGAAGGATAAGTGATGAATGAGTCGGAACTTCCCAGGTTCCTTCTTTGGAACGACTCCCAAGGGGGAAACCCTCAAATTTGGAAATGGTGGCGATGAAAATGGGCCCTCAATGCGACCCATCTCCACCTCCTTCCCAACCTTATCCCTAAGGACATCGGGGTGCTCAGCTGCCGACTTCAAATTACCTGCAAAAGAGCCAACTGGAGAAAAATTGAAGGGGATAAAAAAAACCGAACGAAAAACCGAAACTGAGCTGACCCGCCGCCTCCTTATCAGGATATCGGCCGAGCCAGTGGGACATCTCGCAGACGTTCACCGGTGTCTTTTTGTTCGGCACCAGCGCCCTTCCCCCCGTGCCTAGCGGCCGGACGAGAGCACTTGACTGCCGCATGATTTCCGCCGCACGAGGAGCACTCGTGCTTGTACTTACAAAGCCCGTAGAACCTGCAATGGCCTTCATTGAAAAGCCAGCATGCCCCGGGGCGTCTAACGGCCGCTGAACCATGGCCAGAGTTCCCGGCCTGACCAGCGGCCCCCGAGTGAAAGGGAGGGCGTTGAGACACCATCAAGCGGATCCAATCATCCGCCGCCTTCACGCCCCAACCCATTTCTGGCTCCAAAGACAACCGCCTTCGGAAATCATCGTCATACCGCCACCAGGCGGAACCCCCGTGCGACTTATATGATGAGTAGATCACATCCTGATATATGAACAACTCCGAACATCGTTCGGGGTGTTTTTGACCCATCACACACCCCAACACTGAAAAGGCCTGAAGCCAATTGTTAATGGTTTTAGCCACCCTCGGTTTCCGATCCTGAGACCGCGCTGTAACCACAACCCGCTCCTTGTCCACCGTATGCTGATCCACAGAAATGAGAGACCAGATATCTATATATGCGTTAGCCCAGATCTTCTCCTTGACCTCGGCATCCACACGAGATCCGAGGGGGCTAACGCTGCAAAAAACCGAATCCTTGTGAATCACGGAAACAGTTGAAGGAGCGGGTGCGACTGCAGGAGCCGAAGGAGAGGGAGAGGGATACTTATCCAACAATGCCCTCATGGATGCTACAATATCAGACCCCGCAGCACACCCCCCACCCCCCCAAGCACCCGCGTATTGAAACTCACCAGAAGGAAGCACCACCGGAGGACTCGCCGCCACGACTGGAGGCTGGGAAACCGCAACAGGAGCAGGCTGCACCACCTGCGCTACCGGAGCTGGAATCACCGGATCTGGAGGAGGCTGCTGATGTGACACAGACCTCCTGGAAGAAACAGACTCCACAACTCTCCGCCTACGGCGTCTACGCCCAGACATCGCCGTGGCATCAGAAGACCCCTCAGAAGAGGATGGGGACCGCCACCTAGACGATCTGGATCGCCTCGACCGCTTCGAGGACCTAGAACCAGCACTCAAAGTGTAAAGATGCACCGCAGATCCGCGGCGGGAACGCCTACGGGTGTCCCGGGAGGAGGTGGAAGACTGCGATGACTGGCTGCGGGACCTACCCCGCCTACGCCTTGCCGCACTGAAACCCGAGGCTGGCAATGTGGGAGTGGGGGCCGTGGGGGGTGAGAAGAACTGCCCAGGAGCCGGCTGTCCTGACTGACCCACATGGGGGGCAGCCACCGTCCCACTAAACTGCGGCTGCTGCGTGAGAGGCTGAATGGCTCCTAAGGCCGGCGCCTGCACTTGGCAAGGGGCCACTGGACCCGGGGGGCCCAAAAACGGCGTGCTCGCCGGGGGAAGCATGGGGGCCGCGCAGGGCTGCTGAAGCTGCGCCCCAGTAGGAGGTGAGCCTGCCGGGGGATCTTGTCCAACAAGGGGGGGGGCCGAAGACGGACCCCCCGCCGGATCCGGAGTCGGAGCCGGGACCCCGCCACCCGCCTGGGAGAGAGCGGAGGCATCAGAGGAGGAGGGACCCGAGCTGGCGTTGCTGCCCATGGCCGGGAGAGGAGCGCGTGGTGTGGTGAAAATGGCGGCCGCGCACTGAAAGGGAGGCACTTCCGGTCGAAGCTCCCGTGACCGGAAGTGGGCGGAGTCAGGGGGCGGAACGGGAGCCGCGCCACAAACCTGAGGCGCGCTCCCACCCGCGGAAAGGCCCTGCGCCGCATCCACAGAGGTACGGCGCCCGGACCTGCCAGAGCGCCGGGACACCCCCGAAACGGTAAGGGGGCAACCAGAGCGGGGACGGGAGGAGCGGGGAGAGGGGGATGGAGAGGAGGAGGGGCTAAGCCGAGCCGGCGGGCGCGACACGCGGGACGACCGCCGCCCGCCGCTTACACTCACCGCAGGCGCCGCAGCAGGAGCTTGCACAGCATGAAGAAATTGTTGCAGCCAGCCATCCCCCTCCGTTTGCATGCGGGCCCGGAAGGCCGCTGCAAGAGGGTCCTCCATTATTCACAGGCTTAGACCTGGACACAGCAACTGCTTCTCTGCCAAGCTTGTGACAAAGAGGAAGAACCCACCCCCTACACCAGCTTAAATACCACACGCCAGTAGGCGTGAATAACTATGAGGTAGCAGGGTGAGGGATGAGCTATAACCCACCCCCAATTAAAGTGCCACCAGCCCTTAAACATAACCTTGCGTCAAACCCAAAAGAGCAGACACCAGTCTAGGGGCACCTTCCTTAATTAGTCAGGCGTACCCCGCAAGAAGAACCTCTATTTTGTGCAGCTATATTTTGGATCTCCTGGAACTTACTGGAGATAAGGCTATTTATTATTGTCACCTGTGCCTGGAAAAGCGGGAATGGAAAAAAAAAAAAAGCTTGGTGTCAAGGTCCCAAAGAAATAAAAGGTGCGGTCACACATTCCGCTTTGACTCTGTTTAGAAACGGAATCAAACTAAATGGGCTTGGCCCGATTGTATATCTATGGAAATGCATGTGATCGGTAACCGGCACCTGGTGTCTTGTGTTGTTTAAATGCTAGACACTGGGTGCTGATTCCCTATCTATTCCCTAGAAACGCATATACGAAACGCACCCAAGGACTTTTAGGCCCCTTCCACACTCGCGTTGCATTTCACGTCAGAGTTTGATCAGGGAGCGATCAGGGTTTGGTCAGTGAAAAACCCACATTTTGTATCAGAGTGCAATCAGTTTTCAGTCAGAGTTTGTTCAGTGTCTCAGTTTTTCACGCGCGTTTTTGATGCAATTGCAATGCAATTTCAATGCGTTTTTCACGCGCAGAAAATGCGCGTGAAATGGACTCAGGACTGGGCTCTATCTTTTCTACGGCAATTGATGCGTGAAAAACGCATTGCACTTGCAAGTGTCTCAGACTGCAATGCGTTTTTGATGCATCTCCATAGACTTGTATGGTGCGTTTTTCACGCGCGTGACTTAGAGCAAAAGTAGAGCATGTCGAGATTTAAATGCGTGATAAAAAAAACCTGCGCGTGTGTGCGTGAAAAAAATGCAAGTCTGAAAAGACCCATTGATTACAATGGGACAGAGTGCAATGCAAGTTCTGGGCGTCAAAAGCACGCGCAGAAAACGCGCGTGAAAGACGCAAGTGTGAAAGGGGCCTTAGGGGTTAATTGGATGTAAAACCTATCTGAAGGACTTAACTACCCTGCTGCATGACCGCGTTACCACAAGATGGCAGTAGAGTAGCTATAATAGGCTTTGGCCTTCCTTTAGGTATATAAATTGGATTGAAAACCTTCACCATGAGCAGTTCCTGAACTTTTGGTTTAACTATTTTGAGTAAAATGACTGATACGTGGTGTATATAGGAGCATGTGATACCACCAGGTTATTTATAGACTAATGACTGAATACAAGAAGATGCTTTAGTCTTACACTCTATTTTGCATGGAGATCGCAGCTTTTTATCTTCTACTTTCCAGCCAACACAAACAAGCAACGTTTGGCAGCAGTGATGCTGTTATCTGTAGTAGAGAAGCCGATCTAGGTAATTCAAGCTATATTTGGTGATATTAATCAAGGCAGAAAGGAAGGATATGTGGGGGGTCTGATGGGTTCTGCAATAGATTTCAGGATTAACCCATTACATGGAGAAAAAGAAACCAAGAGGTAGATTTTCTGCTGCTTCCATAGCCTGAAATGTCCTGGGCTTTCATATTTCCTGGGTAGTACATTTTATAGACAGTCATATTTCCCCAGAATAGGCTCTACTGCAGTGATGGCAAACCTTTTAGAGAACAAGTGGGCAAAACCTACTTATTTATTGCAAAGTGCCAACACAGCATATTAAGCTGCACATGATTCCATGCACATCTGCTGTGTCATAAATCTCAATTGTATCGGCCTCTTGAGGACACCAATACAGTTGAAAGAAGAAGGGCAAATTTGGACCATATTGTATCTTCTCTCCAGGGTCCCTCTGTATAGGAAGAAACATGGGACCAGCAGGACAACCACAAAAGATAATCCCTTTCTACATGTTCTCACTCTTCCTGAAGTCCCAAGCAGCCAAGAATGTGTTGCTTTCACTGGTTCGCGCCCGCCCGCCGTGTATTCACTGCGGCGGTCGGGTTCCGATGCATGGAGAGGTCCGGTAAGTCTCTGCTGCATATTGCAGCAAAGGCTTGCCGGTAACACCCGCGATTGGTGCTAGAACCGATCGCGGGTGTTTTCTTACTGATCGCCGCCGGCAAAGCTGCCAGCAGCTTCAAACAGATGGTGGCGCATGGGCGCCACCATCTTTCCGAGGATCGTCGCTCCCCGTAACGTCAACGGGGAGCGGCGATCCGTCGACATGGTAGCCTCGGGTCTTCCGAAGACCCGAGGCTACTTCGTTTTAACCCTTTCATTACAATGTACTATCTGCACATTGTAATGAATGAGGAGTAATATCCCCTGAAGTATGGCAGTATATGGTAGGATCGATCAGACAACCTAGGGTTAAAGTACCCTAGGGTGTCTGAAAAATAGTAAAAATTAAAAAAAAAATTATAATAAAAAAACCTAAAAATTCAAATCACCCCCCCTTTCCCTAGAACTGATATAAATACAAATAAACAGTAAAAATCATAAACACATTAGGTATAGCCCCGTCCGAAAATGCCCGATCTCAAGATATAATAACGGTTTTTCACTGCGTTTAACCCTGCAACGGAAAATCGCGTCCAAAGTCAAAAGTGGCACTTTTTTGCCATTAAAAAAAAAAATTAAATTCTATAAAAAGTGATCAAAAGGTCGTCCAGTCCTAAAAATAATATCATTTAAAACATCATCAAAATTCACAAAAAAATACACCACCCACAACTCCGTATACACTGAAGTATGAAAAAGTTATTAGTGCAAGAAGCAGCAAAATCAAAAAAAAATTTGGTGAGGTTACATGAGGTTTTCATTTTTGTAAATGTATGAAAACATTATAAAAACTATACAAATTTGGTATCCCTGTAATCGTATTGACCCAAAGAATAAAGTAGACATGTCATTTGTGGCGTGAAGTGAAAGCCGTAAAATCTAAGCCCACAAGAATACGTCGCAAATGCGTTTTTTCACCATTGTCACTGCATTTGGAATTTTTCCCGCTTCCCAGTACATGGCAGGGAATGCAGGGAATATTCAATGCAATCACTATGAAGTGCAATTTGTTACGCAGAAAACAAGCTGTCACATAGCTCTTTACGTGTAAAAATAACAAAGTGATAGATTTTTGAAGGTGGGGAGTGAAAAATGGAAATAAAAAAATAAAAACAGGAAAGGGCCTGATCCTTAACCGATTAAAATAGCTCTGAGAGCAACATATCTTGAGTTACCTGGGACTGCAGGAAGATTCTTTCCCGAGTCCTGTCAAGCAAACTTTGCGATGGGGTGATGGCATGGGTGCCCACAGAGAGGCCGTACCATAGGTTCGCATCCACATCAAATTGTTTAGGGTATCTTTGGTGCAATGCTGGCTGAACAAGGGTGAAGATTAAATTACTGTTATCTCTTGGGTGGTTTGGAGATTAAAGGTGTATTCTATTATTTATTTATGGATGTGTATACTCAGGGTGGACTCACATTGGCGTTTTTTTCACATCAGTGATTTTTCATTAAACCCATTTTAGCTGATGGACACATACATATTGGTTTTCTTTTCCTGGCTTCAGTGATTTTTCACTGATGCCTTACTGAACTGCAACATCCCCCACCGGGGCCTAGCCTTGTGAACCTGGAGGCAGCTGGGGCCCGGAATACCGGAGTGGCTGGCGGTTGCGGCCTAGGCATGCTGTGGTCACTGTGCTTGGTATGGGGACTGGAGGGCCATCTCCAGCAGGTGGTGTGTGCAAGAAATAAGGAGGGAGAGGCTGATCAACTGGTTCTCCCTGGGGCGACCCCTGAGTGTCTGTAGGATGAGTCCCTGGATGGGGAAGCCTGTGGTGGTAACAGCTGTATCCAGGGATCAGACGGAGGCAACGTTGTGTAAATCAACTTACAGTTCTTTATTGAAGCTCAAACAGCAGGCAATGGCCAAACACAATTAACATCGGATTCTGGTTACAGGAGTGGTCATGGAGAGAGCTCCGCAAGAATGGTGCACCAGCCTGCTGTAGGCTGGGATAGTTGAGGTAAAGCTGTGTCCAAATTGTGGAAGCTGCAGCTCTGGGGTCTCCTGACTCAGTTTCTGGGATCAGTATATCTGGCAGCACTGAAGGTCTGCTGCACACACTGGGGTACATTTAATTACCTGTTATGACGCGTTCCACCAAAAGTGCATTGTCCGACCGGATTCACAACGCTCATGAGCCCTGCATGTGTCGCTTCCCCACTCAGGTCCACCAGAGTTCACCTTCTTACTGGTGAATGTATGTGCTTGAACTTGCCACATGCCACAATGCCACGGATGCCACAATCCGTTCTTGTGCGACACAATACCCAGTTAAATACCTTTCACAGCGGCGCAAATCCTGAAAACGTCAGAAAATCCAACGAAAGTGTGGCTGCGGAGCATTAGTAAATAATCCCCACATTGTAATGAATAGGTTAAAACAAGACAACCTTGGGTCTTCCGAAGACCCGAGGCTGTCATGGCAACTGATTGCCGCTCTCCGATGATGTCACGGGGAGTGTCGATCTTCACCAAGATGGCGGCGCCTATGCCCCTCCATCTTTTTTAAGCTGGCAGCTTTGCTGATGATGAGGGACTGGATAACACCTGCGATCAGTGCTAACCTGTTTCCCCTAAAATAAGACATCCCCCGAAAATAAGACCTAGTACAATTTTGCCCCGGCTTAGAAATATAAGGCCTCTCCAAAAAAATAAGACCTAGCGGCAGCCATTGCAGCTCCTTCCATGTCATACATTAGTATTAGTAGATCGTTTAGATGCTGCAGAAGGTTGTGACATGGGGAGGAATTCATGGAAGTAAATCACTGGATGTTGTGCTGCAAATGTGATACCAGCAGCTACCAGAATAAGAAGGGTAATTTATGGAAAGTGCTTTTACTAAGGCTACATTCACACTACAGTATGGGGGACGTATATACGGCCGACGTATATACGGCCGATATACGTCCCCCATACACTCCTATGGGCTCACGGCCCTGTACGGGAGCGGTACGGTGCAGCACACGTGCGGCACCGTACCGCTCCGTAGCCCGGGGAAAGATAGGACATGTCCTATCTTTCCCCGTATTACGGCGCCGTGCGCCATTAGTTTCTATGGAGAGGGGCGGGGGTGAGCTGCGCTCACCTCCTCCTCCTCTCCCCGCGCTGCCGTGTGCCCGCCGTGCTACGGTGCGGCGGGCTCACGGCAGTGTGAATATAGCCTTAACATGAGAGATAGGGGCCAATGATTCCAATAGAAATTGAGTCACAAGAAATACAGAATGAAATTCAGAGTTTGGATAGTTATAAGGATGTTAGAAAAGTTGACTTTTTGTTCAACGATAAATGTAAATTCTTGTTCATGGAAAAATAAGACATCCCCTGAAAATAAGACCTAGTGCCTCTGTAGAATCAAGACAAGACAAATAGCGATTTGGGCCCTTAGTAAATGACCCCCATCATTTACTAAGGGCCCAAATCGCTATTTGTCGTTGCGTTTCCTGAAAATTACCGTTTTGCACCGAATTGCCCCGGGTTTTTGGCGAACGCGAACGGATTGTGCATCGGCGTCGGCGCCTGCAAGCACGCAACGGAAATCGGGGGCGTGGCCATCGGAAAACCCGACGGATTCGGAAAAAAGTCGTATTTTTTTTAAAAAATGTGTCGCTTGACACACGCTTACCTGCACCCAGCAACGGATGGTGAACTCCAGCGGACTCCGGCGGTCTTCAGCGCAGCAGCGACACCTGGTGGACATTAGTGAATCGCCGGAAGACCCGAATCCTCGACTGAGAACGCGTCACTGGATCGCGACAGGACCGGAAACAGGGGTAGCACCAATTGCAGGTGCTACCGGTAAGTGTTTGCTGCAACATGCAGCAAAGACCAGCTATGGAGAGGGCTCAGCTCGTGAACCCTCTCCATGCACCTGCACCTGACATTAAAGGGTTAATGGCATGTTTTAGTTTAGTTTTAGAGGGGAGAGTGTGTTCAGGGTGATGAGCTGTGTTGATATTACTAATGCAAACAGATGCGGTTTTTTGCACAAGCAAATGTGGCACTTTTTACAATTTATTTAAGCATAGGGGGTCACTTACTAAGGGCCCGAATCGCGATTTTCCGTCGTGTTTCCCGAATATTACAATTTTCCCCCGGATTTGCCGCGGGTTTTTGGCGCACGACGCGATTGTGGCGCACCGGCATGTACGCGACGGAAATGGGGGGGAGTGGCTGTCGGAAAACCCGACGGATTTAGAAACATCGCCGTATTTAAAACAAAATGTGTCGCTTGACACGCACTTACCTGCACCCAGCCTAGCTTGGTGAACTCCGGTGGACTTCAGCGAAGCAGCGACACCGGGCGCACTACCTTAGTGGATTGCTTGAAGACACGAATCAGCGTCAGAGAACCCGCCGCTGGATCGCGAATGGACCGAGTAAGTAAATCTGCCCCATAGCACATAATCCTTGTTCCCATTACAGCAAAACATTTTGAAAATCCAATTGTCACTGGGCCAAAAAAAAAGTTTTGTCTGGATCTACAATTATAGAATATACAGTTTCGACTTAAATACAAATTCAACTTAATGTATGTAACCCTGGGAATGTATTTATAAATTGCATCTAATCTTGCAGAAAATAAGCCCTTTTGTATCCGAATTGCCAAGAAAAAAATAAAGATTGTACACGCGGTCCCCTACTTAAAGACATTCGACTTACAGACAACCCATGGTTACAGACAGACCCCTCTGACTTCTGGTGACGCTTTCTGAATGCTTTACTATAGCCCCAGATTGCAATAATCAACTGTAAGGTGTCTGTAATGAAGATTTATTGATAATCCTTGGTCCCATTACAGCAAAAAATGTTTAAACTCCAATTGTCACTGGGGCCAAATTTTTTTTTGGTCTGGAACTACAATCATAAAATATACAGTTTTGACTTACATACAAATTCAACTTAAGAACAAACCTCCAGACGCTATCTTGTACGTAACCCGGGGACTGCCTGTATAGCCTTTACACAGTGACAATGCATGCCATGGCATGTGCCCGTATAGCAAGTTACCACCACATATGGGGTATTGGCATACTCAGAAGAATTTTGGTATACTTTGTGGAGCGTTTTGAGAATGTGTACATTTAAAAAAAAAATACATTGATTTAGCTAAAGAAATGTACATTTAAAAAATGTTTTGAAACAAATAAAGGGTTAACAAACTTCATAAAAGATGTTTTAAATACACTGAGGGGTAAAGTTTCTAAAATGGGTTAATTTATGGGGTTTTATTGTTACCGTATATTCTCGAGTATCAGCTGATCCGAATATAAGCCGAGGCCCCTAATTTCACCACAAAAAACTGTGAAAACCTATTGACTCGAGTATAAGCCTAGGATGGGAAATGCATTGGTTATAGCCTCCCCTCAGTAGCTAGCCAGCTCCATGCCCCCCAGTATATAACCAACCAGCCCCCTGCCTCCAGTATATAGCCAGCCAGCCCCAGTATATAGCTAGCCAACCCCCAGTATATAACCTGCCAGTCCCAGTATACAGGATGCCAGCTCAAAGTATACAGCTTTCTAGTCCCCAGTACATTGACAGCCAGCCCGCAGTATATAGCTAGCCAGCCCCAAGTATACAGCCAGCCCCATTATATAGCCAACCAGCCCCCAGTATATAGCCAACCAGCCCCCAGTATATAGCCAGCCAACCAGCCCCCTGCTCAACATATAAAAATAATACATTCTGTACTCAGCTTTCAAAGCCCCCCTCTGGTCCTCTACTTGATCAAGTCCTGCTGGCATTGACAGGCCACTTGATGACATCATAGTCTGTGCACTGCTAGCACGTGCGAACCTGGTGCTGCTGGCGGACAGGGATCAAGGGAAGGACTCGTGGGGGGGGGGGCGTCAGCAATTTTATATATACGTGAGTATAAGCCAAGTGGTGCTTTTTCAGCACAAAAATTGTGCTGAAAAACTCGGTTAATACTCGAGTATATACAATATTTAGGCTTCTAAGAGTGATTTGAAAGCAGAGCAGGTCCCTCAAAAATACATTTTGCATTTTTAATGAAAATGTGAAAAATCGCGCCAAACATTGTGTGTAACATTCTACAAAAATGAGATGCCAATCATCGGAAGTAATAACATAACAACATTGGAGGAACCACTGAGCAGCATTGTGAGAAAGAATCTCACAGTCCTGCTCATTATTTATCTCACTGGGATGCACTGTGCTACGCTGTATAATGGGGTACCCCTTATGATAGATGACTAATGGTGTAACCCCTATGACAGATGGATACCCCTGTAAAAGATGGCTTTCTGGACTATCGCTGTGAGAAATGACTACCCTGTGAGAGATGGCTACCTGGGCTACCCCTGTGCGAGATGGCTACCTGGGCTACCCCTGTGCGAGATGGCTACTAGGCTACCCCTGTGAGAGATGGCTACAAGGCTACCCCTGTGAGAGATGGCTACAAGGTTACCCCTGTGAGAGATGTCTACCCCTGTGAGAGATGATCAGAAAACAAAATAGGCAAGTCTAAAACCTTAATTTTAATATAGCTAAATTGCTGCGCTTGTATTTTGATGGTTTCTCAAATTTTTTAACAATATGTTCAGCTTTCTGGTTGTTCTCAAAGGGTTCATTGTGATGGTAATGCTGTATTAATGTCACTACTTAAAGCAACCATCAGCCTAACGTGGCCCCCATTGAAAATGAGTTTGACACCCCTGCTCTATATCCCTGCTGCTGCCTCTCCCTGCCCCCGTGTGCTGCACCTGGCCCCTGGCCCGTCCACCTCTGTGCCCAGGTCGTCTCATCTTCCGCATGGCTGAGGTCATGTGACGTTGTGTCATCCTGACACGACACTGGGTGGAGGCCCTGGGTGCCAACGCAGAGAGGATGCATCTTTTGGTAAGTATATACAGGGCCGATTCTAGCCTTTTTGCTGCCTGAGGCAAAACTTGAAAATGCTGCCCCCCCCCCCTTGCATGCGCACGTGCGTGCGTGTGGGCCCCTGTTGATGCTACCTTACACACTAGTAGTCAATGGTCACAGATATTAGTGACATCTAGTACTTTACAGATGACCATCTACTCCATCCGGAAGGGTATTTCTTTACGCTTTCTTCCGGCCTTGGTTTTCCTCTGAATTCACAAAGAAAAGTCTTAAACTCCATGCAGCACAACTCCCCATGGCGCCCCTAAAAATACCACAGTCAAACAAACTATTCCCAACATAAACATCCTTTAGTCACCCAAATTAGAGCATATAGAGCAATTCAATTAGGTGCCCTAATTTAGCCTCCCCCAATAATGAACAGCCTCATCCCCTACCCCCCTGTATATACGGCCTGTCCCCTACCCCCCTGTATACACGGCCTCTCCTCTACCCCCCTGTATATACGGCCTCAGGTACCCCCCTGGATACAGTCTCAGCTCCCCCACCACCCGTATACAGTCTCAGCTGTATACGCTGAGCCCCCCAGTAAGTAATGTGCCTCACACACAGCCCCCCAGTAAGTAATGTGCCTCACACACAGCCCCCCAGTAAGTAATGTGCCTCACACACAGCCCCCCAGTAAGTAATGTGCCTCACACACAGCCCCCAGTAAGTAATGTGCCTCACACACAGCCCCCCAGTAAGTAATGTGCCTCACACACAGCCCCCCAGTAAGTAATGTGCCTCACACACAGCCCCCCAGTAAGTAATGTGCCTCACACACAGCCCCCCAGTAAGTAATGTGCCTCACACACATGTTCTCCCCCTTCCCTAGCCCCTGTCATGTACCCCCCTCACCTCACTGATGCAGGTCTGAGTGTTCACTGCTTTCCCCGGCAGGTCATGTGACCATTGCATCATCAAAGGTCCTTTAGCCTTCAGCCTCTGGGAGTCCTATACTCCCGTAGGGTGAAGCTACTGCTGGGGAAAGCAGTGACTGTACATGGTCTCATCACGATGTGTGTCCTGAGGAGACACATCGTGATGAGAGATGGGAAGATGTTCTATCGATCCCCCACTGTATACACTGCCTACTGTACTCACCATTCAGTGCTCCCACGCAGCTCCCTTGTCTTCTCCAGCCAGCAGACGCTCTGTGAAGGGACACAGGTCGGCACGTGGTGATGTCATCACGCCGACCTGTGTCCTGCAGAGCAGTGCGCACAGGCAGCAATGTAATTTATATGTATGTATGATGACTATATACTGTATGTGTGTATATTTTATTTGTATGTATGCGCAGGCCTGGCCTTTATAAATGTCCCACTATGTGTGTGTGTATGATGTGTATAAATGTATGGATGTGTACATATTGTGTGTGCGTATACAGTTTATAATATTGTATAAAATGTATGTATGTGTGTATATATATATATATATATATATATATATATATATATATATATATATATATATATATATATAGTTTTCTAAGGGGAAGGGGGCCCCATGCAGTAGTCTGCTATCGGACCAGTCTTTCCTAGTTACACCCCTGGTGTATACCATTTTTGTATTTATGCTAATTCGCTTCTCTGTGAGCCAGGGTGTGTACTTGTCCGATGATGTAGAGAGAAGGTCATGTACATCAATAAAAAAGCTGTCATTTAAAAAAACTGCACATAAAATGCACAAAAACATACGTTTTTGTCAAATTTTAATGTACTTTTCCATTATTTTCTGCCAAGGAACTTGGTTAACCAACATTGCAGAAAACTTTTTAATATATTTTGTACGGTTTGTTTCCTTGTGCTCTCTAAGATTTCTGCAGAATTCCATCTTGATAGCAAGAACAATCAGATTACATAAATGGAGGGTGAGGGGTTATGGCAGTGGGTCTCCACCCACCAGATCAGAGGCAACTTCAAATTATAGATAGATGCTCTAGAGGTGAAAACTGCAGGAAAATGAAGATTACAAGTGACATAATGCCCAAACAAAGCTGCCCCCGTGGTCACATTGGACTACCAATTTACTAAAATTATAAATTAAAATAAAGGCTTTGATTTCATCAATTCAGTGTTGAAACAGAACAACAAAAAACTGGTAACTCAAAATGCAAGTGTTTTGGGGAGAAATCTAAAAGCAGCTGCAGTTGTCTGCTACTAGGAGAAAAGGCTGTCAATGGAGGTAGCTGCTGGAGCTAAGTAAAAGAGTTAATAGATGCCGGTGGCTACAGCGCTGTAGTTAAGGAGGTCAGCCGCCAGTATGTACCTCTCCATAAGTTACACACATGGCCAGGAGTGTGACAGTTTGCAGATGGATGACTGGAAGGAGACTTTTTTAATTTTATTTTGTTTACATACAATGCACCGACAGATACCAAAAAAGGAATTGGTTCAGGGATGTGCTTGACACAGAAGCACACATTAAATCCAGAGGGAGGGCGAAGTCCTGAGAAAATCTCCCAGCTGCTCTACACTGAGGCTTACTAGTATATGAATGAAAAGCGCTATGCACTCTGCAAGGTCATTGCCGATTGTGGAAATACACTCCACTTTGTAGCCGGCAAACCATCTACTTAATCATGGTAGAGGGGTCAGGAATAGATTGGTGAAGACATAAGCCTAACTTAATTAAGAAGCTGCCCCACAAATTCAGACCTCTGGGGCATCTTCTTTGTGGCACATTTTTTTTTTTTTTATTATAGGACAATTCTCTGGTAAAATTAAGCATATTTTTAGAAATTACTATTAGTGATGAACAGACCGAACTGCAAAGTTCGGGTCTGTTTCATATTTGGCGGGTTTAACTGCTATTTTCAGTAAGTAACACACATTAATACAAATACAAAGGTGCTGTTGTCAGTGAAAAGTGAAAACTAATACGTAGATTGTAAAGGTGCTGCTGTAAGTGAATAGTGTGCACTAATAAGTACATCATAAAGGTACTGTTACCAGTGAAGAATGCACACTATTACGTAGATCATAAAGGAGCCGTTGTCAGTAAATAGCATGCACTAATATGCAGATCACAAAAGTGCTGTTGTCTGTAAATAGCATCCAGTAATACATAGATCATAAAGGTGCTGTTATCAGGGAGTCCACTAATACTTACATTGTGAATGTGCTGTTGTCAGTGCATAGCATCCAGTAATATGTAGATCAATAAGATGCTGCTGTCAGTGAATAGTGCACACTAATACTTGTATCATAAAGGTGCTGTTATCAGTGAATTGCGCACACTAGTGCATAGGTCATAAAGATTTTCTTGTCAGTGAATAGCATCCAGTAATAAGGATCATAAGGGTCCTGTCACAATACAGTTGTACAGAAACACAGAGAGAACACATAGCTCCCAACTGTCCCGATTTTGCCGGGAAAGTCCCGTTTTTCTTACCTCTGCCCCGCGTCACGGGCATCTATGAGATTGTCACGGATTTTCCCCCCAGGCCCCGCTGTGTCCCGGCGCTGTGTCCGCATAGTAAATACTTTGAAAGCCAGAACTGATAGTACAGAATGGCTTCTACAGACATCGGGCAGGGAATCCTTTTCAGAGAAGTGTCGGGCTTAGCGGAAAGCAGGGACCACGTCATCAGGCTCAGATCAGCATCTGTCCATATATGGTCACTGCATCTCCTAGGGTTCCCCAGAGCAGACACCGGGCAGGGAATCCTTTTCAGAGAAGTGTCGGCTTAGCGGAGAGCAGGGACCACGTCATCAGCTTCAGATCTCTATCCATATATGGTCACTGTATTTCCTAGGGTTCCCCAGAGCAGACGGAGAGCAGGGACCACGTCATCAGCTTCAGATCTCTATCCATATATGGTCACTGCATCTCCTAGGGTTCCCCAGAGCAGACGGAGAGCAGGGACCACGTCATCAGCTTCAGATCACCATCTGTCCATATATGATCT
The DNA here is from genome assembly GCF_040894005.1 of Engystomops pustulosus. NCBI lineage: Eukaryota > Metazoa > Chordata > Amphibia > Anura > Leptodactylidae > Engystomops > Engystomops pustulosus. The sequence goes on from NC_092416.1 coordinate 120,413,604, forward strand.
CCAGGGCTTCCCCAGACACAAGCTCTTTATGTAATTAAATTAAATAAAGTTTTGCCCAGGCTGAGATTTGAACCTGGGACCCTCTGCACTGCAGACAGGAGCCTTAACTAACTGAGCTATACACCCAGTGATACTGAGCTGAGGATTTCTGGTAACTAAGAAGTGTTATCAGACAGTGTTACATTGTGATACAGACTAATGCACTGATATATAGAGAGGGATCTTCTCAGAGGTTATTTATGTTAATTATTGAAACTATTATTATTATTATAAATTTTATTATTTTTATTATTATGGAGACGATTATTAATAATAGTAAAAATAATAATAATCATCTCAATAATAATAATCTCCATAATAATAATAATAATAATCTCAATAATTACAATAATCTCTGAGAAGATCCCTCCCTATATACCAAAGCATTAAATCTGTGTCACAGTGTAACAGTAGTCATAGTTACCAAAATTCTACACCTTGATAATCACTGAGGTTATAGCTCAGTTGGTTGAGGCACTGTGACATTATTGTACATGGACACTGCAGGTTCTGGGTTCAAATCCCAGTGAGGATAACTATTTTTTTATTGAGATGATTTTTATTATTATAATATGGCTAAAATTTGGGGCGTGGCCAGGGAGTGATTGGGGGTGTGGCTTAGGGGGATTGCTATGCTACGCGTGCCGCCATTTTGTCCCTCTTTCCCTTTCACAAATGTTGGGAGGTATGAGAACATAAAGATTCTTTGTAGATGTTGACCTGGATGGGACTTGAACCCAGGACCACAGCGCTGCAAGGCTATACTGCTAATCAATGAGCCATTGTGTTTCCATGAGGAAAGCAGGAATTAAGGGACAGGAATGTGACTGCTCTGCTGGTGGTGGTAATGATAGAGCTGGTGCTGCATTGAGAGAATATACCCTGTCTCTGACTGCTCAAAGTTCCTTTGATGCAAGTAGGTGCCAGGTTGTGCAGTGTGTACTGGTAGGCCCCAATAGGCCATACAAAGTGTAGGCATTGTTTAATTACACAGCAGGCAAGCAGTGCATGAACTACCGCAGGATTATGTTCGCTGCGCTCATCTTCTGTTGGAAGTGCAGAGCGCTCCACCTCATGCTCCTTCAAGGTAGCAAAGCTGTTTCAGCCATAATAAGCCCCAAAGAGACTAGCGAATGGGCTGAGGACTGTGGGGGGTGGAGTTTCAGGGCTTCTAGAAGGCTCTTGGTGGTTGGCCATTTACCCCTCCCTGAGTGAGGTCACTTGAGGCGGTCTTTGGGGGCGGGTAAGGACCCGCCTGGGTGTTTTAAAAAGCTTGAGTGCACGTGCCCTCAGGATCGGAGAGGTGTGAAGTCTCCCTCCCACCCTGCCCTCAGAATAAATTCTTTTCAGGTGTTCTCCTATGGGTTCTGGATGTTTCCTTCTGTTTTTCCACAGATGTCACAGCATAGGCGGAGTTGGACACAGGCCCAAAGGCGTTTTGAGGTCCCCGCATGTCGGCTGCCGGGTCGCAGCCGCCATTCGGGTGAAGTCCCATCCCAAGGTTTGAAGAAGTCTATGGGCCTACCATGTTGTTAATTTTTCAACTTTATTATGTTATTTAATAATTTATGTTTTTGTTATAAAAAAATAAAAATGCTGTGGCCTTCCCACGTTACCCAAACAGTAAGTTTCCCGGTTCTTTATTGTTATATTGGGTTTTAAGTACAGGGCCAAGTACCGGATTTAATAAGGTTGGGTTTGTTACTCCCTACAGTCCACACTCTCCTAGCTGGCTTTCCGTGGCCCATTTACCTGCCCCTGACCAGGGGTGGGAAGCAGTGATACCTTGAATGAAGAGATGGTGGTCAGGTGGCCCCAGCAGCTAGCACAACACGCTATAGGGGGCAAAGGCACAGCAGTCACCAATCAGCCACATTATCGACTGCTACTGCCTGCACCCAAGGACAAAGGCCATTCCACCGGGTGTCTGCAGTGTTGCATTTTTTCTCAGAGAATGCAGAAAACAGAACTCATGTCATTTGCATGCTGTGCCGCCAGTCCATAAAGTGTTGCCAAGGCTTTAACAATCTGAGAACCTCATGTGTGACCAGGAACCTGCAGAGTAAACCTGAGCTGCAGTGGCTGAGACACCAAAAAAGCCCAGAAAGACCCAAGGCTCCCCCTGCTGATTCAGCTGGCCCAGTCTGTTCGCCTCACTAGTCACAAGACCACCACAAAGGGAGGATGTAACGCTACCACCAGCAGCAGCATCACCATCACCATCACCAATCCTGTCATCAGCTCTCTATCCCCAAATCATGGAGATAAAGCGAAAGATTGGCCTTTCGCACACACATTGCTGGCCTTTGAAATGCTCCCATTCAGGCTGCTTTAAAGGGAACCTGTCCCTACATCTTCACAAATACAGCTAGTGACAGGTTGCTATGTAGCCCTATTTACTAACTGATACCGTTCTTTTACCTAAAAATTGTTTCCCTTACACCAACATAAATAAACTTTATGCTAAAGGGACTAGACGCCAAACCATGGAATGAGAAATCATTGTTCCGGTTTGCGGATATAGTAGACCACACAACTTTGAAGATCTTATCCTTTGATGCACTTAGGGAAAAATTTGGCATACCGCTGTCATCTCACTATCATTATCTCCAAATACGGCACCTGTTACAGACAGTGGGAAGAACTGATAGGGTCTCTAAACCCACAGAATTTGAATATATTTGTAAAATGACAACACACACAGCAGGACTGATCTCTAGTATCTATGCTCTCCTGCTGCACCCAGACCCAAAGAAGCAGGTTTCAAGAGAACCTACCACCACGAATCTACCTATAAAGGTAGATCGGGTGGTAGGTGGATGTAAGGGACGTGAGGAGAGCTCTTTTTAGAGCTAATCCTCACGTCCCCGCTAACTTTTGGGAAACTTTATTAACCTAATATGTAAATTTAGTTATACGGCTACTGGGGCGTGGAGTAGCCGGCACGAGGCTACACAGCGCGGCTACTCCACGCCCCAGTAGCCACATTACTCCTCCTACCCTGTTGTGTCCGGCGCGTCCGATATGCAGAACGCCGGCTGAGCAGTCCCAGCTCCGAGGCCGGAGCTACTGCGCATGCGCAGTAGCCGGCTTGTCAGACGAGGGCGCGCAGCTACGAGGAGCTGCGCGCCGCACACAACAGGGTAGGAGGAGTAATGTGGCTACCGGGGCGTGGAGTAGCCGCGCTGTGTAGCCTCGTGCCGGCTACTCCACGCCCCAGTAGCCGCATAACTAAATTTACATATTGGGTTAATAAAGTTTCCCAAAAGTTAGCGGGGACGTGAGGATTAGCTCTAAAAAGAGCTCTCCTCACGTCCCTTACATCCACCTACCACCCGATCTACCTTTTATAGGTAGATTCGTGGTGGTAGGTTCCCTTTAACATGCATACATGGCTAAGTGGGAGGAGATCATTGGGACCCCAATCACACAACAAATCTGGAAATATGCAGCGCAAACATCAACATGCACAACACATAAAGAAAACCAGTATAAATTACTATTCCATTGGTATCACACACCGGCTACACTACACCGTCTCTTCCCAGATACACCAGACACTTGCTGGCGGTGCGGGTTGCCAGGGGGAACTCTGAAACATATTTTCTGGTCCTGTGCACACATCTGACCGTTTTGGGAGGAAGTGATGAGGTTACTTCAAGCAGTGCTTTCATTAAAGGTTCCCTTAAACCCATTATTCTATTTCCTGAATGTAACTGAAGTACCCATGGCTAAACCTGTTAGGAAGCTCAGCCTCCACATTACCACGGCAGCACGTTGCTTGATTGCGCAATCATGGAAGAAGCCAAATCCCCCCTCTAGATTGCAACTAATGGCTAGGATAAGGGAGGTACGCAGCATGGAAACTCTGACGGCTTCCCTCAACAATCAATCAGATCTTTTCATCAAGGTATGGGAACCATGGGACACATACTGGGGATCGGCCACGTGAGAGTCAGCCCTCACCACCTCAGAGACAAACAGAAGTCCCCCCCCCCCTTTTCTTCCCTCCTATGTCCGTCTAATGTCTTTAGTGACTTCATAGTACACTTGGCTATTTGTCTGCCTACCCAATCCAGATAAGGGATACAGGGTAGGGATCAAGATATGACATGCAACTTACGGTTTTCTTTGGTTTTTACTTTGTAATGATAATGATTGTATTCAACCACCTAACTCAGCTCTATTAGGAGCAAATAGCCGCCATTTTGTTAATGATGATCTTATTATACTTTTTGTACCTGACAAATGTATGTATAATTTGTTAAAATATTGTGAAAATAAAAAAAAACACAGTTAATTAAAAAAAAAAAAATAAACCACTTTATTTCTATAAGGGTTTTTAAAATTGTATTAGCACGTCACGGGTCGGCCGCGTGTGATTGGAGAGGGCTCACGGGCTGAGCCCTCTCCATAGCCGGTAAGTATTTGCTGCATACTGCAGCTAAGGCTTATGTTTTCCTGCTGATCGCCGCCGGCAAAGCTGGGATCGTGACATCATCGGAGAGAGGTGATACATCGCCATGGTAGCCTCGGGTCTCACGAAGACCCGAGGCTACTTCGGGTTAACCCATTCATTACAATGAGCACATTGTAATGTATGAGGAGTAAAATCCCCATATACTGCCATACTGTAGTATGACAGTATATGATAGGATCGTACCGACAACCTAGGGTTAAAGTACCCTAGGAAGTCTGAAAAATAGTAAAAATAAAAATTAAAAAAAGTTAAAAAAAAAGTTACAATAAAAAAACCTAAAAACTCAAATCACCTCACTTTCCCTAGAACTGATATAAATATAAATAAACAGTAAAAATCATAAACACATTAGGTATCGCCGCCTCCGAAAATGCCCGATCTATCAAAATATACTAACGTTTTTTCACTGCGTTTAACCCCGTAATGGAAAATCGCGCTCAAAGTCAAAAATGGCACTTTTTTGCCATTTTAAAAATTTTTTAAAATTCTATAAAAAGTTATCAAAAGGTCATACAGTCCTAAAAATGATAACATTGTAAATGTCATGAAAATTCACAAAAAACAACACCACCCACAGCTCAATACACTAAAGTATAAAAAAGTTATTAGCGCCCGAAGATGGCAAAATCCCCCCCAACATTTTTGTACAGGGGGTTTTAATTTTTTTTAAATGTATGAAAACATTATAAAACCTACATAAATGTGTACCGATCCAAAGAATGAAGTAGACATGTCATTTGGAGTGCACAGTGAAAGCCGTAAGATCCAAGCCCACAAGAAAATGTCACAAATGCGTTTTTTTACCAATTTCACTGCATTTGGAATTTTTTTCCTGCTTCCCAGTAAACAGCATGGAATAATAAATACCATCACTATGAAGTGCAATTTGTTACGCAGAAAACAAGCCCTCACACAGCTCTGTACATATAAAAATAAAAAAGTTATAGATTTTTGATCATGGGGAGTGAAAAATGAAAATGAAAAAACAAAAAAGGGTGAGGTCCTGAAAGGGTTAATAGAAACCCCCACAAATCACCTGCAATGAAGGTTTTATTTTGGAATTTTTAAAATTTTGTCGTAAATACATTACCTTACAGTAGCCCTAAAATTTACCCACTTAAGTTGAATAAAAGTAGAAAATGCATCTACAAATATATTGTACAGTTTCTTAATAGTACAAGGACACCCCATAAGTGGATGTAACCTGATACCTGGGCTTATGGTTGGGCGCAGAAGGGAAGGAGCACATACTCATAGATCCAGTCACTGTGACTGCGGTAATCATCAGCACCGGCATGCACGCGACGGAAATTGGGGGGCGTGGCCGAACGGAAACCCGACGGATTCGGAAAAACCGCCGCATTTAAAAAATTGTGTTGCGGAGCTTGCACTCACCTTCGAGCAGGAATGAATTGTGAACTTCAGTGCATTTCAGGGAACTTCAGCGCAGCAGCGCCACCTGGTGGACGTCGGAGGAACTACCTTGATGAATCCGGACCCGAATCCAGCGCAGAGAACGCGCCACTGGATCGCGAACGGACCGGGAAAGTAAATCTGCTTTATATACTGTGAAACTGTCTCACCCTCCCCACAGTTTTCTCAGCACTAAGAATACAGCAGGAAGTGCTCACAGCACAACTGCTGAGGGAGCAGGAGGGGAAGGGGGAAACAGTGTTGAAGCCTGTAAAGTCAATCCAACGGCAGCTATTGCAGTTCAGTGCAAGCGTCCCGCCTCCTAGTGCGCACGCACGCCGGTTCTGCAAGATTTAAAGGGCCAGCTCACCACTAATTGCCACTGGCCACCTGGTGACTTATTAAATAGCCAGCCTCTTCGCTTATGCCTCACCGGATCTTTGTGCCTCGTGCCTGAGGGAAAGCTTGTTCCCTATGCCTAGTGACTGTTTACTGAATTTCCGTTGTGACCCTGGTTCCGTTCCTGACTATGTTCCTTTGCTGCCTTCATTGACCTCCTGCTCTGCCTCTGACATTGATCCTGTGCTGCCTGTCTCGATCTCCTGCCTGTCCCTGCCTCTGCCTCTTCCTCACGACTCTGTACCTCGCCTTGCCCGCCACCGTGGACAAAGTCGCCACAGCAAGTCCAACCCGCTTTGCGGCAGGCTCTGGAGAAAACCAGGACTCCATTCCCAGATATCGACTGATATCGATTCAGATATCGAGCTGAATAAGGGCTTGTTTCCTGTGTAACAAAATGTACCTTCTAGTGACGGAATTTTACATTCCATGCCTTGATTGGTTAGTGGGAGAAAATTCCAAATGAAATTGAAAGTGAAATTGACAAGAAAACGCATTTGTGTTATATTCTTGTGGGTTTCGTTTTTTTCAACTTTCTCTGTGTGTTCCAAATGACACATTTAACACATCTAATTCTTTGGTTCGGCAGAATAACATGGATACCAAATTTATATAGGTGTAGTAATTTTTTCATAGATACAAAAAATTCAAAACATTTGAACAAAAAAAAGTTCTTCATTTCACCATATTCTGACGTAAATAACTTCTTCATAGTTCAAAGCTGATGGTGTTTTTAATGCTTCCATTTTGGGGACTGTGTGACCTTTTGATCACTTTTTATTAAAATTTTTATGTGTTGCAAAATGGCAAAAAAGGGCAATTCTGAAGTTTGGGCACATTTTTTTTGTTACGTGGTTAACCTCCGGGAATAACTATATTTATATTTTTACTGGCTATTTTGGGATTTGTGTTGTTATTTGGTGATGTGTTATGATTTTTTAGTTTTTTTCCACTTTTTAAAATTATATATTGTTTTAGGGGGTCTTTCAAGTAATTGTAACTAATTGTATTATTTATTTATTTTTGTGTGTTTTTTTCACTTTTTTATTATTTATTTGGCAGGTGCAGAGACAATATGGAAGCGAAACGGAGACAACACGCAATGGACATGCAACACACACTGTGAATCATGTGCAGTCCATGTATACATGCTGTATAGTGCTACAATCCCACGGGCTGCACACAGAGCAGGGGACAGAGGTTTCTGCATTATATAGAAATATACTGTAAGGACGTTCCCTCTACCGGTTACAGCCGTGCCAAACTGTATTAATTATTAATACTCCTGTCCTCTTTGTGCAGCCCGTGGGATCGTGCCACCATGCGGCAGGTTTACACAGGCAGCACATGTTTGTGTGCACAAGTCCTTAGTGGGATTGACATGTTCAGTTAACGGGGGACATTCATCATGTTTTTTTTTTTTTACTTTTTTTGCTCTTTTATTTCATATTTTTAATATGATTGTGGCAAAATGTTCATCTTTTCCACTCACCCACCCAGTGTGGCATCTTTAGAATCCAGATGTGGACACGTGAAAAATTTGCATTACAGTGAAAATTTGGTGCATAAGTAAAGAGAGTAGACAATAGTTTAGAAGAGGTTGCTCAAACACTTTTGAGCAGCCACAAACAAATTAATATGCCAGATTTATGACCCATCAAGATGAATCATGCAAACTCAGCCCCCCCCCCCAAAAAAAAAAAAAATAGGGTGCAAGTTAAGACGTAAGATAAATGTCTTCCATAGTCTTTCACCTGGAAAATTAAGAAACTGCACTTAAAACAAGTTTATTGCCCTACTTTGTAGTGGAATGAACATGCAAAGTGCTTGTCCGCTATGCCACAAAATTCGGCACCTAAAGGGGCATATACCGCGTGCCACATTTTTTACAGCGACTCAACTTTGCACCAGTCTTCAATAATCTGGTGTACTCTGCACATTAGTGAAGCAAGCTGCTTGTAGTGATGAGGGGAGCCTACAAGATAGGGGTTCACAATAAGAAGGGGATATACCAAGGGCCCACATTAAGAGAGAGGAAATGAGGGGCCACAATATGGGGAGGAAATTAGAGGAGGCCCCAATAAGGAGGAAGATGAGAGGGGGCCACAATAAGAGAGGAGATTCCAAGGGCCACAATATCAGGAGGAGAGGGGGTTCAATAAGAAGGGAGAGGGGAGGTCACAATATGAGAGGGAGATGAGGGGGCCACAATAGGAGGGGAATATATAAGGGGAAGATGAGTGGGAGATGGGTGGGAAAACAATATCAGGGGGAGATTAGAGGGGCCACAATATTAGGGGGAGATGGAGGGCACAATATAAGGGGGAGATGAGAGGCCATAATATGAGGGGGAGGTAAGAGGTCACAATATGAAGGGGAGATGAGGGGGCTACAAAAAGACGGGGACATATGAGGGGTAAAAGAGAGGCCACAATAAGAGGGGGAAATGAGGGGGGTCACAATATGAGTGGGAGATGAGGGGACACAATATAAGGGGCAGATGGACTGATGACAGATCTGAAACGCGTATTCCATGTTTTTTTTTAAGTGTCTATCCATCTATTGTTTTGATGAATTATCCCTATTTTATATATGTATATGGAATAAAAACAAACGCCCTAAGTGGATTTTTTCTTCCATAATGTTCTAAGAACTGAGCACCTTCATATTATTCTACATGAGACAGTATTATAGTAGTTATATATCTGTGCATACAAAGCAGTTATACACTTTTGACTATAGAGGGCTGTATTGGTTGCATACAAATCTTGAAATGGGAGCAGTATTATAGTGGTTATATTTTCATATGTATTATAGTTCTATTAGTGTCTATAGAGGACACATTGTAAAAATGATATTTTTGCACTTAGGAAAAGTATATAGTACTTTTATATCTGTGTACTTGGGAAGCATCAATATTGTGTTGAGGCAGTATAATTACTAAGGCAGCTTTAGCTGAGTTAGGTGTCCATTGACGTCTGATCTGTTTTGCTTATGTTTTGCTACTGCGTTAAAATTGGTTAGAAGTAGAGATGAGCGAGCACTAAAATGCTCGGGTACTCGTTATTCGAGACGAACTTTTCCCGATGCTCGAGTGCTCGTTTCGAGTAACGAGCCCCATTGAAGTCAATGGGAGACTCGAGCATTTTTCAAGGGGACCAAGGCTCTGCACAGGGAAGCTTGGCCAAACACCTGGGAACCTCAGAAAAGGATGGAAACACCACGGAAATGGACAGGAAACAGCAGGGGCAGCATGCATGGATGCCTCTGAGGCTGCTTAAATGCACCATTATGCCAAAATTATGGGCAACAGCATGGCCATGACAGAGTGACAGAATGAAGCTAGATAGCATCTAAAACATCCAATAATTGACCCTGACACTATAGGGGACGGCATGCAGAGGCAGCGGCAGCAGCGGAAGGCTAGAGAGTGGCATGGCGACATACCCTAAATGGACTCAGGCTTCAAACCAATGGGTAGCAGAGAGGAACCAAAGGAGGTGAGCAAGAAGCGCTCAAATAATATTGGTACATGATAAAAGTTTGCCAGTATATTTTGTGGATTACACAGCAGGGTGGCGACAAAGTTAACATGGAAGCCATGAAAACAATCCAAAATTCTGCCTGACACAGCTCGTTTGATAAGGGGACGATGTATGGAGGCAGTGAACTAGTAGTAGATTAAAGGTGCTGCAGTTAAAACTATGTTAGTTGGTTCTTGGCATGGAGCTGGCGCTCCGCTGCCAGGCGAGCTTTCGCCAATCCAAGCCCCTGTCTCTAGGCTACTCCCCAAACAGCACTTCTAAGAACCTTTCGGATAAGATCAAGTGTAGTAGCGTTCTTATAAGTTTGGGATATGGCGGGTGAGGGGAATGTAAACATCTGCGCAAGAAGCGCTGAAATAATATCCGTAAATGAAAAAAGTTTTCCAGTATATTTTGTGGCTTACACAGCAGGGTGGCGACAAAGTTAACAAGTTTGATGTGTAATGCCCTGCAATAGCTCTTGGGCGGTGTGCCTTTTATCACCTAGGCTCAGCAGTTTCAGCACCGCCTGCTGTCGCTTAGCAACGGCACTGCTGCTGTGCCTAGAGCTACCGACTGATGGCGCCATGCCCACGGATGGTAATTCGGAGGAGGAGGAGGTGGAGGAGGGGTGGGAGGATTTGGAGGTATAGTAGGCCTTTGAGACCTGGACCGAGGTAGGCCCCGCAATCCTCTGCGTCGGCAGTATATGACCAGCCCCAGGGTCAGACTCGGTCCCAGCCTGCACCAAGTTAAGTGTAGTAGCGTTCTTATAAGTTTGGGATATGGCGGGTGAGGGGAATGTAAACAGATGCGCAAGAAGCGCATGATGCGCATGGAGCTGGCGCTCCGCTGCTAGGCGAGCTTTCGCCAATCCAAGCCCCTGTCTCTAGGCTACTCCCCAAACAGCACTTCTAAGAACCTTTTGTATAAGATCAAGTGTAGTAGCGTTCTTATAAGTTTAGGATATGGCGGGTGAGGGGAATGTAAACAGATGCGCAAGAAGCGCTGAAATAATATCCGTAAATGGTAAAAGTTTGCCAGTGTATTTTGTGGATAACACAGCAGGGTGGCGACAAAGTTAACAACTTTGATGTGGAATCCATGAAAACAACCCAAATTTCGGCCTGACAAACCTCGTTTGATAAAGGGACGATGTATGGAGGCAGCTATATGGACGACTTTTGGAGGTAGCAATGGAGACAACGTGTGGAGGCTGCTATGGAGACAATTCAATTTGGATAGTGCCTGTATGTGGCAGTCCAAAAAATTTTTCAAACCAGAGGAGCAGGTAGGTGGCCCTCCAGAAAAATGGAATAGATTGAGTGCCTGTATGTGGCAGTCCAAAAAAGTTTTTAAACCAGAGGAGCAGGTAGGTGGCCCTCCAGAAAAATGGAATAGATTGAGTGCCTGTATGTGGCAGTCCAAAACATTTTTCAAACCAGAGGAGCAGGTAGGTGGCCCTCCAGAAAAATGGAATAGATTGAGTGCCTGTATGTGGCAGTCCAAAAAAGTTTTTAAACCAGAGGAGCAGGTAGGTGGCCCTCCAGAAAAATGGAATAGATTGAGTGCCTGTATGTGGCAGTCCAAAAAAGTTTTTAAACCAGAGGAGCAGGTAGGTGGCCCTCCAGAAAAATGGAATAGATTGAGTGCCTGTATGTGGCAGTCCCAAAAAATTGTTTAAAACAGAGGACCGGAAAGGTGGCCCTCCAGAAAAATTGAATAGATTGAGTGCCTGTATGTGGCACTCCCAAAAATTGTTTAAAACAGAGGACCGTGTCGGTGGCCCTCCAGAAAAATTAAATGCATAAAGTACTATACCTAGAGCCAGTGGGCCCTGTCAAAAAACAGCCAGTTTCCTCTGCTTTACTGTAGAAAGAGGAGGAGAAGGAGGAAAATGAGGAGGAGGAGGAGTGGATAAATTATTCAGGTTGAGCTTCCTTCACCTGCTGGAGATTTGAAATTAGGAGAAATCCATGCTTTATTCATCTTGATAAGCGTCAGCCTGTCAGCGCTGTCAGTCGACAGGCGTGTACGCTTATCGGTGATGATGCCACCAGCTGCACTGAAAACCCGCTCTGACAAGACGCTAGCGGCAGGGCAGGCAAGAACCTCCAAGGCGTAGAGCGCCAGTTCGTGCCACATGTCCAGCTTTGAAACCCAGTAGTTGTAGGGAGCTGTGTGATCATTTAGGACGATGGTATGGTCAGCTACGTACTCCCTCACCATCTTTCTGTAAAGATCAGCCCTACTCTGCCGAGACTGGGGACAGGTGACAGTGTCTTGCTGGGGTGACATAAAGCTGGCAAAAGCCTTGTAAAGCGTACCCTTGCCAGTGCTGGACAAGCTGCCTGCTCGCCTACTCTCCCTCGCTACTTGTCCCGCAGAACTACGCACTCTGCCGCTAGCGCTGTCAGAAGGGAAATACTGTTTCAGCTTGTGCACCAGGGCCTGCTGGTATTCATGCATTCTCACACTCCTTTCCTCTCCAGGGATGAGAGTGGAAAGATTTTGCTTGTACCGTGGGTCCAGGAGAGTGAACACCCAGTAATCGGTGCTGGAATAAATTCTTTGAACGCGAGGGTCACGGGATAGGCAGCCTAGCATGAAATCTGCCATATGCGCCAGAGTACCAACGCGTAAGAATTCACTCCCCTCACTGGCCTGACTGTCCATTTCCTCCTCCTCCAACTCCTCCAACTCCTCTTCTTCTGCCCATACACGCTCAACAGTGTAGGACTCAACAATGGTCCCCTCTTGTGTCTCGCCAACATTCTCCTCCTCTTCCTCCTCATCCTCCTCCACCTCCACCTCCTCCGATATGCGCTGAGAAACAGACCTAAGGGTGCTTTGGCTATCAACAAGGGAATCTTCTTCCCCTGTCTCTTGTGAGGAGCGCAAAGCTTCCGACTTCATGCTGACCAGAGAGTTTTTCAACAGGCCAAGCAGCGGGATGGTGAGGCTGATGATGGCGGCATCGCCACTGACCATCTGTGTTGACTCCTCAAAGTTACTCAGCACCTGACAGATATCAGACATCCACGTCCACTCCTCATTGTAGACTTGAGGAAGCTGACTGACCTGACTACCAGTTCTGGTGGAAGTTGACATCTGGCAGTCTACAATCGCTCGGCGCTGCTGGTAAACTCTGGATAACATGGTCAGTGTTGAATTCCACCTCGTGGGCACGTCGCACAACAGTCGGTGAGCGGGCAGTTGGAGGCGGCGCTGCGCTGCCCTGAGAGTGGCAGCATCTGTGCTGGACTTCCTGAAATGCGCACAGATGCGGCGCACCTTCGTGAGCAAATCAGACAGATTGGGGTATGTCTTGAGGAAACGCTGAACTATCAGATTTAACACATGGGCCAGGCATGGCACATGTGTCAGTCTGCCGAGTTGCAGAGCCGCCACCAGGTTACGGCCGTTGTCACACACAACCATGCCTGGCTTCAGGTTCAGCGGTGCCAGCCACAGATCAGTCTGCGCCGTGATGCCCTGTAATAGTTCTTGGGCGGTGTGCCTTTTATCGCCTAGGCTCAGCAGTTTGAGCACCGCCTGCTGTCGCTTAGCGACGGCACTGCTGCTGTGCCTAGAGCTACCGACTGATGGCGCCATGCCCACGGATGGTCGTTCGGAGGAGGAGGTGGAGGAGGGGTGGGAGGAGGAGGAGGCATAGTAGGCCTCAAACACCTGGACCGAGGTAGGCCCCGCAATCCTCGGCGTCGGCAGTATATGACCAGCCGCAGGGTCACACTCGGTCCCAGCCTCCACCAAGTTAACCCAATGTGCCGTCAGAGATATATAGTGGCCCTGCCCGGCAGCACTCGTCCACGTGTCCGTGGTCAGGTGGACCTTGTCAGAAACGGCGTTGGTCAGGGCACGGATTATGTTGTCTGACACGTGCTGGTGCAGGGCTGGGACGGCACATCGGGAAAAGTAGTGGCGGCTGGGGACCGAATACCGAGGGGCGGCCGCCGCCATGAGGCTGCGAAAGGCCTCGGTCTCTACTAGCCTATAGGGCAGCATCTCCAGGCTTAGCAATCTGGAAATGTGCACATTAAGGGCTTGGGCGTGCGGGTGGGTTGCACTATATTTGCGTTTCCGCTCCAGCGTCTGGGGTATGGAGAGCTGAACGCTGGTGGATGCTGTGGAGGATCGTGGAGGTGACGATGGGGTTTTTGTGGCAGGGTCCTGGGCAGGGGGCTGACTATCAGCTGACACAGGGGAAGGAGCAGTGGTGTGCACGGCCGGAGGTGAACGCGCTTGTTGCCACTGAGTGGGGTGTTTAGCATTCATATGCCTGCGCATACTGGTGGTAGTTAAGCTAGTAGTGGTGGAACCCCTGCTGATCCTGGTTTGGCAAATGTGGCACACCACAGTCCGTCGGTCATCCGGTGTTTCCTTAAAGAACCTCCAGACTTCTGAAAATCTAGCCCTCGCCGCAGGAGCACTCGCCACGGGAGCTTCACTAGTTGACACATTTGGCGCTGATGCACCAGCTCTGGCCCTGCCTCTCCGTCTGGCCCCACCACTGCCTCTTCCAACCTGTTCTGGTCGAGGACTCTCCTCCGTCTCAGAAGCACTGTGTTCACCCGGCCTCTCAACCCAGCTTGGGTCTGTCACCTCATCATCCTCCGATCCCTCAGTCTGCTCCCCCCTCGGACTTCCTGCCCTGACAACAACTTCCCCACTGTCTGACAACCGTGTCTCCTCATCGTCGGACACCTCTTTACACACTTCTTCCACTACGTCAACAAGGTCATCATCACCCACAGACTGCGACTGGTGGAAAACCTGGGCATCGGAAAATTGCTCATCAGCAACCGGACAAGTGGTTTGTGACTGTGGGAAGGGTCCAGAAAACAGTTCCTCAGAGTATGCCGGTTCAAATGGCAAATTTTGCTGGGAGGGGGCAGACTGGGGGGGAGGAGGCTGAGGTGCAGGAGCTGGAGGAGTGCCGATTTCGGTGACATGGGTGGACTGCGTGGAAGACTGACTGGTGGACAAATTGCTCGAAGCATTGTCGGCAATCCACGACATCACCTGTTCGCACTGTTCTGGCCTCAACAGTGCTCTACCACGATTCCCAGTAACTTCAGACATGAACCTAGGAAGTGTAGCTCTGCGGCGTTCCCCTGCTCCCTCATAAGCAGGTGGTGTCTCACCCCGCCCAGGACCACGGCCTCTGACCCCTGCAGTAGTTGGACGCCCACATCCCCGCCCTCGTCCTCTACCCCTAGCCCTCGGGTTAAACATTTTGAAAATGAGAGTTATAACTTGTATTTTTTTTTTAACTTTTTTTTTTTTTTTTTTTGTGTTTTTTAGTTTTTAAAACCAAACGATGCTATCCTATTGCTATGGCTATTTTCTAGCCAAGTATTACAGCACACTACTATGCCAGATGAGATGACGCTGAGTTATGAAAAAAATAAACGTAAAATAAAAAAGGAAATGGCAGACTGTGCCTAGTTGAAATACAACCCCGGGCCCTAATAAATTTTCCCACTTCGGTCTTTGCGATGGATATGTGCGTCACTAAAACACAGTGGTCGCAAGTCTGACTCCAAATTGCTCCCAATTTGATAGTAGATGCACTGCAGCAAGTACAGCCACCAGCAGATCAACCAGAAATCAAATATATATAACGCTACTGTAGGCGTAATTAAGACGTTTGTATTCTCCTATGGCTATTTTCTAGCCAAGTATTACAGCACACTACTATGCCAGATGAGATGACGCTGAGTTATGAAAAAAATAAACGTAAAATAAAAAGAAACTGGCAGACTGTGCCTAATTGAAATACAACCCCGGGCCCTAATAAATTTTCCCACTTCGGTCTTTGCGATGGATATGTGCGTCACTAAACCACAGTGGTCGCAAGTCTGACTCCAAATTGCTCCCAATTTGATAGTAGATGCACTGCAGCAAGTACAGCCACCAGCAGATCAAGCAGAAATCAAATATATATAACGCTACTGTAGGCGTAATTAAGACGTTTGTATTCTCCTATGGCTATTTTCTAGCCAAGTATTACAGCACACTACTATGCCAGATGAGATGACGCTGAGTTATGAAAAAAATAAACGTAAAATAAAAAGAAACTGGCAGACTGTGCCTAATTGAAATACAACCCCGGGCCCTAATAAATTTTCCCACTTCGGTCTTTGCGATGGATATGTGCGTCACTAAAACACAGTGGTCGCAAGTCTGACTCCAAATTGCTCCCAATTTGATAGTAGATGCACTGCAGCAAGTACAGCCACCAGCAGATCAACCAGAAATCAAATATATATAACGCTACTGTAGGCGTAATTAAGACGTTTGTATTCTCCTATGGCTATTTTCTAGCCAAGTATTACAGCACACTACTATGCCAGATGAGATGACGCTGAGTTATGAAAAAAATAAACGTAAAATAAAAAGAAACTGGCAGACTGTGCCTAATTGAAATACAACCCCGGGCCCTAATAAATTTTCCACTTCGGTCTTTGCGATGGATATGTGCGTCACTAAAACACAGTGGTCGCAAGTCTGACTCCAAATTGCTCCCAATTTGATAGTAGATGCACTGCAGCAAGTACAGCCACCAGCAGATCAACCAGAAATCAAATATATATAACGCTACTGTAGGCGTAATTAAGACGTTTGTATTCTCCTATGGCTATTTTCTAGCCAAGTATTACAGCACACTACTATGCCAGATGAGATGACGCTGAGTTATGAAAAAAATAAACGTAAAATAAAAAGAAACTGGCAGACTGTGCCTAATTCTACTCAAACCCCTAATAAATTTTCCCACTTTGGTGTTTGAGGTGGATATGTGTGTCACTAAGAGCTAAACACAACGGTAGCAAGTCCCCCTGCTAATTCCTCACAATATGGTACTAGCTGCAAATAAAAAAAAAAAAAAATTATAACGTTATTGTAGCCCTAAGAAGGGCTGTTGGGTTCTTTAAGAATCACTTCTGCCTAACAGTAAGCTAATAGAACACCCTAACGCTTTCCCTGAGCAGCAGCAGCTCTCTCCCTAGCGGCATCCCGACAGAGAATGATCCGAGCAGCGCGGGCAGCGGCTAGTCTATCCCAGGGTCACCTGATCTGGCCAGCCAACCACTGCTATCTACGTGTAAGGGTACCACGTCATGCTGGGTGGAGTGCAGAGTCTCCTGGCTTGTGATTGGCTCTGTTTCTGGCCGCCAAAAAGCAAAACGGCGGGAGCTGCCATTTTCTCGAGCGGGCGAAATACTCGTCCGAGCAACGAGCAGTTACGAGTACGCTAATGCTGGATCGAGCATCAAGCTCGGACGAGTATGTTCGCTCATCTCTAGTTAGAAGGCAACCGGGTTCCCCAGCATCATCATTGAAAAAAAATGGTCTGTCATCAGTAATTTTTTGCCTTCTAATCATAGACAGGCTCCAAATTTTTTTATGGATCTTGTGAAAAAAAGCACATAGAAAAGAATAGTTCATAAGTAGAGATGAGCGAACATACTCGTCCGAGCTTGATGCTCGATCGAGCATTAGCGTACTCGTAACTGCTCGTTGCTCGGACGAGTATTTCGCCCGCTCGAGAAAATGGCAGCTCCCGCCGTTTTGCTTTTTGGCGGCCAGAAACAGAGCCAATCACAAGCCAGGAGACTCTGCACTCCACCCAGCATGACGTGGTACCCTTACACGTAGATAGCAGTGGTTGGCTGGCCAGATCAGGTGACCCTGGGATAGACTAGCCGCTGCCCGCGCTGCTCGGATCATTCTCTGTCTGGATGCCGCTAGGGAGAGAGCTGCTGCTGCTCAGGGAAAGCGTTAGGGTGTTCTATTAGCTTACTGTTAGGCAGGAGTGATTCTTAAAGAACCCAACAGCCCTTCTTAGGGCTACAATAACGTTATAATTTTTTTTTTTTTTTATTTGCAGCTAGTACCATATTGTGAGGAATTAGCAGGGGGACTTGCTACCGTTGTGTTTAGCTCTTAGTGACACACATATCCACCTCAAACACCAAAGTGGGAAAATTTATTAGGGGTTTGAGTAGAATTAGGCACAGTCTGCCAGTTTCTTTTTATTTTACGTTTATTTTTTTCATAACTCAGCGTCATCTCATCTGGCATAGTAGTGTGCTGTAATACTTGGCTAGAAAATAGCCATAGGAGAATACAAACGTCTTAATTACGCCTACAGTAGCGTTATATATATTTGATTTCTGGTTGATCTGCTGGTGGCTGTACTTGCTGCAGTGCATCTACTATCAAATTGGGAGCAATTTGGAGTCAGACTTGCGACCACTGTGTTTTAGTGACGCACATATCCATCGCAAAGACCGAAGTGGGAAAATTTATTAGGGCCCGGGGTTGTATTTCAATTAGGCACAGTCTGCCAGTTTCTTTTTATTTTACGTTTATTTTTTTCATAACTCAGCGTCATCTCATCTGGCATAGTAGTGTGCTGTAATACTTGGCTAGAAAATAGCCATAGGAGAATACAAACGTCTTAATTACGCCTACAGTAGCGTTATATATATTTGATTTCTGGTTGATCTGCTGGTGGCTGTACTTGCTGCAGTGCATCTACTATCAAATTGGGAGCAATTTGGAGTCAGACTTGCGACCACTGTGTTTTAGTGACGCACATATCCATCGCAAAGACCGAAGTGGGAAAATTTATTAGGGCCCGGGGTTGTATTTCAATTAGGCACAGTCTGCCAGTTTCTTTTTATTTTACGTTTATTTTTTTCATAACTCAGCGTCATCTCATCTGGCATAGTAGTGTGCTGTAATACTTGGCTAGAAAATAGCCATAGGAGAATACAAACGTCTTAATTACGCCTACAGTAGCGTTATATATATTTGATTTCTGGTTGATCTGCTGGTGGCTGTACTTGCTGCAGTGCATCTACTATCAAATTGGGAGCAATTTGGAGTCAGACTTGCGACCACTGTGTTTTAGTGACGCACATATCCATCGCAAAGACCGAAGTGGGAAAATTTATTAGGGCCCGGGGTTGTATTTCAACTAGGCACAGTCTGCCATTTCCTTTTTTATTTTACGTTTATTTTTTTCATAACTCAGCGTCATCTCATCTGGCATAGTAGTGTGCTGTAATACTTGGCTAGAAAATAGCCATAGCAATAGGATAGCATAGTTTGGTTTTAAAAACTAAAAAACACAAAAAAAAAAAAAAAAAAAGTTAAAAAAAAAATACAAGTTATAACTCTCATTTTCAAAATGTTTAACCCGAGGGCTAGGGGTAGAGGACGAGGGCGGGGATGTGGGCGTCCAACTACTGCAGGGGTCAGAGGCCGTGGTCCTGGGCGGGGTGAGACACCACCTGCTTATGAGGGAGCAGGGGAACGCCGCAGAGCTACACTCCCTAGGTTCATGTCTGAAGTTACTGGGAATCGTGGTAGAGCACTGTTGAGGCCAGAACAGTGCGAACAGGTGATGTCGTGGATTGCCGACAATGCTTCGAGCAATTTGTCCACCAGTCAGTCTTCCACGCAGTCCACCCATGTCACCGAAATCGGCACTCCTCCAGCTCCTGCACCTCAGCCTCCTCCCCCCCAGTCTGCCCCCTCCCAGCAAAATTTGCCATTTGAACCGGCATACTCTGAGGAACTGTTTTCTGGACCCTTCCCACAGTCACAAACCACTTGTCCGGTTGCTGATGAGCAATTTTCCGATGCCCAGGTTTTCCACCAGTCGCAGTCTGTGGGTGATGATGACCTTGTTGACGTAGTGGAAGAAGTGTGTAAAGAGGTGTCCGACGATGAGGAGACACGGTTGTCAGACAGTGGGGAAGTTGTTGTCAGGGCAGGAAGTCCGAGGGGGGAGCAGACTGAGGGATCGGAGGATGATGAGGTGACAGACCCAAGCTGGGTTGAGAGGCCGGGTGAACACAGTGCTTCTGAGACGGAGGAGAGTCCTCGACCAGAACAGGTTGGAAGAGGCAGTGGTGGGGCCAGACGGAGAGGCAGGGCCAGAGCTGGTGCATCAGCGCCAAATGTGTCAACTAGTGAAGCTCCCGTGGCGAGGGCTCCTGCGGCGAGGGCTAGATTTTCAGAAGTCTGGAGGTTCTTTAAGGAAACACCGGATGACCGACGGACTGTGGTGTGCCACATTTGCCAAACCAGGATCAGCAGGGGTTCCACCACTACTAGCTTAACTACCACCAGTATGCGCAGGCATATGAATGCTAAACACCCCACTCAGTGGCAACAAGCGCGTTCACCTCCGGCCGTGCACACCACTGCTCCTTCCCCTGTGTCAGCTGATAGTCAGCCCCCTGCCCAGGACCCTGCCACAAAAACCCCATCGTCACCTCCACGATCCTCCACAGCATCCACCAGCGTTCAGCTCTCCATACCCCAGACGCTGGAGCGGAAACGCAAATATAGTGCAACCCACCCGCACGCCCAAGCCCTTAATGTGCACATTTCCAGATTGCTAAGCCTGGAGATGCTGCCCTATAGGCTAGTAGAGACCGAGGCCTTTCGCAGCCTCATGGCGGCGGCCGCCCCTCGGTATTCGGTCCCCAGCCGCCACTACTTTTCCCGATGTGCCGTCCCAGCCCTGCACCAGCACGTGTCAGACAACATAATCCGTGCCCTGACCAACGCCGTTTCTGACAAGGTCCACCTGACCACGGACACGTGGACGAGTGCTGCCGGGCAGGGCCACTA
Source organism: Engystomops pustulosus (assembly GCF_040894005.1). Taxonomy (NCBI): domain Eukaryota; kingdom Metazoa; phylum Chordata; class Amphibia; order Anura; family Leptodactylidae; genus Engystomops; species Engystomops pustulosus. Next base: position 120,434,133 of record NC_092416.1, read on the forward strand.
TATATCTCTGACGGCACATTGGGTTAACTTGGTGGAGGCTGGGACCGAGTGTGACCCTGCGGCTGGTCATATACTGCCGACGCCGAGGATTGCGGGGCCTACCTCGGTCCAGGTGTTTGAGGCCTACTATGCCTCCTCCTCCTCCCACCCCTCCTCCACCTCCTCCTCCGAACGACCATCCGTGGGCATGGCGCCATCAGTCGGTAGCTCTAGGCACAGCAGCAGTGCCGTCGCTAAGCGACAGCAGGCGGTGCTCAAACTGCTGAGCCTAGGCGATAAAAGGCACACCGCCCAAGAACTATTACAGGGCATCACGGCGCAGACTGATCTGTGGCTGGCACCGCTGAACCTGAAGCCAGGCATGGTTGTGTGTGACAACGGCCGTAACCTGGTGGCGGCTCTGCAACTCGGCAGACTGACACATGTGCCATGCCTGGCCCATGTGTTAAATCTGATAGTTCAGCGTTTCCTCAAGACATACCCCAATCTGTCTGATTTGCTCACGAAGGTGCGCCGCATCTGTGCGCATTTCAGGAAGTCCAGCACAGATGCTGCCACTCTCAGGGCAGCGCAGCGCCGCCTCCAACTGCCCGCTCACCGACTGTTGTGCGACGTGCCCACGAGGTGGAATTCAACACTGACCATGTTATCCAGAGTTTACCAGCAGCGCCGAGCGATTGTAGACTGCCAGATGTCAACTTCCACCAGAACTGGTAGTCAGGTCAGTCAGCTTCCTCAAGTCTACAATGAGGAGTGGACGTGGATGTCTGATATCTGTCAGGTGCTGAGTAACTTTGAGGAGTCAACACAGATGGTCAGTGGCGATGCCGCCATCATCAGCCTCACCATCCCGCTGCTTGGCCTGTTGAAAAACTCTCTGGTCAGCATGAAGTCGGAAGCTTTGCGCTCCTCACAAGAGACAGGGGAAGAAGATTCCCTTGTTGATAGCCAAAGCACCCTTAGGTCTGTTTCTCAGCGCATATCGGAGGAGGTGGAGGTGGAGGAGGATGAGGAGGAAGAGGAGGAGAATGTTGGCGAGACACAAGAGGGGACCATTGTTGAGTCCTACACTGTTGAGCGTGTATGGGCAGAAGAAGAGGAGTTGGAGGAGTTGGAGGAGGAGGAAATGGACAGTCAGGCCAGTGAGGGGAGTGAATTCTTACGCGTTGGTACTCTGGCGCATATGGCAGATTTCATGCTAGGCTGCCTATCCCGTGACCCTCGCGTTCAAAGAATTTATTCCAGCACCGATTACTGGGTGTTCACTCTCCTGGACCCACGGTACAAGCAAAATCTTTCCACTCTCATCCCTGGAGAGGAAAGGAGTGTGAGAATGCATGAATACCAGCAGGCCCTGGTGCACAAGCTGAAACAGTATTTCCCTTCTGACAGCGCTAGCGGCAGAGTGCGTAGTTCTGCGGGACAAGTAGCGAGGGAGAGTAGGCGAGCAGGCAGCTTGTCCAGCACTGGCAAGGGTACGCTTTACAAGGCTTTTGCCAGCTTTATGTCACCCCAGCAAGACACTGTCACCTGTCCCCAGTCTCGGCAGAGTAGGGCTGATCTTTACAGAAAGATGGTGAGGGAGTACGTAGCTGACCATACCATCGTCCTAAATGATCACACAGCTCCCTACAACTACTGGGTTTCAAAGCTGGACATGTGGCACGAACTGGCGCTCTACGCCTTGGAGGTTCTTGCCTGCCCTGCCGCTAGCGTCTTGTCAGAGCGGGTTTTCAGTGCAGCTGGTGGCATCATCACCGATAAGCGTACACGCCTGTCGACTGACAGCGCTGACAGGCTGACGCTTATCAAGATGAATAAAGCATGGATTTCTCCTAATTTCAAATCTCCAGCAGGTGAAGGAAGCTCAACCTGAATAATTTATCCACTCCTCCTCCTCCTCATTTTCCTCCTTCTCCTCCTCTTTCTACAGTAAAGCAGAGGAAACTGGCTGTTTTTTGACAGGGCCCACTGGCTCTAGGTATAGTACTTTATGCATTTAATTTTTCTGGAGGGCCACCGACACGGTCCTCTGTTTTAAACAATTTTTGGGAGTGCCACATACAGGCACTCAATCTATTCAATTTTTCTGGAGGGCCACCTTTCCGGTCCTCTGTTTTAAACAATTTTTTGGGACTGCCACATACAGGCACTCAATCTATTCCATTTTTCTGGAGGGCCACCTACCTGCTCCTCTGGTTTAAAAACTTTTTTGGACTGCCACATACAGGCACTCAATCTATTCCATTTTTCTGGAGGGCCACCTACCTGCTCCTCTGGTTTAAAAACTTTTTTGGACTGCCACATACAGGCACTCAATCTATTCCATTTTTCTGGAGGGCCACCTACCTGCTCCTCTGGTTTGAAAAATTTTTTGGACTGCCACATACAGGCACTCAATCTATTCCATTTTTCTGGAGGGCCACCTACCTGCTCCTCTGGTTTAAAAACTTTTTTGGACTGCCGCATACAGGCACTCAATCTATTCCATTTTTCTGGAGGGCCACCTACCTGCTCCTCTGGTTTGAAAAATTTTTTGGACTGCCACATACAGGCACTATCCAAATTGAATTGTCTCCATAGCAGCCTCCACACGTTGTCTCCATTGCTACCTCCAAAAGTCGTCCATATAGCTGCCTCCATACATCGTCCCTTTATCAAACGAGGTTTGTCAGGCCGAAATTTGGGTTGTTTTCATGGATTCCACATCAAAGTTGTTAACTTTGTCGCCACCCTGCTGTGTTATCCACAAAATACACTGGCAAACTTTTACCATTTACGGATATTATTTCAGCGCTTCTTGCGCATCTGTTTACATTCCCCTCACCCGCCATATCCTAAACTTATAAGAACGCTACTACACTTGATCTTATACAAAAGGTTCTTAGAAGTGCTGTTTGGGGAGTAGCCTAGAGACAGGGGCTTGGATTGGCGAAAGCTCGCCTAGCAGCGGAGCGCCAGCTCCATGCGCATCATGCGCTTCTTGCGCATCTGTTTACATTCCCCTCACCCGCCATATCCCAAACTTATAAGAACGCTACTACACTTAACTTGGTGCAGGCTGGGACCGAGTCTGACCCTGGGGCTGGTCATATACTGCCGACGCAGAGGATTGTGGGGCCTACCTCGGTCCAGGTCTCAAAGGCCTACTATACCTCCAAATCCTCCCACCCCTCCTCCACCTCCTCCTCCTCCGAATTACCATCCGTGGGCATGGCGCCATCAGTCGGTAGCTCTAGGCACAGCAGCAGTGCCGTTGCTAAGCGACAGCAGGCGGTGCTCAAACTGCTGAGCCTAGGTGATAAAAGGCACACCGCCCAAGAGCTATTGCAGGGCATTACACATCAAACTTGTTAACTTTGTCGCCACCCTGCTGTGTAAGCCACAAAATATACTGGAAAACTTTTTTCATTTACGGATATTATTTCAGCGCTTCTTGCGCAGATGTTTACATTCCCCTCACCCGCCATATCCCAAACTTATAAGAACGCTACTACACTTGATCTTATCCGAAAGGTTCTTAGAAGTGCTGTTTGGGGAGTAGCCTAGAGACAGGGGCTTGGATTGGCGAAAGCTCGCCTGGCAGCGGAGCGCCAGCTCCATGCCAAGAACCAACTAACATAGTTTTAACTGCAGCACCTTTAATCTACTACTAGTTCACTGCCTCCATACATCGTCCCCTTATCAAACGAGCTGTGTCAGGCAGAATTTTGGATTGTTTTCATGGCTTCCATGTTAACTTTGTCGCCACCCTGCTGTGTAATCCACAAAATATACTGGCAAACTTTTATCATGTACCAATATTATTTGAGCGCTTCTTGCTCACCTCCTTTGGTTCCTCTCTGCTACCCATTGGTATGAAGCCTGAGTCCATTTAGGGTATGTCGCCATGCCACTCTCTAGCCTTCCGCTGCTGCCGCTGCCTCTGCATGCCGTCCCCTATAGTGTCAGGGTCAATTATTGGATGTTTTAGATGCTATCTAGCTTCATTCTGTCACTCTGTCATGGCCATGCTGTTGCCCATAATTTTGGCATAATGGTGCATTTAAGCAGCCTCAGAGGCATCCATGCATGCTGCCCCTGCTGTTTCCTGTCCATTTCCGTGGTGTTTCCATCCTTTTCTGAGGTTCCCAGGTGTTTGGCCAAGCTTCCCTGTGCAGAGCCTTGGTCCCCTTGAAAAATGCTCGAGTCTCCCATTGACTTCAATGGGGCTCGTTACTCGAAACGAGCACTCGAGCATCGGGAAAAGTTCGTCTCGAATAACGAGTACCCGAGCATTTTAGTGCTCGCTCATCTCTATTCATAAGGCATCAGTGAGAATCAGTGAAGCTAGGAAGAGAAAAAAATGCATGTGTGAATAAGCTCTTTTGCCATCTGCAGCAAAAAAACTGATGTAATTTGCTCAATGTATACACTGGGAAAGCTCCTGACAGATATGCTGAGTGTATACAATGACATATAGTTGCCTCCATCCAATAGGTTGTGTACTGTACATCTCTACTCATAATCTAACAAATACCTTCAGACATTCCTCTTAGGGGGACACTGAAAATGAAAGAAAAGTCCATGCAGATTAGCCCCTTAAACGACCATGATGTTGGGGAAGGTCATGGTGAGCTTCTGTTTCGGCAGAGCCTGTTTGATCCGTGCAGGAGGCCAGCTGTATGTTACAGCTGAGCCTCTGCATGAGCATCCGTGATCGCAATGGTCGCGACATCACAGTTGTCCGACCTGGAGCTGGAGCACATGTAGAAAGAAAAGGAGCTGCTTGGTGCGTCGGAATGGTGAGTACTCAGTCTATTTTTTATATACCCGAGTATAAGCCAAGTGGGGAATTTTGCTTATACTTGAGTATATTGAGTATATGGGGTATATAGCCGTATGGCAGTCGTGAAGTGGTTAACCTCTTTTAAAAATAAAAAAAAAAAAAAAAAAGATTTTCACTTATTCCAAATAGAACCTCCATTTTGTTTTAATTCTTATAGATGCTTGTAGCGTTAAGAGGCTTACCGAAGGCGATTTTAAATAGTTTGAGGTTTGCAGTTTGATCGCCCCATTTCAAAATAGGGCGATTTGTGGGGAGTGTCTAATAAATAGAACTTTGAAAACCCTTGTGAAGATGAATCATCCTCTAAAAAACTGAATCTGAAGTTTACTTAAAAATTTGGAAAATCGCTGTTTGAACTGTAAGCCTCCTAACATCCTAACAAAATTAATTGACATACAAAAAATTATGTCAGCATAAAGCAGACATATGGTTAATGTCATTTTGCGATTTTGGGTGGTTAGACTAACTGTATGATGAGCATAACATTTAGAATCAGACAATCTTACATTTCAATATTTTTACCAAATTAAAATTTTTCCTATAAAAATGTGCAAAAAATTAAAACTATAATATTGCATTAATGTAAAGTGCAATATATCATGAAAAAACTGTCTGAAAATAAACTTGGTAATATGATGTGTCCCAGAGTTAAATCTGCATATCGTGATACATTATATTAGATATATATTTATTAACCCTTAAAGTCTCTCTTCTCACAGTGATACGCTATTATCTGGAAGTTTCTGGCATAAGGAGCGGCTCTCATTCTTTTCATCTGTTTGCCTGGATACAAGGAGCGGTCACGCCTGCCTCATAAATCAGCCTCATATCAGGGCATCTTGTTTGCTGTTTCTTTTTAAGCATTTTCAGCGGCATTTTGTGGCGGGTTGTGGTTCTGATATTTGCTTTTCAAAACTACATTTCCTAGTCAAATTACTGTAACTCCACCCACTCCCCCAGCGACAACAAAACTTACGGCAACAGCAAATCAGCGATGCAGGAAGAGAATCTTACAGATAATATTCATGTTATGAACAGGTTACGATATATAACATACACTCATTACAAAAAGAAACTACCCAGATGTTGCTGTAAAACTCTCCATACAGTTTTGTCTCAGGCAGATATGTAAATAATTACAAGGTCGGACACTTGGTCTTGACACGAGAATGCATAAAATTGCTGCAACTGCTGTCATATATATAAAACTTTTGCAAGCTTCTTTTGGGTAGTGTACATTGGTGACTAAAAGACAGACTGGATCGATTTGCCCAGTTGGCAGACTTTGTGATACATCACTGGAAAGAGAGAGGGATGGTCCTTTCCATGAACCATCTAGGGCATGTGACCAAGCTTTTAGGAGGTGATGGAAACATCCAGCCACAATCTTTTTAGTTTGGGGTGTCTACCTTAGAATGGAAATTCAAGTTCTTTTTGTGTAATGAGACCTAGAGGCAAACTCTTTAAGCCTGTCTTTGCCATGGAGTAACACTTTTCCCAGTGTGATCTGGGAATCCATCCCTTATAGTAAAACGAGGGACATTGGCAGCTTAGTGTTATATGCAGTACATCCGACAGCCACGTGTGTTGCCTCTCATGGCAGCACTTTCACAATGGCATCTTCAGCAGGATAGTGCTCGCTCACACACGCAGCATTAGTCTACCAGGGATGTCTCCGCCAGATTGCAATACTTCCTTGGACTCCCTAGTAGCCAAATCTGTCATTGATTGAGTATTTATGGGACCAACTTGGATTACCACTTTGGCAACGTACAAGAGTACAGTATCTACGGGCCCAGTGAAGTGTGCAGCTGGATAACATAGCAAATCATTATGTATCCATGCACAATGGCCTGTATCTTGTCTTGTATCCAGGCTACAGGGTAATACAGCATCCTTTTCATAGTAAAATTTTCTTTAATAAACGGATCATTTTGCTGTCAATCTATTACAGATATCATCATCACCCTTACACATGGTAAGTTTCATGAGGAGGTGGCTCCCAACTGAGGTGGTGGAGTTGCCTAGAAGCAGCACTTCTGTTTGTGATACCTCTTACTTCCCACAACGCTAGTACAGCTGTCGTCGTACTGTGGGCAGAAGGATGTGTGAGTAACAGAAGCACCATGCTCCTCCACACCTTCAGTCCATCACGGCTCTTCCTCTCCATGCAACCCGATACCAAATGATTCCTGGCCTGGAACTGGCAAACAGCCTGATGCTTGGGGAAACACCAGTCTTAATGAAAAGCTGCCAATGGGGTACATGTATCAAAATTTTGGCTTGCCTTTTTCTTTAATTTTTGAGACTTTTCATGGTGCTTGTGCTCGTTTGCGACTTTATTTGCTCTTAAAACTGTCTCCTTTTAAAGTTCGTCAGTGTCTAGTTTTCTGCGGTGTTCCCTGAGTTATCACCTGTAACCAGATGTGAAAATTACAAAAAGTCACAAATTTTGGCACAAATGCAAGGCTGCCCCTGATCAGGCATAGAAATAAGCTTAAAACTAATTGCGACTTTTCGATACTATGTGCAACTTTTGGTTGCAAATTAACTGAAGACCAAAGGCAACATGTATCAATAGGGAAAAATAAGATAAGTAAGTAAAAATAAGTAAGATATACCTGACCAGCAGAAAAGCCAAGAAAAGTCCCAAAAAACAGACGGACAAAGCCAGACTTATGATACACGTGCCCCAATGTGTGCTAAAGCCAAATGCAGCACACGTTTTATTTTTCAAAAGCAGAATATCATGAAAGCTGTGATGGGATTGGCTACTATGGTCTGTTTCATAAGTCATCCCTGACAGATCTATATCAGGATTCCAGGTCTTATATGTGGTCTATCAACCTGGCAATCTGATACCCCCAAGCACAAATTTTGCACCCTTGCTTCATGGGCTACCATCTAATATACCTGTTAGATTAAGGGGTCATTATGTTGTACAGAGGACGGCTGTTGGCCCCAATCATAAGACATTAATGGTCTATCCTGCCGTAGGCCATCATTAGTAATTCATGAACACTCCCTTTAACTCTAAAAGTGATAAATAGTAGTTATAGAAACAGGCAAATACAGTGATCCATTCCATTACCATGGAGCAATGGAGCCCTTACACAGTTGTTTAGGGGGCCACCAGACCCCAGAAATAGCAAATCTTCCCTAACCCATGAAAGTTCTCCAGGGCTCTTTCAGACCAGCGTTTTTTCTTTCTTACTGCATGCTACCTGTGGTTTTTGTTCGTTTTGTTCATGAGAAAAAAATTAAGGCATGCCCTTTTTATCAGTGAACTTACACAGAAGTGGGTGGGTTGGTTATTTTTTTCTTAGATGATGCTAGCTAACCATTTTTTAGCCATTTAATTTTAGACAACCATCCTTTTTAGTTTTGCAGAGATAAAAAATAATGAATGACATACGGACGTGAAAAAATGATCAGCTCTGTTCTGATAGGGAACTTTGCTTCCTCACCTACATAATTCTGCCATTTAACAAGAACGGACCCCTTCTGTAATAATCTGTTCTGCTGGGGAACTTTGCTTCTATCAATACATAACCCAAAGCTTCTGCCATCCAACTATAACACAACCCTCCTGAAATACTTTGTGCTGATAAGGACCTTTCTTCTACAACTATATAACTGTGTGTATATATATATATAGCTTTTCCATTCAAGCGCCACAAATTCCTCTTTACATACTCTGTGCTGCTGAAGAGCTTTACTTCTTCATATACATAACTTTACTGCTCTGCCATCCGACAAAAACACACCCTCCTGAAATGCTCTGTGCTGATGGGGACCGTTGCTTCTTCATTGACATCATTCTAAAGCTCTGACATGCAACGAGAAGGTACCCCTCCTGAAATACTCTGTGCTGCTGGGGGCCTTTGCTTCTACCTCTACAAAACTCTCTGTACTCCTCCTGAAATACTCTGTGCTGATCTGGACCTTTGCTTTCATCATTTACATAACTCTTAGCCTCTGACATCCGCCAAGAACAACCCCCTCCTGAAATAGTCTGTGCTGCTTGTGACCTTTGCTTTTACCACTACTTTACTCTGAGCCTCTGCCATCCGATCAGCACCCCCCCCCCCCCTCCTGAAATACTGCTTGGGACCTTTCCTGCTTGGGACCTTTGCTTTTACCACTACATTACTATTAGCCTCTGCCAACCGATCAGCACACCCCTCCTGAAATACTCTGTGCTGCTTGTGACCTTTGGTTTTACCACTACATAACTCTTAGCCTCTGCCATCCGATTAGCAACCCCCCCCCCCCCCTCCTGAAATACTCTGTGCTGCTTGGGAGCTTTGCTTTTACCACTAAATAACTCTTAGCCTCTGCCATGCGATCAGCACACCCCTCCTGAAATACTCTGTGCTGCTTGGGACCTTTGATTTTACCACTACATTACTCTTAGCCTCTGCCATCCGACCAGCACATTCCCCTCCTGAAATACTCTGTGCTGCTTGAGGCAGTCGCATTATTATTTATCTTATCTCTCATAACACAATCATTTTTTAATCTCCAGCCACCACAAACGGAGATGCATCACATGGTGTGACCGCGCTGCCTTCTGGGAAATGTAGTCATTCCACACCTCTTTGTTACGGGACTAATCTGACAACAGAACAACAACTTCCAGAATCCTCTGCTGGAGCATCAGGGTGGGGGGAGGCCGGAGTTCCCCGTCACCTAAAACTTTAGTGCAGAGTGTGACTGCAGCCCAGGTAGGAGCTTAGAGGGGGGCTTTTATCTCTATTGAGATGTAGCACTGGCATCTCATACAGTTACATATATTGTATCACATGATGCTTCTAATGAGCCAAATAGAGGAATGAAATTTCCACATAACACTAAACAAGGGAAATCAGAATCATTTCCACAGATATGTGCTAATTTACATTTTCTGCTAATGTGTACCTTTTTCCAAGCATTATTTGCAGTCAGTAAATTTGCAGTAGATAATTTTTATGTATTTTGTTTACATGTGAGCGCTCCCCAAGGGTTTTTATTTTATTTATTGGAATATATTTTTTGTTTGTTTGTTTCTGATGATTAAAATTGACCCTGTTTGCTCAATGTTTAATGTAATTAGCACAATTAGACCTTGTTACTTCTTTTATGTTAACTGGGGGGAAAAAACTACAACCCCCATGATGCCTCTGTTCTTTTCAGATGCAGCGGGGGTGGGGGCTGTGTTGTTGGTGGGTGGGGCTATGTCTGAGTACAAAACCTTGTGCAGAGTGTGAGCTTGTATCATAGCAGACAGATCAGCAAGGGAGCAGGGCTGCACAGCTGGTGCATGACGCTGGCTACTAATTCCCTGTCTGCTGCTTGATCCCTACTGTCTGGCACAAAGTCTTCACAGCTACCTCACCGGCCATTGCTGCTGGCCCTTTAAATACTATAGATTTTTTTTTTTTCAAATTTGAGACTCATGATTGTTTTACCTCTATTTTCTATGCAGTGAAGGTGAAGCTTTAGGAAGATTCGCCTTCCTGGGATAATTTTGGATGTTGGATTTGTGTTCCTGAAGAACGACCCAAGATGCACACGGTGCAGAAGGACACCACATTCACAAAGATCTTTGTAGGGGGGCTCCCATATCACACAACTGACTCGTCCCTCAGGAAATACTTTGAGGTTTTTGGGGATATTGATGAAGCTGTGGTGATTACGGACAGACAGACGAGCAAGTCCAGGGGGTATGGCTTTGTAAGTATCTCTAGTGAGCACCATCATCATTGTCCTTTTTTCTATTTTCTGATGTCTCGTTGTCTAGAAATTTTTGAGGAGGTATGAGGTAGCCATCATCTAGGAGGCTGAGCTGCGGCTCAGGTTCAGCAGGTGGTCCACTGCTGGCATCAGTCGGCAGGTATTCTTTGTTGTGTATAATGTATATATTTTGTACAAAGCCTCTTGTGTCTGGTGAATGACGCTGTCAGTATACAGAGCAGCCGTCTGGCCATTGTCTGCCCTTGTTTTCAGCCGGGGGCCCACTCTGGATCTTTTAGTTGAGTCCAAGGTCAGTTGTGTCTCCCATACCCCCCCCCCCCCCTGTCATTTTCTGTCATATTTTTTTTTTTAAGTCACTGTGGCAACACAGGTTTTGTTGCTGGTCGACACAACAGGTAGTTTCATAAGGAAACATGTTTAGACTGATAACATTAGTGTATGGCGTCTTGAAGGTTTTTGCCAGGGATCTTGGTTGTGTAATTTTGACCTCTGTTATATTGTGTTATATTATTTATTTTAACTACCAATGTTCTTAGATTGTAACTTTTTCTTCTGTATTCAGTGTGTCAGAAGAATCAGCCTTTTATGGCTATTCTAAGTCTAACGGTGATCCTATGACAACACTCCAGGGCCAAATAAAAATCTTAACTTCCCTTCTGCTGCCTTGTGTACAGTACAGTTCTGTGCAGACATTTTTGGTCCCAGTGGCTGTTAGTTTGCACAGTGGTTGTCTTTTTATCATTTATTAATTTCCAGATTTTTATTTTAATGTGGGTAATGTTAAGTCACTGACCAGTCAGATTAGGTGTTTAGTGTAAGTTGCTATGAGCAACAGTCCCATTTTATTTTGTGCGTTGAATGACAAAATGGCCTACATAAGGTTGAACCATTGCGGGCTTTTTTTTTTTTTTCAATTGTTGTGCCATTTGTGTTTATTAAAATGTTTACATGAGTATTCCAGTTTATTTGCATATGTTGGCATGGTCTTGCAGGTTTTTGATGTGCTCAAAATCTTCATGTGTAAAGAAACCTAAAGAGAAAGAAAATTCCAGCAGATCATTTGCCTGATCCATTAATAATTGTTCATTCCTTCCTGTCTTGGAGGTGCTATTTGCCTTAATCAATTGACAGAACTGTAGGAAAACCAGGGTGCCCCTAGTGGTCATGGCTGTATTTCAAAAATGAAAGTATTTCACATCATTGTTTCTTATTTGCCAACCTTGTTAAAAGGAGTACAAACTGCCAGGTGCCATGTTTTAAAACATTCTGGATTACTGGACTGTACTAGAGTTATTTTACTTATTTTTATTAATTTCTGGAACTACTGATTAAAGTAATTTCTGTGAGTGTAAAATCTACAGATCTAATTCTTCAGATATGCACACGTGCTGTCATTTGGAAAGCGTGATGACAATCAATATGACTCCCACATGGCTTGTCACTCGTTTTTTTTTTTTTTTTTTTTTTTTTTCTTCCATTAAACTTCCTAGTAAGACAATGATATGCATGGGTGAAGCCTTACCAGAATACTAGTGAGAATTACCATTCTGTAGCCGATGGGGGGGGGAAAAGTCAGTTACTGGGTTTTGTCCCTTAACATTATGAAATGCATATTAGGCTGACTGGGCATGCAGGAACTTGTAGTTCCAGCTTCCATACAGACGCTTTATGATGTTGCTTCCTTATGTGTCACTTAATATTCTGCAGGACGACAATGCTTTCCAAAATAACAGAAAACAAGGGGCTTCCCTGGGGGTGTGTGAGGCTTTGAACTCTTGTCGCTAAATGGATGCCAGGCTGGCACTGAAACTTGTTAGATCACTAATTTATTCCAAACAGAGAAATAAAGACTCTGGGCACTGTGATAATGGTGGCGTGTGCCAAACTTGGGGGGCACATCCTGTTCCCAAATGACATTGTGATGGCGGTCCTAATGAAACCTGTTTACTTCATGCTAAGAGTGTAAATGGACTGATATTAGATTGGGAGAGGGCTCTGATAATTTGGCACAATGGTGGCGGATTATTGGATTTATAATGCACATTTTCAAAACAATGATGCACATATGAGCCAATAGTTGCTATGTGGCATGATAACGTATAGACTATGTAAATCTGGGCCTAGGGATCTGGAGATCATTGGGATGTCTATGCAGATTTGTTGCTGAGGAAGTGTAAGTCCGTTGTGTGATCTCTGACCTGAGGACGGTCCAGAATGTGGTTGTTGTGGAAAATAATTTCATGTCATGGCAGTAACTGCCTGGGGGTGAAAATGGTGGTCCCTGTGCCTTTTATGGGTGCAATATTTCAGTTCTGTATGACTTCATCGCATTATTCCATCTAGGACTAATAATGGTTTCTAAACACATTAGGTTTTAATTGCAGGTTACAATGGCAGACAGGGCGGCTGCTGAACGAGCCTGCAAAGACCCTAACCCCATTATTGATGGACGGAAAGCAAATGTGAACCTCGCTTATATCGGAGCCAAGCCAAGGAACCTCCAAACTGGTAAGTAAGCAGACCAGGATGTCCAATGGACATTTTATGGAATTTATTTTACCTTTCACTTCTAATTGCCCCGCAAGGAAGTTTTTACCAAAAGTCCTAATTAAAGCAAACTAAACCCCCTGCATGAGATTTATCCCCAATCCACACAATAGTTTCAATCACAATATCAGCCACATAGTGCGCCATGTGAACAAAGCGCTCCACTCATGATGGGGGAGGTCTCTAGTGACTAAAGGATTTTTCCAACTAGTCAATAAAATGGTCACTAACTTTTAAACAAGCTTGGCATAAATCAGTAGTACAAGGTAATACATTTTGTCATAGAATAATGCATATTATAGCATTAACTATGATGCATACTTGAGAAAATAAGTTTTGCACTGAAATATCTGCTGAATTCCAAGACAGACAAAACTTCACAGAAGGGGAGGAGGGAGTCGCAGCAGCTAGGTCTCCGTCCATCTGCCCTGAAACAAATGAAAATTGCAAACCTTTTAGGGGAAAGCTGCTACACACCGGACTACAGATTATTTAAAGTTTGTTGAAAGGTGAAATGTGCTTTAAGTAGCTGGATATTTCGGACCCTTTTGTATAATGATCATGCTCAGAACTCTGTAACCACCAAAAACTTGAATTTCTGATATTTTTATTTTATAATTTTTACAAGGGTTATTCCCTAGATAAACTGGAAGCCAGCGTAATATTCAAATTCACAACTTTGTTAAATTCAAATGCATGTCAACACCAGAAAGGAGGAAGCTTGACTCATTGATGTATTGGGGAGGGGGGGGGGTGTTATCCTATAATGTATGTTGGCAAAAAGGGTGATTGCTTATGTCTGTGGGGTCAACTCCTTGTCATTTATTCCATTATGTTCTCTGGGATGTAAATTCCCCTAGGACAGTGGCGAACCTATGGCACGGGTGCCAGAGGTGGTACTCGGAGCCCTTTCTATGGGCACTCAGGCCATTGCCCCAATATTCACCAAACAGGACCACATCCACAAAATCTTCCTGCAGTCCCAAACAACTTAAGGGATGCTGCTCTGAGCGCTATTTTAAAGCAACACTTCACTGGCTGTTTGAAACTGCAGGAAAAGTGAGAAGGTGTAGACTGAACTGCACTGTCTTTGGTGGTCCTCCTGCTGGACCCACCATTTTTCCTGAAGAGCAGCTACAATGATGGTCTGAATTTGCCCCCCCTTCTTTGAACTGCATTGGTGGCCTGAAGAGAGCCAATACAAGTGAATGATGTTGAAGAACAGGTAGCAATAAGTTACTGCTTGAAATGCCATGTTGGCACTTCATGGTAAATAAGTGGATTTTGGTTGTAGTTCGGCCACTCGGTCCCTGAAAGGTTCGCCATCTCTGCCCTAGGATGTCATAATTGTATAACATGGTGGTCACAAGTGACTCTAGTCCACCAGTTTCTGTAATGGCCGCGAAAAGAGAAAGCTAGTTGTGCCCTTACAGATTGCCATGATGGGTGAGGGGCATGAGAAACACATAAAGTAGATTTAAAAAAGATCTTCCCAAAACCCATGAAAAAGGGTTTAATATGGCAAGTGAGTAGAAGCTAACAGTTTAAGAGAAGCAGAAAGGATTCTATATGTAATTGGGGAGAACACAAAGACATGCATAACGTCTGTCACTTTCCATAGGTTTAACGATTGGAGTGCAGCAGCTACACCCGGCCTTCATCCAGAGACCCATCGGGTAAGTCCTCCCGTGTGACATCTGAACCCTCTATGGTCGATCTGTGTTATTCATGTCGCCTTGTGTATGATGTTCTATTAATTACCTTGCTCAAAGGGCACCTGTTCTTTTTTTATTGAGCATCTAATTCTTGGTTTGTGAATCTAGATTAACCTAGATTTGAAACTGTGACACAATTTTTGTATCTTAAGAAAATTGTAGAAGTACCGCCTGGAAAACTCAAAAGTGCTTAAGGAATGATCCCTTTATTGGGTGGTTGTTCGTTCTGAGCATCCTGGTCAGTGAATACAGTGGCAGTATGGACACTTTCAGTCCCGCTCTCCTGTTTTCCATATTGTTATATATCGTTACACATTCAGGGACCCTATAAAGCAGGATGACGGCACCTATTTGATATGTCATGGCTACCTTTGCAGCCTGTTGAGGTGTCTATCGGACTTGCTGCTGCTGAATTCTTCTGTGATTTCATTTATTTTACTCCAGTCCAGTTCTTTATTCTCTCACCTTATTTTTAAAGGCACCTCTCCCTCCCTGCAGAATGGCAGTGAGACGTTAGAACTGATAGCAGACAGATGTTCTGCGGGGTCTGTGACTGACTCTCATAGGGCTCTATTGTCTGGTGGCCTTTTTCAATGGCTTTTCCCTCCCCCATCCCCCTCTCACACACTAGAAAAGTCCTCTAATTGGACACGGCAGCTGTTCTAGAAGGCACTAGTGATCCCTGAAAACAATAGACCCACAACAAAGCCCTTGGTTAACTCTTTGTGGGCCGTTGTGGCCTCACCCTGCATTTGTTGTTTACCCTCTAGATGTGACTGCTGGGGGGTTAATAGTCCCGCCAGACCGGCAGGGGATTTGATCCCAGCTGTTCTGGTGTATACATAATTTTTTTTTCTTATTTGTAGAGGAGCTGGTGCACCCCTTTACAATAGGGACAATGCACACACTTATGTCACAATGCAGAGCATGCGTCCATGCTGGAGGTCACTGGGCTGAAGTGTGGTGCAGTGTGTGATGGGAATATCTACTTGAAGATCCTTTGATATTCATTAACTTCATGAACAAACTTATTAAATAACATGTTTCTCTGAAATACACAATACTCCTGGTACATACAAGACAAAAGGGCTTGTTTATATATACAGGTTTTATTCGGATTGTCCCATGCAGCTTTTAAAGCAAAAATCAAGTATGAAGGGAGGAAAGTATAAAAGACTGAACAAAACCCACATGAGTGAATCTATCATATTCACAGAAAAGGTTCCAGAATTTAAATAAAGTCCTCAGGTGTTTCTTGGTTGATCTATTTCTGTCATTATAACTCCCATACAACTTTACCAGTTCTCTGGTACCTCCACCTTGCTATACTTGGACACTCACATGGCCATGCACCATTTCCACACCCCATAATGTTTTTTGTGGCTAGTTGGCCCCTTTTCCTGTTCTTCTAGTAGGTTAGTAGTTATACCTTGAGCTCTAGAAAGCTCAGGAACCACCACAAATCATAAGCATTTATGTCAAAGGAGGCGTTATCCAGCTTTCCCATAAGTTCCTCTAGATGGGTATAACTAGCTGGGTAGTTTTCCTAGATTGCTGAATGCCCAGTCGGCTTATATGTGCATTGTAATGACTGCATAACTAACAAGGCTGGTTTAGTGGTCCCACATTTTGTTATAACACAGTTTACATCATGTGATGGCGGGTTAAGCAGTGCCTCTTAAGACCCCGGGCACATCGATCATAAATGTGATCTACGGTGCGATCCAATCTGTGACTTTATTGCTCTAAACAGATCGTATATTCCCTAACGATTAACCAAGAAGTGTGCAATCCAAATCCGCTCTGTCCAATCCAGTGTGTTTTATTACCCAGAAATGGATATAAAGCATTATACTGGAATTTCTAATTTACTATCCCTCTGGGCTCAGTTTACATTGAAGAGGACCAAGAAAGGAGAAGTAAGGAAGGTATTGCAGCTTACTGCTGTGTTAAGCAGTAGAAGTCGGTGGTTCTCGGGCTCCACACCCTGCATTGTGTACTGTGAACTGGCTTCCTGCGTGTATGAGCTCTGCCCTGTGATGTGTAAATGAGGGGTGAGGATGATTCTGGGTGCCAGTGTCAGACAGCTGTGAATAAGATACAATCCATGATGCCTTTTATCTGTTAATGTGTGATGTTTTGCACCTTCCCTCAGCATTTCCTCTGCTATCACACCTACGTGAATGGGGGTATCACAGATGTCTTTTGGCTACAAGGGGTTAAGGGAAGTTGGCAGTGATACTATAGTTTATGTAGAGAGGAGTTGGCACTACAAGTTATGCATGTGCATGCTCCGGAAGGCTGGGGGTAAGTAAGTGTCCTGTGGAGGGGGGGGGGGGGGGGGAGGGGGGTCCAGCTTAATAAGATGAGCATGGTTTAGGGACTATGGAAAGTTTTCAAACTGTGCAGACTCCCTCCCAAGACTCCAGGCTGTGTAACCTCACAAAGTCTGGAGACAATTGCAGCAAACCTTCAGCTGTGTGAGCAGCTAGATCGGGAAAGGTTTATAGGAGGAGGATGGTGACATTGTGTGGCAGGAGTTGTTATTGTATCTGATGCATTATCCTATTTCTCTTGTTGTATCATTACCCAGTGCCTTCCCTATGTGGCATTGCTAGTACTTGCTTCACATACACTTGTTTTCTGTAACTTGCATGGGAAACGTTTTCTTATTAAATTAAGACTGTGGCTTTAAATAGACAGATCTAAATCTTGGCCAATGCTCGGTGCACTGACCCTTTGTAGTACTAGGGAAGGGGGAGGAGGACGGTGCTCCTGAGCCGCTTGGGGTGGAGAGGTGGGGTGAGGCCTAACTGAAATCTCCTCATCCTGCTGTTTCAGTGTATCCTTCACGTATAGAATGGGATAATGAGAACACACCTTCTTCCACCGTACACGGGGCTGTTATATTCCTATGTATCAGAGCCCGAGTTCTGGTTCTTCTAATGGGCAGTATTATTCTAGTTTGCACCACCATAATTGTAGTTCTAGTCTTGTACATAGGTGCAAAATTGTTATTTGCTTGTAAATAAAAGAATGTTCTTGATAATAGAAACCATATGATAGTAGTAATCTTCTACTTGGGAGCTTTATTGTAGTGGTTATACTTGTTTACATGGGGGGGGGGGATATTTTTTAATAGTTTATATTATTGCAGTAATAGATGTAGGTAGAGTATCAGCAGATGGTTCCTAGTATCAGCCATGAAAAATGGGATATTTTTTTTTTTTTTTTTTTTTTTTTTTTTTTTTTTAGTTAAGACTAGAATCTCCTTTCTCGTAAGTATTCAGCCTAAATGTGGTTTTGCAGCTCTGCATTACCCAATTCTTTACCACACACAAACTATTCGTTGGGAATTGGCTGCCATGGTTTGGGACAACCCATTTTTACTGAGGAAATTGCTCTTGTACCACATGTTCTCTTTTGGGCTAATAGACTATTTAATTTTATGTTAAACTTCACAGTTTGCTGTAAAATCCTGACAGCAGCTGGCAACAAATGCCAGTGATGGGTCATTGTCAACCCCAATTTCACCTTTTGTATCTTGCTACATGTTCCATTATCTTGTTGTTACTGTCCCCGCCAGAGTCCTATACTGCACCTTTTTTATTTTTTTTATTTTCTTGCATATATGTTTAGATACTTGATAGGAGGTTAGAGTCCCCTCTTTATAGACATTGTTCACAATCTGCATAATTTGGTTAGAGTACAAAGCTTGTCTAGCCCTTAATGAATAATGACAAAAAAAATAAAATTGTAGTCATGAATTTTTATAAGTGTCTGCCATATTTGAAATTGAACTTTGATGTTGGTGGCTGGTGGAGTTATCATATTTTTGGAGAAAGATTTTTGTCACTGCTTAAGGCCAGCTCACACCTTCATCTGGACTTGCCATTACACTCTGAGGAGAACATAATGGAAATCAAAAATGGTATTTCTGTACCCCTCCCCCAGACTGTGACGGCCCATAGGTTATCTTATTTTAATGTCCTTACTGTCTTTTTGGTTCGCTTACATTACTATTCTGTGTAGGCTTTTCCATTGCACTGGTTTTCAAGTAACTAATAGGAAAATGAATTGAGAAATCTTCCACACTTTATTTATTTTTTTCATGGTTCAACAAAATAATGTAAATGCATTTAAATGAGACTTGGAATAGATTTTATTTTTTTACATTTCTGTTTCTTTTTACAGGCTGACGCCGCAATATATCTACCCACCCACCCTCATCCAGCCAAGTGTGGTCATTCCAACGCCAATCCAGACTTTGCAATCTCCATATATCGATTATAATGCTGCTACACAGCCCTACACACATTACACCACAGCTGCCTATGAACAGTATCCCTACGCCGCCTCACCCGCCACTGGTTACATGGGCTATGGCTATACCAGTGCTGTGCAGCAGCCAATAACTGGCACCACCACAGGAGCACCACCCACTGCATACATCCAGTACCAACCTGCACAGCTCCAGCCAGATCGTATGCAGTGAGAGGAGAACACTCAAACTCTTGCCATGAGAAAATGCAGCTGCAAAACAAAAAATGTATTAACATACAGAACGCAAAAGACTCCTACACTGTGCCCTTAATATTTCAGTTGTATTAGAGACCATGTTGGAGGCTCCTTATGTTATGATTTTTGTTCTTTTTTGGCATCCTGAGAAAAGTGGGAGTACAATGTGGAAGGGGGGCTCAATCCGACAATAGTTTACGTTGCCCCCTCTTACTTTTTTTTTTTTTTTTTTTTCTGCAAGTTAAAATAAAAAGAGAACCAAGAAATGGTCAGGGGAAAATGTCTTCGGAAGGTACACTTTTTAAAAAGCAAAAAAACTTTGATAGTCTATATAAAAACTAAAATGCTCAGCGATGCCTTATAGAAATAACTATTTTTCAATATTTATTATTATGTATTTTTTTTTTTTCTATGTTCACCTTGGCTGTGAATTAGTAAATGAAGGGGCAGGAGTATTTATCCACCTTGTTGAGAGAATTTTTTTTTGCTAAATTATTGTAAACTTTTTTTTTTTTCCTAGATAAATGCTGACTATTTCAATATGCAATTGACGGAGACTGGACTTTAAGCTCCTGGTGCTGTGTCAGCATGGGAGTGGTAAAAGCGGAGACCTCCGTAGTCGCAGCACTGTAATATTTTATTGTCTAACTGTTAATTCAGTTAAATACTTATATTAAAAAAAAAAACAAAAAAACAGAAGTACATTGTGTAGTAACTGCTGAGGTCTTGTCATACTGCAATAGAGGGAAATGCAGTATTTTATGTATAGATGAGACTAAGGAATTGCAACACCTAAAGTGATTTTACTCGGATGTGCTTATAAATGCAAAAAAAAATTCTATATATTTTATATGTGCAGAAGATGGGCTGCATCTATCCTGTGCTTGCTGCAGTGGACTATTTTTCTTGGGTTAAATATGGCTGAATCATTTCTGGACTTCATCCAATGAAGAACTGACTTTTTTTTAATTTATTTGGGCCAATATTTCTGAAAAATTTTTGTTTTAATGATGCCATTTGAGAAGTACCAGGTGTCATGTGGGACACTAAGAAACGGCCAATGGTGTAAAGTTGTGGGACCTTGTAAAGTTATTATTTTATTATTATTTTTTTTTTTTTTTTTTCTTTTACCAAATTTGTCAGTTTGAGACCAAGAACGACAGTCTAAGTACATTCCTAAAACCCCATTATTATGCGTTGGATGGGGCTCCTGATGGGACAAAACCATCATTGGTTCGTATTTGGCCTTGACAACAATTAGGATCTGTGTTTGGTAATTCTATTGTAGTAATCCATAACTCTGGTTTCCCTAGAAACTTAAGACAAACATTTTATTTCCTTGCTGTGAGCCACATCCTGCACATACAATTTAATGCCTGTGGTTACAGTGTAAATATGAATAAGCTCTAAGTTGGCTTTTCCATACTGTTGGCTACCCACAAAGCCATTTGAATGATTATTGCATTAAATAGCACAAACCTTTGCTAAGGACAGGATTCTGAAACTATGCAATTGTATCCTTGCTGCTTCCTTTCTGTTCAAATTTTACTATGCGTTTGCAAGGATCCTTTTTCATATATATATTTTATTTTATTTTTATTTTTTGCAGGAGGAATGGGGGGGGGGGTGTTGTGGTAATTGTATAATTTATCACAAATGGGCCTCATGGATCAAACGCCATATCAAGAGTAAGTGAACCTGTTCCCCATCTCAGCAAGTTGAGGGTCTCCACAGCTTTCTTTATAAATTTTATTTTATTTTTTTTCTATTATAAAGGTGGGCCAGTAAACCCGCCCCACCCTCGTTTTATGTATATCACTGCTACTGAAATTGTCAACATTTTGTAGTGTTGGCCTATGTATCTACTTTGCAGGGTTACTTTTCTCAATATTGGTAGATTATTTACAAGGATATTACTGTAATCTTGTACATTTTTTTTAAAGTAAACCCCAAGGCTTTATTGGATACATCTAGAAAACATTAGGACTTTGTCTTTTGTAAAGGATATATCTGATGGTTTATTTGGCCCTGAGATCCACTGTAGACTTAATGGAGAACACGTTTTATGTGGACAATGAAGAGGAACTTTATGCCAATGTAGTAAAAATTTGAAAGTGTAACCAAACATTTAATTTCCACAAAATCCTGCCACCTTGGTTCTGGGAAGCCAAGCCTACAATCCCATCAAATTGTATTGAATGCCATATCAATATGTTGACTTTGCTTATTGGCTTAGACTACAAAACTTCCCAACCTGTTGAGTCCCAGGGTCAAGGATAGAGCTCCATAGATGAGATCAATAACTGTCCAAGCTTTGACACGTGAATTGTCAACTGTGGGTGTCCTCATTAAATGCCCCCACGTTGATATACCTGTTGTGTGACTTGCTTTGTTCTAGGGACTCGAACCAGCTAAAAATCTCCAATGTGCAGTTTCCACCACTGTGATTTCCTGGTCAGTGTGCCCCAAATTCCACTACTATATTGCCTGACAAATATTCAATAACTTTTTATACTTCCTGTAATTCTTTTTGTCCTTTAACTATGACTTGAAGAAAACAAAATTTTTTTTTTTATAGAAAAATAAAAAAAATAAAGCTAATTTTAATTTCAAATGTGTTTTTTTTTTTTCCAGGCTCAGTGACTGTGGTAATCTTGTTATATTTGTCCTTCCTTCTAAAATAAACTTATAAAATTTTGCTATTGAGCCTGAGGGGCTCCGCTAGGTGTTTCCATAGCCCCTCAATGATGTGATTTCATTCGCTGTTACAATGAGCAGAGCAGGGCTCTCCTCCCCCTGCATTACTCCTACTGCTGCCAGGTTACAAAGCCAGAGGGAGGTGGGAGAGCAGGGAGTTGACAGCTTGTGTATCTGCATCACTCTGAGGCTCTGGAAACGCCCACCATAACTGCTTGGGCCCCTCTCCTCTCGCCCCCCGTATGAATTCATTCTCCTGTACTTCAGGAATAAATCCAATTGGTGTTTCATCCACCTTACACATTACTCTGTCTACCCTTTTTATTCCTTTGCTGTAAAACTTTATCGAGAAGTGTCTGCCTTCCTGGGTGTTATACTTTTGGCCATTTTTGGAATGGATGAACAATTAGACTGAAAAGCATATCCACGAGGAGGGTTACAGGGAGAATTGATGTTGGAATTTAAAGTCTGGAACAAAGCGCTTATGAACATTGATGTATGAGGAGCGTGGCTTTGTAAGACCATCTAATGCGTTAAGTTTCCAGAAAGAGAAACATCTGTACGAGTCTCCAATAAGAATCTAATAACAGGAGCTCATGTCTTCAGGGAACTGTCAGCAAAGTAAGCCGCCTCACATATTAGCTGGACTTATAGATATTTTATGTACAGACCATGATCCCAAATATTCACTGCAAAGTAGGATTGGAAATGGATAGCAAAAACACATGTCTATGTATATATATGGTTATGTGAGTGGAACCTGACTGATGGCTGTTATTGTTAGCAGTCTGTGTAGCATAATTCTATTCCTAATATGTCACTGAATGCAATGGAAAATGAATTTTCTATGTTATTTTTCTATTATTTTATGTATACTATAGTACATTATGTTTACCTGTGCTTTTACTTGGCTTCCAGATGTTATCTAACATATGTTTATAATTTATATAAAATGTGGAAAATCGTTTCATCTACAATGATGCAGATATTTACAAACTGAATGATACTTCAGAGCAGCATTCACAGTTCTGCTAACTTCAAAGCTAAATTTTCCCTTTCATTCTTAGCTTGTTTATTGTCTGCAAAGACATTTCTTTCAGGTAGTTGAGCAAAGCTTTTAGCGAGTGAATGTTGACAGGCATGTTGGTTCCAGTAAAAACCAGCAGAATTTTGACTGCTGCTCTGGAGTATAATACAGGCTGGTTATCACTGGGGCAAGATAAAAAAATGTATGTGCAAACAACAGAGGAGAATGAAAGGATCTCTCTTTCAATAAGAGAAAAAAAGTCCTGCGAGGTAGTCAACATTTATTTCCAATTTTTAAGTGAGCCAGATCCTTTGGCTCCATTCACTATCGGCTCAGAAATGGCTTTCATTTAATTGTCTGGTAAACTATTTTCAGGTTGTCATCCATCTCAACACTTTTAACCAAATTTTATCAGGTTAAAATGGTAGTTGTTACCCATTTAGTGGTTTATATTTAGGGTTTATATTCTAACATGTGGGGTTAAAGTGGTTGACCACTAATAAGAAATGTTATCAGCTGAACCGATTCAAGACCCCTGGGGGGTCTGATCATTTATACAATATACTGCAATACAACTGTATTGCAGTTTACAGTAGATCTCAGACAGACTATAATATAGAATTAATAATGACAGCTATGGGAGCCTTTTAATAGGCTCCCAGCTGTCAATGCACCAGTCAGTGTCCTAGTTGATGTCACGGAGGGCTCTGACTGTCATTTAGAGATGGCGGTGGCCATCAGCATGCCTGTTTGGTGCTACAGTCTGGGTCAAATGTAGCATTCAACATGTTAACTGCCGCTATCGGTGCCAGCACCAAAAGTTCCAGACAGGTGTCAGCTAAATCATACAGCTGACACCCCAGCGGATAGAAAGGGTTCTATCCATGAACCCTCTCCATACCTCCCTTCATGACCGCCCAATGTATATGTTCAATGGGCAGTCGTGAAGGTGTTAAAGAAAATCAACCACTTGTAAAATTTTCTTAAGAGCTGAGCTCACTAACTAGTAGACGTTTTCTTACTGATAAAGGCACTTATTTTATATTTACTGTAAACTGGATATTCGGAGGAAAATTAGTTATAAGGTGCTTGGCGCTCCTTCTTTACATAAATATACACACCTCCCTCCTCTTCCCCTGGATGAAAATCTTCATTGCAGACACCTGTTGATAACTGTTATAGCTGTTTATTGTAGCCTAAGGATAAAGTACAGTAAATTACCAACCTCCAAAGGTTCGTTTGTAACTAGGGGTTGTAAGTAAGTTGGGTGTTATTAAGTAGGGGACTGCCTGTATCTGAAGAATCCTCCAACCAGTTCAGGGAGGTGGCATGCATATAGATATATGACGCACCGGAAGTGGTGTAAGCTGAAACCTCAGCTCATCTTGTCAGAAGGCCAAAGTTTACTAGGGTAAGTACAATAAAGGAGACCATATTGTGGTCAACCCTTTAAATCGTGTTCTTACTGAAAGACTGTTCTGTAACCAGAGCTGGCCTGCTGTATATAAGCTGCATATATTGGCATCCACTTTTCATACACCTTACATAGAGTATGTCGCTGTATTTAAGCTTCCATTACTTATTACTTAAACGGAACCCATCACCACATTTGTCACAAATACGGGTAGTGACAGGTTCGCATAGAGCCATAGTAAATAACTGACACCTTTCTTTTAGCTAAAAATTGTTCCCCTAAGAATCCCATATTTTCAACGTTATAGTTTTACCTGTTCTCTAAGCATGGCTACAGCGAGTTGATGTGGGCGTGGCCTCCTCAGGTTGAATGCAGCAGATCCTCCCCTTGCTGTCTCTGTATGCAGCTGTAATGTCATGTGACCAAGATGACATCATCGCAGGTCCTAAAGCTTTAAAAAGCATTAGAAAACAGGCAGCTGCAATTGTTTTATGTGGTCAGATATGTACATGGGGTACAGTTTGCTAATGTTAAGTAGCTTAAGGAACTCTGATGATGTCACCCTGGTCACATGACATTAGGCCATGCCCCCCTCAACTCGCTCCAGAGATGCATAGATGCCAGGCAAGATTCTAACTCTGATTTTATGGGGATCTGAGTGAAACTATTTTTTCTAAAAGCAGCGTGTCAGATAGTTACTAGGGCTCTATAGCAACCTGCCACTGGCTGTATTTGTGAAAAATGTGGTGACAGGTTCCCTTTAAGCATCCATCTTATGCCATGGGCCCTCTTAGTCTTTAGTTAAACCCATGAGGCCACAATTATGTCTCCGAGCTCCTTAGGCAGTTCCTTAGATCTCATGAATCTCATGTACTCTGAGCGCTGTGAGGACTTATATAGACAGGTGAGTTCCTTTCCTTATTAAGTCCAATCAGTTAAATTACACACAGGTGGACTTCAATGGAGGAGTAGAACCATCTCAAGGAGGATCAGAAGGAAATGGATAGCGTGTGAGTTAAATATGAGTATCACAGAAAAGAGTCTGAATATTTATGACCATGTGATCTTTCAGTTTTTCTTGTTTAATAAATTAGCAAAAATATCTACATTTTTGTTATTTTTCTGTCAAGATGGGGTGCAGAGTGTACATTAATGAGCAAATAAAGAACTTTTATCATCTTACCAATTGGATACAATCAAACAAAGAGTGAAAAATGTAAAGGGGTCTGAATACTTTCTCTACCCACTGTATATGTTGCTTTGTTTTCTGTAGGGATAGAGGTGTTATTTTCTAATACTGGATGTGAAACCCCATAGTTTATCAAAGTAACATGAATCAATGGAGCACAGATAATGACTCCTACACAGGATAAATTAGATGGCAGGGAGCTGTCAGCTCTGTGGAATGTATGGGAAGACGGTCACAATTTGGATTCCACAAGATTAAAGTGGATTTCCAAGCAAGTAAACATGGCCGCTATCAGTATCCATCTGTAGACAGGGCAGTGAAGGGATTAAAGAAACGAAAATAAATGCCCCATTTTTGGTTGATGCTAATCAATCTTAATTCAGGACTATGATGCAATTTACCAAACTACTTAATTCTATGTGAAATGGAGGAGGGTATGTAGAGGAAGTGACAACCCTTCAGGGTGTAAAAATTCCCCAGAATTTGTTCTTCACATCTGGATGGATTTCTTCTTTACAAATACCAGTGACTAATGGGACCACTAGGGCCGGAACTAATATAGCATTTCCCTAGGGACTTGGTGGAGTGAGGGAGTGTTCCTGTCCTCTCTCCTCAGTGTATTCTTTTCTTGGACATTCGAGAAGGGACACTTTCTAGGGGTTGAAAGGGTTTGCTACCTCCTGGTAGTGCCTGCAGTAGTCATAAATACAGTATCTATGCCATAGGACCAGCAGCTGATGGTGTTTAATTACCTTTCATCAGTTCTGCTGCAGTGAATGGGCCACATTTATCAAAACGAGACAAATAAATGTGGGGCAAACTCTAACTAAGCTCTAACACACCCCTTAAGGTGCAGCCATGACAGAAAACTGGCGCAAACGCATTAATAAATGTCGGGCAATGTCTATAAAGCATGCATGCGCAGTGACATCATCAGATCCTGCCTACAGGCCAGTGCCGTGCAGAGCACTTGCAGAGACTCATTAGTGATGCATTACAGAACATAACTCACACTGTGTGCGAAAGGAGTGTAGTAGATCCCAAAATCTGGAAACTGGATAACAGGCTGTCATACTGTCTCACCCTCCCCCCTGTTTCAGCACACAGTGGGAGGAGGAAGCATAGAATCTGCAGCATAGACGGACTCTGGTTACACCTCCAGAAACCTTCCCGGCATTATTGTAATACTTAAAGAGAACCCGTCATGCAAAATAACCCCCCTAAACTAAATATATTTTCATAAACTGCCATTAGAGAGCATTGCCTCTATCCCTTCATTGTCCCTCTACATGCCTGTAAACCTAAGCAATGAGGTCCTAAAGCTGTATGCAAATGACCTGTGAAATGTCCAATGAAGCATTAGCATATTCAAGCTGTCCACTCTATTCATGAGTGGGAGGCACAGCCACACCCCCAGTGCTTGACTGACAGCTTGTATAATGATGTGAGGCTGTATAATGATGTGCTCCCTGGTGCTGGTGGCCACGCCCCCTGCAGCCTGTGTGTGCATATGTGTGTGTTTAGGAGAGATACAGCAGCTCCAGGCTGCAGCCATGTTACAGCAGAACATGTCAGATTCATGTGTAGCTGATGTCTGTGTCTCCCACCTGTATATTAGGAGGATGCAGCATGTTAGAAGATGCAGCACACACACTAGCCATGCTTTACTATACATTACACACAGACATGAGCAGGGGGAGGAGAGGGGAGGGGGAACAGGGGTGACATCACTGCCTCTGACCATGTGACCAGCCTCATTTACATGATAAAGAATAGATGATTTTACAATGATTAATGTATGAAATAACTAGATAAAGGCTGGGATTGGATCCTTGTGAGCTGCTCCAACAGGTAGTAGTGACAGGACTAGTGGCAGAGACCTGATGACAGGTGTCCTTTAACAAAATTTGGAACCAGAAGCTTCACCCTAATGTATTGTAATACAGTGCAAAACGTAGACATCCATACAAAAAACTGACATACAAAAAAAAAAAAATTGACAATGCCTATGTAGCGTCAGATCATGTGCCCACAAGGCCATGATTGCTTTCTGTTGTCTATGCTTGTTTTTGGTCCTTCCTACCTTCCAGCAACCCAGGGGTTAAGAGACCGTCGGCAATGTCACTTATTGATAATATAACAGATCTTCCCTCTCTCTGAAATGAAAAGCGCTCAGCCATGGAACACAGACAATCTTCTTAGTGGATAATCGATTCATTCCTGGTTTAGAGCCTGATCTGAAATATTCTGAGGGGGTAAAGACTATAATAAAACGTTATGTGGAATGTTACATTACGTTCTATACATACTTGTTTTATTTATTTATTTACTATTGAATGCTCATAGAAATGAATACATTAGACATAATTGGCATTTTTTGCATTAGGATAGATGAAGCCCAGGGTGTTATCACGTCATACTTTGACCTTGGATGTGCATACTTTGACCTTGGTGATGATTTGATCAAGCTCTGTAAGAAGATCGAGAGGGTGGATGTCGTAGCCGGCTAAGGTGATTACATATTTTTATTGTTCTTAATAGCCACACCGGGGGGCACTTGGATTGCAGGCATTTTATATAAATGATAAGCTGTATGCTGCTGGTGCACCATGGTCAGTTGTGTTGTGGGAGGGGGGGGGGGGAATATTATTTTTGAACACAGTTTGGGACAGTTGGGAGCTCACAGTCCCGAACTGGTCCTTCTATTCAGATCCTTAAAAGAACAAAAATAAACACAAACAACAGAAATTTAACGGCCACAGTATAAGCTCTTTTTCTGGATTACTTTTATGGTGTCACAAGAGGAAACATTGAGACTACATCCAGGAATAGACTTCTCAATCAGAACTTTAGCTGTGGTAGTTCACTTCCCCTCCATATGTGAACAAACCTTCAAGCACGCTTATACTCTAGGGGAAAATGGATACATATAGCGTAGCCCATACAAGTTAAAAGCCATTGAGCTTCAGTCATTTCCTTTGATAAAGCCCAAAAACTGGCAGTAATGCCAAGTAGCGGGGTAATTCTTAATGCATACTTTACATTAATGCCCTGACATAATGCCTCAAGAGTGGAGCACTGGAAGAGAAAGGGAATAAGCTGCATAGAAATTCCCTAACCACAATATAGGTAAGATTTCTATGTAGTAGTAGTTGGGCCCCCCAGAATTAATTCCACTGATGGGCCTTAGGCACTCCGGTCCAACCCTGCTCTGGTCTCATAACCTGATGACATACATTTTGTAAATGAACTGTCAGTTGTAGACAACAGCAAATACTGTCACCCATGATTGATCAAGCGATCATGCACCACCCATATGGTTAACCCTTGACAAGTTCTCAACTCCAACCAGAAGATCCACAGGCACGTTGCTACCAGTTGATCTCAGCTATTGGGGCAGATTTATCATTAGGCAGGCGTCTCTATGATTGTCTTTTGCACATTAGATTACTTATAGATTTATTAGAAAACTTTATGTCTGAAATGGATTTTCAATTTTGCTGCAAATTGTCAGATATGACAACTGTTCGTAATGCTGAAGACAGAAAAATTACATAACTGCAACTACACATACCCCCAATTATGTTGAACCTTACCCCTTTTTTTTACCACAAAATTAGCAGTTAGTGAAGGTGAAAAGTAAAGGGGAAAAGTGAAAGTTGCCGGGTGAGGAACTGTGTGCATGCTGCAGTGATGAGGCACTTTATCTAACCTAGTCCTACTGCTCTTATCTTTGTGGAGCAGGCCTCCTATAGGTGCAGCCCCAAGGTCATGTTATTACAAGTTATAATCAGCCCCCAGCAGCAGATTCAGCCATAAACAGGAAAAGGTTGGGGAAAAACTTCTCCGGCTGCAGTAATACACAAGAAAGAGAAAAAGAACTTCAAATTTAACACACATTTTATTATGGGTAACAAATATTGGGAACTGGCAGCCATTGAGTTGTTTAGGTCCCTTGCCCACAAATGACTTTCACATACCACTGCTGTCCAAGTCTACATCTGACAGCACTGGGACAAAATTTGGACACATTAATAGTCCGATGCGCACATCCAGTGTTTTTCACAGCTCTTTGATTCTGATCCGAATTGTAAGTTGAAGTCAATGCATTTGTGAAAACAATGAATAGGATTTGGATGTCACCCTAGTGTGGTCAGTTTTTCACACGTTGTCAAGAGATGCTGAAAAAAAAGAGGTAGTAGCTCAGACACATACTGTAAATCTGCCATAACTAGGATGCAATTACGACTAAAAAAACTGAAACACTAGGATAGCACAAGGCCAGCAATGTGATCAATATTGGACAATTTTCACATTTGATTTTACATTTGGTTCTAAGGCCACTGGCCTAATAGGGGTTGTGACAAACCCTGAATGACATAAATCTATCATGCTACTACCCCTCTTCTCACAATATTTGATTCTTGCGCTCTCCATTTCAGACCTCTGCAAAGAACCAGTCTGATCATGAAGCACAAGGCTTAGACATCTACAGTTGTGGGCGGCTCCAGTTAATACAATTGTGTAAGGCATCTTTTAATATAGTTGAAAGTTATTTCTTTCTTTCTAACATTGATTTAGATGGTTCTCTGTAGCTTCTCCCTTATTGGCCTCCCTACCTACCTTAAGTTTTTCTCTACTAGTTTCCCCAACAAACATAAAGCTAACTTTCTTTGCCTTTAATTATGGAGCAATTCTATATTTTCTTCCTAGTATGTGACCCAACATTCTGTGAAAAGCTCTTACCTATTTGCATAGATATGCAAATACTGGCCGCATGAGCAGCTCCCAGGGATCAGTGGGGTGGACGAGACATGCAGCAGAAATCCGCAGCTGTCCCTCACCTGCCATGTAGACCACACAGGAGACAGACGCCGTAAAAGTGAAACAAATGCACCATTGTCACACTCATTTACTTAGGGAAAGCTTTGCATGTAGAGTTTTGTATGAGATTAACACAATTCTGTAAAATATTGAAGAAAGAGACCTGTCTGAGTTTATAATGCAAACATGTAAGATCTCTTTGTTATTGTTTTACTCTTCTCTTGTACATACTATTAATTATATTCATATACATATACAGGCAGTCCCCGGGTTACGTACAAGATAGGGACTATAGGTTTGTACTTAAGTAGAATTTGTATGCAAGTCTCATCTGGTATATTCTGTAAATGTACATTAACTTTTTTTTTTCTATGACATAGGTTACTGTCGACAACATATAGATTGAGGGTAACCAAGGACACATGCGCAATCTAACCAGCACAAGCATCCTCGGAAATATCCGGGATCTCACATGGCGGTGGCTTTCAGGAACATAATGAAGATGCTGCATGTGATTTACAGAGGCAGGAGAAGAATACTGAAGCCGCTGCACTTTAACAAAGAAGTGACAGTGCTGTACTGAGGCGCAATCTTTATAGATTTTCTATCTTTAGCGCAGGCAGTGCTGTATCCTCCTACAAGCGATTGCGAGTATCCATGGACGCTTGCGCTGGTAAGATCACAGCGTCCTTGGATACCCTTGATCGCATATTGCAGCAGCTTACTGCCTGCGCTAAAGTAAGAAAATCTATAAAGATGCCACTTTTATTACTGATGTGCGGCACAATTCTGCACAAGCAAAATTCTGCCAAAACAAAGGTGCACACTTCCAGAGCATTTTTGATTAATCTGGTGCACTCTGCACACTAGTGATGGGAATTACGGCTCTTCTTAGTGAGCTGGCTCATTAGGCACCGCTCACTAAGAAGAGCCGGCTCTTTTGGCTCCTGAACAGCTCCCTATTAAATATATAATAGGGAGCTGCAGACAAGTCAGTAAGCCCACTCCACTTTTCCCCCCGAATTATTAGGGGCAAGGTTAAGTGAGCCATCGGATCACTGATGGAAGCAGCTCCAGTTGTTCTCAAACAAGAGCCGGCTCTTAGGCGGCTTATTCGCGAATGACACATCACTTCTACACACTTCACAACCAAACTGCACATATAACAGACTACACTCGTTTTGATAAATGTGTGCCCTGTCTTTAAAAATGCTAAAAAGCTAAACATATATAGCCATATATGATATAAGTAAACTGGGGTGGCTATATGAGAGGCTGTATATAAATGAACTAGGGGTTTCTAAATATAATAAAACTGGGAGGGATTCTACCGTATATATGGGGCAAGTTAAAGGAAACCAACCACTTGAAGTTGCAGGTATAAGAGGGAACTACCGAGCACCAGCTCAGGGTGAGCTGCTGCCGGAGCTTATTTTTATTACTTCAAGTGGTAGGTTTCCTTTAATGCTGTTAAGGCTGCATATAGTCAAACTGAGGTGGGTCTAAATATGGGAGCAAGATATTAATTAAACTGGGGGGCCCTATATGGGAGGCTGTATATAATTAAACTGAGGGGGTGGGCTATATATTGGGGACAGATAGTAATTCAACAGGGCTGGTGGACTATATGAGAGACTATAAATCGTAAGTAAACTAGTGAGTTCTGTACACAGGGACCGATTTCAATTAAACTTGGTGGGGCTGTATATAGGATACAGTACATTACTAAAATGGGGGGCTGTGTATGGGATACAGTATATTATTTAGGAGCACAGTGTTGTTATCCAGGAGACTTTATACTGTAAGTGACTGTGGTATTTTTAGGGACGCCGGGTCGAGATGCTGCACGGAGCTGAAGATATCTGGAAGTGAATTCAGCAGTGATACGTCATGGATTGGAGAACCCGGAATAAAGTCCTCCTGATGGAAGAGATTAGATATACGGTATTATTGGCTCTCAGAACCTGCAGTCAGTCACACAGTGTCAGGGAGCTGCCTGTGGGGATGTTAATTGTTAGTAAAATTTTCAGCATTTACTGAACAGGGGAGGGGGCAGCATTTTAATATTTGGCCCTACATAGGAGTATTATAGCAGTCATCTGTGGTTTCTTCACAAGTTTGCTTTCAACAACAGCAGGTTTTTTAGCACAACAGAGCACAAGATCATTATTTAATGTAAAAGGAAACTATAAAATGATGTTGGAAGGTGGACATTCCTCCTTTAGTGTCCTTCTCCAAGCAGCACCAAATGTATATTCCTATTAACAAAGGTTTTGAATGTCTGCACTGAAGGAGTGTTATTACATTAGCGATTGTTTGTTATGGGCTCCCAGGCAGATATAGTAGTTATGGCCGTTGCCAGGCAGCCCAATCTAAACTTTATGACCGACTGTGGATTTCAGAGACAAGTGATGGAAGCTTGGCTGAAGAGCGGGAGTTTTATGCCTCAGTAGATATCACCTCCAGCTTACATGACCCTTTTGGAAAGGCTACTCTGTTAGAACTTTCAGATATTCTTTCTAATATGTCCTGCTGTAGAACAAGTCATGCAAGGCTATGGTGGTATCGCAGTTAATCTACTATGTTATTAAAATATTATGTACTTAACCCTTTCATGACCCGTGACGTAATAGCACATCACAGGTCCGCTGCGGGTGCATAGAGAGGGCTCATGGGCTCAGCCCTCTCCATAGCTGGTAAGTCTTTGCTGCACATTGCACATCGCCGCCAGCAAAGCTGATGGCGGCTTCCATGCGCCGCCATCTTGTTGGAGATCATCGCTTCATGTGACGCCATCGGGGAGCGGCGATCCGTTGCCATGACAGCCCCGGGTCTTCCTGTTTCGTTTCAATCCATTGATTACAATCTGCGATTTGCACATTGTAATGAATGAGGAGGAAAATCCCCATATACAGGCGGTCCCCTACTTAAGAACACCTGACTTACATACGACCCCTAGTTACAAACGGACCTCTGGATTTTGGTAATTTGCTGTACTTAAGTCCCAGGCTACAATAAACCGCTATAACAGTTATCACAGGTGTCTGCAATTAAGATTTAGTGTTAATTCTGATTCTTATGACAAGCCAACATTTTTAAAATCCAATTATCACAGAGACCAAAACAATTTTGTCTGGGGTTACAATGATAAAATATACAGTTCCGACTTACATACAAACTCAACTTAAGAACAAACCTGCAGAACCTATCTTGTACGTAACCCGGGGACTGCCTGTACTGCCATATTGTAGTATGGCAATATATGGTAGAAGCAATCAGACAACCTAGGGTTAAGGTTCCCTATATATATATATATATATATATACATATATATATAAAATAAAATAAAAAACCTAACAATTCAAATCACCCCCCTTTCCCTAAAACTAATATAAATATAAATAAACTGTAAAAATTACAAACACATTAGGTATCGCCGCAACTGAAAATATAATGGGGCAGATTTATGAAGCTGTCTGAAAGTCAGAATATTTCTAGTTGCCCATGGCAACCAATCACAGCTCCCCTTTAAAATATTCATGAGCACTGGTAAAATGAAAGCTGAGATGTGATTGGTTGCCATGGCCTACTAGAAATAGTCTGACTTTCAGACAGCATGATAAATCTGCCCCAATAACTGTTTTCCACTGCATTTAACCCCGTAACGGAAAATAGCGCCCAAAGTCGAAATTGGCACTTTTTTGCCATTTTGAAAAATATAAAAAAATAAATCAATAAAAAATTATCAAAAGGTCGTTCAGTCCTAAAAATGGTAGCATTGAAAACTTCATCAAAAGTCGCAAAAAAGATACCACCCACTGCTCTGTACACCTAAATAAAAAAAAGTTATTAGCGCCAGAAAAAACATTTTTGTAAATGTATGAAAACATTAAAAAACCTATAAAAATTTGGTATCCCCGTGATCGCACCAACCCAAAGAAGTAAAGTATTTTAGTCCCCACAGACGGCCGTCTGAATGTACCCTTATACTGCAGATTTTCTACATGGAAATTCTGTGTGGCAAATATGCAGGTAATATGCTACCTTATCTTCTATAAAAACTGTGAATCATTAGGAGCCTTTGTAGCTCAAGTAAATGAGGTCTCCACAAGGCAAAATGGCCCCTTTAGGACAGGGGCGACAGGTCTTTCTCTATGATTTATTTGGAATATCTGATTAAAATTGAAAAAAATATAAACTAAATGTTACATATTCTCTTCTAGTTCAATAACATGATGCTTTAAAGACTTCCTGATGCTTTAAAGACTGGCGGATTAAAATAAAATATGTTCACCTAGACCTGGTCTTTTGTACAAATTGGACAAAACCATCATTCCATGTATGAAAAAGGGAATCTTCCAACAGTTTCCCTTTCATGTAAAACCATTAATGGTCTGTAACTAATGTCTTAATAGCCCTATATCTGTGTCAAGTACCTGGAGTCCAGCTGTGACTAGGACCCAGTCCAAACCACAGGTGCACAAGTAGCTGGAAGAATTTAAGAACAAGGTCGCCCTATATCAACAATTAGTAAGGGGCAGCAATCCTAAATATGAATGTAGGATTGGCTGTATGTAGGCCTGCACTCCCATATCCCCTACTTCAGTGATGGCGAACCTTTTAGAGAGCGAGTGCCCAAACGACAACAAAAACCCACTTATTTATTTCAAAGTGCCAACATGGCAATTTAAGCAATAACTTATTGCTTACTGCTTAGTCAAAGCTTTCAATCTATTGGCAACCTGAGGACATCAATACAGTAGAAAGAGGAGAAATTTTGATTTTTGTAGTGTCCATCCATGGTCCCCTGTACAGGATGAATGCAGGGCCCATGGCAGAAGCTCAAATTATAATCCAGCCCAGTCCACATCTTCTCACTTCTCCTGCAGTCCCAGGCAGCCAAGGATGGGTTGCTTTAAAATAGTACTGAGTGCACAATGTCCTCTGCGGCCTGGGATTGCAGGAGGAAGCCATGGGTCCTGTATTATAAACTCTATGCTGAGGACCTGGGTGCCCACAGAGAGGGCTATGAGTGCCACCTCTGGCACCCGTGCCATAGGTTCGCCACCACTGCCCTACTTCCTTCTCCCATATCCCCTACTTCCTGCTCCCATAAGTTTTCTCCTTCTCAAATAGTCTGGGCACCATGATGCCTGGTTCTCATACCACATCAACAACCACAGCTCTCCCTCCTGCCCACAAAGTAAACACCCCTATGTCCCCTTCTCCCTAAACAGCCAGCACTCCTATGTTCCCCTCCTAATCACATAATCATTCCCCCTGCCTCCTCCCCCTAATTACACAGCCAACACCCCTATGTTACCCTCATTCATGCACCCTATGTTTCCTTGTAAACAAGCTCTATGTCTTTTTATGGTTGCCTGCACACACCACACACTCATCAAGAACCGGTGATGACAACATTGTAGGTCCTGCAGGAGTAAATTACATATTTGAATACTACATAGTTCCCAACCCTCACTTATTAGAGGGGATAGTCACGGTATTTTACTGCATGAGAATGAGGAAAAGCTAAGTAACAAAGGTTTTTTTGTTTAATAATCATCAACAGGAGGTAGACAGGGACCACAATATGAGGGGGATGGAGGAGAGAGGCCACAAAATTAGGGGGGTGGAGGACAGGGGCCACAATATAAAGGGATGGGGGACAGGAGGAAAAGAGGTACCACAATGGAAGTACAGAAAACTATGGCATTATAAGTATGGGTTGATAAATAAAAGTGGGGGAACAAATGTAAAGAGAGGATAAAATTAAAGAGGGGGTATTATATGTTGCTGAGTTGTAAAAGCAGGTAGTATATGGGTTCATTGGAGGGTTGGCCACAAGAAGGGGACATTATAATATGTGGGGGCCAATAAGGTCAATATTATACTATTTTTGTAAGTGGGGCAAGGGGTGAGGAAATAGGTGTGATTTAGGGGAGGGAGGCTTTGTCCCTCTTTCTCCAAAGTTGGGAGGTATGCATGTAGATATAGATGCTCATAAGCAACAGGACTAATGTTGGGATGTTGTCACAAGTCCTGGAAATTAGTTTGGTGTGCTTACTTGTTTTTGATACCTTGGGGGAAATTATCTAAATTACCTGGATATTGGATGGGAAGACTAAAGTTTTTGCATACCGTTAAGAATTGGCTTAAAGGACATCTACCGCCAGGATGAAAGACTGTATACAAATGAGCCTTAGGGCTCCAGGCTCCATTAACACCTATGGAGCGTGGAGCCCCTCAGGCTCATTTGCATACAGTCCTTCATCCTGGTGGTAGATGCCCTTTAAAGATTTAAATCAGCAACATTTATCAATCACTCACAGCTCTTGCTCAAAGGTATTCCAGGTCCTCAGCCGTTCTTGGCATTTTGGCTTCTCTCTTTAAACGTAAAAATCCTGCCCAGCCAGTGAGAGTGAGAGTGGATTATACGCTGTTGCCCAATAAGAATACAGGTTGCTCATTCCTTAAAAACATCCAAGATCACAGCAGGAGTTATGACCCAGAAAAAACTCTCCGAGAGGTATGTAGCATTGAGTGTAGTGGGGAATCGGCTATAGAGCATGAGGCACGATGTGATGATGCTATCCTGCTAGCTGCTTCAATGTTGCTGAGCAGAGGAAGAGGAAGGATACATGGTAATAGTGGGGTCTTAAGGAAAGGGGTAAAAGAAATGGGGGGCAATATATATGGGCCAAAACAGGAAGCATTATACATTATTGTGGTTGCATAGAATGCATTAAACGGTGGGGGGGGGGGGGGGGTTGGGGTGCAGTACAAGGGGTATATTAGTGTGTATAGTGTAAATAAGAGGGCATTATATGTAAAACGTCCCACTGATGAGAGCTTTTTTGCAGTTACAGTCTAGTACAAGATTAAAGGATGTAAAAAAACATCCTTCTCATATAATCATAGCAAGCAAAATCTTTTTAAATGGAGTAAACTTGAAACATAATGTATATAAGAAAGTTGCTAAACTTTTTGATACAAAAATTGAGTTTTAAAAACTGGAAAACCTATTTAAGATGTACATATAAGCTGCACAAAATTTATCAGTAAGGGGGGACATAAAATGGGTCAGGTCCTGGGTACTGTAGGGTTAATTTCGTGACAGCTCCAGGCCAGTGGAAACAGTGAGCTCAACAATGAGAGCTCTGCTTTGCCAGCTCAGGCCATAATATTCAAGCTCCTCGCAATGTTTGAGGAGCATGGCAGAAGAGAGCTGGGCCGCTGCCAGCTTATTACACTCCGCTCCACTCCAGACATCCACATTTGGCCATGCTAGTCTAAGGGCTGCTGAAACGAGATAGTTGTGTTCTGTGAGGAGCTGCCTGCCCGCAGACCTGCACAATTAACCCTTTCATCAGAAAGACACTTCTTTCTAGTTGCAAGATCCAATTTTCCTTTATAACCTATTTCTATTGAAGGAAATCTACCATCCCCTAAATCCCTTCCTCATCCAATCCCTTCCCTTTCCCTTGCTTGGTTAAACTTGATGGACATGTGTCTTTTTTAAACTGTATAAACAGGGCCAGATTAAGGGTCCCAGGGGCATGGAGCACCTGATTTATGATGGGCCTCCCAGCTCGGCAGCCTATATGGAGCCCCTCTATGTAAAAATATACCACATAGTTATACTATGCTCTAGAGATATTAGAAACAATGGTATCTTTAGTTGAGACTGGTTCATAAATTCCTACCTTTACTAAACCAATTCCAATTTTGGTCCAAAGTTTTTTGTCAAACCAAAAAAATACTACTGCCATACTACTACCAAACAACAATGCCACAATACAGTTACCAATTAAAACTACCATAAGACTAATATTCCAAACAATAGCGCTACAATTTCCAAATGATCCCCCCAAACTTCAACACACAGCATCACCACAACATAATTATTATCAATAATTTACCAGCTATATACTCCATTTACCGACGATCTTTATTGCCATATTATTATCATACAAACGCCACCGAGCATGTCTGTACCACTACATACTGACTGAATAATACTACAATACTAAATGATAACCTACACACCCAGACCAGTCACTACGACCATATAGTGACCATATAGTAGTAGACACCAGTCCTGCACAGAGGCTGCAGTGTTATCCAATGACTTACAGGTGACGTCCCTAATGCAGTCTCTTCCTTTCTGTCCGATCTTCCAGGAGACCTTTTTGCAGCCACAACACATCACAGCGGGTTTATAAAACAGACATGCTTGGCATCATCCTATATACACATATATCATATATACCCCTCACACCACAACTGACCACACTGTACCCCCACATATATCATATATACCCCTCACACCACAACTGACCACACTGTACCCCCACATATATATCCCTCACATCACAAGTGACCACACTGTACTCCCACATATATCATATATCCTGCTCACATCACAACTGACCACACTGTGCCCCTGCATATATCATATATACCCCTCACACCACAACTGATCACAGTGTACCCCCACATATATCATATATACCCCCCACACCACAACTGACCACACTGTAAAACCACATATCATATATACCCCTCACACCACACCTGACCACACTGTACAACCACATATCATATATACCCCTCACACCACACCTGACCACACTGTGCCCCCACATATATCATATATACCCCTCACACCACAAATGACCACACTGTTCCCCCACATATCATATATACACATCACACCATAACTGACCACACTGTTCCCCCACATATCATATATACACATCACA
The DNA here is from genome assembly GCF_040894005.1 of Engystomops pustulosus. Taxonomy (NCBI): domain Eukaryota; kingdom Metazoa; phylum Chordata; class Amphibia; order Anura; family Leptodactylidae; genus Engystomops; species Engystomops pustulosus. The sequence goes on from NC_092416.1 coordinate 120,473,393, forward strand.
CCACAACTGACCACACTGTTTTATCCCCATAAGCCGCAATATTTTTTCTCTCCAGAAAGGCATCCAGGCCTCTCTTGAACATGTACATAGAGTCCGCCATAACAACCTCCTGCGGCAGAGAGTTCCATAGTCTCACTGCTCTTACAGTAAAGAACCTTTGTCTATGTTGATGGTAAAATCGCCTCTCCTCTAGGCGTAGAGGATGTCCCCTTGTCCTGGTCTTAGGTATAAAAAGAGCTTTGGAGAGATCCTTGTACTGGTGCCATTCTGGTGGTGTTGGAGAGTGGAATACTTGTGATCTGTCCTGTAGATACTATGCCCGAAAACATTATTACCCCACACATTGTCAGTTTTTCCTTGTGTTATCTCCACCACCATCTCCAGAAGGATGGAATGATGCGTCTTACTGCATATTTTTCATGCAGTGTTTCCTGCAGGATGGAACATATAGGATGCACATTTCTCACAAACAGTGTAAACTGCACTATGTGCAGTTTGCCTATGTATTGTGCAGGATGCACCAGATTCAGGATTTATGACACCTGTTCTCCATGAATCTGGCGCTCCCTGCACTGCTCAGACTTTTTTTTGGTGCACCTTTAACATAGGGCGCGCAACACACTTCTATTGGTTTCTGCATGTTAAATGCATCGGAACGCCCCCTGGATATAGTGCAGTCACGACACAAATGAGTCGTGTCCAACACATATGAGGCGCTGACAGTTCTTAAATACATGTGCAAGCAGTGCAAAGTCCTTAGGGTGGTATCACACGTGCTGTTATGAACCCGTTTTTAGTCCGTTTTTAAGCATGTGTTTTCAGTCCATTAAAAAATGCATGCATTTAAAAAACGCATCAGTTTTTGACCGTTTTTAATTAAGATAATTGGGAAAACCAGACAAAAACGGATGTGTTTTCAAAAACCAGATACGTTTTCAAAACGCATGAGTTTTTTAACGGACTGAAAACGCATGACTAAAAACGTACTAAAAACGGGTGACACCACCTCTAGTAAATGTGCCCCATACTGTGCAGAAGGAGGCAAAAAGGATGCCTCCGTCTACCAGTCTAAGGCTGTGGAAGGTTCCCTGGCATACATGCCAAAGGTGTACAAATAAAGAGATATGAACCTACCCTGAGCTGGTGTTGTAGGTAGTTGCAGACCAAAACTTACAGTACATGGTGGAATGAGCAGCACTGAGTATATTAATAAAGGTGTAGGCTGAAATTTGAACCAAGATCTTTGTGGCTCCTGGTGACTGGTTTAGAAAATTCAATTTTGATTCAAGGCGACTTATGTTTCAGGCACTAAAACTGTTTTTCTACATATGATATTAAAAACAATTGTCCAATGCTCCACTTTCTCCTTCTGCTTGTCTCTCCCATCTCCAGAGAATAACCTGGCGTTTACATACAATTCGTACTTCCTGATAAATGAAGCGGTACATGTGTTTGCTTTGGGACCCGTCTTTTAGCAAACAGCGTTGCCATGCTGCACAAAGTCTCATAGACTACATGGGAGAGTCACAAGATTGTATCCAAGCTTACATCACTGAATATGATAGATATGACATGATATGAGATGTGCGATTCTGCCTCAGCTGTGTTCTAGCCAGGAAGGGGTTACGTCAGGTAATTCCGCTCACTCCCCGTCCCCCTACCTTAAACTTTTACCTTTCTGCAGTCACACAGGACATCCACAATCATTTATTATGAGAAACACAACTGGCAGATCACAGCTTCGCCCACAGATCATTGGCGTGCTGAAACTTGTATTTCACACTTAGCCACAATAGATAATTGTTTCCCTTCTATCATATATACTGAAGTATAAGCCGAGTACAAGCCAAGGTACCTAATTTTAACAAAAAAACTGGGAAAACCTTTTGACTTGGGTATAGCCAGTGCCCTTCCCCTTAGTATTAAGCCACTGCCTGCCCCCTTAGTATATAGCCAGTGCTTTCCCCCCTTGTATATAGCCAGTAGCCCCCTATGTCCAGCCTATTAAAAAAAAACTCAAGCAGCTAACGTCATGGGACGTAGAAGAGACCAGAAGAGAAGAGTCGGAGCTTGTGTCAGGGGCGTCCTCTGGAAACTGCTTCACTGTGTCTTAAACTCTGATGAGCTTTTGGATGATCTTGGGCTTCTACAGTCCCTCCAGGAGGTGACCCCTCACAAAATCGACAACCCCAGGGCGGAAACAGGGAGCATCCCAATTGGAAGGAGCTGTCCCTCTTGTCCTATCTCAGGTTGCGCCAGAGGGGGAGGAATAAGTAGCCCCACCGAGTGGCTCCTTGTACATGACAGTTTGCTTGACTGCTTGTCCAAACAAACAGGAAAACTGCTCTGGTAATGTGCATGCACCATGGGTTGGCCATACGCAGAACAATATTTTTTACTCTTGTCGGTTTAGGGGTGCATTTGTGGCGCCCCATCCCTTTAGGCCGATGGTACTGACAAGGAACCAGGGGCCTCCTCTAGATTCCTTGAAAAGGGGGGAAGGAAAGGACTTGTAGGGAAATGTTCGTGACACCGGTCGGGATAATGATTGCTGACTCGGGCCCATAGGAGATGGGTGTTGTGGGTCAGCGTGAAGTTATGAACCCTTCCTGACTAGGGCTCACTCCCAAGGGATGGATGTGGGAGGAGTTGTATAACACTTGCCTTACGACGATGGCCGCGCCAAATAAACACTTGCACATTTTGACTTAACTTGAACTGTAGGGATGCCCACCACCTCAGTGAGCTATCCTCCTCAATAAGATTCTCCACGTGATCCTCAATATTCTTCTTACTTGTTCCTCAGCTGCACTGAACTCCAGTTATTACAGACACAAACTCTGCTTGCTATGCTGCTTAGCTCCTTTGAGACTCAGGCCCTCCTGCCTGTTTCCTCTAAGTCATGCCTTAAAGACTGCTGTCTCCTGCAGTCTACTTCCTCTCACTGCCGCTGTTGACTGATTCTGACTGCTAATGATGACTACTGACTCTTAACCCCTCCCTTCTTCTTCCCACAATCCTTTGCTACTCTCTCACCTTAGTAGGCCGGCCTCCTTTCTTCATTAAACATATAACAATTAAAGGTTTATACACAGTACATTGCCATTACTGTAGGACCCGACGTTTTACACAAAGTGGAGGGTGCTATACATTTCCTTGTCAAACCAAACCCCCAGAACCTTAATAAATTCCTGTTGGATATGGATGGGGGCAGAAGAAGCAAGATGCTAGTCTCTGAAAAGTATGGTTTTGCAATTGACTTGCCCCTGAAACTTTTACGGACTTCTTGCAGGTAATAACCGAACACTAGTCAGTACAGAAGACGGTCACATCGTCTATGAGCACAGTCCGATCTGGTTCTGGTGTGGTGATTCCTGTGATAGATTCTGCAAACAGCTCTATAACTCAAACAAAAAGAAGAGGTGAAAGACCAGCAAGAAGATAAAAAGAATAAATAGCTTAGGGACAGCACAAATGTGAAGGGGATGCACATGGCTGCAGGGGACCGTGGGACCACTGAACACGATCTGTTAAGTTGGCCTTAAGCAACTCCTTTGGTAACTCCCAGTTTTTTAAAAAGACTTTTAATATGATGCAAATGAGCCTGAGGGGCTCCAGTCTCCATATATATTAATGGGCCTGGAGCCCCTCATGCTCATTTGCATAATTTTCATAACCCCATTTCTTTAAAAAAAATGGCATAGGAATCTTAAAAAAGACTGGACCCTGTCAGAGGGGACACACACCAACATGTAAGTGTGCTTGGTTTACAGTCCTTGATCCTGGTGGTAGATGTCCTCTAAAATGGTATAAAATGGATTTGGTATATTAAATCACTTACTAAGTGTAGATAAATGTGGATTGAGGAAACCAATGAAAAAGAGAATGTTTAAACACCCAATTCCAAGGAGATTATCTTGGCAAAAAAACTTCTTTTTAATATGATTTTATATGCCCAAATGAAAAAATACTGAATTTTCAATTTTCAGATTTCTGAAGATTACTAGACACTTATGTGTTATGGGTTTAAGTGCAGGCTTAGATACAAAAACCTTGTCAATGTTCTCATCCCAAGAGTCAGCGAACACAAATGGAGGGCTTTATGTATGAAAAAGTGCCAGTTTTATGTCCCTTGGGATATGGTGCACAATTTCTTTCAGTCTTTAGCATACAACCACAGCCGCGTGTCCCTAGCCAGATGTTCTGTTTGCTGCTGGTAATATCTTATTAGGGGTTTTCATGTGAAAGTTACCGTATTTGGAGCCTTGTAACAACTTACAAGATATGTAACTACAGTGTTTCTTATGGATATTTGATTTCATATACACTATAAGGGTCCATTCACACGCGTGTGCTGGAGTGGAGGAGGAGGTGACCCCTCCTCCCTCCATAGAGAATAGCGGCGCACGGCCCGGATCGGTGCCACACATGTGTGGCACTGTATCTGCGCTGCGCCGCTATTGCCGTCTATGGGGACGTACATGCGGCCGCAAATTTGCGTCCGCATGTACGTCCCCGCAGACGGCCATGTGAATGAACCCTAAATTGGTGGCTAAAAACCAGGGCAGGATTGGAGTGATAAGAAAACTATACTGAGGTTAACTAATGCTTTGTGCAGCGCTGTGTAATCTGTAGGCGCTATATAAATAAGACCCTCCTGATCGCTGTAAGGGAGATCGGGCGATGCCCTGATATAGAGCTGCACCCGATCTCCCAGAGAGGAGAGGCTCCGAACTGCTCTCCACAGGTACAGGACCTGCGGTGATATCAGAATCATGTGACTGATCACATGCTTCTTACATCACCACAGGTCTCATGCTGCCCTGGGACAGGGTAAGAAGAAGGGGAATGGGGCAAGTGTGTGTGTGTATAGCTTAGCTGAGTGTGTATAGCTGAGCTGAGTGTGTATGTGGATGGTTGATGCAGAGCTGAGTGTGTATGTGGATGGATGATGCAGAGCTGAGTGTGTATGTGGATGGATGATGCAGAACTGAGTGTGTATGTGGATGGATGATGAAGAGCTGAGTGTGTAACTATGGATGATGCAGAGCTGTCTGTGTAAATATATGTCTGTCTGTGTGTGCTGTGCTTTAGTGTGACCAACAGGGATATTTTAAATGGTGTAAAATATATTTTTCCTTTTTTTGGAAGCCTAAATCTGGGGTGCGTCCTATAGTAAGAAGTGTCTTATAGTCCGAAAAATAGGGTAATTATTTGGTGAACTCCGCGGACCAGGTGAGTAAATATGCCGCAGTGTCTTATATCAATTTTTCAGAGGCTGTCTTATTTTTCCATGACCAAGAATTCATATTTATTGTTGAACAAAAAATCATATATATCAAACATATATGAATATACTTTAGTCATGTCATCGCATTCATCAGCATAATCATTTGATAAACATCAGCATAATCATGAGTTACATGTACAACAATCTAAGGTACATTTAAGTATCCCCATCTTTTTAATTTAAAGACCATCAATTAACAACTTCTCTAACATCCATGTTACTCTCAAAATTCTAAATTTCATGGGGCTCCATTTTTATTTGAATCATAGGCCCCAAAAGACAGTGATTCTATCCCATAGTATCCAATGACTGCTGTTATGTCTTATTTTTAGGGGAGGCCTTATATTTCTGAGACCTGAGTAAAGTTGGCCCCCCACCTTGTTCAAATCTAACAAAATTGGTGTCAAACATTTGTTCTACGTTTGTGCAGCAGAAATTTTCGTGTGTGCCGCTATCGGTTTTAAGATATTAATAAAACTTTCCAGAGGTCATCAGAGGTCAACCAGCCCCCCACATTGCCAAAATCAAACAAAACTGGTACCAATCAATTGTTATACATTTGTGCTGCTAAAATTTTTGTTTGTGCTGCTTTTGTTTGGAATATGTTAACATATTTGTAAAGGTCAAAAGGTCAACTCCCCCCCCCACTTTACATTAACCTAATCAAGCAAAACTGGTGTCAAACGTTTGCTACGTTTGTGCTGGTTTGTGCAGCAAAAATTTTTGTTTGTGCTCCTATAATTTTTGATATATTCATATTTTTTTCCAGAGGTCATCAGACCTTCTAATGTACAATGTGTTTGCTAGCTCCCCCTGGTGATCGAACCCATGTAAACACTTAAGCATACCTTAAAAATGATAGCAGCACAAACGAAAATTTTTGCTGAACAAACCAGCACAAACGTAGCACTAAGGTTTGACACCAGATTTGTTTGACTTGGTTAAATTTGGGGGTAGGGGCTGGTAGAAGTAACAACTTTATTGGGTAATACAATCATTAAAAATCATTTTTAAAATCTAAAAAGCTTTATAAAAGCTAGATAAAATACAAGAAACCTCACTCTCAGGGTATAATATACCGTACATACATATATATACACGGTGGGATGCTAAATGAGCTCCGGTAGCAATAAGGCAATGTAAATGAATGATATAAAAAACAATGGTGGAGAAATAGTAGCATAACTAGCATTAAGTTACATAACACACAGAATATAATGATTACATGCTATTTAAAGGTTATGATACCGTCTGTTGAAGGTCTTCATGGCCCATCTGAGAGGTAGGGAGAGGAACCCCAGGCTTCCTCAGGGGATATCCATATCACAAACACTAGTACTTTATACACAAAAGGTAGCAGCCGTGTGGAGGGGATGGGGGGTGAAACCGGAAATGTCGCCACCCACAACCCCCATATGAGGGAAAGTGTACCCAACAGGTGTCCAACCAAATAATAGATCTAAGGTAAGTGTGCACAAAGTACATCTTACCCGTGGTGCACTGCGTGTCAGTGCGTACCAAGTTTTTAAAGTGTTGCCATAACAGTGGGACCAGGTTTATTGTATAAAACAAGCATCATTGTTGTAAACAAGTTAGCTGTTATACCCATCGCTCGTAATGCATAAAGTGCTCTAACTATCTCATATCTACTACTTAGGTGCAAACAAGTGTAGCATATATTACCGGACCGTACATACTCAATGCACATTTTTTACACGCAATAAATATGTAAAGAAACAATGAGGGTTCCTTGCATGTGGTAAAAACAGTTAACAGCATATCAACCGATATGCCTCGTCCATGATAAATAGCCTGTAAAAGTGCAAGTGCCAAAACAAGTGCTGTATACATAATTGTGTGTACTAGTAAAAAAAGAAAAAGTAAAAAATGCAATGTGCAAGTTCAGCATGTGATAATTCATGATACTGCTTAGGTCTATAAATACATAAACATACATAAAGTGCAAAATAATCAGGGTCAGATCGATTGTATCATATTATACATGTCAACCAGTAATATGTACCCACTATATCAAAAGAACATGTCTAAACGTAGACATGCATGTACATATATACTGCTGTGTTCATCCCTAAACATTGGATAAATGTAAAAAGTATAAATGCATAAACAGCTTGAGTGAACGGCGTTAATTGTATTTTTTATCCTTATATTGTACCCTAGTGAACACACATCAAACATATATACAACAACAAGCAAGATCCTGTAGATAGGGCATAGTAGGCAAGTAACAGTTCTGAAAACGGTATGAGCACAAAATAGTGAAATTGCATATCGGCATGCACTGTATATTAACAATAATAGAAAAAGAACCATGCACGGGTGTGTATACCCACATTCAAGACTAACAAATAATTTTGAGCAAGGTATTATGCTCTGACCACAGTGATGCACCTCTCAAAGAGCAAATAATTTTTAGAGGACATAACTTATATTTGTGGAGCATGCATGTTTTGAAAAGGCATTTAAATAAAAAGTATGTTCATATACATCCCAAAGGTATTTGCCCACCCGGCTCCACCATAACATTAGAAATACATATGCGGCAATAAGCGGCTTGTCAAAATCACAAGTATCGAGTCAAATACACGTGCACCGTGGCACCGGGAAGCCACTATTCAAAATAAAAGCAGGTACAACAGTGTCCCATGCACCAGAGCAACCAAAACTTGGGAAAAAGGTACGAAAACACATATGTAAAGTCCCATGTTGAGGAGCCTGCAATCGAATTGTGAACGAGGCAGCATGACCAGCTGCTCTGCTAATCTAAGGGAGAAACGAGGGGTCCGACGGGGGGAAATTGGACCCCATCGGACCCCCTTTCTCGTGATCTCATCACTGAGACCCCCCCAATGAGCAATTTTGTTGGGAAAACTTGTTTCATGGGAAAACCCTCTTAAGAATAACCCCTGTTCCCTGGTATTCCTGCTGGTGTTTGGGCTTTGATTAAGGATGTGACCAAGATGCTAATTATTGAACCCTTCAATCTCTAAAGGCTGAAAGCTACAAGCTACAGGAGACGTAAAGCAATCCTTACAGGTGAACTACTGCAAGAAAACTAACCATTTTGGATCATTTTTGGCATGGTGGATTTAGTTGAACACACTTCTGAATTTCAATGATAAAGATTCAGCAATTTATTTGTCCATCCCCTGTGATCCAAGCCTGAATAAGCGGAATGTACACAGCCACTGTACTGCATTTCCCAACCAATTGAAAGGGAAAAATGAGATTTTCCTACAGTGACTAACAACTGAGGCCACCACAAATTGGTCACAAGTTGTTTATCATATTTTTACGCAGCTATTAGTGTTGGGTGCAAGAATTGAGTACATAACACATTGCTTGTATCTTTGCAGCCAGATATATTACTGCCTATGCACCTGTAGAAGTAGCTTAAAGGAGGACAACATTATAAGAGGTGGTGGGAGCAGACGGAGGCACAATGTACATGGAGGGAGACATATGGTAGTGGAGCAATTATAGTAGATTACATACCAATTCCTCATCCTAATCCCCCATCTGATTGGCCGCTGAGTCTGGCATCCTTATAATTAATCGTGACAGTTGCCTCCTCAGTGCACATGAGTACCTTGGATTAAATTAACCTGTTTGGGAGAAACCAGGAGAAAGAATTCATGATGTTTCATGTTCCAGTATGTTCCACATACTGTAGGCAAGGGAACCGTCCGTGTCATTTACCATCATGAAAAGAGATCTGAATAATACCTGAAAGCATTTATCTACTATATAAACTTATGATGGAGGAGGATTCTGCTGACTGGATAAAACAAATCACACTTCTCCCCTATTCCCCACAGCCTTGCTACATTATCTGATAGAAACTTGCATCATTCATAGTATCAGTCTATTTTCGAATATATATTGCTCTGCAGAGAATACATTATATTCTATTAATGCAATCTGGAAATAATAAACACATTGTAACCTGAGGCAGAATTTACCCTTTTCTCCATGTATCCAGGGGACTACAATTCTCAGCATATGAAGTAAATATGTATTCTGCCTTTGTGCCCTAAAGCAGCTCTAGGGTCACACATGAACTAAAAAGAATTGTACAGAAGTTATAAATGCAGTTCTTTAGTATAATAGCAGATAAGCATGGATGCTCAGAAAATGTACAGTAAATGGATGTGTGCAACCGTTAGGTATGGCCTAACTTTTTCTTCTCTACTACATGTTCTCTTGATAGTATAATCCCAGCACTGAAATATAAGAGCTTTCATTATTATTTCTCTTGGGTACCCTTCTTTATGGAAGTGTCTGGACTTAGCTACATTTGGCTTTCTGTTTTGCCTCCATGCCCCCTCCTGAGACTTGTGTCAGACTTTTCCCTCCTATTGCTGGATCTTCAGGGAAAATCCTTCAGTGAGTATGGGAATTCAGCTCAAATATTCAGATCCAATTATAACTGTATTCCAAATCCAGTCTGATACGTCATGCTGGCAAGCAGTTCAGAGCAGGAGATATTCCTCTGCATCTGCTATATGTGCCTTATAGCTACTCAATAGGAATATGATTACCAGGCTGGGACTTGTCTGCAGGATCACACATCCAGTCACATGATCAACATTTTGTGCCAATCAATGGTAGATTTGGATTGACTGTCATGGAATATCTGACTCTGATGCAAATTGGGGAGTAAGTATCTCCTAGCATCACCTATATGCTTAGTGTCTATAAAAATAAATAAATAAATATTTAAGATATTTGTGAAAGGCTTCCTGCACATGAACGCATGCCTTTCATTAGCTAAAAACATGAAATCCACTTTTTCAGCTTTCTTTCCTTTACTCCTTTACAGCTTAGAGATAAAGGAACCTGATAAAGTGACTTCTGACTCAATGCAGATAGTCATTGGACTAGGTATAGAAAGAGTTAATCTTTAGCTTCCATTCCATATATCTATGCTTTTCATTGGAAATACTGATCACTACACGAGAAAAAAGGAGCAATAGAAAAGGGACAGAGTAGCTGTTTTCTCTAATGAAGAATATTATCAACTGCACTACTTATAGTATCATTTGCATGTGCAGTTTTGGTGTAGTTCTGAAGTTTAGTTTAGAGTACCTGTCACCCATAATTGAGGCACTAGGAGCTGCATACTAAAGTAAGCAGCTCCTAGTGCTTGAACAAATGACGCAGTGTTAGAAGGATAGCGTTACCGGAAACCTCCGGTAACGCTATCTAACACTGCGTGGGGGGGGGGGTACAATGTAATCGTCAGACCGCTCATGAGGGGACGGGGTTGGGGCATGACTAGAGGCGGTGACTGCCGCATGACGGGAAGAGACAGCGCCTCGGACCGCCTCCTCATGAATACATTTGCGAGCAGTACGACGATTACATTGCACTCTGCCTTAGTGTTAGATGGCGTTACCGGAGGTTTCCGGTAACGCTATCCTTCTAACACTGCGGCGTTTGTTCAAGCACTAGGATGCTGCTTACTTTAGTAAGCAGCTCCTAGTGCTGAAATTATGGGTGACAGGTCCTCTTTAAAATCGGAGTACTATCACTCTGTGTCCATTTATCAGAGCACCACTTTGGAGATCGCTATTAAAAAAGTGTACACATGCGGAAGTGGTAGACGCCGAGCAAGAGCTAATGGCTCTACGAGCAGGACATCGGGATCTACAGCTTACATTCCCACAAGTCACATCCAGTCTATTGAGAGGAAGCCATTAATGACATGCATAGCACTGCATTACCCGACAGCTGCTTCCATGAACATCTTACATACATGTATGAATGTCACATAATAATCCTGTCGCTAATCTCATAGGATATAACATCTTTTAATGAGACTAATCAGGCATCTGCTGAAAAATCTTTGACCGTGTGTACAATATCACATTTTGTAATCCTGTTATAAGTACAGCCACTTACCATATTTGTTATATCTCCTGTGGTGACCAAACAGATACAAGGGGAAAACCTCAAGACTTTACCTGCAACATTGTAGCCAACTTTGTTTGCAATATCGTTACAACTGTTCCAGTATTTACAAACAATATCATCTTTGTTGCCCATAACATGTCAATCCAATACAACCTCCCACGATCTACTATCATTTTTTGGACTATACTAGTCTATTTTAGGTATGGTTAGCACCCTTTTGTGTAAATCGACCTTATTACCCAGCTTGTGATCTCTAACTTTCTATATTTTAATGTGATTTCCAATTACTGATCAGAATTTTTTTTTTACTTCTAATGTATATTGTCAATACAAGAGCTTACTTATGTCTTAGTTGCTAATCATATACATATATTACCTGGTAATATACAATTATTTCACAGAAATCAATAAGCAGTGCAGTCAGTCTTCATGGTCTGTATGCAAGCTCACCATGCAAGACTCCATTGCTGAACAAAATGCACGTTCAATTGCCTTTTACAGCTTCCTCAAGAACATGTGAAAAGCCTGTGAAATACTGATAAAATATAGCCTGGGTAGATAAGACCAAAATATAACCAATGCCATAATACACATAATGTTAATAGGCGAAAAGGAACAGCATATCAAAATATCAAAAATACTATACCAGTGAAGTTTGGAGGTGGCACCACCATGTTATAGGGCTGTTCTTCAGCATGGGCAAACTTCATATAATTGAAATAAGGATGAATGGACAAAGGTACAGTGACTTTTGTGATGCCAACGGCTTTTGTACAAAGTTTCAAATATATTTCAGTGTGCTTAATACATGTATGTATGTGTTTAATGGGTTGTTACAGACATTTTGTGAGGTTTTAATGGTAATAGCACCTCTAATATATATTGGTGACATGCTTATAGGGAACTTTTCTCCACATTTTAACAAATATTGCTAGTGACAGGTTCCCATAGAGCAGTGGTGGCTAACCTATGGCACGGGTGCCAGAGGTCGCACTCAGAGCCCTCTATATGGGCACCCTTGCCATCACCCCAGGGTAGAGTTTGCCAAACAGGACTCAAGGCCTCTTGCAGCCCAGGACCCTAGAAGGAAGTTACAATGGTAATACAAACTTCTTCTCCTTCTTTCTACTGCATTGGTGTCCTCAGGTGCCTATATAATTTAAACACGTGAAAGAGCAGGGGTAATAAGTTACTGCTTAAATTACCGTATTGGCAAAATACTTGGGTTTTGGTTGTAGTTTGGGCACTCGGTGTCTAAAAGGTTTGCCATCGCTGCCATAGAGCCCTATTAACTAACTGACACCCTTCTTTTAGCTTAAACTTGTTTCCCTCAAATCACCATAAATCATGTTTATGTTATCATACCTTGCATCAACGATGGCATGTCCTGCTCCTCCAGACCCTCACATCTACTCCTCTCCATGTACCGTGCCTCTTCTGAGCATATGATCAGGGTGATGTCATCTAAAGTCCTTTACCCAGTAAGATTTTGATGTATGTATCTGATCACATGAAATTACAAAATAGATCTACTTCATAAAGTAGACTCCCAATGCTAGATTTCCTATAAAGGGAACCTGTCATCAACAACTGGGCTGATAAACCACTACCTGTATATTGTCAAACAGTGTAACACCTTCTAGTTTTTATTTCTTTCATGGTCAAGTGTGATGGCATCAATCTAAAAATCAACTTTGAAGTGAGATGTAAATTGGATGCATAAAATCAAGGAGGTGGAGAGTTTAACACTGAAGTCAAGGTGGAGAGTTTTAACGCTTCCTCCTCTATCCTGGACATCATGCATCAGATTTCAGGAGATCAGGTTAGTGATGTCTCTGGATGCAGGACTATAAATTACAGTGAAGGGGCTTTCGGAGGAAGAGAGAAATTGACTTCAGCGTTAAAATCTCCACCTCCTTGTGGTTTATCAGGTCCATTTCTGCTGACACATTACCTTTAATGGCTTCATTGGTAGTATTCTGTAGTAAAAATTCCTTTTTGATCACTTTTTAATAATAGTTTCTGAGGCAAGATTAAAAAATGCATTTTTTTCTTAGGTGTTTATAACTTCCAGTTGTAAAGATTAGTGAGGATTGGAACCAAACCGCAAAGATTGATTCCGTACCGCGTTTCATGCATTTGGTACCCACAGACTTGTAGACCGAACAAATGTCACTATTTGGGATCCGGGTCGCTGTCAGGAAAAAGTGTCAAGCTGCATGATTGACTGCTGCGTGATTGACAGTTTGCAGCCCCTTAGCAAGCACAGAAATGTCCTATATAGACATGCTTGTGATTGGCTGGACTGATCATGTGACTCTGCAGTATAAGAGCAAGGTCACAAGTCCAGAAACAATTACAGAAAGAGCTAGGGTGAGGTTGCTTCTTGTCATGGGGTTAAGTCAGATAGACAGGGACTTCTCAAAACCAGCAATTGCCTTTCTCAGGACACTTAGGTGTATAAAAGAGGCCGCTGTTATTTAGGACAGATGGAAATCCGAAATAATTGCCCTTAATAGGGTACTCTGAAGAACTGCATTGGGCTATGCATAGGCTGCTATAGTGGAGGGATATTCTAACCAATTATAGAGGATTATACAGCAATAAAGACAGGAATATTAGCATTTCCTGCTTCCTCCAGCAAAGCCTTGAAGGTACTGTCTCTATACTTTTCAGCTCCAGAAAATGTATAAATCATCATCACTTGTACCTTGGTTGTAAATTTGCTCCTATCATTGAATAACAAATACTTAACATAGCTCATAAAAGATCTATTGTTCATCAATAGCATGCACTAATAAGTAGATAATAAAAGTGCTGCTGTTAATAGCGTGTTCTGATACGGAGATCATAAAAGTTCTCTTGTCCATTAATAGTGCACACTGGTACATAGAACATAAAAATGCTGTTCTCCATCAATAGCATGCACTTATGGAAGTTCTATTGTTCTTTAATAGCTTGCACTGACACGTACTGTAGATCATGAAAGTCTGTTGTTCTTCAACAGCGTGCACTGATACGTAGATTATAAAAGTGCTCTTATGTGTTAATAGTGCACATTGGCCCAGATTTGCTATTAGTAAATTATGTAATGCAGTTTGCCCCAATAATGTGCAACAAGCGACAAATTCATGAGGTGGCACTCAGAGCCCTCTATATGGGCACCCTTGCCATCACCCCAGGGTAGAGTTTGCCAAACAGGACTCAAGGCCTCTTGCAGCCCAGGACCCTAGAAGGAAGTTACAATGGTAATACAAACTTCTTCTCCTTCTTTCTACTGCATTGGTGTCCTCAGGTGCCTATATAATTTAAACACGTGAAAGAGCAGGGGTAATAAGTTACTGCTTAAATTACCGTATTGGCAAAATACTTGGGTTTTGGTTGTAGTTTGGGCACTCGGTGTCTAAAAGGTTTGCCATCGCTGCCATAGAGCCCTATTAACTAACTGACACCCTTCTTTTAGCTTAAACTTGTTTCCCTCAAATCACCATAAATCATGTTTATGTTATCATACCTTGCATCAACGATGGCATGTCCTGCTCCTCCAGACCCTCACATCTACTCCTCTCCATGTACCGTGCCTCTTCTGAGCATATGATCAGGGTGATGTCATCTAAAGTCCTTTACCCAGTAAGATTTTGATGTATGTATCTGATCACATGAAATTACAAAATAGATCTACTTCATAAAGTAGACTCCCAATGCTAGATTTCCTATAAAGGGAACCTGTCATCAACAACTGGGCTGATAAACCACTACCTGTATATTGTCAAACAGTGTAACACCTTCTAGTTTTTATTTCTTTCATGGTCAAGTGTGATGGCATCAATCTAAAAATCAACTTTGAAGTGAGATGTAAATTGGATGCATAAAATCAAGGAGGTGGAGAGTTTAACACTGAAGTCAAGGTGGAGAGTTTTAACGCTTCCTCCTCTATCCTGGACATCATGCATCAGATTTCAGGAGATCAGGTTAGTGATGTCTCTGGATGCAGGACTATAAATTACAGTGAAGGGGCTTTCGGAGGAAGAGAGAAATTGACTTCAGCGTTAAAATCTCCACCTCCTTGTGGTTTATCAGGTCCATTTCTGCTGACACATTACCTTTAATGGCTTCATTGGTAGTATTCTGTAGTAAAAATTCCTTTTTGATCACTTTTTAATAATAGTTTCTGAGGCAAGATTAAAAAATGCATTTTTTTCTTAGGTGTTTATAACTTCCAGTTGTAAAGATTAGTGAGGATTGGAACCAAACCGCAAAGATTGATTCCGTACCGCGTTTCATGCATTTGGTACCCACAGACTTGTAGACCGAACAAATGTCACTATTTGGGATCCGGGTCGCTGTCAGGAAAAAGTGTCAAGCTGCATGATTGACTGCTGCGTGATTGACAGTTTGCAGCCCCTTAGCAAGCACAGAAATGTCCTATATAGACATGCTTGTGATTGGCTGGACTGATCATGTGACTCTGCAGTATAAGAGCAAGGTCACAAGTCCAGAAACAATTACAGATAGAGCTAGGGTGAGGTTGCTTCTTGTCATGGGGTTAAGTCAGATAGACAGGGACTTCTCAAAACCAGCAATTGCCTTTCTCAGGACACTTAGGTGTATAAAAGAGGCCGCTGTTATTTAGGACAGATGGAAATCCGAAATAATTGCCCTTAATAGGGTACTCTGAAGAACTGCATTGGGCTATTCATAGGCTGCTATAGTGGAGGGATATTCTAACCAATTATAGAGGATTATACAGCAATAAAGACAGGAATATTAGCATTTCCTGCTTCCTCCAGCAAAGCCTTGAAGGTACTGTCTCTATACTTTTCAGCTCCAGAAAATGTATAAATCATCATCACTTGTACCTTGGTTGTAAATTTGCTCCTATCATTGAATAACAAATACTTAACATAGCTCATAAAAGATCTATTGTTCATCAATAGCATGCACTAATAAGTAGATAATAAAAGTGCTGCTGTTATTAGCGTGTTCTGATACGGAGATCATAAAAGTTCTGTTGTCCATTAATAGTGCACACTGGTACATAGAACATAAAAATGCTGTTCTCCATCAATAGCATGCACTTATGGAAGTTCTATTGTTCTTTAATAGCTTGCACTGACACGTACTGTAGATCATGAAAGTCTGTTGTTCTTCAACAGCGTGCACTGATACGTAGATTATAAAAGTGCTCTTATGTGTTAATAGTGCACATTGGCCCAGATTTGCTATTAGTAAATTATGTAATGCAGTTTGCCCCAATAATGTGCAACAAGCGACAAATTCATGAGGTGGCACTCAGAGCCCTCTATATGGGCACCCTTGCCATCACCCCAGGGTAGAGTTTGCCAAACAGGACTCAAGGCCTCTTGCAGCCCAGGACCCTAGAAGGAAGTTACAATGGTAATACAAACTTCTTCTCCTTCTTTCTACTGCATTGGTGTCCTCAGGTGCCTATATAATTTAAACACGTGAAAGAGCAGGGGTAATAAGTTACTGCTTAAATTACCGTATTGGCAAAATACTTGGGTTTTGGTTGTAGTTTGGGCACTCGGTGTCTAAAAGGTTTGCCATCGCTGCCATAGAGCC
Source organism: Engystomops pustulosus (assembly GCF_040894005.1). Lineage (NCBI taxonomy): Eukaryota > Metazoa > Chordata > Amphibia > Anura > Leptodactylidae > Engystomops > Engystomops pustulosus. The sequence continues at coordinate 120,490,203 of NC_092416.1, forward strand.
CTATTAACTAACTGACACCCTTCTTTTAGCTTAAACTTGTTTCCCTCAAATCACCATAAATCATGTTTATGTTATCATACCTTGCATCAACGATGGCATGTCCTGCTCCTCCAGACCCTCACATCTACTCCTCTCCATGTACCGTGCCTCTTCTGAGCATATGATCAGGGTGATGGCATCTAAAGTCCTTTACCCAGTAAGATTTTGATGTATGTATCTGATCACATGAAATTACAAAATAGATCTACTTCATAAAGTAGACTCCCAATGCTAGATTTCCTATAAAGGGAACCTGTCATCAACAACTGGCCTGATAAACCACTACCTGTATATTGTCAAACAGTGTAACACCTTCTAGTTTTTATTTCTTTCATGGTCAAGTGTGATGGCATCAATCTAAAAATCAACTTTGAAGTGAGATGTAAATTGGATGCATAAAATCAAGGAGGCGGAGAGTTTAACACTGAAGTCAAGGTGGAGAGTTTTAACGCTTCCTCCTCTATCCTGGACATCATGCATCAGATTTCAGGAGATCAGGTTAGTGATGTCTCTGGATGCAGGACTATAAATTACAGTGAAGGGGCTTTCGGAGGAAGAGAGAAATTGACTTCAGCGTTAAAATCTCCACCTCCTTGTGGTTTATCAGGTCCATTTCTGCTGACACATTACCTTTAATGGCTTCATTGGTAGTATTCTGTAGTAAAAATTCCTTTTTGATCACTTTTTAATAATAGTTTCTGAGGCAAGATTAAAAAATGCATTTTTTTCTTAGGTGTTTATAACTTCCAGTTGTAAAGATTAGTGAGGATTGGAACCAAACCGCAAAGATTGATTCCGTACCGCGTTTCATGCATTTGGTACCCACAGACTTGTAGACCGAACAAATGTCACTATTTGGGATCCGGGTCGCTGTCAGGAAAAAGTGTCAAGCTGCATGATTGACTGCTGCGTGATTGACAGTTTGCAGCCCCTTAGCAAGCACAGAAATGTCCTATATAGACATGCTTGTGATTGGCTGGACTGATCATGTGACTCTGCAGTATAAGAGCAAGGTCACAAGTCCAGAAACAATTACAGATAGAGCTAGGGTGAGGTTGCTTCTTGTCATGGGGTTAAGTCAGATAGACAGGGACTTCTCAAAACCAGCAATTGCCTTTCTCAGGACACTTAGGTGTATAAAAGAGGCCGCTGTTATTTAGGACAGATGGAAATCCGAAATAATTGCCCTTAATAGGGTACTCTGAAGAACTGCATTGGGCTATGCATAGGCTGCTATAGTGGAGGGATATTCTAACCAATTATAGAGGATTATACAGCAATAAAGACAGGAATATTAGCATTTCCTGCTTCCTCCAGCAAAGCCTTGAAGGTACTGTCTCTATACTTTTCAGCTCCAGAAAATGTATAAATCATCATCACTTGTACCTTGGTTGTAAATTTGCTCCTATCATTGAATAACAAATACTTAACATAGCTCATAAAAGATCTATTGTTCATCAATAGCATGCACTAATAAGTAGATAATAAAAGTGCTGCTGTTAATAGCGTGTTCTGATACGGAGATCATAAAAGTTCTCTTGTCCATTAATAGTGCACACTGGTACATAGAACATAAAAATGCTGTTCTCCATCAATAGCATGCACTTATGGAAGTTCTATTGTTCTTTAATAGCTTGCACTGACACGTACTGTAGATCATGAAAGTCTGTTGTTCTTCAACAGCGTGCACTGATACGTAGATTATAAAAGTGCTCTTATGTGTTAATAGTGCACATTGGCCCAGATTTGCTATTAGTAAATTATGTAATGCAGTTTGCCCCAATAATGTGCAACAAGCGACAAATTCATGAAGACTGGAGCTTGGTCTTCATGAGTGTGGTGCACGCATGATGTGCAGGAACTATGTGCACCAGATTTTTTCTGGTGCATTCAGTTCAAGGTGCCACATTTCTGTCGGACTTGCATAGCACAGCTGAGACACAATACTAGTGCAGACACTTCATAAATACATGTGCAACCAGTTTTCAGATGTATATATGTGCAGTCTACGCCAGAATTCTGGCATAGGCTGCTTAGTAATCTGCTCCATTGTCCTTTAATAGCATGCACTGATAGGTAGATCATAAACGTTCTGTTGTCCATATAATCTACTGATATAAAGATCATAAAAGTCGTGTTGTCCTATAATAGTGTACACTGATATGTAGATCGTAATAGTTCTGTTGTCCTTTATTAGCGCGCACTGAAACGTGGATCACAAAAGTTATATTGTCCATCAATAGTTCACACTAATACGTTGATTATAAAAGTTCTTTTGTCCTTTATTGGCGCATGCTGATACACAAATCATAAAAGTTCTGACTTTTAATAGAGCGCACTGATATGTAGATATGTAGATATTAATCTGATATATTAATAGCATCTCATAATACAGTATCTTGATTGTAAAGGTTCTCCTGTCAGTGAATAGCATGCAGTAATACATAGATCAAATGGTTGCATGGCATTTTCATTAGTGCTGCTAATATTCATTAAGTTGTGCAGTAAGTTTAACATATGGATCAATTGTTACTACACGGCCAAACAATCAAGCTGCATCCCCAATATAAAGAGGGATGAGCGTTATAACACTGATTCATCTCTGGTGTGGTGGGTACTCCACTTCCTATGAAGGTACCATTAAGGATTGATATGATGCCGATGAGGACAAGCATAAATGTCTTAGTTGCAGTATCCAGAGGTTTCAAAAGATACAGGCTATGCTCCTCATCCTGCTTCTTGTTTATGAAAAACAAGAAGCAGGATGAGGAGCATAGACTACTAGTACAAAAAAGATGGGTGGTAGGAGTCAAGACCCTCAACCTTACTACACCACAATGTTCAAAGCCACAATACAATGGATGAGTATAAATTAAGGTAAGTCACTGGGTCATTTCCTCAACTCATTCTCCTCTCTGCCAGTGAAAATCCCACATGCTCATCCTCAATGGTCCTCTGGACACCTGCCTACAACTAGGGACAGATATTTATTAAAAGTTATGTTTTATTAATTTATACTCACCGATTGTATTTTGGCATGTTTTTCCAGGCCTCCAACAATCCCTGAGCTAGAGCCATGAGTTCAGTGCTAGAGCTTTTCAGTGCATCAGTGACGCAGCTTCCATGTTTCTCCGTCATTAGAACTTTTTTATGTTATGTTATTATTTCAAGTACTTTCCCTAGTCCATTGTGGGCAGGGCAACTGCCATGTTATTTCTACCATTTTTCAGCCCTGTAGTCCTTACTAGCCCCATTTTACTGCCATATTTGGGTAGGTTAGTGTTCAGATCAAAGTGTGGCCCAAAGTCTAGGTCCCAAACCAAACTTTGCTGCAAAATGTAGACAAACATGTTGAACCCGGATTGATCTCTGCTCATCTCTAGTAAAGATGTGTTATGGAGCCTGAATGTTGGCAGCAAATCTACATTTAGCACATTTATACACCCGTCAGGAATCTGCTGCTGTTTTGTATCCCATGTTGGCAGGAGCAACAGTTACCAGCAACATTGTAAACAACAAGACACAGCATTCATGACATGATAGCATAAACAACTATAGGATAGCCTACACCAAAAAAAGATCTACGGTTTGTTCTTCCAGTTTTTTTTCACTAATTCCCTTCAAAAAATGTTCAAAGTATGCAGTTTTGTCTCAAAACACTTTTATTTAACCTGGTTTCTCTCATCGATGCAGTTAAGGAGGTGGAAGACCAGTCAAGCTCTCTTCTGCCCCCTCTCAGCTATGCCCTGTTCATGTCACAGTGCGTGCGTTTGATAACTGCACTCTGTGCATGCGCAGTGCAGCTTGAGGTCCAGAGCTGCACCGCGCATGCTTGACTAGTGTGTGTGTGGTGCTGGGTATGTGGTAGAGCTAGCCGCCCATGCTCTGATGTGCACAGCCGCACCGCACACGTACAGAGCTTTCAAACATGAGCGCTGTGACATGAACAGCGGACAGTGCCAAGGGACATGTCGAGGGGTGGGTTTACCGGGTGCAGTGGCTGTGAGGGAGTGGGAGAGCGCTTGACTGGTCTCCAACCTCCTTGACTGCATCGATGAGAGAAACCAGGCTGAATAAAAGAGTTTTTTAGAATGAAACTGCAACGTACAGAGTATACAAAGGAACCAAGAAAATACAATTACAGTCATCTAGAAGGTACTGTTGGGGGTTTATAATGTGGTTCTTTGGTGACGGGTTCCCTTTAAAGACATTCTAAGATTTTTTTGAGGTACCAAATCCTCCAATTTTGTATGACATTATCAGACACTACAAGGTATGGCTCCATAATTGTCTCCTACGTATCGGAAAAACGGTAACATCTGCTTTCCTGTAAGGACATTTTGATTATAGCTGATAAAGGCTATGATCAAAATGCCCAATTTTACTGGTGGGATGGTTGGGATTTTTCCTTTTCCCACAGAGCTCACCTACACTGCATAGAGACTGGAAGACACAAAACAGGCCAATACTAAAGCAAACACAAAACGCCTGCAAATTGAGAGGAAACAGTATGTATGAAGCATCCTGCTGCCAGTGGTAACCACAACATGAATCTATTTATATCATGATTGTACTAATATTTCCAATATTACTTTGTGACTTCATTGACCTGTCCCTCAAATATGAGTATCATTGTTTTATACCCACTTGTGTCATTGTCCTGTATCCCAAATATAATTATGTTCTTTTTCCATATCAGCTAGCATCAATATGCCACTGCTTTTTACCCAGTGTCAGTGTGTCATTACACTTTAATCCAAGTGTCAGTGTGTCATTGTACTTTACCTTTCTGTTACTGTTCAATACCCTGAATGTCAGTGTATCAATGTCCTATACCACAAGTGTCCTTGTGTTATTTTCTTGTTCTTTTAGTGATAGAAAACAGAGGGTTGTCATTAATGGCACATTTTCAGATTGGGTAGACGTTACCAATACCAGGGGTCAGTGTTGGGGCCACTTCTTTTTAATATTTTTATTAATGACCTTGTAGTGGGTTAACACAGTCCAGTTTCAATATTTTCAGATGATACTAAGCTGTGTAAAGTATTAAATACTGAGGTCGATAGTTTAGCATTACAGAGGGATTTGTGGAAGCTTGAGGAGTGGGAAGAGAAATGGTTGATGAGGCTTAATGTAGATAAATGTAAAGTTATGCACATGGGCCAAGGAAACAAAAAGTACAATTATGTTCTAAAAAGTCAATTACTTGGTAAAACAGGAGCTGAAAAGGACTTGGGGGTATTGGTGGATGGTAAACCAGGTGGCTGCTGCTAAAGCAAATACAATTATGGGATGTATCAAGAGAGGAATAGATTCTCATAATAAAGACATAGTTTTGCCTTTATACAAATCCCTAGTCAGACCACACATGGAATATTGTGTACAGTTTTGGGCACCAGTGTATAAAAAGGATATAGTAGAGCTGGAACAGGTGCAGACGAGAGCAACCAAGATGATTAGGGGAATGGGGGGATTAGAATACAATGACAGATTACAAAATTTGGGATTATTCAGTTTAGAAAAAAGACGATTGAGGGGAGACCTCATTACAATGTACAAATACCTGAACGGACAGTACAAGGATCTCTCCAAAGATCTTTTTATACCTAGGCCTGTGACCAGGACAAGGGGGCATCCTCTACGCCTAGAGGAGAGGCGATTTTACCATCAACATAGACAAAGGTTCTTTACTGTAAGAGCAGTGAGACTATGGAACGCTCTGCCGCAGGAGGTTGTTATGGCGGACTCTATGTACATGTTCAAGAGAGGCCTGGATGCCTTTCTGGAGAGAAGAAATATCACTGGTTATAGGGATAAAACATTTATTTAATTCTTAAAGGTTGGACTTGATGGACTTGCGTCTTTTTCCGGCCTTATATACTATGATACTATGATAATGTAGGGATATCTCAGGGTTCGATAGTGTTTGAATTATGTCATTGGCAAAAAGGGAGGTTTTGTGTCCTTGTATACCAACTTGTATGCCTGTAGCTTGTTGTATTTCCTTATAGTTTCTGCTAGGGCTTTTTTTGATAACAAGCTTGTGTTATTTTCCTGTACTGCAAGTGTTGGTGTATCCTTGTCTTGTACCCCAAGTGTCAGTCTAACATTTCTATGTACCACAAGTTTTGGTGTGTCATTACCCTGTACCCCAAGTGTCAGTGCATCATTTCTTTTATTCCAAGTAGTTTCTTTGTCTTGTATACACAGGTTTTATTGCTTTTTACACCGAGACTCAGTGTGTAACTTTTCTGTACCACAAGTACCAGTAATGTTATTGCATTGTATGACATTGTATGATATTTAGCTTTACATGTACATAGCCACTTGAGCTATGAGCCATTTCTGTACTAACATAGGATTATTTCACACGTTATTAAAAAAATCCTACAAAAATAAGCTTGCTACAGAAGAAACCCCAAGACCCTGCAGACGTCAATGATTTACATTGTAGATGGTAGGAAACTTCTGCTTTATATTTAGCCTCATTTGGTCACCACAGGGACCTTTCTAATATGATGATATAGCAGTTTATTTAAAACTTTCTGTAGTGTGAGAAGAAAGTTAAGGAGAGTTCAGACCAAAATTTTCCCTGTGGGCTGGTTAATAAAACAAATGTTAATAGAGGCTGGAAGTGATAGCAACAAAGGGTTAAATGTAACAGGTCAACCCAATACAGAAAGAAAAGGAACTGAAATATCCAAGTTTGATGCTCACTGAACCTCTGATTCTAAGCCTATCATGTATGATACTGTCCTGCTGAGTTGTGTATCTAAAACTGTATTCTAAGATGCTGTATCTAAGCCTATGATATACAATTCTATTCTCTGAAATGTGTATTTAATTCTGTCAGGTGTGATAGTGTTTTCTGACAGAATGTATGTAATCCTCTCATGTGGGATTCTTTCTGCTGAGCCTCTGTATATGGATTATGATTAGAGATGAGCGAACACACTCGTCCGAGCTTGATGCTCTTTCAAGCATTAGCGTACTCGAAACTGCTCGTTGCTCGGACGAATATTTCACCAGCTCGAGAAAATGGCATCTCCCGCCGTTTTGATTTTTGGCGGCCAGAAACGGAGCCAATCACAAGCCAGGAGACTCTGCACTCCACCCAGCATGACGTGGTACACTTACACGTTGATAGCAGTGGTTGGCTGGCCTGATCAGGTGACCCTGGAATAGACTAGCCCCTGCCCGCGCTGCTCGCATCATTCTCTGTCTGGATGCCGTTAGGGAGAGAGCTGCTGCTGGTCAGGGATAGCGTTAGGGTGTTCTATTAGATTAGTGTTAGGCAGGAGTGATTCTACAAGAACCCAACAGCCCTTGTTAGGGCTACAATAGCGTTATATTTTATTTTTTTTTATTTGCTTGTGGCTGGCCTTGCTGGCACTAGTAGTGCAGCTAGTACCATATTGTGACGAATTTGCAGGGAGACTTGCGAACGTTCTATTTAGCTCTTAGTGACACACATATCCATCTCAAACACCTAAGTGGGACAATTTATTAGGGGTTTGATTGAATTAGGCACAGTCTGCTGATTTTTTTTTTTCTTCAAAACTTAAAGTGACAGGCACACCACAAAATCCAGTTGTGTGCTGTCAGTGGAGGTTAGAAACTAGGCATACAAGAACCCAACCGGCTTTCTTAGGGCTACAATAGCATTATATATATATTTATTATTTGCTTGTGGCTGGCCTTGTTGGCATTAGTAGTGCAGCTAGTACCATATTGTGACGAATTTGCAAGGACTTGCGAACGTTCTGTTTAGCTCTTAGTGACACACATATCTATCTCAAACACCTAAGTGGGACAATTTATTAGGGGTTTGATTGAATTAGGCACAGTCTGCTTTTTCTTTTTTTTTTATAACTCAAAGTCATCAGGCACAGCACAAAATCCAGTTGTGTGCTTTCAGTGTAGGCTAGAAACTAGCCATACGAGAACCCAACCGGCTTTCTTAGGGCTACAATAGCATTATATATATATATATATATATATATATATATATATATATATATATATATATATATATATTTATTATTTGCTTGTGGCTGGCCTTGTTGGCATTAGTAGTGCAGCTAGTACCATATTGTGACGAATTTGCAGGGAGACTTGCATACGTTCTATTTAGCTCTTAGTGACACACATATCCATCTCAAACACCTAAGTGGGACAATTTATTAGGGGTTTGATTGAATTAGGCACAGTCTGCTTTTTCTTTTTTTTTTTTTATAACTCAAAGTCATCAGGCACAGCACAAAATCCAGTTGTGTGCTGTCAGTATAGGCTAGAAACTAGCCATTCGAGAACCCAACCGGCTTTCTTAGGGCTACAATAGCGTTATATATATATATATATTTTTATTTTCTTGTGGCTGGCCTTGCTGGCACTAGTAGTGCAGCTAGTACCATATTGTGACGAATTTGCAGGGAGACTTGTGAACGTTCTGTTTAGCTCTTATTGACACACATATCCATCTCAAATACCTAAGTGTGACAATTTATTAGGGGTTTGATTGAATTAGGCACAGTCTGCCTTTTTTTTTTTTTTTCAAAACTAAAAGTCATCAGGCACAGCACAAAATCCAGCTGTGTGCTGTCAGTGTAGGCTAGAAACTAGCCATACGAGAACCCAACAGGCCTTCTTAGCGCTACAATAGCGTTATATATATATATTTTTTTTGTTGATTTGCATACAAGAACCCAACCGGCTTTCTTAGGGCTACAATAGCGTTTTATATATATATATATTTATTATTTGCTTGTGGCTGGCATTGCTGGCACTAGTAGTGCAGCTAGTACCATATTGTGATGAATTTGCAGGGAGTCCTGCAAACGTTCTGTTTAGCTCTTAGTGACACACATATCCATCTCAAACACCTAAGTGGGACAATTTATTAGGGGTTTGATTGAATTAGGCACGGTTTGCCTATTTTTTTTTTTTTCAAAACTAAAAGTTATCAGGCACAGCACAAAATCCAGTTGTGTGCTGTCAGTGTAGGTTAGAAACTAACCATAGCAATAGGATAGCATCGTTTTGTTAAAAAAACAAAACCACAAAAAAACACAAAAAAAACACAAAAAAATTTTCAGTTTACACTTTAATTTTGAAGATGTTGAACCCAAGGGCTAGGGGTGGAGGATGAGGGCATGGGCATGGGCGTCCTGGGCAGGGTGAGACACCACCTGCTGATGAGGGAGCAGGGGAACGCCGCAGAGCTACACTCCCTAGGTTCATGTCTCAAGTTATTGGGACTCGTGGTAGAGCACTGTTGAGGCGAACAGGTGATGTTGTGGATTGCGGACAATGCTTCTAGCCATTTGTCCACCAGTCAGTTTTCCACGCAGTCCACCCATGTCACCGAAATCAGCACTCCTCCAGCTCCTCCACCTCAGCCTCCTTCCCCCCAGTCTGCCCCCTCTCAGGAAAATTTGGCATTTGAACCGGCATACTCTGAGGAACTGTTTTCTGGACCCTTCCCAGAGTCACAAACCACTTGTCCGGTTGCTGCTGAGCTCTTTTCCGATGCCCAGGTTTTCCAGCGGTTGCAGTCTGTGGGTGATGATGACATTGTTGACGTAGTGGAAGAAGTGTGTAAAGAGGTGTCGGACGATGAGGAGACACAGTTGTCAGACAGTGAAGTTGTTGTCAGGGCAGGAAGTCCGTGCGGGGAGCAGACTGAAAGATCGGAGGATGATGAGGTGACAGACCCAAGATGGGTTGATAGGCGAGTCCTCGACGAGAACAGGTTGGAAGAGGCAGTGGTGGGGCCAGACGGAGGCCAGAGCTGGTGCATCAGCGCCAAATTTTTCACGTAGTGAAGCTCCCATGGCGAGGGCTAGATTTTCGGAAGTCTGGAGGTTCTTTAAAGAAACACCGGATGACCGACGGACTGAGGTGTGCAACCTGTGCCACACCAGGATCAGCAGGGGTTCCACCACTACCAGCTTAACCACCACCAGTATGCGCAGGCATATGAATGCTAAACACCCCACTCAATGGAACCAAGGCCGTTCACCTCCGGCCGGGCACACCACTGCTCCTTCCCCTGTGTCATCTGCTGCCTTTGCTAGTCATCCCCCTGCCCAGGACCCCGGCCCAAACACCTCACGTGCAAAAACCACACCTTCGCCTCCACGATCCTCCACAGCATCCACCAATGTCTCCATTCGCAGCGTTCAGCTCTCCATATCCCAGACGCTGGAGCGCAAGAGGAAGTACAGTGCAACCCACCCACACGCCCAAGCCCTCAACGTCCACATCTCCAAATTACTTAGCCTGGAGATGCTGCCCTATAGGCTGGTAGAGACCGAGGCCTTTCGCAACCTCATGGCGGCGGGCGCCCCTCGGTATTCGGTCCCCAGCCGCCACTACTTTTCCCGATGTGCCGTCCCAGCCCTGCACCTGCACGTGTCAGACAACATCATCCGTGCCCTGACCAACGCCGTTTCTGACAAGGTCCACCTGACCACAGACACGTGGACGAGTGCTGCCGGGCAGGGCCACTATATATCACTGACGGCACATTGGGTTAACTTGGTGGAGGCTGAGACCGAGTCTGAACCTACCTCTGTCCAGGTCTCTCAGGCCTACTATGCCTCCTCCTCCTCCAACCCCTCCTCCACCTCCTCCTCCGAATTACCATCCGTGGGCATGGCGCCATCAGTCGGTAGCTCTAGGCACCGCAGCAGTTTCGTCGCTAAGCGACAGCAGGCGGTGCTCAAACAGCTGAGCCTAGGCGATAAAAGGCACACCGCCCAAGAGCTATTACAGGGCATCATGGCGCAGACTGATCTGTGGCTGGCACCGCTGAACCTGAAGCCAGGCATGGTTGTGTGTGACAACGGCTGTAACCTGGTGGTGGCTCTGCAACTCGGCAGACTGACACATGTGCCATGTCTGGCCCATGTGTTAAATCTCATAGTTCAGCGGTTCCTCAAGACATACCCCAATCTGTCTGATTTGCTCACGAAGGTGCGCCGCATCTGTGCGCATTTCAGGAAGTCCAGCACAGATGCTGCCACTCTCAGGGCAGCGCAGCGCCGCCTCCAATTGCCCGCTCACCGACTGTTGTGCGACGTGCCCACGAGGTGGAATTCAACATTAACCATGTTATCCAGAGTTTACCAGCAGCGCAGAGCGATTGTAGACTGCCAGAGGTCAACTTCCACCAGAACTGGTAGTCAGGTCAGTCAGCTTCCTCAAGTCTACAACGAGGAGTGGACGTGGATGTCTGATATCTGTCAGGTGCTGAGTAACTTTGAGGAGTCAACACAGATGGTCAGTGGCGATGCCGCCATCATCAGCCTCACCATCCCGCTGCTTGGCCTGTTGAAAAACTCTCTGGTCAGCATGAAGTCAGAAGCTTTGCGCTCGTCACAAGAGACGGGGGAAGAAGATTCCCTTGTTGATAGCCAAAGCACCCTCAGGTCTGTTTCTCAGCGCATATCGTAGGAGGTGGAGGAGGAAGAAGAGGAGGAGAATGTTGGCAAGACAGAAGAGGGGAGCATTGCTCAGTCCTTCACTGTTCAGTGTTTATGGGCAGAAGAAGAGGAGTTGGAGGAGGAGGAGGAAATGGACAGTCAGGCCTGTGAGGGGAGTGAATTTTTGCGAGTTGGGATTCTGGCGCATATGGCAGATTTCATGCTAGGCTGCCTATCCCGTGACCCTCGCGTTCAAAGAATTTATTCCAGCACCGATTATTGGGTATTCACTCTCCTGGACCCACGGTACAAGGAAAATCTTTCCACTCTCATCCCTGGAGAGGAAAGGAGTGTGAGAATGCATGAATACCAGCAGGCCCTGGTGCACAAGCTGAAACACTATTTCCCTTCTGACAGCGCTAGTGGCAGAGGGCGTACTTCTGCGGGACAAGTAGCGAGAAAGAGTAGGCGAGCAGGCAGCTTGTCCAGCACTGGCAGGGGTACGCTTTACAAGGCCTTTGCCAGTTTTATGTCACCCCAGCAAGACACTGTTACCTGTCCCCAGTCTCGGCAGAGTAGGGCTGATCTTTACAGAAAGATGGTGAGGGAGTACGTAGCTGACCATACCATTGTCCTAAATGATCACACAGCTCCCTACAACTACTGGGTTTCAAAGCTGGACATGTGGCACGAACTGGCGCTGTACGCCTTGGAGGTTCTTGCTGCCCTGCCGCTAGCGTGTTGTCCGAGCGGGTTTTCAGTGCAGCTGGTGGCATCATCACCGATAAGCGTACACGCCTGTCGACTGATAGCGCTGACAGGCTGACGTTTATCAAGATGAATAAAGCCTGGATTTCCACCAAGTGAAAGAAGCTCAACCTGAATAATGTATGCACTCTTCCTCCTCATTTTCCTCCTTCTCCTCCTCTTTGTACACTAAAGCAGAGGAAACTGGCTATTTTTTGCCAGGGCCAACTGGCTCTAGCTATAGAACTCTATGTATTTAATTTTTCTGGAGGGCCACCTACCCGGTCCTCTGTTTTAAACAATTTTTGGGAGTGCCACATACAGGCACTCAATCTATTTGATTTTTCTGGAGGACCACCTAACTGCTCCTCTGGTTTGAAAACTTTTTTGGACTGCCACATACAGGCAGTATCCAAATTTAATTGTCTCCATAGCAGCCTCCACACATCGTCTTTATAGCTGCCTCCACACGTTGTCTCCATTGCTACCTCCACACATCATCTCCATAGCTGCCTCCCAAAGTCGTCCATATAGCTTCCTCCATACATTGTCCTCTTAGCAAACGAGCTGTGTCAGGCAGAATTTTGAGTTGTCTTCAGGGCTTCCACATCAAACTTGTTAACTTTGTCGCCACCCTGCTGTGCTATCCACAAAATATACTGGCAAACTTTTATCATTTACCGATATTATTTCTTGCGCTTTTTGCGCATCTGTTTACATTCCCCTCACCCGCCATAACCAAAACTTATAAGAACGGTACTAGACTTGATCTTATAAGGCTCTTAGAAGTGCTGTTTGTAGCCCCCGCCTACTTTGAAAATTATTATTTTTTCAAAGTAAACGTTTCTGGCCCCCAGGCCCATTTTGGGTGGGGAGGAGCTGAGAGACAGGGGCTTGGACAGGCGAAAGCTCGCCTGGCAGCGGACAGCCAGCTCCATCCCAAGATCCAACTAAGATAGTTTTAACTGCAGCACCTTTAATCTACTACTACTTTACTGCCTCCATACATCGTCCCCTTATCAAATGAGCTATGTCAAGCAGAATTTTCGGGTGTTTCACCAGATACATAATGGAACTCGGCCCATCTGTTGCCGCCATGCTGGAGACCTGAAGTTGCAATCATAGCAGCGCAATATGGATGCCCCATACTGTCGCTCTTAATCATGTAACCATTTTCGAAAAAACTATTAAAAATAGAACCGCTATGCTATTCCATTATTCCTAGATGAAATATTCAAACGACCCCGCCTGCTTTGAAAATTATATTTTTTTCAAAGTAAACGCTTCTGGCCACCAGGCCCATTTTGGGTGGGGAGGAGCCGAGAGACAGGGGCTTGGACAGGCAAAAGCTCGCCTGGCAGCGGACCGCCAGCTCCATCCCAAGATCCAACTAACATAGTTTTAACTGCAGCACCTTTAATCTACTACTACTTTACTGCCTCCATACATCATCTCCTTATCAAACGAGCTGTGTCAGGCAGAATTTTCAGGTGTTTCACCAGATACATAATGGAACTCGGCCCATCTGTCGCCGCCATGCTGGAGACCTGAAGTTGTAATCATAGCAGCGCAATATGGATGCCCCATACTGTCGCTCTTAATCATGGAACCATTTCCGAAAAAACTATTAAAAATAGAACCGCTATGCTATTCAATTATTCTTAGGTGAAATATTCAAATGACCCCGCCCATTTTGGGTGGGGAGGAGCCAAGAGACAGGGGCTTGGACAGGCGAAAGCTCACCTGGCAGCGGACCGCCAGCTCCATCCCAAGATTAGGCAGCCTCAGAGGCATCCATGCATACTGCCCCTGCTGTTTCCTGTCCATTTCGCCTCCACGATCCTCCACAGCAACTCTCTATACCCCAGACGCTGGAGCACGAGAGGATATACAGCACATCATCCCCTTATCAAACGAGCTGTGTCAGGCAGAATTTTCAGGTGTTTCACCAGATACATAATGGAACTCGGCCCATCTGTCGCCGCCATGCTGGAGACCTGAAGTTTCAATCATAGCAGCGCAATATGGATGCCCCATACTGTCACTCTTAATCATGGAAGTCGTCTCCATGGCTGCCTCCACATGTCGTCCCCTTATCAAACGAGCTATGTCAGGCTCATTTTTCGGGTGTTTCATCAGATACGTTATGGAACTTGGTCACTATGTCGCCACCATGCTGTGTTATCGACTAAATATACCGTCAACCTTTTGTTTACATAGGAAATCATTTCAGCGCTTTTTGCTCACCTCCTTTGGTTCCTCTCTGCCACCCATTGGTTTGAAGCCGGAGTCCATTTGGGGTATGTCGCCATGACACTCTCTAGCCTGCCGCTGCTGCCGCTGCCTCTGCATGCCGTCTTCTATAGTGTCAGGGTCAATTATTGGATGTTTTAGATGCTATCTAGCCTCATTCTGTCATTCTGTCATCGCCATGCTGTTGCCCATAATTTTGGCATAATGGTGCGATTAAGCAGCCTCAGAGGCATCCATGCATGCTGCCCCTGCTGTTTCCTGTCCATTTCCGTGGTGTTTCCATCATTTTCTGAGGTTTCAAGGTGTTTGGCTAAGCTTCCCTGTGCAGACCCTTAGTCCCCTTGAAAAATGCTGGAGTCTTAACTTCAATGGGGTTCGTTATTCGAGACGAGCACTCAAGCATCGGGAAAAGTTTGTCTCGAATAACGAGCACCCGAGCATCTCTAATTATGATATAGGCAGTTTGGGCAGTAGCCCAGGCCCAAGCCTTCTAGGGGGCCCATTGCCACGCAGCAAATTTTTAGCATTTACCCATGAAATCCTCATACATCTGTTCCTGCTCTCAATACACAAGAGCCATTTCAGCACCTTTGAAGGTCCTCAAAAGGACTTGTAACCAAAGTTTGAAAGATTGACGTAAGGGATGAATCCTCCATTGCCCAAGAAGCTTAATTCTAGTACCATAATATTCATACAGTCCAAAGCCCATGGAAGTCTTAATCTGCCACTTTACTTATCATTTGTGATACAATCATCAGGCTCATTAGCGCAATTTTAAAGGTTTATTTTAGAAGGTATGAAGCCATGGATTCACACAGTCATAGTGCCTGGGTCTATGAGTAAGTGCCCCTGGTTCATTTTGCTTGATTTTTATGTTAGATTTCCTATAGGTTTATAGGTTGGGTGGGGGGGCATTGCTACTTATCAACTACCACTACTGTTAATTATAATAGCATATTGGTAACTAGTATTAAAAAAGCTATCGGAAACTGTCATTAGGTGCAAATTTGAAATTAAAACATTGCTTGCTTTAAAACATTGAAAATAGCTTAAAATTGCGGGGATCGGGACAGGACCAGGTAAGTAAATGTGCCCCGCAGTGTTAAAACATTTACCCATAGAGATTGTCCGCATTATTCGTCCCTCTCTTGCATTGCTCTTTCAAGGGCGACCAGCCTTCTTGGAGCATTTGAATGAGTTTGTGATGTTCTGATGCAATATTCTAAAAAAAAAATCAGTGGACAAAAATCAGTATAGAGCAGTGTGAGAGACTATTGATGTCCTGTGACACTTTATACCTATTGGATGCATACTTATTGGGTTCACTCCAACCAAGGAGTAGAGTAAAAATAGAGGAGGAGTAACAATTTTCAATAATAATCCTCCCCCATTATGATCCACACCTGCTTTTGGCTTCAAAAACTTCATCTGAAAAACTGAACATGTGGATGCACCATCCAGCCCAAATGAAGAACATGGGGGTCATTTACTAAGGGCCCAATTCGCGTTTTCCCAACGTGTTACCTGAATATTTCCGATTTGCGCCAATTCTCCCTGAATTGCCCCGGGATTTTGGCGCACGCGATCGGATTGTGGCGCATCGGCGCTGGCATGCACCCGAAGGAAATCAGGGGGCGTGCCCGAATGAAAACCCGACGGATTCGGAAAAACCACCGATTAAAACAAAAAATCTGTTGCGGAGCTTGCACTTACCTTCACTCAGCCCGAGCCGGTGAACTCCAGCGCTTTCCGATGCTTTTCAGTGCAGCAGCGCCATCTGGTGGATGGCGGAGGAACTACCTTAATAAATCCCGGCCGGACCAAATCCAGCACAGAGAACGCGCCGCTGGATCGCGAATGGACCGGGTAAGTAAATCTGCCCCATATGTTACATGTAATGCACCAGTATACAGAAACACATGTAGATTGCATACATCATACAAATTATACAAATGAAAACATACAGCATACACATTACATGCATGACCACATACACAGTATGTACAATTAGTATAACTATATCACATACTTTAATTTCTGACAGGACTTCAGCAAAAGGGGAGCAGCTGGTGAGCGCCAAGAAACAACTTCCCTGCTCATGTCCTCCTCCATTCGTCACTTCTATATGCTATTCTGTGCAAGAAGAGCTTCAGAGGAAGGATGCAGCTGTTTAAAGTAAGTCTTGAGTGTTTGATACTCCAGGCAGAAGCCTGCATGCTTCAGTTCACAATAGGCACACTTGTGGTCACAACCCCTTATGCCCCTGGTTAATAGCTTATCTTATGTGCATAAAGTTTCCAGAGAGCGGAAAGTGAAGAAGGCGTTGCAGAGGAGTGTGTGACTGTCACGGGTGCTCCAGCGACCCACATCTTGGTCGCAAGCTCACTCATGATCCCCCATGTGCCCCGTATTGCTCACTCACCTGTCCTCATTCCTGACTCCCATCCAGCGGCTGTGCGCGCACGTCCCTGTCTCCTAGCCTTCAGAAGATTTAACGCATCTGCAACGCAGATTGGTGTTGGCCCTTTTCAGGAAACAGTGAAAAGCCGGCGTCTCCCAGCATTCCCTGATGGATCTTTGAGCTATATGCCACTGAGAAAGCTTGTGTCCTTGCCATATATCCCATTGTGACCCGGAGCTGTTCCCGTTACGCTCCTCCACTCCACTTCCTGACCTTCTGCCTCTGACTCTGAACCTTTGCCGCTTGTCTTGACCTCCTGTCTGTTCCCGACCACGAACTTTCCTTCTGACTCTGTACCTCGCCTTGGCTGGCACTGCGAATAAAGTCGTACCTGTGGAACCACATGGTGGTACCACGTCACAGCAAGTCCAACCCGCTTTGTGGCGGGCTCTGGTGAAAACCACATGCCACTTAGACTCCGGTCCCAGTTGTCGGCTTACATCATCATCCGTGGTGGTCCGGTGGGTCCACAACCCCTGGAGCCTAACAGTGACACAGCTTGAGGTGCAGACAGAGACAGAAATAAAGGCCTGGAAAAGGGGTGAGTGTGAACCCACACTCTACCCTCCAGTAGAGAAATGAAAAAGATAAAAGCGCTCTTCTCTGTATTAAACGATAACCAAAGTAAATAAGGTTCTCACCTGGCAGCTGCTCCTGTGTACCTTGACGGTGGAAGACGGTGGAAGATTCCAACTACTATAAGGTCCTACAGATGTAATACACGTGAAGGATCAGCGCTCCTGACAATAATGCGACTTGGAGTCGTCAGTTCCGCAAAATGAAACGTTTATTTAATATTGTTGCGACGCGTTTCGGTCTCTGACTGAGACCTTTATTAGGCATTACATATGGTCCCATTCTTTACATTCCTTATTTCAATTAAAAAGGTGAAAAGATATAGGTACAGTTATATATACATTTAAATCCCAAAACACTCAGCAATTGTCTTCAAAAAACTTGTACATATACTTAAAAAGCATCCAGGTATATATGTACATTAAAATCCCAAAACACTTGCAATTGTCTTAAAAAATTGTATGTATACTTAAGAAGCATCCTAATGTTCTAGCGATGATTCTCACTGACTTTTCCCTAGTATTTAAAAGACTAAAGTTTATTGGCGGAGGGCTCAAAATTAGTCCAGTGCTACATATTATATAAATCCAATTTACCTTTTCGCTGTATCTTATGCAGGAGAGCAGCCTTCAGAGCACATTGTTTTCGAACGGCAGGGACAACTCAGCTATGGAAGCTGAGCCAGACCAAAAAAGGTTACCTCTCAAAGCCCACTGCCGGAGCGCGATCCATTGTAAGTCACGGTGATGGCCCAGGTAAGGAGGATGTTCGAACATTGTAATGTCTAGTAGAAGTTGCTAATAGTGGTTTATTTGGATTCTCTACTTTTGTTTGAGATGTTTTAATAGGTTTTATAACAATAAATACTATATTAGACAGATTCAATCACTTCATTAAGTCCTGGGGGGTGCAAAGTATTTAATTTGAAAATCCAGTAGGATTCTCTTTTATTATAACTCTTTATTATAAAGAGTTTGAATCGTACACCCCACATACTGTAGGCCACAGGCACAGTCCACCAAATAAATGACATAGTCAGACGCACAAGTTCTGCCTAATTTTGAATGTTTCCCCAGTAGAGTTTGACCTAAATGATGTGGCTTTGTTCTTGATCACATCACAGCATAGGCATTTTTTATGATGACATTTCAAAATGCCCAATGTGCCAATGTTCTTTTTTGGCCCCTTTACTGTCTTCAGTAATTTACTGGGAGCGATTACATTCTTTATAGTAGTGGGCTTCCTAAAAGTAATCCCTGCCTGTTGGGGTATTTTCAGTAGTATGTTCCAATGCTTATTTATTATATTTCTTATTTCAATATTCCCTCTATCATAAGTGGTCATAAAATTTAGGGAAAAAGATTGTGCAGTCTTGTTGTTTTTTTATGGATGTAAACAATCTTTTTGTGTAAGTTTCAGGTTTGTCTGTGTGCTTCATTTATTGTCGATTGGGGATGATTCTTTTCCTGGAATTTTCTTTTCAGCCCTTCAGCCTGTTCCACATAGTCAGACAAGCTAGAACAGTTTTTACGTATCCTATGGAGCTGGCTGAAGGGTACATTTTTCAACCATTTTGAGTAATGACTGCTTCTATAATTGAGGAAACTAATACTGTCCACTTTTTTAAAGTGGGTTCTGGTAGTAATGTGTTCCTCCTTGTGTGTTAGTTCCAGGTCTAAAAAGGCCGTCTTTTCTCCATCCAGATTCATTTTAAATTCAATTCTCCAGGAGTTGGAATTCAATTAGTCCACAAACACAAGGGCCCTTTCCATATGACGAACAGGTCGTCTATGTATTGTTTATGTATTGGTCCTCGAACTGCCCCATGAACAAATTCGCGTAGTTAGGGGCGGCTCAAGGTTCCCATCGCCGTGCCACATTTTTGGAGAAATAATTGATCCTCAAACTGGAAAAAATTATGTTAAAGGACAAAACGAAGACCGTCTATCAGAAATTTAGTCTGTTTGCTTGTAATCCCCCTTCAATTATCGAGGTACCATTGTATGGCTTCCAGCCCTCGTGTGTGTTGGATATTAGAATAAAGCAAAGAAATGTCCAGTGTAAGGAAGCTAAATTTTTCTTCCCACTGAAAATTTTCCAGAAAATAGAATACTGGAATCTCTTAGATAGGATGGAGGCTCATGTACCAATAGTTGCAGGTACAAATTGATATAATGTGACAAGCTTCTAGTGAGGGAGTCTATTCCAGATGTAATAGGGTAAGACTGAGGTTTTTGTGCACCTTTGGTAGATGGTAAAAGGTCGACAGGACTGGGTGAGTAACATATAGGAATTGTTTCTCTTTTTTTATTTAGGATGTTGGACTTATTTGCCCCATCAATCAATGATAAATAGTCTGTGAGAAATGTATTTGTTGGATCCTTTTTTAGTGGATTATAATATACGGGATCCTCAAGGATCCTTAATGATTCTTTTACTAGACATCAAAATGTTCGCACATCCTCCTTACCTGGGCCATCAGCGCGACTTACAATGGATTGCGCTCCGTCAGTGGGCTTTGAGAGTTAACGTTTTTTGGTCTGGCTCGGCTTCCGTAGCTGAGTTGTCCCTTCTGTTCGACAACGATGTGCTGAGAAGGCTGCTCTCCTGCATTAGGTACAGCTAAACTGTAAATTGGATATATAATATATAGCGCTGGACTAATTCTGAGCCCTCTGCCAATAAACTTTATTCTTGTAAATACTAGGGAAGAGTCAGTGATGAGAATCATCAATAGAACATTAGGATTGCTTTAAAAAAAATAAAATAAATAAATATATATCTATATAAAATATATATAAATCTATATATAAATCATTTAAGCAGACAATTGCCAAGACGATCACCTGACCGGAAGTGGTCATAGACTCCGGGGCCGTAAAATTTCCGGTTTTATTATGTGTATAAAGAAAGGGGGATGTTATGGGACCATATGTAATGCCTTATGAAGGTCTCAGTCCGTGACTGAAGCGTGTCGCAATGATATTAAATAAACATTTCATTTTGTGGAACTGACGACTACGAGTCGCAAGATCCGGGATCGCTGATCCTTCACATGTATCACATCTGTCAGACCTTATACTACAGAGAGACAGAGAAAGCTCTGTAGAATCACAAACTAGGATGGAAGGACTGATACTGAAGGGCGAAGGTCATTTACCTCACTATTCTGTGTAAGAGACTTCTGCATACACAGTGCTGAACACACTCACTAGGAGCACTGTCATATGACCTCCCCTTCCTCCCTCGGTTTGAGCAGGGAGCAACAACACCTCCCCTCTATGAAATTTTATATATAAAAAATTCTACAGAGTCACCAGCGAAATCAGCACAACTTGAAGACACAGCTACTGCAGAGCCAGGCTAAACTGGGAAGGATAGCAAAGAAACTGCTGCCCTTAGGTAATTGAGATAATAGGCAAAATTGTTTTACATCTCAAAAGCTATTGATTTGTGAAAAAAAATATTGGGAGTTGCACTTTAAAGAAAAGGGTGGGAATTGGATCTTTATCTGCAGCTTGCATTTCTAACTTAGAATTTCTAACTTTGAGAGTTGCACTTGCTGTATTTTAGAGAAGGGCTATTTCGTACCCCCTTTTTCGGTCGTGTTGCATTTCTAACTTAACCTGCCATTATCATAGTTCAAGATATATACTCCCAAAGTGATACTCTCCTTCCAGCCTCTTACGCCAGGGGCGTAACTACCGCTTGCTGGTCCAGGGATCCACCACCCGGCGGAGAGGAGGAGGCAGTATTGTTTAGTAACAAACGGGCCTGTCTTTGATTTGTCTCAGCATCTCTTCCCAATGATTTGTGAGCCTGGCATGAAACCCCTACACTCCCTAACAACCTCAATCCCCTCACATCAGAAAGGAGGAGGTTTATTTATCTTATCCTGTTCAGGCACTCCTGCGCATCCCGCGACCCCTCCCACCCCGCATAGAGGAGGAGGGAGCATAGTCTGTCCCTGACCCAGTTTGGTGCCCCTCTTCCGCTCCTGCCCGGGCCCCTGCCCACCTTATTTGCCCGTCGTCTGCTCATATGACCTGAGCGGATGGTGAAACATCTGCAACAAACAGTGGAGTGTGGTGGAGACAAAGAGTGCCCAGTCTGGTGAGATATATATAAATAATATTTTTGGACTATAATTATATATAACTATACATTTTAGCAAGAAAAAATCTTTCTAAAAAGTGTCTGCATCTTATAGACCGAAGGTCAGGAGGATCAAGCACTGCCGGACCCTCCTGACCGCTATAAGGGAGATTGGGTGATGCCCTGATATAGAGCTGCACCCGATCTCCCAGAGAGGAGAGCCTCCACACTGCATTCTCCTCTCCCGGGTGTCCTATGGGACCTGCAGTGATTTCAGAATCATTTGACTGATCACATGCTTCTTACATCACCACATACTGCTGAGAATGGGGACATGCTGCACTGGGACAGGGTAAGAAGAAGGGGAAAAGGGAAATAGGGGAATTGTGTGTGTGTGGCGGGGGTGGGGGGTGTGTTCTGTGTGTATAGCTGAGCTGTGTGTGTAACTGTATGGATGATGCAAAGCTGTGTGTGTAATTGTATGCATGATGCAGAGCTGTGTGTGTAACTGTATGGATGATGCAGAGCTGTGTGTGTAAATGTATGGATGTTGCAGAGCTGTGTGTGTAAATGTATGGATGTTGCAGAGCTGTGTGTGTAACTGTATGGATAATGCAGAATGTGTGTGTAACTGTATGGATGGTGCAGAGCTGTGTGTGTAACTATGGATGATGCAGAGCTGGGTGTGTAACTGTATGGATGATGCAGAGCTGTGTCTGAAACTGTATGGATGATGCAGATCTGTGTGTGTAACTGTATGGATGGAGCAGTTCTGTGTGTGTTGTGCTTTAGTGCGACTAACAGGGATATTTTAATTGGTGTTAAATATATTTTTTCTTTTTTGGAAGCCTAAATCTGTGGTGCGTCATATATATGGTGTATATATATATATATATATATATATATATATATATATACATATATATATGCTTGATAAAGGTGTAGCATTACACCGAAAAGTCGCCTTTCACCATTTCAAGGAGTTCTGCCTCTTCACTGAACATATATATATATATATATATATATATACAAAAACAAAAAATGGTAGCGGAACTCAGCTATAGGTAGAAAAGGTCGGGTGCACGTCCCAGAACACGGACAAAAGGTCCCTCCAAGATACACAGTTCAGAAAAATTGCAGCACTCTGTAAATTGTGTGAAAAAAAGGTACTCTTTTATTGCAATATGTGCCAAACAGCTACCTTTCGGCTCCTATGGCCTGGAGCCTTTCTCAAGCAAGGTGTACACACAATTGTGAAACATTTTATATCAAATACAAAGGAAGTGACATCATCTCAAAAAAATACATGAAATACAGTGTCAATAATAATGCATATTTCCATCTCATATATTACAATAAGGTGTTCAAATTCATATATATACAGCAGTGTAAAGTGAAATTGTGCATATACGCTAAAAATATGCATCAAGTGGTCACCATAACATTAGTTGGAGCTCCCTGTGTTAGCCTCGGCGTGCTGTGTAATCTGCTGCGAATGTGCAGGGACGCCTGGCTAATCTCTGTGTATGAAATTCTGGATATGTGGGAGATCATGTGATCGGGACAATGTTTGCGTCTGCGTACTCGCAACACTGATGCCTGTGACGCCATATTGTGTAAGGGAGAACTCACAATTCAAGTTCCGATATGTGAGTTTTTTACAACGGGACTATCTGTCAATTATAACTGCGCTGTTCACCAGAGACCACAGGCTCAAGTACCTGCACATTGACCTCCAACAACGGTGGCCCATTGTGCGGTTTGTTTCTGACCCCCGGGGTACCTTACTCTGGACTAAGTTGAGTAGGTGCCCATGTCCGGTCAGTTCCCTGTTCCTGCCACGGTCATGCAATATGAATATCTTGCACCCATAATGTGTCCCAAAATTATTCCCTATTATGGCAAAGGCAGATAAATAAATATGTATATTCCCACAGTTATGGCAAATATATACTGATCCATAGTGAAAGTGCAAAGGTTACTTCTTCAACATGAACGTGCATACGTGCGGTGATTATAATATCTATAACGAAAAGATATAAAAATAAGCCGGCTTGAAACATACAGTAAATATATATATACCAATAGTAAAATTAATAATTTTTACACCTCTGTTCTCGGACTTTGGTAGGTAAAAGATCCCACCACTCTCAGGGGAATGTCCATTCCTAAGCAATGTCTATAGTCCTGAATTCAATTTAAACCATTGGGTTTTAATGTACCCAGTCTATGTATCCACTCCAATTCTTTGCGAAGCAGGTTACGGATTCTGTCCCCACCTAATTAATCTGTGTGGTGGTATGTGATCAATTATCCATACCCTGAGTTGGAATTCTCTGTGTTTAGCTTCAAAGAAATGCTTAGAGACTGGTAGATCTAATCTTTTGTCCCTTATGGATTTTCTAGGCTTATACTCGAGTGTATATGGTAATAAATAAGTTTGTGTATAATGTATGTGCAACATCCCCCACCGGGGCCTAGCCGTTGGGGTGAGGCCTGGAGTCAGCCGGGGCCCGCGGTACCGGAGTGGCTGGCGGTTGCGGCCTAAGCACGCTATTGTCACGGTGCTTGGTACGGGGAACCGGAGGGCTGTCCTACAGCCTGGCAGGTCTCCAGCAGGGTGGTGTTGGCAAGAAAATGATATGGGAGCGGCTGCTATAGCGGATCTCCCTGGGGCAACCCTTTAGTGTCCGGAGTGTGAGTCTCTGGGTGCTGGACAGGGTGCCGGTGATGTAGGCAGGGGTAGTAGCAGGGACCAGACGGAGACAGAAGTTGAAGAAAACAACTTACAGTTCTTTATTTGAACCGCAGGAACCGCAGCAAACGTGCCTTTAACAAGTTGGTGGAGTACTGGAGAGGTATTTGGAGGGAGCCACAGGATGTAGTTCACCAGCCTGGATGTGGAGGGCAGGCTGGGAGGCAGCTGTGTCCTTAGAGGAGGCTTCAGCTCGGTCCTGGATCTCTTCAGGTATCACCCTTGAAGGTAGGATGATACCCCTTTCCTCACTACACTAGCTCTAGTCTTATCTTCCACTTCAGGCAGGGGCTAGGCTCTTCCTGCACTGGTCTGGTATGCTAGAGACTCTGAGCTGCTGCTCAGCTAACTACTCTCTGCTTGTGTCCTACAGACCCAGAGGGCCTGACTAGGACCGGGCTATTCTCCCTTCTGGGAGAGAGTGCTCTCCTCTCTCTCCTGAGAGAGACTTCTCTCTTTCTCCTCTAGAACATTCCTGGCCAGAGGTTTTATTACCTCCCTTTGGTCAGGTGGTGGCTGCTCCTCCAATTACCTCTCAGTGCACAAAGACAGGATGTAACACAGACATTGGTTGACATAATTACATCACAGATTAACATCTGCCTTGCCAGGCAGGATTAACCACTGCAATTTCCCCTTGATCCTATAAGGACCATGTAGTGTAATGTGGTGTTACCTACAGGTGGGACGTATTCGCAAGCACTACCTCGCCATTGCATCGGCGAGGGTGTTGCATATGTATTAGTGTATAAGTGTGTGAGTAGGAGTTTAAACGTGTGTTTATCAATGTGTGCATGAGGGTAGAACTTTGTGTGTATTGGAGTATATAAAAATATGTGAATTTACAAATATGTACCTATATATTTTTTTTTGAGTTGGTAGGGCGCCCCATGCAGAAATCTGCTATGGGGCCCAGCAGCTCCTAGTTACGCCCCTGCTCTAAGCCTGACTCCTCTCTGATGATGCCGGTAGTTTAGTGGGGCAAAACTAGGTAACAGGTTTTTTTTTAATTCTGTGAAAAAATTCCTGTACACACTTTTTATTTCATGCAGTGCTCATCTCCATGCTGAGACTACATTTCCCATAAAGGCATGCACAGGGGGCTGTGTGTAGAATGCTAATGTAGTGCAATACAGAAAGTAAACGGTCAGGCAAGGTCAGACAGGTCCAGGTAATGGGAGATTCCATTAGTAGGGGAACAGAAAGGGCAAGCTGTTTTAAAGACTGTGCATACTAAACAGTGTGTTGTTTGCCGGGTTTGGCAAGTTGCGGATTCGGGTTGACGGATTACTGGGAGGGCTGGTGCAGATCCAGCGGTCATGGTCCATAATGACAAAGAGTTTGGTGGAAGGTCCTTACAAATGATTTTAGGGTCTTGGGCCATAAGCTCAGGACAAGGACCTCAAAGGTAGTTTTCTCTGAAATACTGCCTGTACCACGTGCCACACCAGAAAGGCAGCGGGAGATCAGGGAGGTAAATAAGTGGCTCAAAAGTTGGTGTAGGAAGGAGGAGTTTGGATTCATGGAGAACTGGGCTGACTTTGCTGTCGGCTAGAGGCCAGAAGCCTCACAAACAAAATGGAGGAACTGGAACTCTTAATATTGGGAACAAATATGATATAGTGGGTACCAGCGAGACATGGCTGGACAGTAGCTATGACTGGGCTGTTAGAAAAGATCATATAAATAAAAAGGGGCAGGGGTTTGTTTATATGTTAAACAAACCTCCTGAAACAGTCCCTATGGGTGGAGATAAGTGGAGGCTAAAAAGAATAATAAAATATTACTAGGGGTTTGTTATAAGGCTCCAAATATAATGGAGACAGCAGAGGAAATGCTGATAAGTCAAATGGATGCGACTTCAAAGCATGGTGAAATACTTATCATGGGGGACTTCATTTACCCCGACTGGGGTGGAAACCTGCAGGCCCTTTGAGGTAGTAGGTTTTTTGTCGACAACAAATAACAATTACCTGTCGCAATTAGTCCTGGAGCCAACAAGAGGGGGGGGGGCACTGCTCTTATCTTTACCAATAGACCTGACAGGGTATCAAAATAACATGTTGGGGGAATATTGACCACAACATCATTGATTGTATATTATGCTTTACTAACATGGTTAGTAGAGGGGAAACAAACAGTTGAGGGAAGACTTTAACTGAGGACCTGAGATGAGGCATTACAGGATTATAGAGGGAAAAATAAATTCTGTAAGACTGAGAGAAATATTGTCAGGGAGAGTAAAAATGATTCCAAATTATTTTTCAAGTATATAAATGATAAGAAACTAAAAATGAAGAATGTGGGACCTCTGAAGAATAACCTGGGGGTCATGGTAGAAGGAGATGAGGAAAGGGCCAGTCTACTGAATGTCGCCTTTTCAACTGTCTTAATCCAGGAAAATGCCAAGGTTGGAAGACATGATGAGCATTATGTAAATTCTCTTTGGAATGTCAACCGTCTAAAACAGTAAGAGGTACAGCGCCACCTTGCAACCACTAAAAAAGACAAATCACCAGGCCCCTATGGTATAAGCCGACCCGAGTATAAGCCGAGACCCCTCATTTTAATACGAAATACTGGAAAAACCTATTGATTTGAGTATAAGCGGTATGGCTACCGCATGAAGTACCAGGGCCAGGAAGGTCACATGACCAGCTAGCTTAGCAGAAAATTGTCACAGAATTTACGCACAAGAAAGTTAACCTAAAGTGATTTCCATGTTATACAAATACACCAGTCTTGTTAGCGAGAGAATCCCTTTAAGCTTATCTTCTGAGCTTCTGTATCTGTCATGTGTGATACAGTTTGTGTGGGATGTGTCTCAGTCCATATGTGAATACTTTATTCCTTCCAGTTAAGCTGCTCATCTCCTTGCAGAGAATTGTGAATGGCAGTCGGGATAAGAGTGTGTAGAAATCCCATGCTTTAATCTGTTGTTCAGATAGATACATCTGCCAGGGCCTGAGACTGTGTGTGTCTGCACTAGCAAAATGATCATCTAGAAAGTTAGCAATCTGCTCTCGGAATCGCTCCGTTGTGTTTATCCTCATTAATGCAGTCAGGACAATATAGCAGTTTGACGTTTTAGACAGAACTGATTATCTGAATGACATTAACTCCTTTCATGCAGATTTGATCCTCTCGGCTCAGTAATGTATTCAGTTGCAGTCATATAACACAGCTCTGTGTGCCCACAATAGACATCATTTCAGACTCAGAGGCTACTTTATTTGTTTGTATAAGCAGATAGACACTTTCTTCTCTCCATATTGCTAACTATATTTTCTCCATATTGCCAACTATTAAGATACTTACGGAGATTGGACTACACTATGTTATTGTGTATGTTATGTTCTTTATTGTTATAGAATAGTGTCCCTTGTGGTGAAGATAGGGAATGCAACCACACTGATTCAGCAAGACAAGGATATACAAGGGACACTCCAGCCAAATCGAAAGTTTACCTTGTGATTTTTAATGCTATTCCATGAATAACTTTCACTCCTGTTTCTTTTTTGGTGTCTGTCTCTCTGTCTATGTATCTGTCACATTTTATGTACTTTGCAAAGTGGTTACTAACTTTATAAGTGTCTTTGTATCAATTAATTGTAAAAGTGGATTTAAATAGCTTTTCGTCACTACTCGGGGGCCTATTATGTATCGGCCCTTCCTAAATAAAACTTCTTAGGAATTCCACCTTGCTAGCAAAATGGACAATAGCTAAGGAGTGAGTCAAAACAGTTAGATCTCCCCTCTCTGGCAGAAAGAGGATTGCAAACTACATACAGAATCTGTAGAGAGCAAAACTGCTGGAAAATGAAGACTACAAGTACAAATAGTGGTCTAGTAATATATTCTAAGTTTATTAAAAGGTTAGGTAAGCTACAAAAGCTTTACACTTTTGTTAAAATTGCTACAATAGAAACTCCAACTCAATGTATTAAGTAGAAGGAATTTATAGTGGGAAGTCAATAATTCTCTAAAACAAGAGTCACCAATGCACTATAAAGGATCCAAATTTTCCAGGAAATATCAATTGCATCACTTGTTATAGAATTCCTACTTTGTGTGAAGGGGTTGTCCACTTTCAGAAAATAATGGGTATTGTTTGTGTAATGAAAACTTATACAATTTTCCAATATACTTTCTGTATCAATTCCTTATGATTTTCTAGATCTACTTGCTGTCCTTCTATAAAAAGCTTTTATGTTTACTTCCTGCGGTCAGAAACCTGCCCAAGCTGTGCAACTATGTGCCATCACATGACCATGGACGGGTTTCTGTCAACTGGAAGTAAACACTGAAACTTCCTATGCTAGGGTAACAGGTAGAAATCTAGAAAAACCTTGAGCAATTGATACAGAAAGTATATTGGAAAATCATATAACATTTCAATACACAAATTATATTAATAATTTGCTGAAAGGTGACAATCCATTTAATGACTTGACCATGAAAGATAATCGCATCCAATTATCCTAACTTTTAGGGGATCTTTTCTGAAGGTTCCTGTCTTTTTCCTTAATGACTAGTGCTCCTATAATAAGAACTATTGTGATGCCTGTTGTATTGATGGTAAATTCACTCATGTAAAGTATGGCAGTGATTTGCATTATAAAATGTTAAAAAATGCGCACACTAATCCCATAACAAGTGCCATATTTAGATGCAAACTGTGTGAGCTCCAGAGATTCCACAGTCGCTGCCGAAACGAGACTTGTCATCCCAGCGAGCCCTCTGTGTGAGTGGTGTGTGCTGGGCAGCAGCTAATAAGCTTGTATTACATACAGGGACGACACTGCAGTACTTGTGTTTTATTCATACTCCTATCCTTGTCCATTATTCTCTGGGGAATGTCAACCCTCCTTATAAATAATTCAGAAGCTGGAGCCTGTGTGTTCAGAGGGGATCTTGCCCTTTATCCCACAGAGTCCTGGTGTATGACGCAGTTGGCTGGGACAGGATAAGGAAAGGGTTACTAAACATTGTCTTTATTCTTTCTTCATGTATTTATCATGAGGTTGTTGCTTCAAAATTACGGTACATGCACTGTATGGTGTCCCACATCTTAAAGGAAATCTACCATCAAAACCAAGCACTACAAACCAGGGGCACTTACTCATAGATCCAGGCACATGCCTGTGATAATA
This sequence comes from Engystomops pustulosus, assembly GCF_040894005.1. Lineage (NCBI taxonomy): Eukaryota > Metazoa > Chordata > Amphibia > Anura > Leptodactylidae > Engystomops > Engystomops pustulosus. The sequence continues at coordinate 120,519,708 of NC_092416.1, forward strand.
TTCCTATATTTGTTATACATGGCCTCCTTCAGGGGTCTAACTACAGTGGTAGCAGTCATAGCAGCCATTATGGGGCCCGCAGTGTCAGGGTGTCCCATCATCCAACCTGACACCAAAGAATGGAGGATGTGAACCATTTTATATATGTATTATGCTGCACATTGTACAGCTTATGTATATAAAATATATGTGATGTAAATATGCTGTATATGTGTGTGTATCAGTGTATATGGTGTAAATATACTGTATGTGCAGGATCGGACTGGCCCTCCGGTATACTGGTGAAATCACAGGGGGGCCCCGATCCTCTTGGCTGCGCCCTGGACTCCTTCTACTGACAGCAGGCCCACACACAACTGTCAGACTTCACCTACTGGAGTGTGGAGTCCTAATGTACAGCCAGGGGCGGATTGGGAAAAAAAAGTGGCCCTGGAAATTTTTTTAAAGTGGCCCTATATTTTAGGCGGGGCCAGCCAAGCTGGGCGTGGTCGACACGGGTGGGCGGGGTCAATAAGTCATCGGTGGAAGATTAGCAAAATAGCAGTAAGTAAAGTTATGATAAAAACTGGATGACAACATCATGGATTAGACATCATTGCCTTAATGAGATCAAGGCAGTCCCCGGTTTACATACAAGATAGGTTTGTTCTTAAGTTGAATTTGTATGTAAGTCAAAACTGTATATCTTATAAATTGTATATACAGACAAAAAAAATTTTTTGGCCCAAGTGACAATTGTAGTTTCAACATTTTTTGCTGTAATGGGACCAAGGATTATCAATAAATCTTCATTACAGACACCTTATAGGTGAGCATTGCAGCCTTGGACTATAGTAACATCCAGAGAGCTTCAGCAGAGGTCACAGGGGGCAGAGGGGTCCGTCTGTAACTAGGGGTTAAAATATACTCATAATCTGTACAGTGCAAGTGCCCATCAGTCCCAAGCCCAGGGGCTTTGCTAGCTTTGTAAAAGATTTGGGGCACAGGCCCCAATGTATAACTACCAAATTCTCAGTATTGTACTCTAACCTACAAGCTCTACCCCCATTTTACCCATTTTAGTGCCCCAACAATTAATGGAGTATCCTCATGCACATGTAATCTTTCCACAGGACCAGTACCTATCAGGAAAAAGAGAACCCCCACTTTTCCCCTACTCTATGTTGTGGAGAATGGAGAGTCTATGGGTGCGCCATAATCACAGTATAGACTGTGATTTTTAGCACTCCCATAGACCCAAATAGGGAACAAATCCCACACCTTAAAGGGGTTTTCTCATGAACAAAAGTTAGGCCCTATCCACAGGTCTTTCATGCAAATTTCATGCATAAATCTGTGAGAACATACAGGAAAGATCGCATCATCTACATTACTTTTTCAAAATTACATTCACTTTACTCCTACTCTATTACGCTGCAGATTTTGCACACCGAAATCTGTTTGTAAAATCTGCAGGGAATCTGCAATTTGTGCAGATAGCCTTACTACTGACCCATCTGATCACACCTCTAACACCTGCCGGCCCCACTGCTCACCCCTTCGCTCACACCTGACCCCTCCCCTAACAACTCCTGAACCATCCCCTCACACCTGACCCCTCCTGAACCATCCCCTCACACCTGACCCCTCTCCTAACACCTCCTGAAGCTTCTCCTCACACCTGACCCCTCTCCTAACACCTCCTGAAGCTTCTCCTCACACCTGACCCCTCTCCTAACACCACCTGAACCATCTCCTCACACCTGACCCCTCCTGAACCATCCCCTCACACCTGACCCCTCCTGAACCATCCCCTCACACCTGACCCCTCTCCTAACACCTCCTGAAGCTTCTCCTCACACCTGACCCCTCTCCTAACACCACCTGAACCATCTCCTCACACCTGACCCCTCCTGAACCATCCCCTCACACCTGACCCCTCTCCTAACACCTCCTGAAGCTTCTCCTCACACCTGACCCCTCTCCTAACACCACCTGAACCATCTCCTCACACCTGACCCCTCCTGAACCATCCCCTCACACCTGACCCCTCTCCTAACACCTCCTGAAGCTTCTCCTCACACCTGACCCCTCTCCTAACAACTCCTGAACCATCCCCTCACACCTGACCCCTCCTGAACCATCCCCTCACACCTGACCCCTCTCCTAACACCTCCTGAAGCTTCTCCTCACACCTGACCCCTCTCCTAACACCACCTGAACCATCCTCTCACACCTGACGCCTCCTGAACCATCCCCTCACACCTGACCCATCTCCTAACACCTCCTGAAGCTTTTCCTCACACCTGACCCCTCTGAACCCTCTTTGGTTTTACCTTTCCAGGGTCCCTCATGTGCTGGCTCTTATTCTTAGCTCCACCCACTACTTCCGGTCCGGACATCTTCTGATTCCCCGTTCTGCTCCTCCAGGGCTGTAGTTCCCTATTCTCAGTTGACCCAGACTCCGGGGGCGGGCCCAGCTGTAAGCACACCCCTCTCTCCTCACCACCAATCACACCAGGAGCAGCACGATCCTGCTGAGCTCACAGCCTCTGCATGGCCCTTGTAGCGGTGCAGGGAGTCCTCAGCTAGCTGGCACTGGCACTGGCACAAGCTCCCACTCGTGCGCAGCACAAGGGTAGGATGAGGTCTGTGCGTGCCAGTGGGGACTGCTTCATGTTCCGCACGCTGCACACCAGCCTGCGCTGTACAGCAGTAGCGTGTGGAGCAGATATCACAGTGTCAGTGTACTGTGGACACTTGTCGGCCCGGCACCGATCAGCAGCCTCGTAGCACCAGCGCTGCGCTGCCTGCTAGTGCAGTGCCTCACCTGCGGTCGGCCCGACCAGCCTCAGACCGGCCCCAGACCAGCCCGGACCTGTCGGCCCACCGGGAACGGCCCCGGTGGGTTCAATGGCCAGTCCGCCCCTGTGTACAGCACATTCATCTGGATACAGCCTGGAGTCTCTTATATTCCTCTAGCACTCAAGGAGTGAGAGTTGTGAGCAGTTTCTCCTGACTGCCAGAGCGCTGAGGGAAGATAAGAGACTCCAGGCTTGGCTTCTTAGCTGTGCCTCCACCTCAGCACTGAGTGGAGGCAGGAGTAAGTGGGACCGGAAGGCTGAGCTGTCCTGGGGCGCTCCAGCTTCAGAGCTGCAGTGTGCAGCCTGTATTGGGGGCCAGGATGCAGGAATTACTATTAAAATAGAAATGTGCTACTTCACATTACATGTAGCACACTTTCCTCAAGGTTGTAACAACTACTGGGTTAGTGCAGAAGACAGCAAGGAGGGGCAGGGCTCCCTGCACAGCATTCAGTACAGCACAAGAAGATGCAGTGTATAGCAGTGGTGGCGAACCTATGGCACGGGTCCAGAGGTGGCACTCGGAGCCCTGTCTGTGGGCACCCAGGCCATCACCAAAGAGGACACAAGGAATCTTCATGGATTCCCAGACAGCCCAGGACTTTCTGCGCTCAGTGCTGTCTTAAAGCGACAGTACTGCCTATGACTGGATAGCAGAAAAGGGTCAAAAAATAAAAATAAATATATCCGCACTGGCAACTGTTAAAAGTTAGAAAGTTCTTCCAATTTTTATCAGCATCTTGTTAAAAGTGACATCACAAAAAGAAAAGGGGAAGGGGGAGTCTGGTAACGTGTTTCGGACAAAAAGTGTCCTTAGTCATACCATGACTAAGTCATGACTAAGGACACTTTTTGATCCGGACCAAGCGGAAACCTTATCCAGCACGGCTTTGACTCAAAGCGTCCCCAAACGTCTTTTTTGCTTACTGACTATGACTACTTGAGGAATGGGAAGGTGTGGGCAGATCTGGATGATCATTGTAGCTTCAGCTCCAGGCACGAAAATTCTTCCTATTCAGGGGAACCTGAATTTGTTACCGCTTCTTTCTACTGTATTGGTGTTCTTAGGATACTGATACGATTGAAATCTATAACAGAGAAGGGAGCAAGAAGTTTACTGCTTAAATTATAATTAAATGTTGACACTTTGGGATAAATAAGTGGGTTTGGTTGTAGTCTGGGCACTCCGTGTCTAAAAGGTTCGCCATCACTGGCCTACAGCATGTGCAGTGTCCTGTCCTCCTCCTCATATACAGCTTGTTATAGGCTGTTTCTTCCATATGCTCCAGTCTCTATGTGATCTGTCTGTGATACTGTATATATACTCAAGTATAAACCAGGTTTTTCAGCACAATTTTTGGGCTGAAAATTCCCCACTCGGCTTATACTCATTATATAAAAAAAAATAACTCACCATTCCAACGCCTGGGGCAGCTCCTCTTCTATCTTCATGGGCACCGGCTCAAGGTCAGCGGCAGATCATCACAGCGACATCACAGTTGTGGCCGGGTTGGGCGCATGGAGCGGTCGTTGAGCTGGAGCCGGCGCCCTTGAAGAAAGAAGAGGAGCTGCCCGGGGGTCGGAATGGTACTCAGTTTATTTTATTATGAGCTGGGCAAACTGGGGGCTTGCAGATTATATACTACACTGGCCCGCTGGCAGGCTATATACTAAAGGGGGCTGGCTGGCAGGCTATATACTACACAGGGCTGGCAGGCAGGCTTTATACCACACTGGGCTGGCTGGCAGGCTCTACACTAAAGGGGGCTAGTTATGCTACTGGGGGCTTGCTGGCTAAATGCTGTGGGGCAGGGGGTAGTTGTATACTGGGAGGCAGGGGGCTGGCTTGCTATATACTGGGATGTGTGACCAATGCATTTCCCACCCTCAGCTTATACTCAAGTCAATAGGTTTCCCCAGTTTGTGGTGGTAAAATTAGGGTTCTTAGCTTATACTCTAGTTATATATGGTACATTTTTATGGGTCCACAAAAAAATTTGGATGCTACCTGTGCAATATCCTCAAAAAATACAAAACAAACACAAACTTGTGTGTGCATGTAGCCTCAAAGTGAAAAATTGTAAGGCAAAGAGTAAAATATATAAACGGACTAAAACAGGGGTTTTCAGGAACACTGGAAACCCCATGGGAGCTCAGACAGGTATAGTGAAAACAAACATATTTAGCTAGTTTCAGACAACGACGTTGCTCAGGTCTTTAAAGGGCATCTACCATTAGGATGAAGAAATGTGTGCAAATGACCCTGAGGGGCTCCAGGCTCCATAGGTGTTATTGGAGCCTTGAGCTCCTCTGGCTCATTTGCATGCAGTCTTTCATCCTGTTGATAGATGTCCTTTAAGCCTTGTACCTGTTCAAAAGCCACGAGGAAGGGTGGGGGGTTGTCACAAAGCCCACTTCAACCAATGAGTGACCCCCATGGACTATAAGAAGTCTTACCATCAAAGGAGGTCACTCATTTGCTGAACCCCAGCCTGGCACTGTCAATCAGACAAGAGATTAAAACACCTTTTAAATAGCTCTTATTTTTACTGCATCCGGCGTACTACAACCAGAGACAATCTGGCTGATTAACATTGCATTTTATGTGGGAATTTGAAGCCAGTTAACCTGATTTTTATAATATACAATATTCCCATGTAGCAGTAGGTGGGCCTTTAGGATCAACTTCACTGGTGGGCCCTAGGACCCCCAGTCCGACCCTGTGTATGTGTGTATATACGCTGCATGTCTGTATATGGCACTGTATGTGTGTGTATATACTCTATGGGGCACATTTACTAAGGGCTTTGCTGCACACTTTAGTTGCACGTTCTTCTAGGCTAAAACGGCTTGTACAGATATTTTAAAAGTGTCTGCACCGCTATTGTGTCGCACACGATCCTTTTGTGATGCAGCTGTGCTGGCTTCCATGCAACACAAATTAGGGGCGTCCGCCAGACTGATTCGGACCGAGCGCCGTGTTTTACTTGCAAATTGTGTCGTACGCCCTCTGTTAAAGGTGCACCGCAAAAAAAGATGCTGAAGCAGTGCGGGGAAGCGACAGATTCATGATTTCGGGGGCACAATCTTAGTGAAATACCGTATGCAGCATTATACCGAATTTCTAAGTAAATGTGCCCCTATAGGTGTGCTTGTGTGTATAGAGTGTATAAATGTGTGTGAGTGAAGAACTGTATGTTAATGTATATAAGTATAAAAAATGCTTGTATAAGTATGAGTGTAACATGTATATTTTTAAGCAGAAACGGGGCCCCATTCAGAAGTCTGCTATGGGGCCATGCCTCTCCTAGTTACACCCCTGGCCTCCTTCCTTCCAAAATCAACTTTTAAAATTATGCTAATGAACCAAAAGGGCTTCTGGTGAACGTTACCAGAGATCATTCATGCTACAGCTTCACAGGTCACAACTCCATAGCCTAATACCCTTTTTCACATAAGTTCTGCGCATGTTTTTGACGTGCAGAACTTGCATTGCACTCTGACTTGCAAGTCATGTGCGTGAAAAACGCACCACACAAGTCTATTGAGACAATTAAAAAATGCATTGCACTCTAAGACAGAGTTTATTTGCGTTTATTTACAAAATAAAACCAAAAATGATTAATTTTTTTGAAAATTTTTTGAAAATTTTAAATCATTGCGTTTTCAGGCAGATAGATTTACCACCTAAATAAGTTGGTGAATAAAATTTCCCATTTCTCTACTTTACATTTTCATAGTTTTTGAAATGTCTGGATTATTTATTTTGATGTCACGCACCTTAGAAATCAAGTAACGGTTTTCTGTATTTTCGGAATTGACTATTTTGGGGATAAATTTTGAATGAACTTTTAAATATTTAGCATTAAAACCCCCATATAATGAACCCATTTTCAAATCTGCCCCCCCTTCAAATTATCAGAAACAGCTTTTAGGAAGATTGTGAACCCCTTGAGATCTTAATAGTAATTGAATGAAAATGGAGGTGAAATTTAGAATGGTCAAATTTTGTCGGTTATAAGTTCATTTAGCCCTAAAATTTACACATTTCCAAAAGATAAAAAGAGAAGAATTTGTTACAATTTGTTATGCAATTTCTCCTGAGTACAGAGATTTTGGGGTTGGTATCCCCTATTGTTGAAAATTTAGGAACTTTTTTTGAGGGCAGGAGTAGAAAAGCATCAATTCTGTACTGTTTTTTTAACTTTTTTTTTTTGGTGTTCACTGTATAGCCTAATAATCATGCTTATCATCTGTATTCTATGGGTCGATGCGATTACGGCATACCCTACATGAATTTTATTTTACTAAATTTGCCAAATAAAACCCTAATATGGGGAAAAATCTATCATTTTTGCATCGCCGTCTTCCAAGTGGCATAACATTTTTACTTTTTTGGCTACGGAGCTGGTTGATGGCCTGTTTTTTGCAGGACATGTACTGTATATACTCGTGTATAAGCTGAGTTTTTCAGCTCAAAAAATGTGCTGAAAAACGTCCTCTCGGCTTATACACAAGTCTATTACAAAAAAAAAAAATACCCACTTAAAAAAAATAAACTTAAATACTCACCCTCCGATGTCAGCGCGGCTCCCGATGACCCCGATGTCTTCTTTCTTCTCCGCGGCTCCTCTTCTCTCTTCTTTCTTCTGTCATGGACGCGGCCATGTTTTTTTTCGTGGCCACGCATACTATGACGTCAGCAGCGGCCATGTCATAGTATGCGCATGCTAGAAGAAAACATTGCCACGTCCATGCCTGAAGAGAGAAGAGGAGCCGCGGAGAAGAAAGAGGACGGAACACGCTGACATCGGGGTCATCGGGGAGCCGCGCTGACATCGGAGGGTGAGTATTTAAGTTTATTTTTTTAAGAGCCGTGGGGGCAGGCTGTATACTACTGGGGACAGGCTGTATACTACTGGGGACAGGCTGTATACTAGAACCAAATGAACCCCTACACTCCTTCACAGATCATATATGCCTCTCCAACTATATACTCAAGAATACCAAAAAGAACCAGAGCAGCAAAAAACACTAATTTGTTTAAAATAATACTCTTTATTGAAAGTAAATACACAAATTCGACATATATATCCCTCAAGTGGGAAGGTATAAATACAGGCAGTCCCCGGTTACATACAAGATAGGGTCTGTAGGTTTGTTCTTGAGTTGAATTTGTTTGTAAGTCGGAACTGTATATTTTATCATTGTAATCCCAGCCAGAACTTTTTTGGTCTCTGTGACAATTGGATTTTAAAAATGTTGGGTTGTCATAAGAACCAGGAGTAACAATAAATCTTCACTGCAGACACCTGTGATAACTGTTATAGCTGTTTATTGTAGCCTAGGACTAAAGCACAATAAATTACCAATATCCAGTGGTCCGTTTGTAACTAGGGGTCGTATGTAAGTCGAGTGTTCTTAAGTAGGGGACCGCCTGTACAATATATGGGGGACTCAAGTAGCCCCAGATGAAAAAATAGGGCAGCACAGGAGACCAATGGCTACCCCTATTAGCCCAGGGTCCTAATAGTATTGTTGACAGTATTAGCAATGCAGTTAAATGTTAGACCAAAATAAGAAGGGGATAAAGTGGCAGTAGTGCAGTAAAGGTAAACCATACACAAAACTGGAGGTACCATCCAGTATTCAAAAATTCATATTGCTATTGCACACTTACCCGCAAACATGGTAAACTGACACTGGGCAGATCAAGGGAAAGCCAAAGGGTACACCCTGACGCACGTTTCGCACTAATGCTTCGTCTGACATTTTATAGTTGCCCGTGGCGTCTCTGCATGAAGACGCGCCCACCACGTGACGCGCGTCTGCCCTGAGGTCGCGCACCGGAAACGCGTCACCAGGAAACGCTACCCCAGATCACATGATCGGAGAGGCGTCACCATCAAGACGCGTCCTGTGGCTGTGTACTTCCCCATGCACGCGCATGGGCGCGTCAACAGAATATCGCCATATGGTAAGTATCTAGAGATTTTTTCTCACAATATATTAAACACAGAGGTTGACACACAATATTAAAAACCAAAATCAACGGACCGCTCACATATAATGTGGACATTAACCCCTTAACGACTTGGCCTTTTTTAGTTTTTTCACTTCCATTTTTCACTCACCAACTTCAAAAATCTATAACTTTTTTATTTTTCCACATAAAGAGCTGTGTTATGGCTTATTTTCTGCGTAACAAATTGCACTTCATAGTGACGGTATTTAATATTCTATGGCGTGTACTGGGAAGTGGGAAAAATATTCCAAATGCAGTGAAAATGGTGAAAAACCACATTTGTGACGTTTTCTTGTGGGCTTGGATTTTACAGCTTTCACTCTGCGTCCCAAATGACATGTCTACTTTATTCTTTGGGTCGGTACAATCATGTGGATACCAAATTTGTATAGGTTTTATAATGTTTTCATACATTTAAAAAAATTAAAACCTCCTGTACAAAATATTTTTTTTTTATTTTGCCATCTTCTGGGGCCAATAACTTTTTCATACTTTGGTGTACGGAGCTGTGGATAGTGTCATTTTTTGCGAATTTTGATGGCGTTTTCATTACTATAATTTTTGGGACTGTGCGACCTTTTGATCACTTTTTATAAATTTTTTTATATTTTTCAAAATGGCAAAAAATGCCATTTTCGACTTTGGACGCTATTTTCCGTTACGGGGTTAAACGTAGTGAAAAAACATTATCATATTTTGATCGATCGGGCATTTTCGGACACGGCGATACCTAATGTGTTTATGATCTTTACTGTTTATTTATTTTTATATCAGTTCTAGGGAAAGGGGGGTGATTTGAATTTTTAGGTTTTTTTATTATAATTTTTTTTTTTAAAACTTTTTTTCATTTTTACTTTTACTATTTTTCAGACTCCCTAGGGTACTCTAACCCTAGGTAGTCTGATCGATCCTATCATATACTGCCATACTACAGTATGGCAGTATATGTGGATTTTACTCCCCATGCATTACAATGTGCAATTAGCACATTGTAATCCATGGGTTAAAACGAAGTAGCCTCGGGTATTCGGAACACCCGAGGTTACCATGGCGACGGATCGCCGCTCCCCGTGACATCATCGGGGAGCAGCGATCCACAACAAGATGGCGGCGCCATGCGAGGTGAGATCGCGGGTGTTACCGGTAAGCCTTTGCTGCAATATGCAGCAAAGACTTACCGGCTATGGAGAGGGCTCGGCCCGCGAGCCCTCTCCATGCACCGGGACCCGGCGCGCGCCGTACTAGTACGGCGCGTGTCGGGAAGGGGTTAAGTATAACATAGTCTATAACAATGATGGTCATTAAGTGTAAACATAGTCTATAAAATTGATAATCTACCAGAATAATCTATACCCGTACAACCTCTAAAACCTTTTTCGATCTACAAACATGCACATTATATATCAAAAAGAGTAAACAAATATCCAACATTGAACCTCCATAACCCATGAAGCAATGCACATACATCTACATTAACATGTATAGAGTGTAGAATGTGAAATGGATACAGGGATGTAGAAATGTATGCGCTGGAAGTTATACCACCTGACAACCTGAGTGCTGCATGCCTAAATGTAAAAATAGCAAAACTCCGCCATAACGGCAGTAAAGTGCTCATGTCAAAATGTCATGTCAAATACAATATTATCCTACATGAAAAGGATAGGTGAGGAAAAGTGTGAAAAATGTGTGAAGATGAAGTGTAGGGGAAATTCAAATAACATTAAAAATGTCGGGGTGATGAGGATAGCTGGGTATAATTAAATATCCAGAACCACCCACTGATAATCAGCATAATCTGCATAATCACAACATGTGTATACAATGCAATATAAAAATATGTATAATGAAGCAATAAAAAGATACCAGAAGGTGATGACAAAACAAAAAAAATACATAATATATGTGAAAAGCAATTAAAGAAAACACTACAACACAAAAACCCACACATAACTTGTGAAAGTGCTATAGCACCCAGGTGGACCAATTCATATAGGTCTTCCTATTGCTAATTCATGGGGAATGTAACGTCTTGAGGCTTGATTGGTTAGAAGAGATTCAGGTACCAAGGAACTGTCAAAGATGTATATACCTATCCACATAGTTTGTCTGTAAGGGGTCCGAAGAAAGAAAGATAAGATAAATCAGACACAACACCAAAAAACAATTAATCTAAAAACAACCTCTGTGTTTAATATATTGGGAGAAAATATCTCTAGATGCTTACCATATGGCGATATTCTGTTGACGCCTCTCCGATCATGTGATCTCGGGTGGCGTTTCCTGGTGACGCGTTTCCGGTGCGCGACCTCAGGGCACGTGCGCGTCACGTGGTGGCGCGCGTCTACATGCAGAGAAGCCGCGGGCAACTATAAAATGTCAGACACAGCACTATGTCATCACCTCCTATCGAAGCATTAGTGCGAAACGTGCGTCGGGGTGTACCCTTTGGCTTTCCCTTGATCTGCCCAAGTGTCAGTTTACCATGTTTGCGGGTAAGTGTGCAATAGCAATATGAATTTTTGAATACTGGATGGTACCTCCAGTTTTGTGTATGGTTTACCTTTACTGCACTACTGCCACTTTATCCCCTTCTTATTTTGGTCTCACATTTGACTGCATTGCTAATACTGTCAACAATACTATTAGGACCCTGGGCTAACAGGGGTAGCCATTGGTCTCCTGTGCTGCCCTATCATCTGGGGCTACTTTTGTCCTCCATATATTGTATTTATACCTTCCCACTTGAGGGATATGCAACATCCCCCACCGGGGCCTAGCCTTTTCTCGGGGCCTGGAGTCAGCCGGGGCCCGCAGTACCTGAGTGGCTGGCAGTTGCGGCCTAGGCATGCTAGTGTCACGGTGCTTGGTAGGGGGGAACCGGAGGGCTGTCCTACAGCCTCGCAGGTCTCCAGCAGGGTGGTGTTGGCAAGAAATGATGAGGGAGAGGCTGCTATAGTGGATCTCCCTGGGGGCAACCCTTTGGTCTCTAGAGGATGAGTCTCTGTGTGGTGGACAGGGTGCCTGTGATGAGGGCAGCTGTAGTAGCAGGGACCAGACGGAGGCAGAGGTTGAACAGAAACACTTACAGTTCTTTATTGGAACCGACAGGAACATCAGCAACGTGCCTTTAACAAGATGGTGGAGTACTGGAGAGTATTTGGAGGGAGCCACAGGATGTAGATCACCAGCCTGGATGCAATGGCAGGCTGGGAGGCAGCTGTGTCCTAATAGGATGCTTCAGCTTGATCCTGGATGTCTTCAGGTATCACCCTTGAAGGTAGGATGATACCCCTTTCCTCACTACCTAGCTATTAGCTCCACTTCAGGCAGGGGCTAGGCTCTTCCTGCTCTGATCTGGTGGGCTAGCTGTACAGACTCCGAAGAGTCTGTACTGGAGAGACTCCAGTCTGCTTCTGAGCTACTGCTCAGCTAACTGCTCTCTAGAATATTCTTGGCCAGGGGTTTTATTATCTCCCCTTGGTCAGGTGGTGGCTGCTCCTCCAATTACCTCTCAGCTCACAGAGACAGGATGTAACACAGATCATTGGATACTAGACTCTTACATCATACACAGATTAACTTCTGCCTTGCCAGGCAGGATTAACCACTGCAATGTCCCCTGTGTGATGTGGTGACATGCTATGGGGCTTATTCGCAAGCACTCCTTCGCCATTGCATCACGAGGGTGTTGCATACCCCCGGGGCAATTGAAAGAGCCGCCCTCGGCTCGACTACAGATGGTTTGGGGCGCAGAGGGGGCTAAGGGCACTTCTGGGAAGTGCAGGCTATGTGAGGTGTAGGGACAAACTGCCCATGGTCCTGGAGACAGGCACCTGGGTTGGTGTCGGACTAAGACAAAACATGTAAGTGCTTGACAGTTGGTCGCTGACGCCATTAAACCGAACTGTACAGTAGGAAAGGTGTGGTGTCATGTCCTGTAATCCACTCCTTGCACCAAGGCCTGTATATTTGTTATATCAACGCTTCTTCCCTGGCGGCAATTATATAATGTATATATCTGCATTGCGTTAGCATATGCGACACGAGTACCTCCTGACTGGCATCCTTACCCATGTATGGGTGGCATCCAGGTGCTATCTTTGTAACACCCCCGGTCCCCTAAAGACCCGCAGTTTACGGACTACCCCCATGTGCAAACCTCGGGTTGAGGGATCAGGTAGCGGTCAGTGTTTTACACAAAAAGACGGTCCGACACAGCCACACTACAACCTGAAAAGCCTATGAAAGGGTTAATGCAGACTACTGGCATGTATGACAGTGTGCAAACATTTCGGTAAATTCACATTGGCTTAGGAGCCCAATGGGTACACATCTTAAACGTTACAAACGTTACAGAGGTAGGCTACTCAGGGTAGCAAGATAAATGTCTCTTTTCCTGCAAAGGAAAGGCATAAAAAGGTGCAAGCATAATGTCCGTACCTAAAAGGAAAGGCATTAAGTGCAAAATAATAGTCAATAGACATAGCAACTTTTCCCTGGTAGTATCTGGCAAAAGTCTCACAGAAGGTCTCTAATGACAAAGTCCATCTTCTGGGTACAGCCCTTGATGTGGGGGAAAAGTGCAATAGAAGAAGCAAAGGGTCTCCTCTATGTGTAGAGGGACAGAGTCCTTTGGTAGGAATCTCTGCTGTGGCAGAGGGAGGGTGCTATCATAGCACATGACAGTGTATAATCTCTCGACTGAGATAAATAAGGGTGAGAGTCTCAGGACAGTTTCTGGCTCTATAGGGATAGGGGCAGAAATATACAATATGTACAATGGACATAGTACCTGGAGAGGGCTACAGCCCTTCAGGGGTTAGTCAGATGCACCTTCGCTGGGTTCAGCAGGGACAGGATCCAAAGTCACTAGGGAATCCTGTGCATCCTCAGCGGGAGTAGGTGCCGGCTGGGGACACCCGGTGGCAGTAGCAGGTACTGCAGGTGCAGCAACATCCTCCGGACCTTCAGGGGTAGGAGCGCTGTCGCCCGGGGTGTCGGCTGTTCCAGCCGGGGGCTCAACTGAGCCAGGGACCACGGAGGGGTCCAGAAAGAAACAAACAGGGACCTGCGGCAGCGCCGCAGCTCCTTCCAGCTCCGGTTCTTCTGGGGCCGGGTCATCACCCCATTGGTAACCGGCAAGGGGAGATGTGGGCCTAGACGGAACCTCCGGACAAGGCTCGCTAGCCGGGATGTCTTCTCCCACAGAAGAGCCGCGGGACCTGGCAATGCTCCCGGCAGGGGAGACGGTGGGGGTGGCGCCCTGGATCATGCCCGGCCCATGGATGGCAATGGGACCCGTACTCACGATTACCGTGGATGGGGCATTCACGTGGGTCACCGCCCGGGGACTCGCAGCCGAGGAAGAAGAGGTATTCGGGGATTCCGGCCACTCGTCGTCCTCATACAGGTTGTCATACGGTGGGTAGCGGTCCTCATCGGAGTCGGGGATCCGGATCACACCAGCAGCCCATGGTCCTCGGGGCCCCTCCTGCAGGGAGAACTCAATGCACTCGCCTGGCTTCAGGTTGTGCTGGCTCTCTGGCAGATCAGGCCTTTTGACAGACCGGCGGGGAATAAATACCTTCCGTTCGGTGTAGTCTTGAGTGGCGAAGCCATAGCCACGTTGTTTGTCGAAGAACCGGACCATACCGGTGGTGCGGTTCTTTTCCACCCAGGCTCCAGCTGTAGACCGGCCGGCCATGTAGCGTTGGGCCTCCTTCTCGCGGCGTCTCTGACGCTGTCTCGGAGTCTCTGGCGGGCGGCCTCACCTCGGCCTCGAGGCTGCGGAGGTGCCGGTGCTGGCTCGGATCTCCGTGGTGGTCGGGCAGGTGCCGGAACAGGAGCGGGAGCAGCCGGAGGATCAGGAACCGTCACAGCAGGGCTAGCAGGCCGAACAGCAGGGACAGTAGGCCTCGGAGCAGGTGGCACGGCAGCAGTAGGCCCAGGTGCTGGCTCGACCGGAGTCGGGGCCTCTCCACGTGGCGCCTCCACGTGGGCCTGCGGTACCGGTATGGTAACCGGGATAGGTACGAGGAACCGCCCGGGTGGTACTTGGTACTCCGTCACCGTCTGGACATACCTCCGGGTGACGAACGCTCGGGTCAGTCCTCGATGCAGCCGGTGCCCAGCAAAGGGCCTCCGGACCGGCTGCGCAGAGACCACCACCATGGTCTCCAACACTTCAAAGAACTCGGGACGCTCCACAGGAGGGAATGGCGGAGGACCCCACATGATGCTGTCCTCACTGTCCAAGATCCGCACGAGTTCTGGCGCTTCTCTGAGGCGGGGCAGGAAGTCCGCCTCGAGCCAGTGGGAGGAGTCCAAGTCCTTCCCGCCAAGAGCTGTGGCGGGCTCTAATTTCTCCTGCGCCACAGGTTGCGGGGTTCGCGCCCTTCGCGCGTGGGTGGAGCTTGGTGTGTCGTCTGGGTTTCCCGCCAGTGAAGGTTTTGGCGGGCTGGAATTACTTACTGCGCCACAGTTTCTGAGGTAAAAATCTTCAGGCGCGGCAGCGCCGGATGTAGCAGAGCTGGTACAGTTCTTGCAGGGATTAACCTCTTGAGTGCTGGAGCGGTGCTCGACAGCACGTGGCAGCATTAGCACAGTTCGATCCAGAAACACACAATTACTTGGGCCTAAACCCGGATGGCAGCAGGGTTAGGCAACACAGTCTTTGTAATAAAGTACAGTCTATAGTGCCAGAATAAGGCACCGAAGTATATATCCTGTGGTTCGTGACGCCACTTGCAACATCCCCCACCGGGGCCTAGCCTTTTCTCGGGGCCTGGAGTCAGCCGGGGCCCGCAGTACCTGAGTGGCTGGCAGTTGCGGCCTAGGCACGCTAGTGTCACGGTGCTTGGTACGGGGGAACCGGAGGGCTGTCCTACAGCCTGGCAGGTCTCCAGCAGGGTGGTGTTGGCAAGAAATGATGAGGGAGAGGCTGCTATAGCGGATCTCCCTGGGGGCAACCCTTTGGTCTCTAGAGGATGAGTCTCTGTGTGGTGGACAGGGTGCCTGTGATGAGGGCAGCTGTAGTAGCAGGGACCAGACGGAGGCAGAGGTTGAACAGAAACACTTACAGTTCTTTATTGGAACCGACAGGAACATCAGCAACGTGCCTTTAACAAGATGATGGAGTACTGGAGAGGTATTTGGAGGGAGCCACAGGATGTAGATCACCAGCCTGGATGCAATGGCAGGCTGGGAGGCAGCTGTGTCCTAATAGGATGCTTCAGCTTGATCCTGGATGTCTTCAGGTATCACCCTTGATACCTTGATGTCTTCAGGTATCACCCTAACCCTTTCCTCACTACCTAGCTATTAGCTCCACTTCAGGCAGGGGCTAGGCTCTTCCTGCTCTGATCTGGTGGGCTAGCTGTACAGACTCCGAAGAGTCTGTACTGGAGAGACTCCAGTCTGCTTCTGAGCTACTGCTCAGCTAACTGCTCTCTAGAATATTCTTGGCCAGGGGTTTTATTATCTCCCCTTGGTCAGGTGGTGGCTGCTCCTCCAATTACCTCTCAGCTCACAGAGACAGGATGTAACACAGATCATTGGATACTAGACTCTTACATCATACACAGATTAACTTCTACCTTGCCAGGCAGGATTAACCACTGCAATGTCCCCTGTGTGATGTGGTGACATGCTATGGGGCTTATTCGCAAGCACTCCTTCGCCATTGCATCGGCGAGGGTGTTGCAGATATATATGTCGATTTTGTGTATTTACTTTTAATAAAGAGTATTATTTTAAACAAATTAGTGTTTTTTGCCGCTCTGGTGCTTTTTGGTATGCTTGCTGTATACTACTAGGGGCTGCTGTATACTACTACGGGCTGCTGTATACTACTACGGGCTTGCTGTATACTACTAGGGGCTGCTGTATACTACTAGGGCCTGCTGTATACTACTAGGGGATTGCTGTATACTACTAGGGGCTACTGTATACTACTACGGGCTCCTGTATACTACTAGGGGCACGCTGTATACTGCTAGGGGCTTGCTGTATACTGCTAGGGGCTGCTGTATACTACTAGGGGATTGCTGTATACTACTAGGGGCTTGCTGTATACTACTAGGGGCTGCTGTATACTACTAGGGGCTTGCTGTATACCATACCTCCCAACATTTGTGAAAGGGAAAGAGGGACAAAATGGCGGCACGTGTAGCGTGCCGCGGCGATCCCCCTAAGCCACACCCCCAATCACTCCCTGGCCACGCCCCAAATTTTAGCCATATTATAATAATAAAAATCATCTCAATAAAAAAAAAAAATTATCCTCATTGGGATTTGAACCCAGAACCTACAGTGTCCAAGTACAATAAAGGCACAGTGCCCCAACCAACTGAGCTATAACCTCTGTGATTAACAAGGTAGAGAATTTTGGTACCTAACAACTATGACTACTGTTACACTGTGAGACAGATTTAATGCCTTGGTATATAGGGAGGGATCTTCTCAGAGATTATTGTAATTATTGAGACTATTATTATTATTATTATGGAGATGATGATGATTATTATTATTATTATTATTATTATTATTGAGATGATTATTATTATTTTTACTATTATTAATAATCATCTCCATAATAATAAAAATAATAAAATTTATAATAATAATAATAATAATAGTCTCAATAATTAGAATAATAACCTCTGAGAAGATCCCTCTCTATATATCAGTGCATTAGTCTGTGTCACAATGTAACACTGGCAGATAACACTTCTTAGTTACCAGAAATCCTCAGCTCTGTATCACTGGGCTTATAGCTCAGTTAGTTAAGCTCCTGTCTATGGTGCAGAGGGTCCCAGGTTCGAATCTCAGCCTGGGCAAAACTTTATGTAATTTAATTAAATAAATAGTTTGTGTCTGGGGAAGCCCTGGAGACCATATATGGACAGATGGTGATCTGAACCTGATGACTGGTCCCTGCTCTCTCTGCTAAGCCCGACACTTCTCTGAAAAGGATTCCCTGCCCGATGTCTGCTCTGGGGAACCCTAGGAGATGCAGTGACCATATATGGACAGATGGTGATCTGACCTGATGACGTGGTCCCTGCTCTCTCTGCTAAGCCGACACTTCTCTGAAAAGGATTCCCTGCCCGATGTCTGCTCTGGGGAACCCTAGGAGATGCAGTGACCATATATGGATAGAGATCTGAGCCTGATGACGTGGTCCCTGCTCTCCGCTAAGCCCGAC
Source organism: Engystomops pustulosus (assembly GCF_040894005.1). Classification (NCBI taxonomy): domain Eukaryota; kingdom Metazoa; phylum Chordata; class Amphibia; order Anura; family Leptodactylidae; genus Engystomops; species Engystomops pustulosus. The sequence continues at coordinate 120,537,784 of NC_092416.1, forward strand.
ACTTCTCTGAAAAGGATTCCCTGCCCGATGTCTGTAGAAGCCATTCTGTACTGTGAGTTCAGACTTTCAAAGTATTTACTATGGGGACACAGCGGGACCTGGGGGGAGAATCCGTGACAATCTCATAGCTGCCCGTGACGCGGGGCAGAGGTAAGAAAAACGGGAAAGTCCCATCAAAATCGGGACGGTTGGGAGCTATGTGTATACTACTAGGGGCTTGCTGTATACTGCTAGGGGCTGCTGTATACTACTAGGGGCTCCTGTATACTACTAGGGGCTTACTGTATACTACTAGGGGATTGCTGTATACTACTAGGGGCTGCTGTATACTACATGGGGGCTGCTGTATACTACTAGGGGCTGCTGTATACTACTAGGGGCTTGCTGTATACTACTAGGGGCTGCTGTATACTACTAGGGGCTGCTGTATACTATTAGGGGCTGCTGTATACTATTAGGGGCTTGCTGTATACTGCTAGGGGCTTGCTATATACTACTAGGGGCTGCTGTATACTACTAGGGGCTCCTGTATACTACTAGGGGCTTGCTGTATACTACTAGGGGATTGCTGTATACTACATGGGGCTGCTGTATACTACTAGGGGCTGCTGTATACTACTAGAGCCTGCTGTATACTAATAGGGGCTTGCTGTATACCACTAGGGGCTGCTGTATACTACTAGGGGCTGCTGTATACTTCTAGGGGCTTGCTGTATACTACTAGGGGCTTGCTGTGTACTACTAGGGGCTGCTGTATACTACTAGGGGCTGCTGTATACTATTAGGGGCTTGCTGTATACTGCTAGGGGCTTGCTATATACTACTAGGGGCTGCTGTATACTACTAGGGGCTCCTGTATACTACTAGGGGCTTGCTGTATACTACTAGGGGATTGCTGTATACTACATGGGGCTGCTGTATACTACTAGGGGCTGCTGTATACTACTAGAGCCTGCTGTATACTAATAGGGGCTTGCTGTATACCACTAGGGGCTGCTGTATACTACTAGGGGCTGCTGTATACTACTAGGGGCTGCTGTATACTACATGGGGGCTGCTGTATACTACTAGAGGCTGCTGTATACTACTAGGGGCTTGCTGTATACTACTAGGGGGCTGCTGTATACTACTAGGGGCTTGCTGTATACTACTAGGGGCTGCTGTATACTACTATGGGCTGCTGTATACTATTAGGGGCTTGCTGTATACTGCTAGGGGCTTGCTATATACTACTAGGGGCTGCTGTATACTACTAGGGGCTCCTGTATACTACTAGGGGCTTGCTGTATACTACTAGGGGATTGCTGTATACTACATGGGGCTGCTGTATACTACTAGGGGCTGCTGTATACTACTAGAGCCTGCTGTATACTAATAGGGGCTTGCTGTATACCACTAGGGGCTGCTGTATACTACTAGGGGCTGCTGTATACTACTAGGGACTTGCTGTATACTACTAGGGGCTGCTGTATACTACTAGGGGCTTGCTGTATACTACTAGGGGCTGCTGTATACATACCTCCCAACTTTTGGGCAAGGAAAAGAGGGACACAAAGCCCCACCCCCTTTTTCTAAACCACGCCCATTCTTCCACCTACAGGCATAGTATAATATCGAACTTGATGGTCCCCATATTGTACAACGCCACTTAATTTGGCCCCCTTCCTGTGGACCAATATAATATCCCCTAATGCAACTCTGCAACATGTAAAACATATAAAACGCCTTCTTTAATTTTATCCTGCCTTTACATTTGGTTTTCCGCTTTTATTTATCTCCCCAAACTTACACATAATGCTATCTGTACTCAAACCCCCACCCCTCCTCACATGGTGTGGTCCCTGTTCTCTATCCTCCTCATTCTTCTGTCCTCCATCCTCCTCCTGTAGTCTCCTGTCCTCCATCCTCCTTATGTAGTCTCCAGTCCTCCAGCCTCCTCCTGTAGTCTCCTGTCCTCCAGCCTCCTCCAGCCTCCTCCTGTAGTCTCCTGTCCTCCAGCCTCCTCCTGTAGTCTCCTGTCCTCCATCCTCCTTATGTAGTCTCCAGTCCACCAGCCTCCTCCTGTAGTCTCCTGTCCTCCATCCTCCTTATGTAGTCTCCAGTCCACCAGCCTCCTCCTGTAGCCTCCAGCCTCCTCCTGTAGTCTCCTGTCCTCCAGCCTCCTCCTGTAGTCTCCTGTCCTCCAGCCTCCTCCTGTAGTCTCCTGTCCTCCAGCCTCCTCCTGTAGTCTCCTGTCCTCCAGCCTCCTCCTGTAGTCTCCTGTCCTCCAGCCTCCTCCTGTAGTCTCCTGTCCTCCAGCCTCCTCCTGTAGTCTCCTGTCCTCCAGCCTCCTCCTGTAGTCTCCTGTCCTCCAGCCTCCTCCTGTAGTCTCCTGTCCTCCAGCCTCCTCCTGTAGTCTCCTGTCCTCCAGCCTCCTCCTGTAGTCTCCTGTCCTCCAGCCTCCTCCTGTAGTCTCCTGTCCTCCAGCCTCCTCCTGTAGTCTCCTGTCCTCCAGCCTCCTCCTGTAGTCTCCTGTCCTCCAGCCTCCTCCTGTAGTCTCCTGTCCTCCAGCCTCCTCCTGTAGTCTCCTGTCCTCCAGCCTCCTCCTGTAGTCTCCTGTCCTCCAGCCTCCTCCTGTAGTCTCCTGTCCTCCAGCCTCCTCCTGTAGTCTCCTGTCCTCCAGCCTCCTCCTGTAGTCTCCTGTCCTCCAGCCTCCTCCTGTAGTCTCCTGTCCTCCAGCCTCCTCCTGTAGTCTCCTGTCCTCCAGCCTCCTCCTGTAGTCTCCTGTCCTCCAGCCTCCTCCTGTAGTCTCCTGTCCTCCAGCCTCCTCCTGTAGTCTCCTGTCCTCCAGCCTCCTCCTGTAGTCTCCTGTCCTCCAGCCTCCTCCTGTAGTCTCCTGTCCTCCAGCCTCCTCCTGTAGTCTCCTGTCCTCCAGCCTCCTCCTGTAGTCTCCTGTCCTCCAGCCTCCTCCTGTAGTCTCCTGTCCTCCAGCCTCCTCCTGTTGTCTCCTGTCCTCCAGTCTCCTCCTGTAGCCTCCTGTCCTCCAGCCTCCTCCACCTGTCCTCCAGCCTCCTCCTGTAGTCTCCTGTCCCACAGCCTCCTCCTCCTCCTTGTTCCCCTGCCTCCTCCTGTCCCCCTGCCTCCTCCTGTCCCCCTGCCTCCTCCTGTCCCCCTGCCTCCTCCAGCCTCCTCCTCCTCCTTGTTCCCCTGCCTCGTCCTGTCCCCCAGCCTCCTCCTCCTGTCCCCAAGGATACAAAAATGATAGGTTTTAGAATGATTTTATACTTTTACAAAAATTAAAACCTCCTCTTCATTTTGCCATCTTCTGATGCCAATAACTTTTTCATACTTCAGTGTACGGAGCTGTGTTTGGTGTCATTTCTTGCGAGATCAGATGACATTTCCAATGTTACCATTTTTAGGACAGTACGGCCTTTAGAACACTTATTACATCTTTTATATTTTGCAAAATGGCAAAAAAAGTGTCATTTTTCACTTTGGGCGCTATTTTCCGCTATTTTTTGGGTTTAATTCTGGGAATAACCGTTATTATATTTTGATAGATTTCAGACACGGTGGAGAGGAGTATGCAACCATCGGAGCGGCACCCCGTTCCCCCTGGATCGCGGCGTGTAAGGTCGCGGTCACTTGTTCTGCTAGCGTTGTGTTATGTCTCGGCCTGATCTCATATGCATTTCCAGAGACACGGATGCGATTGGGTTATCAATTGCATCAGTTTCCTGGGAAACGCATATGCGATCGGGCGGAGGTCGACCCTAGCAGAACGTGTGACCGCAGCCTCAGGGGTTTACACCCGCTATCGTAGGAATCTCGGATCGCGGTGTTAGTGATCTGGCACCTGCTCTATTCAGCAGCTGCTGACAAAAGCGGGATGTAGTACTACGTCACCCTGGAGCAAGCCCTTGCCGCCCGTGACGTTGTACTACATCCAATGTTGGAAAGGGTTTAACCCCTTCAGGACTCAGCCTATTTTGGCCTCTAGGATACGGCCAACTTTTAAGAAGTTTGTTAACCCTGTAGGTGTTTTATAGGGGTTAAAACAAAATGGAGGTGTGGTCTACAAATTAAAATATTTTTTCACAATACACTCATTTTGGGTGGAAAATCAAACATTTGCAATGGGTTAAATGAAAAAAAGCTCCACAAAGTTTGATACCCAATTCCTCCCGAGTACACCGATACCCCATATGTGGCGGTAACCTGCTGTATGGGCGCACGGCCGGGCACAGAAGGGAAGGAGGCGCCATCCAGATCAGATTTGCTATGTCACATATATATAATTGGTGAGATTTTATTAACTCTTTGTTGGTGGAGGAAATGAAAATCATCAATTTTTAGGAACATTTTTTTGGGGGTTTTTTTTGGCCATACTGTAAAAACAGTATATTATTTTTATTCTATGGGTCGCCACGATTCCAAAAATACCTCATTTATATAGATTTATTTTTTTCCCATTGTTACTGAAAAAAAAATAATTTGGCAAAAATGTTGTTAATTTAAGCATCACCGACTTTCATATGCATAACTTTTTTATTTTTCGCCTCACAAATTTGTTTAAGGGCTTATTTTTAGCGAGAATGATTGTTCTTTTTAGTGGTCTTATTTTAGAGTGCATAACTTTTTTTAATCACTTTTTAAAGCATTTTTTATAGGGTATTAATTAAAAATTTTTTTTTTGGAGCGTTTTGGGTTGTTTTTTTTTACGGGGTTCACTTTGCGGATCTAATAACGATTCTGTTTTATTATGCAGATTGATACGGATGCAGCGATGCCAAATATGTGGGGGTTTTATGTATTTTATTAAATTTTACTGAATAAAAACTAATTTGGAGAAAATCTTGCACATTTTAGCATCACCATCTTTTCATATGCAGAACTTTTTTATTTTTCGGCTGACAAATCTGGTTAGGGGCTTATTTTTTTATTAGTTGTTCTTTTTTTTGTTGTTTTTTTTATCAATTTTTAGAGCATTTTTTAAAAGGTATTAATTAAAAATTATCTTTTTTCGGAAAGTTTTTTGCGTTTTTTTCTCCGACATTTACCGTACAGGTCCAGTAACGATTCTTTTTTACAGATTGTTACGGACGCGGCAATACCAAATATGTGTGTGTGTGGGGGGGGGGGGGGTTGTGTGTTTTATACTTTATTAAGTGTTTTTACGGGAAAGTGACATTTTAGGGGCAGACGCATGCGCAGACAGTTTACGGTCAGACCCAGAAGGGGTCTGACTGCCAGGGAGATTGGGCAGCTCCGGGGCACATGACAGTCTTCGGGGCTGCCCAGAAGAGGAACAACCTTACACACCGCGGTCATGCTTGACCGCGGCGTGTAAGGGGTTAACACCCACAATCGGAGTCGTCTCCATTCGCAGGTGTTAGTGCGCGGTGTCAGCTGTGATTGACAGCTGACAGCCGGTTCTTCTGGTGCCGGCTCTGTTTGTGAGCCGGTGCCAGAAGCGGGACGCTATACTACGTCCCAGTGCGCTAAGTATATAGCCGCAGGGACGTACTATAACGTCCTGGTGCCCCTAGGGGTTAATAGCTCACTGACATATATATCCCTCTTGGTGTGGAGAAGGGCACAATAATCGCAATGTCTGGCGCTTCGCAAGACATTGCGATTATTTCAGGGCTTGTACGTCACAAAGCTGCCATACAAGTCCTGATAGAGGTCTCCTGTCACACACTGACCTGTAGCTGTCTATACTGCGGGGGTTTGACTGTCCTACCTCATCCCTGCTGTGCAGATGCTCCTATTGGACGTCTGTAGCTGCTGGAGGGGGGGTCCACATCACACAAGTGTCTCCTCTCTGTGCTGCCAGCCTCTCCTGCACAGCTATCAGGAGAAGGAGTTGAGGGTCTCCAGGGTCCATGGCCGGGTCACACAGCAGACCATCTCCAGGTGACCGACCCCCCCGACGATTCCTCCTCACACATTGCAGCTCACACAGGGGGGAGGAGGAGGAGGGGCCGTGCTGCGCATAGCTGGAAGCTCAGACTTCACAGCAGCCGATCTCCAGGTGACCCCCCCCCCTGATGATTTCTCCTCACATCGCGGCAGCTCACACAGGGGGAGGGGCGGCCCGGGGGAGGAGGGGCCGTGCAGAGCTGGGAGCTCGCGTTGTCTCCTCTGTCTCTGCAGTCAGTGTCCCGGGACCAGGAGACGGGACAAAGTCTCTTGGTCCGGGAAAAAGCGTGACAAATCGTGACAACCTCTTAACCTCCCGGGGCGGCGGGACAGGGCTAAAAAATCGTGAAAGTCCCGCCGAAACCGGGACGGTTGGGAGGTACTAGGGGCTCCTGTATACTACTAGGGGCTCCTGTATACTACTAGGGGCTTGCTGTATACTACTAGGGGCTGCTGTATACTACTAGGGGGTGCTGTATAGTACATGGGGGCTGCTGTATACTACATGGGGCTGCTGTATACTACTAGAGTCTGCTGTATACTAATAGGGGCTTGCTGTATACCACTAGGGGCTGCTGTATACTACTAGGGGCTGCTGTATACTACTAGGGGCTGCTGTATACTACTAGGGGCTCCTGTATACTACTAGGGGCTTGCTGTATACTACTAGGGGCTGCTGTATACTACATGGGGGCTGCTGTATACTACTAGGGGCTGCTGTATACTACTAGGGGCTGCTGTATAGTACATGGGGGCTGCTGTATACTACATGGGGCTGCTGTATACTACTAGAGCCTGCTGTATACTAATAGGGGCTTGCTGTATACCACTAGGGGCTGCTGTATACTACTAGGGGCTGCTGTATACTACTAGGGGCTTGCTTTATACTACTAGGGGCTGCTGTATACTACTAGGGGCTGCTGTATACTACTAGAGGCTGCTGTATACTACTAGGGGCTTGCTGTATACTACTAGGGGGCTGCTGTATACTACTAGGGGCTGCTGTATACTACTAGGGGCTTGCTGTATACTACTAGGGGCTGCTGTATACTACTAGGGTCTCCTGTATACTACTAGGGGCTTGCTGTATACTACTAGGGGCTTGCTGTATACTACTAGGGGCTGCTGTATACTACATGGGGGCTGCTGTATACTACTAGAGGCTGCTGTATACTACTAGGGGCTTGCTGTATACTACTAGGGGCAGCTGTATACTACTAGGGGCTGCTAAATACTACATGGGGGCTGGCAGGCTGTATTCTTCTGGGGGCTGGCAGGCTGTATACTACTGGGGGCTGGCTGTATACTACTGGGGGCAGGCTGGCTGTATACTACTGGGGGCTGGCAGGCTGTATACTAATGGGGGCTGACAGGGTGTATACTACTGGGGGCTGGCAGGCTGTATACTAATGGGGGCTAACAGGCTGTATGCTACTGGGGGCAGGCTGTATACTACTGGGGGCTGGCAGGCTGTATACTACTGGGTGCTGGCTGGCTGTATACTACTTGGGGGGTTTGACCAATGCATTTCCCACCCTCGGCTTATACTCGAGTCAGTAGTTTTTCCCAGTTTTTGGTGGTAAAATTAGGGGTCTCGGCTTATACTTGGGTTGGCTTATACTCGAGTATATACGGTACTTTGCAACAGTATCATTCTGGAGTACATATGTTTTTTGATCACTTTATATTGCATTTTTTGTGGGATTAAATAGATAAAAATCGTAATTTTTGGCGGCTTTACATCGTGCAGGTTCAATAATTATTGTGTGGTTGGCAGGAGCTATGATAGACAGATTCAATAATTATTTACTTTTATTCTATGGGTTTTTATGGACATATACTACCTATATTTTTATTGATTTATTAATTTATTTTTTATTGAATAGCTTTTTTAAAAAAAACTTTTTTATTAGTTCCACCATGGGACACGAACAAGCAATCATTTGATTTCTTGTTCATGATAATACTCTGCAATACTGAAGCTGAATCCCTGTTTTGAACTTTCCTGCCATTTAATCTTTAATGGGCCACAGAGCTAGAAGCAGATCAATTTAAATTCAGCATATAAATCCCTATCACCAACTCTGTACTGGTCCAGCTTTCATTGACAAGACTTTTGAGCGCAATTAAAAATTGTGAATGTCTTCCTAAAGCCTTTTATGATGACATTTATATAAAATGGAAATTAAAAAAATGGAAAAATAAATACTTTTAACAAAGTATAAATAATAGAAAATCTACTGTTTCCATGAAAACAACATTTGGTCACCAATCAAATAAATACTTATGGCTCTTTCACATTGGCGTTGGTGGTCAGCTTCAGTTGCGTACCCGTTGCGTTTTGTGTCTGTTTTGTCTCTGTGATGCATCCACTTAGTCACTTTGTCTCAAAAAAAATAAAACTGAATATTTAAAATTGTTTTGAAAACATCACACCTGGTTTTTCAGCCTCATCAGTGAAATAAAACGGATGTTTCATTGTTTTTTTGTTGTGGACCCATAGACTTCTATTGCTTTCCATGATTCCCATCATAATTTTTTGTACAGACAACGGATCAGTGAAAATACAACCAATGTGAAAACACCCATAGAAATCAATGGTTTTGTAAGGCATCCATAGAAATCACTGAACCTGAAAAACAACGCCAATGTGATAGAGTCCTAAAACGAACACAACCTATATCCCTTAAAACATATTTGTTTCCAAAACTCTTTTAGGCCATTTCAGTAAAGAGAAACTGTCACTAAGCGCAAATTACTAAGTAACATGCCTCATTTAATTGCTAAAACAGAGACCCTAAGAAAATAAAAGGTTAGAGCCCCCTTAGCTAAAGAAGAAATTACCAAGACAGCTCCTCCTTTATGGATATGCCCTTTAAGGTTTTCTTTCTTCCCCATCACTTGTATATGGTGACCCACAAGGCTTAGCAGGGATGTGCGGAATAGGGAAGATTCTGGTAAGTTGTCATGTCTTATTGGAGGTTGCCTGTCCTTTGATGGATATAATAGGGGTTCTTTCTTCATTGTACTGTGACTGTCTCTCTGTTCTTGGCTGCAGCTTACATATCATAATGTTAATTATAATGAACAATAGAATGATTGTAACAGGAGCGGAGGCAGAGGCGGCAAGGCCATGAATTTTACTTCACTGAGCCATGAAATGTACACATTATGCTTTGCCTATCTGCAGACACCTAGAGAACCCCTGTCATATTTTTTTCTTCCAAAGAGTATAATTTCCCTGTATGTACAGCAGCTGCATTGTACATCTTCTTGTATAAAGAGCTGTGGACCATGCTGCTATAACACAGGTATCTTCTACATGAAACAACTGATGAAGGTTATATATGTCCATTTATAGATAGAGAAGAAATTGTAGCACTCTGCAGATGCAATCCAAAGTGATAAACTTTTATTCACTGATATGGTGCAATGTTTTAGTCATCACAATGGGTCCTTTCTCAAGCATAGTGATACAACCCATGTGCTGAGTAAGAATCATTTGATCAATTAGCTTATGTAAATTCTTAATTATACATATTTCCGTATTCAAAATACATGTGATAATTCATCCATTAGTGCATCACATGCAGGGCCGGAATTAGGGGCTGCAAACTGGGCACTTTCTCAGGGCCCCCTGTCCTAGAGGGGACCCCTGCATGTGGACTTTTGTGGGCAGAGGATGTATTGCTCTTTTAATGCCCAATGGTTGAATGCCCGGGTGAAGATGCTTATCATCTATTTCCTGTTTATATATTTATCAACTATCTGTCTAGTTATCCATCTCCTATAATTTGTCTATTTCCTATCAATATATCTGTCTATCTAACCATTTATCTATCTAGCTTTTGATCTATTTATCTATAAGTCTTCTATCTACCTATCTATCTATTATCTATAATCCATCTATCTATCTATCAATCAATCAATCAATCTTCTGTCTCTTTTCTACTGTATCTGTTACTCTCTCATATCTATCTTCATCCATCTAGTTATTTATAAATAATCTATATAATCTTTCATATTTATCTTCTATTATCAATCTACCTATCATCTGTCTTTCTCCTGTAAAATTCTCCTACAATCAACTATAAAGTGCTATTATTGTGCAGGGCATCCATGTATCTAGATAAGTAGATACATGGATGATATGAGCAACTCCTTGGGCGGTAGCACATGGCCATTATGTTACTGTTTTTGTGGCCTTGGGAAGGAGGCAGAGTGGGTGATGTAGATTGCTACTTTGATGTATCTTGGTCCAAGATCATTTAGGATAAGTGTGAAAGTCTTTGGCTGAGAGGAAGATATGCAGGCTTTGATTTCCCAGACACTCTTCCAAGACTCAAAAGTTCTTGCCAGCAGGCTTAAAATTACTTCCCAGAAGGCGAATGATTAGTCTTTGACCCTTTCTGGCAGTGTGTGCATTTTGCCAGAGCCTCTTTGGGCTCACATCTATGGTCTGTTCTTGGAATGTTGAGTAACATCAACCCTCCATTATTCCTAGGGAATACCTTTCTTTATATCAATATTACAAACCACTGGAAAGAGAGGTGTCCTCTGTGGGTATAATCCAGTAGGGCAATGTTCCCAAGTAAACCAGTAAAATATGCAATTTTCCCATGGACTAGAAGTAACGGGTGTGGGAAGTTATCTGAGCTGCCACAGGAAGATCAGACAGGAGCAGCTCCTGACTGAGGCAGGGATGAAGGTGCCTGGTTGAGTCACTTCTACTCCTCACACCACCCACTATCGATCGCACTTAGGGACTTAATAATCTCCACCCCACCCCTTGAGCCATGGCTGTAGGTTTGCTTCAGCCAATGCAGGTGTCATGCACTTTTGCAGGAAGAGCAGAAGCTAGCATTTTCTGGGCTAACCTAAAGCTCAGTGCATCTGTAAGATGGAAGGGGCACTGTTGGGGCGTGGCCTAGTGATCAGATTTTGTCCCTTTCCCTTTCTGAAGAGTTGGGAGGTATGCATGGTTGTTGGGGATGGTTTCGACTTTTCTCACTGTAATGGGAGACAAAAGGGACACTTCCCCTCTAAGAAGCTGTGGATGTGTGAGATCAGGACTTCTTGACAAAAGAAGATGAGGTTGGTGGAGGTGGACAAAATGAGGACTCACAGACTGGCAGCTAGATAACAGTCAGAAAAAGAGGCAGAGCGAAAAGTTCCAGAGAGGCTGGTCCTGAGCTGACCATCCCCAATATATATGCATGTTTGGCTGATAGAAGGGATTCAAGCCCAGGACTAGCATCACTATAGCAGGCTGTTGCTCCTGGAAACCTGGGTAATGGCTGTTGTGGAGGACACCAATACAGGAGAAAGAAGGAGAAATTTGTATTATTATTGTAGTTTCCCTCTACATTCCCCTTAACAGGATGAATCTTAGGCCCGGAGAAGGGGCTACAATGATAATCAAGCTCTGTCCACACCTCCTTAATTCAGGTCTTGAGTCCTGAATGGTGTCCTTTGTGCTGGGTGATGGCCTGGGTGCCCAAAGAGAGGGCTCTGAGTGCCACCTCTGGCACCGGTGCATAGGTTCGCCACCACTGCTCTAGATCCTACCAAGTCAGCAGGTTTTTGGCAATAGAAAAATACAAATTCCTGTCACAACTGGTATATGACCTAACAATAGGTGGGGCACTCCAAGGTTGAGGGTCACCAAAGTAACACAACATCATTCAATTTGAATTATTCTTCCATATGACGGGTGGACAAGATAAACTCTGAACTTTAGAAGGGCAAATTTTCAACAGCTAAGGGAAGACCTTGAGAGCATGAACTGTCCTAAAAAAATTAATGGGATATTTAAAAAAAAGGGTTCTTAAAAGACATAGAAAGAGCTATACCATATGGGAATAAGCATAACAGAAACAGGAAAAATATGGTTATCTAATATGGTAGGGAAGGTCATATATGAGAAAGCTAAGGCATTTAAGTTACTTAAACAAGAAGAAAAATTTATTCTGTAAAACACATGCAGAGGCAGCAGATATAAAGACTGAAAGAACTGTCTTTGCCCATATTGTGAATTACATGATTATGAATAATAATAATTATTATTATGAATAATGTGAATCCTCTATTAAATGTCAGCTGCTTAAAACAGGAAGAAGTGCAGAGCCTTAAAATCACTGAAATAGATCAATCACAAATCCAATGGCAAACCCCCTTGTACTCCATGAATTATTACTGCAAACATTCAAACAGAGGCTGATAATATAACATTACAGAGGGATTTCTGGAAGCTGGAGGAATGGTCAGAGAAATGGCTGATGCATTTTTTTTATGTGCAAACTGCTTGCACAGGTATTTATGAAGTGCCTGCGCCACATTTATGTCGCACCTGACCATTTTGTCACGGCTGCATTATGCTTCATGCGACACATGGTGCACGATGATGGGGCAGAGCAGTGAGCACCAGATTCATGAAGAACGTGCATCAAAAATCATAGTACAGACAGCACTGTTCTTAGTAAATGTGCCCCATTGTGTACAGTTGTGGCCACCAGTGTATACAAATGATTTAGTAGAACTGGAACAATTGCAGAGGAGAGCAATCAAATTGATTAAGGGAAAGGTTGAGCCCCCTAATTCGCGTGCAACCCAGCACCAATGCGCCAAAATTCGATCAAGTGCACCAAAATCCCAGGGCAATTCGGCGCAAAAAGTAAAACGACGAAAATGCGCTCCATGGACCCTTAGTAAATGAGCCCAATATATATATATATATATATATATATATATATATATTATATATATATATACTCAACGGCCACTTTATTAGGTATACCTGTCCAACTGCTCGTTAACACTTAATTTCTAATCAGCTAATCACATGGCGGCAACTCAGTGCATTTAGGCATGTGTAGACATGGTCAAGACAATCTCCTGCAGTTCAAACCGAGCATCAGTATGGGGAAGAAAGGTGATTTGAGTGCCTTTGAACGTGGCATGGTTGTTGGTGCCAGAAGGGCTGGTCTGAGTATTTCAGAAACTGCTGATCAACTGGGATTTTCACGCACAACCATCTCTAGGGTTTACAGAGAATGGTCCGAAAAAGAAAAAACATCCAGTGAGCGGCAGTTCTGTGGGCGGAAATGCCTTGTTGATGCCAGAGGTCAGAGGAGAATGGGCAGACTGGTTCGAGCTGATAGAAAGGCCACAGTGACTCAAATCGCCACCCGTTACAACCAAGGTAGGCAGAAGAGCATCTCTGAACGCACAGTACGTCAAACTTTGAGGCAGATGGGCTACAGCAGCAGAAGACTACAGCGGGTGCCACTCCTTTCAGCTAAGAACAGGAAACTGAGGCTACAATTTGCACAAGCTCATTGAAATTGGACAGTAGAAGTTTGGAAAAACGTTGCCTGGTCTGATGAGTCTCGATTTCTGCTGCGACATTCGGATGGTAGGGTCAGAATTTGGCGTCAACAACATGAAAGCATGGCTCCATCCTGCCTTGTATCAACGGTTCAGGCTGGTGGTGGTGGTGTCATTGTGTGGGGAATATATTCTTGGCACTCTTTGGGCCCCTTGGTACCAATTGAGCATCGTTGCAACGCCACAGCCTACCTGAGTATTGTTGCTGACCATGTCCATCTCTTTATGACAATGTACCCAACATCTGATGGCTACTTTCAGCAGGATAATGCGCCATGTCATAAAGCTGGAATCATCTCAGAATGGTTTCTTGAACATGACAATGAGTTCACTGTACTCAAATGGCCTCCACAGTTACCAGATCTCAATCCAATAGAGCATCTTTGGGATGTGGTGGAACGGGAGATTCGCATCATGGATGTGCAGCTGACAAATCTGCGGCAACTGTGTGATGCCATCATGTCAATATGGACCAAAATCTCTGAGGAATGCTTCCAGCACCTTGTTAAATCTATGCCACGAAGAATTGAGGCAGTTCTGAAGGCAAAAGGGGGTCCAACCCGTTACTAGCATGGTGTACCTAATAAAGTGGCCGGTGAGTGTATATATATACTACAACCTGGCTGGCTGTATACTGAGGGACTGGCTGGTTATATACAGGGGCTGGCTACATACTAGGGGGTCTGGCTGACTATATACTGGGAGGACTGGTTGGCTATATACAGGGGTTAGCTATATACTTGCGCTGGTTGGCTATATACTACTGGAGGCTGGCTGGCTATATACTGAGGGCTGGTTGGCTATAGACTGGGGGCTGACTGGCTATATACAGAGGGTGGCTGGCTATATACAGGGAGCTGGCTCACTATATACTGGGGACTGGCTGCCTATATACAGGAGATGGCTGGCTATATATATATGCTGGCTTTATACAGTAGACCAGCTGGCTATATACAAGGGCTAGCTATATACACACAGTGGACTGGCTGGTGTTGTTATTTGCTGGTAGACCATCTATCAAGCATTTGTGTGGAGTTTGGTTCACCCACATCACATTGTCACTCCTACTTACTTCGACGACGCCCACAGAATAGGGCCACTTTTTTTCCAGGACCACTTTGAATTCCCAGTCCACTCGAGTGGGTGAGATGCTGTAATGGCTGATAATGGAGGCCTGGATATCTTTCTCAAGAACAAATACAGTATATCACATTTTATGCGAATAAAACTTTTTGTAAGTTGTCTCGGTTAATCCAGGGAGTTATTATGACGCATACATTTGTGCTGGAAATTGTGTTTGGATACACAAAGCAAATGCATTGTGTTAGCTTCCTCGGATACGACCATGTCACACTCTGGCAGAGGTGGCCAAACTTGCGCTATAGAGTCCTGCCGGACCACCAGGATTCAGCAATCATTACCACAGGTTGGCTGTGTGATATGTAGTAACTCCCGGACATTTTATATACAATAACCTTTTGTTTCTTTGTGCACTTAATCCATCAGAGGTGGCCGTAACCGAGGAAGCTATCTCGTTTCTAAGGGACAACATGACTACATTTATGAGAAATTATCTTCACACAGGAACATTTATTTTAATAACATCTAATTGAAGAAATGTTTACAAATGGCAGATTAATGAAACTGAATGTGAGTGCCCAGACGAGAATACCCCTTTAAGTATATATTTAGTTTATTATGTCCTGATATGTAAAACCATACAATTCAGAGGATGTACTCTCATGACTCTTTATGTGATCAAGCTCCTGGTGGTAAAAAGAAAAGGGAAGGAAAAATTTTGATGTAAAACAGGTCTCTGAAAATACCAGCGTCTTCTGTGCATAAATATTGAACATGCATTACGCCAGCATCGTTCAGCTGTGCACCACAGAGACAATTCATTAATAGGACTTCACCTCCAAGATATAAAGCAATAAAATGGTGATGAACGGTCTGCTATGGCCAGGTTGTCAGCATCCGCTGGGTTTGTTTTATGGAGAACAGTCTGGCCGTACGTTATCCATAAACCCCTGCCTTATAGCATGCTTTAGGACATCATTAAAGAGCTTTTCTAAAAAGCCCCATAGATTGAAAAATACCCTGCATTTGTGTTTGCAAAGAAAAATTATGTTTTATTTTTTTATTTTATAGAATGCATTCACTCAAATTTTTATCCACCTTACAATTAATTGATGGTAGCAGTATTCTATTTCCAAGTGGATGCACATTTCTCCATTATTGGAGATTTGTCAATTACTGTTTTCATGGAACATTGAAAACACAAAAGGAAAGGAAAGAATGGAAGTGTAAATTAATGCAGAGATTTAACACCTTGCAAAGTGGTCTTAAAGAGCGGACTGGTAAATTGAAGCGGCCCTAGAAAAAACATCTAAAAGTGGCCCTGTGCTATGGGCAGAGTCAAAAAGTATGTGGGGTCAAATAATATAGGTGACATTAGCAAACTCCCCACTGTTTTTGAAACAACATTTTATTTAATTTTCCAACATAAAATTCAAAATACATAAGTAATATGCATAGTTTACAGGTATGGTCATTGCTTTGGTATGATTAATTGCCAATATTTCTACATAACATGAAAGTACATCCTGAATTCATTATGGTTTTTGCAATGTGATATCAACTACTATTATTTCCAGTGTGTTTACCGTATCTTGTGAAGGGTTGGGTGGGATTTAAGTTGGGCTCTGTCCCGGTGTTAGGTGTTGAGGAGGGCATTGGTGTGTATCCTTGGTGTGTCCCTTTAAGTTTTTCCTTATTATACCACTGTGTAACGCAGAAAGGGGATAACCAGTTCCACAAGGAACTGTCGAGGGATATATCCAGTGTTTCATTATACTGCATTTGGCCACCAAAAGAAAGGTGTGTATATCCAATCTTATGTCCCCCTGTATTTCCTCGTTCTCCACGTCACCCACTGTTACTTTTTAAAAACGCAAAGACAAAAAAACATTTGAAAAATGAAAGCTTAAAAAAGCATGTGTTTTCAATGCTTCAAATTTGCAACAAAAATATGACAAAAACACAAAGTTTTTCACCGGCTTAATGGTGTGGCCACATGTGGCATTTGTATTGTATTTGCAAACACAATGCTAGCATTAGGGAGTGCTTGGCCCGATCGCATATGTGTTTCCATTTAGACGCATGCATTCATGAAACGACCACCCAAAGTTTTGCATGTGGGGTACACCTGACTGTTTAAGGAAAGTACCCCTAGACTGGGGACTGATGTTATTAAATACAAAAGGGTTAAAAGTTTGGGTACTATTGCACTTTAATAGGGTTGGTGATCTGTGCCATTAAGATGTATTCTCAACCCCCCTTTTGCTTACCTCATGACGTCCTCCCCTCCTACAGGACGTGGGGGTTTATATGGCAGATGACTCAATGTTATCTCGCTCTTTGAGGCAACACTCAAGCTGTCCCTCCCTATGTTATATTTTTTTGTAATGTTTTATCTGTATTTATAGTCAAGTCAAAGCAGGCAGAATGGTGGAAGATTTGAGTGGTGGTTGCTTATTTGACCGACCTGCCAGCTGGGACTCCAGCTGGGCATAAGCTTCCAAAGCTCAAAATTCTGTGATTCTATACCAAGTGCATTATTGTTGGATATTATGGATTAATATACCCAGCAAGAAGTGTCTGTCATATTTTGGAAGTTAACTTACTTGGTTAAATTTTACTGATATTTGTGTTACAGCTAATTTATTAAAGTGCCCTTACAGGTGGTTTACATAAGGTATTCTGTTACATACCTTCCAGTCTTGTTTAAATAAAAGACACCCGGTGTTGGTTACCGATCACGTTTGTTTATATGGAAATGCATATGCAATCGGCTCTAGGCCCTTCCAGAAGCTCAACGATCAGGCTATAAAAAAATACTGCTGTAATAAATAACTGAGTGGGCACATGCATGGGCGATCTCTATACATTGAGTTGCCACTTGCTGGGGCTAGCTATGTACTTAGTGGGCACCCACGGGAATATCTATATACTGAGTGGACACATGCAGCGGCTATCTGTATACTATCTTGAAAATATTTTGGTCAAAAATAAATTGTGTTTACAATGTTATGTATCAATGTTGGAATGGACTCAGGAGGGGAGTGGGGCCCATAAAAATCTTACAGGGGCCCCAGAATTCCTAGTGGTGGCCCTGGGAGAGAGGGGAGAGGGAGCGCAGCAGTTCTGAGTTTATGCAGCAGCTGACATAGGGAGGGTTCTGTGCATCGACTGCAGACATGTAAGTGCAACTTTCCAATACATCCCCTGCACCAATCGGCCTCAAGACTCCAGCTTAATGTCCAGTCTGCCCCTGCCTGTCAGGTTGGTTTGATACCCCAAACACACTACAGGTCCTTTTTGAAGTCTTCAGGTGTAAAAAAAACATGAAAAAAAAAACTTTTATACTTGCCCAGATGTGAGTTGGATGGATGCACATCTTCAGATCCCCATGCCACCACCTCCTCTCATGACGCAGGATGTGAAGCCGGGACAGTATCCTGGCTTCACTGCGCATGCACTGTACCTATGGCGCTTGTGCAGTGAAGCCAGGGTGTAATACACCGGCTTCAGTTGCTGGACCATGCAGGCACTGAGGGAATGAGGTGACTATAACTGCTTTAAAATCATACAGGGTGACTTAGAACACTAAATCACAGGTCCATATCACCATCCAGTTGTACATAAGTTGTCTGTTTATATATCATTCTGTTGTTTTAAACCCTTAACCCCTTAATGACGCAGCCGTTTTGGAGCTTAAGGCTAAGTCCGATTTTTTGCATTCTTACCTGTGTCTCTTTATATGGTTGTAACTTTTGAACACTGTTACTTATCTAAACGATTCTGAGATTTTTTTTTCCCCACATGTTGTACTTCATTTTAGGGGTAAATTTTGGCTGATAAGTTTTGCGTTTATTTACAAAAAAAAGAGGAAATTATGAATTTTTACAAAAATTTGCCATTTTTGAAATTCGAAATCATCGCGTTTTCAGGCAGATAGATTTACTACCTAAATAACTTGCCAAATAACATTTCCCATATGCCTACTTTACATTTTAATAATTTTTGAAATGTTTGGATAATTTATTTTGACGTCACGTGGCTTACAAATCGAATAGCGATTTTCCGTATTTTCAGAATTGACTATTTTGGGGATAAATACTGTTTGAAATTAAATTTTACATATTTAGCATTAAAACCCCCTATATAATCAACCCATTTTCAAATCTGCACCCCTCAAGCTATCAGAAACAGCTTTTAGGAAGATTGTTAACCCCTTGAGATCTTCATAGTAATTGAATCAAAATGGAGGTGAAATTTAGAATGGTCAAATTTTGTCGGTTATACGTTCATTTAGCCCTAAAATTTACACATTTCCAAAAGATTAAAAGAGAAAACCCACCATATATAATTTCTCCCGAGTACAGAGACCCCCCACATGTGGCCGTTTCTTGTTTTATGGGTGCACGCAGGGCGCAGGAGGGAATGAGCGCCCTGCAGCTGCCAGGATTTTAGTTTCCTCATTGGCCCCTTTTGCAGGCTATAAAATTTTCGCTTTTTCATTATTGGGGCCCTGTGAAGGCATTTTTTTTGCGGGATGAGATGCTTTTTCCAATGTTACCAGTTTGGGGTTGGTATCACCTATTGTTGAAAATTTAGGAACTTTTTTTGAGGTCATGAGTAGAAAAGCATCAGTTCTGTACAGGATTTTAAAAAATGTTTTCCGTGTTCACCGTATATCCTAATAATCCTGTTATCTTTATTCTATGGGTTGATACGATTACGGGGATACCAGACATTAATATTTTTTCTAATGTTTTACTAAATTTTCCAAATAAAACCCTAATGTGGGGGAAAATCTATCATTTGTGCATCACCATCTTCCAAGTGGCATAACATTGTTACGTTTTTGGCTACAGAGCTGGTTGATAGCTTGTTGTTTGCAGGACATGTTGTACTTTGCAACAGTATCATTCTGGAGTACATATGTTTTGTTGATCACTTTTTATTGCATTTTTAGAGGGATTCAATAGGTAAAAATCATCATTTTTGGCGGGTTTTTAAAGTTTTCTTTTTACGGCGTTCATCATACGGGTTCAATAGTTATTTAGTTTTATTCTACGGATTGTTACGGACACGGTGATACTATATGTGTGGGGTTTGTGTTATGAATTAGACTTTTTTGAATGTTCTATGTCTCTTTATATGTTTTGGGATTCATGGGCATTTTTAGTGATTTATAAAGTTATTTTCTATTGAAAAACATTTCTTTTTTACATTTTTTACTTGATCCACCATGGGATATGAACAAGCAATCATCTGATTCCTTGTTCATGATAATACTCTGCAATACTTTTGTATTGCAGGGTATTAGCAGTGTCAGCCTATGCACATGCCTAGGCTGACACAGTGCCTTTAAGATGACATCACAGATGCCATCTTAAAGGCACTGCCTTCAGGCATCTCTGGGGCTCTCTAATCTGGGACCCAAAAGACCGTCCCATTGAGCAGAGTGAGAAAAAATGATCTCTAATCATAAATTTCCAATATTTAAAATACACCATGTATTTATACACTATTTAAATCAACCTTTTGTGTCTAAAATGATTTAATTAACACATTAACTCACATATAGACATATTTTAGCCCCTTTATCAATCCATAAATACAAAAAGGTTGTTTTAACTGCATAAATCCAGATGGTAGACCACATACAACACCGAAACCACGTTAAATACTGCACCAGAGCCAAGATCCTACCATAACTACAGCACAAAAGCTGGGATCACACCATAAATACAGCCTTATAACGAAGCTCTATACAAATATAGCACCAGAACCAAGCACAAACTTATAGTAAATATAGCAATAAAACCAAAATTGTACATATTTACAACACCAGAACTAATATCCGTAAAGACAGCAGTAGAACTGGGATTAGAAAAAAAAAAAAAAACAGCAACAGAACCGAGATTAGTGAATAAGTACAACAACTGAAACCAGTTAAATAAATGCAGCACAAGAACCAGCTCAGTACACTCCTGTTCTCCCTTGGTGATGACCATTACGAGGTTGATGTATGAGGTTGATAGTGTTCACGCTGCTACAGAAGGAGACTCAGGCTTCAATGCATACAAACAGAAGCTGGCAATAATGGCCGTCGCTACAGGAGAACTGGAGTGCACAGGGAGGTAAGTATAAGATCTTTATTCTTTAAATACATGCCACATCCATATATAAACATTTTTCTAATCCTGGACAACCGTTTTAAAACTAATTGCAAGAGGCACCAAACCAGAACAAACATTTAAAATTTTCAGGAATTTATGTTATAGAATGACAAAAAAGCATATTAATATTACATGTCAGCAATGTGAATATGCTCTCTGCATGCTTCATGATACTCCTGTGCCAATTAGATCCTCTATAACTAATGTATGAATGTACATCAAAAGAATGATGATAAGCGGAGATTCATGAGGGCAGCTACCACTGATCAAATATTGATGGCCTGTACTAAAACAAGACCAGCAATAATACAATTTAAATAAGTCAAGATGATGATGTGTAGTTCATCACTGCCTATAGAACACATGGATCAGCTGTTCTTATTGGTAGTTTTCAGGTACAAAGTGGACTATTAGGCATCTGTATAATATTTCAGAATAATGGCCCCAACTTTTCTTAATTCCCACGTCACTGTCCCACCCACAGATCGCTTGCAGATTTGAAAGAGACAGGAAACTCCTTGGGGTCAACCTCCCTAGCAGATTTTCTGTGGAGAGGCCCCAGCATTTATCTGCTATTTTTATCACACTCCCATACAAGGAGAACGAGATATAACAAATCCTTTTTAATAAGCAGATAAAGGTCATAGCAAAGCGCCACACTCATCTCTCTACACAGTCCCATTAAGATGTGTTTATATTGATTTGGTGTAGGTTTTAGCTAATCTCTCTCATTTGGATTAGGCAATGTTAAACATCCTTCAAAAGCCAAAGTCTTAAAGGGACAGAACAAGTAATTGTAGAAATGTGCCTGTTCTGTTTCAAATGACTGTATACCTTCTATAGTTCATCCTCCTCACTCCAATACACATGCAATGACAGCATGTGTTCTGAATAAAAAGAGCTGCTAGACAATTTTTCCCCCACAAATAATCTGTCAGCCATGGCCCTGTTGACTTCAGCTGATTCAGCTGGCTTTGTTCTTATGTTCAGGTGGTCAGGTATTTTCCACCCGAAATTTGCACCATCAAATCATGACCTTTCATATTCTGCCCCTCACTAAGCTTTATGTTGTCTAAAAGTTATGCACACAGACCTATATATCTTCCACAGCCCTATGTATTACCTGACTACCTGAGCCACAAAGCGCAGAGAAAATCCTATTTCTACCCATGTTTCTGGCTCAGGCAGCCTTTAAAGGGGTTTGCCCAGTGGTGTAACTAGGAGAGACAGGGCCCCCTAGCAGGCTACTGCATGGGGCCCCCCTTCCCACTTATACATATTAGTATACTTACACATGCGAGTTACAATCACATATAAATACACTCATGTGCACACACAGCATATACACACACATACCGTGCTATATGCAACATACTCACATACAGTGTATACAGACACCATATACACATCACAGATACTGCATATATACATCTCAGTATATGTGATATACATATTATGCTGGTCATGTGCAGTACAATATAGATATAATGGTGCACATCCTCCATTCTTTAATGTGTCAGGATGGATGACGGGGCCCCCTGACCCTGCGGGCCCTATAGCGACTGCTATGGCTGCTACCGCTGTAGTTACGTCCCTGGGTTTGCCCACATAATACATTTCTCAGATATCAATCCCCTAGTGATGTTTACACAATAAAGTTCATTTTTAACACTTTACTTTACAATTTTGAGGCTAGCCCCCCCTCCCCCCCGCATGTATATCCGCATGAATAAAGGACATTTATTTTTTCACAAGTTCCTTCTTTTTATAGGTCACCACACTTTATTTTAAGGCTCTTAATTTGATATGTACACAAAAATGAGTTCTTAGTACTTCAGTAGTCCAGAATTTAGATCTTCTGGCAGACCGATACAGATCATCAGTACATTTACTATATACTGAAATACAGTAGTATTGTAACAGGCCTATAGTCTAACATTGGGACACTGACACAATTTTTTAGTTTTTTTAAACATATTCAGATTATAGTTATATAATAGACATAGACATAAACTCCAGATATTCAGTTTTCAATTGAGGGTGACCACATCAGTTAGGGTTTAGGTCAGTGACACATGTGGCGTTTTTGTTGCGTTTTTTTCATTGTGTTTTTGCATCCTTGAAAAACGCATCATATTTGCATATTGGCTTTTTCAATGGGTTTAAGGTCAAAGTGTCTTAACTTGGTATTTTCTCCCCTGCATTTTTTGTCTGCGTTTGTCTGCCTGTGTTTGTGGTCTGCATTTTGAAAAGCATGTGATTCCATGCATAAACAGCAGGGAGAGGATGACTGAGTTTTTTCAAATTCCAAGAGACACAGCTGCATTTAATTAATGTACATCAAGCATTGCGTTTTTAAAAACTCAAATGCAAGCAAACATTTGAAAAACACAGCAGAAACGCAAAACCCCACATGTGTCACTGGCCTTACGAGTTTCAGCTCTTTATAATTGGAAAATTGATTCAGGGTACAGTCACATGACGGATTGGACTGTGAGTAGTGATTAAAATGTAACTTTTATTCACAGCTGCATTAAAATGATAAAATCACATCATACCCAATGTGCTACAGTGTACCTACAGCCTAAAGAAATATAGTGACCCAGGATTGGTAATTCTGTCACCTCCGATCACTGGGGTAAGTTGTTTAGTTAGGTGTCCTAAGAGAGGATGAGTAGGGGGTGGCACACACTCTGAATTGCCCTAATATAGTTACAGATGAGTAGTATACGGCTATCTTGGCTTAGTGTAATATGCCAAAAGACGCTACTCTCAAAATCAACACCTTAAGATGTCATCTTGACCCTACGAGTTTCAAATGTGACTATCATCAGGGGTCATCACAATATACTGTCTAGTACAATCAACAGAGCAACATAGACTCACACTGTCACATTGATATTAGCAGCAGCAACAAAAGACCCTGGGAATATAAGCTAAAGTCTCCTCCCCTCAGGGTGTGCCCTGGGATCTGTCTATCCAATCAAAACGTCCCTTCCCCAAAAGACCTCCTAAATGCCACTCACCCCCGCATTGATAGCAAGGGAACCACCCTCGCCGGCTATCATATGACTCCAGTCACATGATTGGACCGAAGTCAAGCATCACTAAGCCATGGAAACCCCTCAAAGGATGTGATTATATTATTTTAATGTAGCTGTGAATAAAAGTACTCACAGTCCAATCCCTCTTGATGTAAGCAGTGAATCGTCTACTTTTAAAGAGAGATCCTGTCTTATTACTAACTAATGAATACAGTCACATGTGGCATTTAACGTATGCATTTCAAAACACAATGCAACAGCTGAAGAGAGATTGCTGTTAACATTTGAATTTACAAAACGCAACCATCAATACAAAGTTAACACGTGTTAACATTTAGTTAATACACACATTTGTTAACACTATATTAATATGTGTGTTAACTATTGTGTTTTGATAATGCTGGTGTTAACAGCAATAATTAGGCAAATCTCTCTTTAGCTGCTGCATTGCGTTTTGAAATGCATGCATTAAATGCCGCATGTGGCTGCACCCTCAAAGGCTTTCATGGGCTGTTCCTCCCTCTATAAACAAACAGGGGCATGACACCGATGGACGACGACACAGGACAACGGCAGTCTGAAGGGCTATCAGGGGCAGCACTAGGATTACTGGGGGTATCACTGTGAATATTACTACTACTAAGGGCAAGCACTGTGACTACTAGGGGCAGAACTGAATAATGGGGCACAGCACTGGTTACTGGGGAGCAGCATTGGCGACTTGGGGCAGCATTGGCGACTGGGAGCAGGCCTCCTGACTACTGGTGGCAGCACTAGGTTTACTGGGGACAGAACTTTGACTACTGGCTTTTTAGAGCAGGCACTGTGGCTACTGGGGGTAGACATTGTGACTACTGGTTACTAGGAGCAGGCACTGTGATAACTGGCTACTGGGCGCAGCACCTAGGACTACTGGGTGCAACACTTAGGACAACTGGCTACTGGTTGCAGTATACAGGACTATTGGCTACTGGGGGCAGCAGATAAGTAAATGGAATAATACTGGCGTGGCACCGCACATATTGTTTGGAAGTTAATTAAGCTGAGCTGAGAATAATTAAAGCTGAGAAGTGTATTTCAGAGCAGGATCGATATGTGATTCTCTTAGCCTTGACAGCAACTGTTCATCGCTCCCTGAGCCATTATTTATGACCCTTCATGAAAATCCCCCAGTGTCTTCTTGGCCTATTAGTGTGTTGATGTCACATTAAATTCTTTTACACTGTGTAACTGCTGTCTTAGAACTTACAGAGACTGAGTGCCTTTAATTGAGATAGGTGGGAGTCTTCTTAACTGCACTACTAAAAAAAACAAAAAAAGGATAAAACATAAACACTAGAACAAATTTGCATCAGTTTAGAATCCATTTTTTTCACAGATCCTCAGGAACTATAGTCCATAAATGATTCATGAAAAACAGATATGAGTAGGATATGGTCTTCTTTTAATGGAAGGGATTCACCGTCTGTTAAAATAATGGACATATGCATTCTTCCATGAAAAAGAATGGCATCTAGTGCAGCAGTGTGTTATCCGTTCACAAGGCGATTCTCATGGTCATATGCTTCTGTCCTAAGATGATTGGATAAGACAGATCTTACATTCATGGTGCACAGTTAGTAGAATTAATTTATCATTAATTTTATGCCAGTATCTTACTGAAGGCTCAAGGAAGCTCAAACGGTTTGTCTCGCTAAAGACATCTATTCACAGGATAGGGGATAAGTATCACATTACTGTGGTCTCACCTCTGGGACCTCAAGTAATTGGTCCCGGATCCTCCCCGTAAATTAACTTTAATTTTAAGGGTTTATAAGAATAGATACATGTAGTGGGATGAACCCTTTATCCTTGCTTGGCTCTTCTGTAAAGCCAGCTGTACACAAACCTTACACTTTTTACAGTACCAGCTGCCATTCAGTTGGCAGACAGGAAGTTTATATGATGCAAGAACTTCCATCACGTGCAATGTGTGCAGTCCATGGGATCCAATCGATATACCAATATACTGGTCAGGACATTCGTGTGCAGCTGGCCTAAATCCTATACACTTCAATGGGGAGTTGTGCAGACGTGTGGCCATCTCTCCGTTGAGTTAGCATTTTTGTGTCCTCGGTGTGTGTAGTCCACTCACACACTAATGACAGCAAAAAAGGACTGCCCGAGCCACACAATTGTGCAGGAATAAGACCTACTCTATATATTGCGGCATGGGTAGTTGAATCACACACAGGGCTGTGGAGACCATGGCCACGTGTGTGAGCCCACAGCAAATGAAAGAGACATGTGGTAGCTGTTGAAACAATGGTAAGAACACATCCAAAAATATTTGCGTACATGAGGCCTAACACAGTTGTCTACCCTGTTAATCGAGGGTTAGAGGACTCCCAATGTCCCTAAATTAGATCTTCTGCACCCCATCACATTTTTATAGCATATGCAGTGGCTAGTTCTGGTGGTCACCACCAAGCCAAGAATGTTGGTGATTTTATACTTTGCACCAGTTGGTGATGCAACAGTTGTCACTGTTCTTTTGTTATACCTGTCTAAGCCCCCACCCGAAGAAAAATGTATTGACTTTTTATTTTTATTCTTTAATCAGGTCTAATGTTTTAGTTTTCATAAGAGCATTTTGTATCGATGTATAAAGGTCGAGAGGTTGAGAACTCACTTTAATTAAGTAGAACAGATGAGTCTGAACTTTGAGCCAGAACACAAATCACTTGTCTGGCAATCACAGACTACAATGTTGACATCTCCCAACGGTCAGTGATGTAATTGTACAAAGAACAGGGTAATAATAATCAACGGAACAGCAGGTGTAAACATCTCCCCATGTAAAAGCTGCTAAGCTCTTATCCCAGGGAGCCGGCTTATCAGACCGCCACTGAGTCATTAGACACACACCTTTGATAAACTCAGGTAATCTCTCTACATTCCTCCAGACACCTCATCTCCCGCTGAGGCATTGGAAGGATCGCGCCTCTTGCGGTTTATGATAGATGCCAGGTTTAATAATGTAGGATCGAGCTGCCCAGCTGTGGACAATAGAAGGTTTAACCTGGAATTTACAGAATACTAAAAAAAGACAATGGTTTGAAATTCCCCCTGGAACTGCTGATCATTGCAAAATGTGATAGAGTAGCACAGATTATTAAATATAGCTTTGTACTAGTGTAATATTTCAAAATTGAGCTTTGGGCTCCTCCATCTTATCTTAAGGGTTAATGTAGTGTTGATATGTGCTGTTTTTTTGTTGGTTTATATACTGATTTACGCTGAATAAAGGGGTTGGGAAATTTCTTTATTGTCCTTAGTGTCAAAATAATATAGAACTTAGGTTATGTGTGTGCACAGCAGATGCCTTTCCATGAGACACAAACAAAAGTCCTGTGGACCAGGGGCGTAACTAGAAAAGGCAGGGCCCCATAGCAAAATTGTGTTCAGGGCCACCTCCACTTAAAAGGGTTTTCCAACTCTAGAATTCTAGGTACCTGCATACATATTACCTACGGATTTGCAGCCCAGCATTTATGTGCATCCTCAGTGTAACACAGTAGCAGTGAGTGGTATGGGATACATGACAATTCCATAATTCAGAAAAGCAAATCCATGCTCACCTCTGTCTGTGAGTGTAAGAGTTAACATATCAATTTTCTGTGACCAATGATGTGTTCCTATTGTAAAGCAAGCAGAAAGCTGATTGGGTAGTGCTGCCACTTCACTATGGTCTGAGGGTTTAATCAGCCTTCTAGAAGCAGGTCCAGTGTGGAGCTCCTGCAGAGCTGCCATCCAGACACACTTCTAGGAGGCGCAGCCCTAGAGCAGAGGTCCACTGTCTGGACCCGGCTATATCTTACCCAGCTCAGCCTGAAGTTCCTACTAGGCTGTGAGCAACCCTTCCTGCGTACCAGCTACACCCCTCAGGGGTTGCCCCAGGGAGAAACCTCTTTCACCAGCCTCTTCCTCCATTCTTCTTGCACACAACTTCCAGCCACCCGAAGAAAGGCTAGGACCCGGTGGGGAATGTTGCAAATGCTATGTATAGACGCACCCTCAGCATCTTGGCACAGGTAACAATCCGCCAATAACATGCAGAGTAAGGCCCCTTCCACACTCGCGTTGCATTTCATGTCAGAGTCTGATCAGGGTGCGATCAGGGTTTGGTCAGTGAAAAATGCACATTTTGCATCAGAGTGCAATCAGTTTTCAGTCAGTGTTTGTTCAGTGTCTCAGTTTTTCACGCGCGTTTTTGATGCAATTTCAATGCAATTTCAATGCGTTTTTCACGTGCAGAAAATGGACTGAGCTCTATCTTTTCTATGGCAATTGATGTGTGAAAAACGCATTGCACTCGCATTGCACTTGCAAGTGTCTCAGAGTGCAATGCGTTTTTTATGCGTCTCCATAGACTTGTATGGTGCGTTTTTCACGCGCGTGACTTGCAAAAGTAAAGCATGTCGAGATTTAAACGCACGTTTAAAAAAACGCGCGTGTGTGCGTGAAAAAGAATGCAAGTCTGAAAAGACCCATTGGTTACAATGGGTCAGAGTGCAATGCAAGTTCTGCGCGACAAAAGCACGCGCAGAAAACGCGCGTGAAAAACGCAAGTGTGAAAGGGGCCTAAAGCTATGTTTACATTACACTTTTGCTGGACCGATTCTAGCATTTTTGCTGCCTGAGGCGAAAATTGACGATTTCTCCCAGCAATGGTTTATCTCTACTGAAATCACATGCAGCACAACTCCACACCCCAAAAAAACCCACAGTCACTTACAATATAATGGACCGTTTTCAGAATATATATTATCCTCACAACACGACTGAACACACTATTTCCCACATAAAGCAACCTTTATATTCCCCTGAATAATTTATAGTATTTACAGCTCCCACAATTTGTGAACTACACCTTGCTAATTTATATAAACACCGAATTTATATACAGTTTTCTTAATTTATTTATAACACCCCCCTTAAACATACTCCCAAATTAAATGATATACAGTACTCCATATAAGGCCACCCAGTTTAATTAAAATCCAGCCCTTATATACAGATTACCACATAGTATATACAGCCTGCCCCCCCAATATACACAGCCTCTACACCCCACTAAACACAGCCTGCCCCCCCGACATACACAGCCCCCCCAAATATGCACAGCCTGTCTGGGGTCTATGGCTTATTCATGAGATTTTATTAACTATTTCAAGGGGGACACAAACAAAATCATCAATCGACAACTTTTCATGAGCATAACTTCTGTTATGGTTGAGGGCTTATTTTTTGCAAAAAGAGTTGTTCTGCGCATGCTCCGTTACTTACAACCGAGTCCTGGCAGGGGGCAGAACCTGGTGTGAAAAGGAGCTGGCAGCCTCGGATCGGATCTGCAGGTAAGCACGCCGGGGGTCCAATCCATGGGGGACAAGCTTACAAGCCGTAGTCATGCTTGACCACGGCGTGAAAGGGGTTAAACACCCGGGATCAGAGTTTTTCCTGTGATGACACAGCGTGACACCAGCACCTGCAGGACCCGATGTCCTGCAATCTTAAAAAAGGCGGCACATCAGAAGAAGTAGCCTTAATGGCCGCCGTAAAAACCTGTTCATTAAGGGGTCATGGAAGATGGCAGATGTGGCCCTGCGTTTTTTGCCATACGTTGTAAGGCACAGATGGATACCACTGTGTACTTATACTGTGGGATACGTCGCCCAGGGACCCCTGCTCCCCCTGAGCTCCCAGTTCAGCTCAGCCATCCAGGAGGAAGGATGCAATACACTGCATCCTCTCCCTATAGGCTTCCAATTAGAGATGAGCGAGCACTAAAATGCTCGGGTACTTGTTATTCGAGACAAACTTTTCCCAATGCTCGAGTGCTCGTCTCGAATAACGAGCCCCATTGAAGTCAATGGGAGACTCGAGCATTTTTCAAGGGGACCAAGGCTCTGCACAGGGAAGCTTGGCCAAACACCTGGGAACCTCAGAAAAGGATGGAAACACCACGGAAATGGACAGGAAACAGCAGGGGCAGCATGCATGGATGCCTCTGAGGCTGCTTAATCGCACCATTATGCCAAAATTATGGGCAACAGCATGGCCATGACAGAGTGACAGAATGAAGCAAGATAGCATCTAAAACATCCAATAATTGACCCTGACACTATAGGGGACGGCATGCAGAGGCAGCGGCAGCAGCGGCAGGCTAGAGAGTGGCATGGCGACATACCTTAAATGGACTCAGGCTTCAAACCAATGGGTGGCAGAGAGGAACCAAAGGAGGTGAGCAAGAAGCGCTCAAATAATATCGGTACATGATAAAAGTTTGCCAGTATATTTTGTGGATTACACAGCAGGGTGGCGACAAAGTTAACATGGAAGCCATGAAAACAACCCAAAATTCTGCCTGACACAGCTCGTTTGATAAGGGGACCATGTATGGAAGCAGTGAACTAGTAGTAGATTAAAGGTGCTGCAGTTAAAACTATGTTAGTTGGATCTTGGCATGGAGCTGGCGCTCCGCTGCCAGGCGAGCTTTCGCCAATCCAAGCCCCTGTCTCTAGGCTACTCCCCAAACAGCACTTCTAAGAACCTTTTGTATAAGATCAAGTGTAGTAGCGTTCTTATAAGTTTGGGATATGGCGGGTGAGGGGAATGTAAACAGATGCGCAAGAAGCGCTGAAATAATATCAGTAAATGATAAAAGTTTGCCAGTATATTTTGTGGATTACACAGCAGGGTGGCGACAAAGTTAACAAGTTTGATGTGGAATGCCCTGTAATAGCTCTTGGGCGGTGTGCCTTTTATCGCCTAGGCTCAGCAGTTTGAGCACCGCCTGCTGTCGCTTAGTGACGGCACTGCTGCTGTGCCTAGAGCTACCGACTGATGGCGCCATGGCCACGGATGGTAATTCGGAGGAGGAGGAGGTAGAGGAGGGGTGGGAGGAGGAGGAGGTATACTAGGCCTTTGAGACTTGGACCGAGGTAGGCCCCGCAATCCTCTGCGTCGGCAGTATATGACCAGCCCCAGGGTCAGACTCGGTCCCAGCCTGCACCAAGTTAAGTGTAGTAGCGTTCTTATAAGTTTGGGATATGGCGGGTGAGGGGAATGTAAACAGATGCGCAAGAAGCGCATAATGCGCATGGAGCTGGCGCTCCGCTGCCAGGCGAGCTTTCGCCAATCCAAGCCCTTGTCTCTAGGCTACTCCCCAAACAGCACTTCTAAGAGAACCTTTTGTATAAGATCAAGTGTAGTAGCGTTCTTATAAGTTTAGGATATGGCGGGTGAGGGGAATGTAAACAGATGCGCAAGAAGCGCTGAAATAATATTGGTAAACGATAAAAGTTTGCCAGTATATTTTGTGGATAACACAGCAGGGTGGCGACAAAGTTAACAACTTTGATGTGGAATCCATGAAAACAACCCAAATTTCTGCCTGACACACCTCGTTTGATAAGGGGACGATGTATGGAGGCAGCTATATGGACGACTTTTGGAGGTAGCAATGGAGACAACGTGTGGAGGCTGCTATGGAGACAATTTAATTTGGATAGCGCCTGTATGTGGCAGTCCAAAAAAGTTTTCAAACCAGAGGAGCAGGTAGGTGGCCCTCCAGAAAAATGGAATAGATTGAGTGCCTGTATGTGGCAGTCCAAAAAAGTTTTCAAACCAGAGGAGCAGGTAGGTGGCCCTCCAGAAAAATGAAATAGATTGAGTGCCTGTATGTGGCAGTCCAAAAAAGTTTTCAAACCAGAGGAGCAGGTAGGTGGCCCTCCAGAAAAATTGAATAGATTGAGTGCCTGTATGTGGCACTCCCAAAAATTGTTTAAAACAGAGGACCGGGTAGGTGGCCCTCCAGAAAAATTAAATGCATAAAGTACTATAGCTAGAGACAGTGGGCCCTGTCAAAAAATAGCCAGTTTCCTCTGCTTTAGTGTACAAAGAGGAGGAGAAGGAGGAAAATGAGGAGGAGGAGTAGTGCATAAATTATTCAGGTTGAGCTTCCTTCACCTGGTGGAGATTGGAAATTATGAGAAATCCAGGCTTTATTCATCTTAATAAGCGTCAGCCTGTCAGCGCTGTCAGTCGACAGGCGTGTACGCTTATCGGTGATGATGCCACCAGCTGCACTGAAAACCCGCTCGGACAACACGCTAGCGGCAGGGCAGGCAAGAACCTCCAAGGCGTACAGCGCCAGTTCGTGCCACATGTCCAGCTTTGAAACCCAGTAGTTGTAGGGAGCTGTGTGATCATTTAGGACGATGGTATGGTCAGCTACGTACTCCCTCACCATCTTTCTGTAAAGATCAGCCCTACTCTGCCGAGACTGGGGACAGGTGACAGTGTCTTGCTGGGGTGACATAAAGCTGGCAAAAGCCTTGTAAAGCGTACCCTTGCCAGTGCTGGACAAGCTGCCTGCTCGCCTACTCTCCCTCGCTACTTGTCCCGCAGAACTACGCACTCTGCCGCTAGCGCTGTCAGAAGGGAAATAGTGTTTCAGCTTGTGCACCAGGGCCTGCTGGTATTCATGCATTCTCACACTCCTTTCCTCTCCAGGGATGAGAGTGGAAAGATTTTGCTTGTACCGTGGGTCCAGGAGAGTGAATACCCAGTAATCGGTGCTGGAATAAATTCTTTGAACGCGAGGGTCACGGGATAGGCAGCCTAGCATGAAATCTGCCATATGCGCCAGAGTACCAACGCGTAAGAATTCACTCCCCTCACTGGCCTGACTGTCCATTTCCTCCTCCTCCAACTCCTCCAACTCCTCTTCTTCTGCCCATACACGCTGAACAGTGAAGGACTCAACAATGGTCCCCTCTTGTGTCTCGCCAACATTCTCCTCCTCTTCCTCCTCATCCTCCTCCACCTCCTCCGATATGCGCTGAGAAACAGACCTAAGGGTGCTTTGGCTATCAACAAGGGAATCTTCTTCCCCCGTCTCTTGTGACGAGCGCAAAGCTTCCGACTTCATGCTGATCAGAGAGTTTTTCAACAGGCCAAGCAGCGGGATGGTGAGGCTGATGATGGCGGCATCGCCACTGACCATCTGTGTTGACTCCTCGAAGTTACTCAGCACCTGACAGATATCAGACATCCACGTCCACTCCTCATTGTAGACTTGAGGAAGCTGACTGACCTGACTACCAGTTCTGGTGGAAGTTGACATCTGGCAGTCTACAATCGCTCTGCGCTGCTGGTAAACTCTGGATAACATGGTTAATGTTGAATTCCACCTCGTGGGCACGTCGCACAACAGTCGGTGAGCGGGCAGTTGGAGGCGGCGCTGCGCTGCCCTGAGAGTGGCAGCATCTGTGCTGGACTTCCTGAAATGCGCACAGATGCGGCGCACCTTCGTGAGCAAATCAGACAGATTGGGGTATGTCTTGAGGAAACGCTGAACTATCAGATTTAACACATGGGCCAGGCATGGCACATGTGTCAGTCTGCCGAGTTGCAGAGCCGCCACCAGGTTACGGCCGTTGTCACACACAACCATGCCTGGCTTCAGGTTCAGCGGTGCCAGCCACAGATCAGTCTGCGCCGTGATGCCCTGTAATAGCTCTTGGGCGGTGTGCCTTTTATCGCCTAGGCTCAGCAGTTTGAGCACCGCCTGCTGTCGCTTAGCGACGGCACTGCTGCTGTGTCTAGAGCTACTGACTGATGGCGGCATGCCCACGGATGGTAGTTCGGAGGAGGAGGTGGAGGAGGGGTGGGAGGAGGAGGAGGCATAGTAGGCCTGAAAGACCTGGACCGAGGTAGGCCCCGCAATCCTCGGCGTCGGCAGTATATGACCAGCCGCAGGGTCAGACTCGGTCCCAGCCTCCACCAAGTTAACCCAATGTGCCGTCAGCGATATATAGTGGCCCTGCCCGGCAGCACTCGTCCACGTGTCTGTGGTTAGGTGGACCTTGTCAGAAACGGCGTTGGTCAGGGCACGGATGATGTTGTCTGACACGTGCTGGTGCAGGGCTGGGACGGCACATCGGGAAAAGTAGTGGCGGCTGGGGACCGAATACCGAGGGGCGGCCGCCGCCATGAGGTTGCGAAAGGCCTCGGTCTCTACTAGCCTATAGGGCAGCATCTCCAGGCTAAGCAATCTGGAGATGTGGACATTAAGGGCTGGGGCGTGCGGGTGGGTTGCACTATATTTCCGTTTCCGCTCCAGCGTCTGGGGTATGGAGAGCTGAACGCTGGTGGATGCTGTGGAGGATCGTGGAGGCGACGATGGGGTTTTTGTGCCAGGGTCCTGGGCAGGGGGCTGACTATCAGCTGAAACAGGGGAAGGAGCAGTGGTGTGCACGGCCGGAGGTGAACGGGCTTGGTGCCACTGAGTGGGGTGTTTAGCATTCATATTCCTGCGCATACTGGTGGTAGTTAAGCTAGTAGTGGTGGAACCCCTGCTGATCCTGGTTTGGCAAAGATTGCACACCACAGTCCGTCGGTCATCCGGTGTTTCCTTAAAGAACCTCCAGACTTCTGAAAATCTAGCCCTCGCCGCGGGAGCCCTCGCCACGGGAGCTTCACTACATGACACATTTGGCGCTGATGCACCTGCTCTGGCCCTGCCTCTCCGTCTGGCCCCACCACTGCCTCTTCCAACCTGTTCTGGTCGAGGACTCTCCTCCGTCTCAGAAGCACTGTGTTCACCCGGCCTCTCAACCCAGCTTGGGTCTGTCACCTCATCATCCTCCGATCCCTCAGTCTGCTCCCCCCTCGGACTTCCTGCCCTGACAACAACTTCACCACTGTCTGACAACCGTGTCTCCTCATCGTCGGACACCTCT
The DNA here is from genome assembly GCF_040894005.1 of Engystomops pustulosus. Classification (NCBI taxonomy): domain Eukaryota; kingdom Metazoa; phylum Chordata; class Amphibia; order Anura; family Leptodactylidae; genus Engystomops; species Engystomops pustulosus. The sequence goes on from NC_092416.1 coordinate 120,572,158, forward strand.
TTACACACTTCTTCCACTACGTCAAGAAGGTCATCATCACCCACAGACTGCGACTGGTGGAAAACCTGGGCATCGGAAAATTGCTCAGCAGCAACCGGACAAGTGGTTTGTGACTGTGGGAAGGGTCCAGAAAACAGTTCCTCAGAGTATGCCAGTTCAAATGCCAAATTTTCCTGGGAGGGGGCAGACTGGGGGGGAGGAGGCTGAGGTGCAGGAGCTGGAGGAGTGCCGATTTCGGTGACATGGGTGGACTGCGTGGAAGACTGACTGGTGGACAAATTGCTCGAAGCATTGTCGGCAATCCACGACATCACCTGTTCGCACTGTTCTGGCCATAACAGTGCTCTACCACGAGTCCCAGTAACTTCAGACATGAACCTAGGGAGTGTAGCTCTGCGGCGTTCCCCTGCTCCCTCATCAGCAGGTGGTGTCTCACCCCGCCCAGGACCACGGCCTCTGACCCCTGCAGTAGTTGGACGCCCACGTCCCCGCCCTCGTCCTCTACCCCTAGCCCTCGGGTTAAACATTTTGAAAATGAAAGTTATAACTTTAATTTTTTTTTACCTTTTTTTGTGTTTTTTTGTGTTTTTTAGTTTTTTTTTGTGTTTTTTAGTTTTTAAAACCAAACAATGCTATCCTATTGCTATGGCTATTTTGTAGCCAAGTATGAAAGCACACTGCTATGCCAGATGAGATGACGCTGAGTTATGAAAAAATAAACGTAAAATAAAAAGGAAATGGCAGACTGTGCCTAATTGAAATCCAACCCCTAATAAATTTTCCCACTTCGGTCTTTGCGATGGATATGTGCGTCACTAAGCGCTAAACACAGCGGTCGCAAGTCTCACTCCAAATTCCTGACAATTGGCTAGTATATGCACTGCAGCAAGGACAGCCACCAGCAGATCAACCAGAAATAAAATATATATAACGCTATTGTAGGCGTAAGTAAGCCGTTTGGATTCTCCTTTGGCTATTTTCTAGCAAAGTATGAAAGCACACTGATGAGATGACGCTGAGTTATGAAAAAATAAACGTAAAATAAAAAGAAACTGCCAGACTGTGCCTAATTGAAATCCAACCCCTAATAAATTTTCCCACTTCGGTCTTTGCGATGGATATGTGCGTCACTAAGCGCTAAACACAGCGGTCGCAAGTCTCACTCCAAATTCCTGACAATTGGCTAGTATATGCACTGCAGCAAGGACAGCCACCAGCAGATCAACCAGAAATAAAATATATATAACGCTATTGTAGGCGTAAGTAAGCCGTTTGGATTCTCCTTTGGCTATTTTCTAGCCAAGTATGAAAGCACACTGATGAGATGACGCTGAGTTATGAAAAAATAAACGTAAAATAAAAAGAAACTGCCAGACTGTGCCTAATTGAAATCCAACCCCTAATAAATTTTCCCACTTTGGTGTTTGAGGTGGATATGTGTGTCACTAAGAGCTAAACACAACGGTAGCAAGTCCCCCTGCAGATTCCTCACAATATGGTACTAGCTGCACTACTAGTGCCAGCAAGCCCAGCCACAAGCAAACAAAAAAAAAAAAAGTATAACGTTATTGTAGCCCTAAGAAGGGCTGTTGGGTTCTTGTTGAATCACTCCTGCCTAACACTATTCTAATAGAACACCCTAACGCTTTCCCTGACCAGCAGCAGCTCTCTCCCTAGCGGCATCCAGACACAGAATGATCCGAGCAGCGCGGGCAGCGGCTAGTCTATCCCAGGGTCACCTGATCTGGCCAGCCAACCACTGCTATCGACGTGTAAGGGTACCACGTCATGCTGGGTGGAGTGCAGAGTCTCCTGGCTTGTGATTGGCTCTGTTTCTGGCCGCCAAAAAGCAAAACGGCGGGAGCTGCCATTTTCTCGAGCGGGCGAAGTATTCGTCCGAGCAACGAGCAGTTTCGAGTACGCTAATGCTCGAACGAGCATCAAGCTAGGACGAGTATGTTCGCTCATCTCTACTTCCAATGTCTCAGCTTAGCGCATGCATCGTTCAGCAGGAGGCAACAGAGGTTTTCATCCTGCCTTTTTCAGCGGATGCAACGTATAATGGTCAGATGGAGGCAACAATTATGCCTCCATCAGCCAGTATATATGAATGTACACGCTAAGTGTAACCCCTACTGCCTCACAGTTCATCTTATGGCCCTCTCCCTATTTTAGACATACCCCCTCGCATTATTTACAACCCCCACCCCACACTGCCCACAGACAGGTGACAACCCCCCCCTACCAACGAAAAACATACCCCCCCCACTGACAAAAGACAGGGGACAACCCCCCTCCCACCCTAACAACAGACTAATTTCTCCTTCACACACACCTGTCAGGTCCCCCATAGACATTCCCCCTCATCTCATCTCCTCATGCCACCTACAGTGTAGCTGCATCCTGCCACCCGGACAGACACAAGATATGAGGGTGAGGCTTCTCCACGGACTGGAATATTTGTGAGCAGGAGCAGAGCAGAGAGGCCACCTAAGTTTGTAGGGCACTGCCATTCCTCTGTTGTGCCTCCATATACTAAGTAATAGTACTTTATTATATGGAGGCATAGGGAAGGAAAGTCGTTCTGATAGCAGCCCCATCATCTGTCAGAGAGACCAAGCCGGATAGCATGGATACTGTATCTTCTGTTCCGCCTTGGCATATCCCACTGTAGGACCCAGTTACAGCCGCTAAATCTGCTACGGCGGTTGTACCGCCACTGCTGTGGACTGCTGTTTTATACAATTTTATACAATTGGTTTGAGATTGACTGCTTACCCGCACATGACAATAATACAAGACTGCACGGCCCGCAACATGGGCATGAATAGAACCTGCCCTATGTTTTGCGGCCCCAGGTAGTCTGTTGATGGATGGGGCCATGGAGCCCATATAAAGTGAATGGGTTGTGTGCTAGCGGATCCTACCGGACATAAAAGATATAAATTCTTGCCATGAGCTCTATTACACATCTCAGTCACTACTCCCACTACAGCATGCACTCCCCATTACTGCCAGCCATTGTAGATATACATGGCATCAACAGCGTGCAAATTCTTCCGCCAGCAGGACCCTCATAAACCACCTCAGTGCTGTGTGGCTACTGGGTGTAGCTGGGTGTACCTATGTGGGTACCACTGGTGACCATTGACCATAGTTCTGCACCTAAGAAGCTATATAATATATATATATAAAAGAAGATGTATAATGTATACTAGCTGTATGTAATATTAGCTCTATTTTATACCACAGGTTACCCAGATTATGGCAACATGGCCTATTCTGTCATTTATTGTACAAGAAGATGTATAACTCAAAGCAGTGTACACATTTAAAGCATCTGGCAAAAGATTCATGGATTATACCATTGCGGTTAATATGACTTTATGTACATGAAGATTTTCAGTTATCAGTCATCCTAAAGTTATCTATAACTATATACAAGTGAAAGCCAACTATACATAGAAGAAGTTTTATATAAAATATATTATTATATGTTACATGCCAAACATTGAATGCTGAAAATATCTAAACCTTACTATCTATTTTGTACTCAAATTTAGTGTCACTGTCATGTCATATTGTGCATGTAAATACAATTATATGTATTTACATGAAATGCTGAATGATATGGTTAGATTTATGCCTTCTGTTCAATGAAACCTAAAACCAGCCATTATCTAGCTCCCCTGTCAGACCCCTGACTGCAATTAGGAGTTGAGCGCGGCTAATTACCAGATACTAGCACTGAGAACCCAGCTATTTACATGTCCGGGAGTCTCAATACCAAGCAACGTCTTCCAGTCAGCTTTGTACAGCCGTCTGCGATGATCTGTATAATTAGCAGCACTAAACCCAAGAGATGGGTGCAGCCCCCCAGGAAGAAGATGTCACAGTCTGTTCAATGTCCCTGTATACACAAACACTTTCATTTAAAAAAAATACACAAAATAGAAACAATGCATTGAAAAGTCTTAGTTCTGATAGATTGGGCAAAGGTTATGGATAAATCTTAAAGGGGTATTTCAGGAATAAGCAAAATTTAGATTCAAATGGGCCATTAAAATATAAGCTACAGCAGTATTTTATTAGTTGTTATTTAAAAAGTTGCTTTGGACATACACTATAATGAAGAATTAAAATGCTACTGGCCCATTTATTAGTCATGTGACTTTGTCCCAGTGTAGGATGCACACGGCAGAAGATGGCCGCAGGTCACATGTCCACATAACATGTCCTGCACCTACCTGGGCAGATCATATGATTATCAATATGTTCAGCTGCAGTTGGTTGTTTACAGTGGGTTTGATGTCATGGAGGGGGCATGAATATCATGATTAGGCCTAGGCCTGGATGTACAGGGGGAATAGACAAAAGTGATGTCATTTATTTGGGTCTAGAGTGATATGAGGGGTGTATTTACATGGGGCTGGAGGAATGTTGTTACATGGCTCCACAGTTAGAAAACTGGTGGGACAGGAGAGATCTATTTATACGGGACTGCATTTTAGGATGCTGGAGGGGCAGGAGGGATGTATTTACATGGGACTGCATGTTAGGAGGCTAGGAGAGAGAAGGGATGTATTTACATGGGACTGCATGATAGTCGGCTGGGAGAAATGAGGGATCCATATATGTGTGACTGCTAGTTTGGAGGCTGGGGCGATAAGAGGGATGTATTTACATGGGACGGTCTTTGGGAAGCATTCAGGGAGTGTCTTATACGGTTATGTAGCACTGTATGTTGAGCAGGTAAAATTTTTTTTAAAGGGGTTGTCTTGAATTTGACAGACATGCCTGCTTCCTTCCATAAATAGGTAATACATGGTATTGCAGCTCAGCTACATTAATTTTTCTACAGCTGCGCTGCAATATCACTACACACTGTGGTCACTTCATGTGAAAGAAAGCATCCATGCCAAATGCCAAACAGAATCTTTTAAGGTAGGAGACTCGGACTGTATGTTTGATGGGAGAGATGGTTTTGACAAGGGGGGACTGGATGATGGTGTTCATGGAAGCAATCACCACATGCCAGGTCATACTAATATATGACGCTGTTACTGTGAATAGAGGGCTCATTGTAGTTGGGGTATCCTGTGGCGACCATCTTGGCGATAACTCCTCTACTTTAGAAAACAGATAAAATTTATGAAATCAAACTATTTTAGCTATATTTTAATTAATTGATTAATGTTGGGTATTGTTGGGTACAATTGGGTATTGTTGCATTCATCTATTTATAGCATTATTTTTTTGTATCAGACGTGTCAGGATTCAGGATCAGTGGATCCCCTGGACCATCTAAGTGGCACCTGGTATTCACCAGAGCCTGCCGCAAGTGGGATGGACTTGCTGCAGCAGGGTACCACTAGGTCGTTCCACAGGTGCGACTAGCCCACGGTGGCAGCGAGGGTGTGGTACCTTAGCAGAAGACAGTATCGTGGTCTGGTCCACGTTATTGTATTTTTATAGATCATTTTCGTATATGGTGATACCTAATGTGTTTATGATTTTTACTGTTTACTTATATTGAAATGACTACTATGGAAAGGGGGTTGATTTTAATTTTTAGGGTTTTTTAATATAAATTTTTTATTTTTTTATTTTAATTTTTTACTATTTTTCAGACTCCCTAGGGTACTTTAACCCTAGGTTGTCTGATTGATCCTACCGAATATTGCCATACTACAGTATGGCAGTATAAGGGGATTTTGTACACCATGTATTACAATGTGCAAATCGGACATTGTAATAGATAGCCTAAAACATGATAGCCTTAGTTCTTTGCATGATCCGAGGCCGTCATGGCAACGGATCGCCGCTCCTTCATGACGTCACGGGGATCGACGATCGGAGCCAAGGCAGCGGCGTCCATGCGCTCGTTAATGCCGCCGGCGATCAAAGGGTTAACACCTGCGATCGGTGCAAGCGACGGGTGTTTGCTTCATTGTGAAGCAAGCACCCGGTGAGTATGAAGAGGGCTCAAGTTCATCTTATTGTGCTTTGGGGTTAAACACAGTAAATATATGTGGGCAAAATATGAAACATGTAAATACAGATAAGAGGACTGACTACTTTCTTTAAAAAAATATAATATAATATAATAACAACACATTTACTTTCCTGGTGTAATATGGTAAGGGAATGATCACCACCCAAAGGACCAACATCTACCTTTTCAATCTTGGCAAACCACAATACCTCAGAGTTGATATTATGGCATTCTCTGACAAGCTCTATGAGACAAGGATAACCAATGGATTTTTGATATTCCCTAAATGGACCAAAAAATTTTCGGATCATCTTGCCAATGTAGTGTTGGCTAGATGAGCAAAAGTGAACCACGTGAAATACAGTTTACATTCTGGGACACAATTGAATTTACAATATTTGCAAAATCCACATTTATAGTTCCTCTTTGGATACTACTTTTCCAACTAAGTTTTTATATGAATAGAGAATCTACCACTTACTAGAGAGTTTCTAATGGTAGGGCTCTGTCTCTACTGGTGATGTTTGTTAATTGGGGATCCTGTTTCAGAATCCATCCAATTCTTTTGAACGGTGGCGCAAATTATGCTTTTGCAGGGACTAAAGCTGAAAGAAAAAGCAAATCTTTCCTTGTTCTTTTGTGCTCTTTATTTGGATTTCGACTTTGGATACGGTAACTAGTGTTGGGACAAACCTATTGCCTTCCCTAGTTCTCTAGGGATGTGGAATAGCCCTTGTCCTGAAATCTACTCTTCACTTCTCTTGCCTGCACCAAAACTGCTCTCTATCATTGTTCAATCTTCTCAGACCCAAAGCATACATTGAGATTATCCAAGAAATGGTCCAATGACAATGACGTAGAGTTGCTGGATTGGCCTACACAATCCCCAGACCTCAACACTTGTGGGTAGAGTTGAAGAAAATACTGTATTTGTAACCAGGCGAGTCAATTAGTATGCACCACCATGCCAAGCCCAAAAGAATTCAGGTAGTGAAATAAAAATTAAAAATTAGAATTTTAGGAGCATAACAGTAACAAGCAGTTTTATGACAATAATATGCATAACTTAGCATATGCTAAATAGTTATAAGTCACAAGTTTGAGATAGCTAAGATGATTTTCTATAAAATGATGGTAGTCATGTTGACCATCTGAAACTTTACCGATGTAAACATTTGTCATAGTCTATGGGGATTAGTCCCTTAGGACTAAGTAAGTGGACTCCCTGGACCACCGCGGGAGATAACAACCTTAGCCGCACCCAGGAGCGGAGTCTAAGTGAACTCCTGGTCTTCGCCAGAGCCCGCCGCAAAGCGGGATGGTCTTGCTGCGGCGGGGAGTCACCAGGTCGCTCCGCGGGTGCGACTAGGCCCACGGTGGCAGCCAAGGTAGGGACAAGGGGACCACGGGCAGGCAGGCAGGACCGCGGGCAGGCAGGCAGGCAGGACCGCGGGCAGGCAGGCAGGACCGCGGGCAGGCAGGCAGGCAGGCAGGACCTCGGATGGCTGCTGGAATACCGGAGCGCCACAGGATAACAGGACCACCACAGGATAACAGGACCACTATAGGATACCACGGGAACACAGGAAATCAGGAACACGGAGACACCACGTAACACGGGAATCACAGAATCCACAGAGGCGTCTGGAAACGCTCAGGAACGCGGAGGGCTTTCTCTTCAGTAACAGGACATGAAGATCCGGCAGGGGATGCTGGGAGTCGCCAGGCTATCTGGCAGAGTCAGGAATGCCAGAGCCAATAAGGAGGACGCTGGCCCTTTAAGGCTGGGAGAAGTCAGCGCGCGCCCCCTCTAGTGGCAGGAGCACGCGACTGCATGGAAGAAGCATGCGGCCTACAAGCTGGGAGCCAGAGCGCAGGCCGGAGCCAGGAGAGGTAAGTGAGAGCTGGGGGAGCGGGGAGCGCGGCAGCAGGCACGGGTACACCCTCAATCCGTACCGAGGATTGCGGGTGTAACCGTGACAACATTACATATTTTAGTGAAGAAACAAAAGGAGCGGTGTAGTGTTTTTAGCCATCCATGCAAACTGCCTGGCGAAAAGGGTGGGAATTTTTAATACAAACCTATTAGTAAAATTATTTTAATCTCTTCATGATACAATTGGCAGAAAAGAATAAAAAAAGTTGGTAATATAAAGCCCTCAAGTTCGTTCATAGAAAAAGGCCGCACATTTTTCTTTATTTGTAACATTGCAGGAGTCATGAAAAGGTGGTGTCTTTATTTCTATGTTTTAACAAATTAGGAGCTAGTATAAACATAAACTGCAATGTCCAAGGGCCTTAAAGCAGCTGCTTGATTCTCCTCTTCCCTCTTCAAGAGCTACCCTTATCCTCATAAACCCTTCTGTTTGCAAACTATTCGTTTTTTTCGATTGTTGCCAAAATGTTCTTACATTTTAATTTGATAATAAATTCAATTATCCACTGTACAACTGCAACAACAATCCTCATATTTGTACCCTGGTTAATTAATACCTTAATTATTTCATAATGTATATTATGAGTTTTCATAATGACTTGCAAATAAACTTGTGATTACAAAGCAGCTTCCACTGCCCCCGGCGTCGAATTTTCTTTGTAACCTAATAAGGTCAAAGAATCACCTACTAACCTGGAGGGCGACTGTCATCAGCCATGACTTTGGCACTACTAAAAAAAAAAATAACATATCTTAAATTACTTATTAGAAGTCTGCAAATTGGCAAGAAGCACAAGAAGGTATTAAGTATAATAATTTAATTAAACTCAGAATAAAACAAGCATGGAAAGAATAACAGAGTACGAGCTGGACACAAGCCCAGGATTCTTGTCTAAGCCACCCAAGAGGGGGAAGACCCTTGACAAGTAAACAGAGGCAGATTTTCATATAGCAGATGTCATCACTGGACTTTCCTGGGACACGTCTACTCAGCTGGGCTAACTGGCCAAAATGTGATTTTTTTTGTGTGATGGTAGCTGCAATTTTGGCAGTGATACTCATTATGCAAGCACAAGGTTAGACTGGTCCTCTTCCCCTTCCCTAAATATAAACCTGCACAGGACCCTTCAACCTACAATGACAGCAAAAAGTGTAGAGATTCATATTGGCCTATGTGAAGTAAACAGTAAAAAGTACTAAGCTTATGTGCTGCAGGATTGTGTTGTGAGCAGTAACAGGAGGGGGCTGCAGTTTTGATTTATTATCGGGTACTTAGTTGTAATTTGTGAAAGTAAGGCAACCTCTAGTATATCATAACATTTAAATCACTTTTATGTTAGAATGTTCCTTCCCAAATATGCCGCACCCACGGTGTCCTATTGGTAAGTCACCAGTGGTGGAGCTTAGTCACTACTTTTCATTTCCTTTCCAGGGCACCACAGGAATAAAATCTATAACATGGTTCATATTGAAATCAAAGTTGACAAATCTGTTGGAAGTTTTATTATGTTATAGAATATGGTTTAGCAGCGCAAAATACCCTATAGGATGAAGGTTGTATAAATGTGAATATTTTCGCTGGTTTCTCATTTAATTTCCCCAAAGAAAACTGTATAAAACACACATGTAAAAAGAATCAAAACCTGCGCTGGATAAGGACACATAAATATGCCCTTATCCAGTGCAGGTTCGATTCTTTTTACATGTTCTTATGTTATGTAGGGGGTTTGTGACACATACGCCAGGGTGGGGACTGGCATCATTTTGTGCCAAAACCTGCACCTAAGTGGAATGTTGCAATTCATGAATTCAGTTCTATTGTGCAAACTATTCTATACAAATAATTAATTGATGCACTGTCCTATGTTCATTTGGCGCAATGGAAGGTAAAAAAACAGTATTTGCATCACAACTGTGCCAACACAATGCCACACATAATGAACAAAATAGTGATACATGACCCCCATTGAATACATTACAAGCAGTTACACATTTAGAGCACAACTATTAGACAATTGGGTAAAGCAAAACTTTCATCTGCTTTTAGATGCTACATTCAGTATTGACCACACAGTTTAAGGGTAAAATATCAGTAAGGCCCCTTCCACACTTGCGTTGCAGATCACGTCAGAGTTTGCGCAGGGTGCGATCAGGGTTTGGTCAGTGAAAAACGCACATTTTGCATCAGAGTGCAATCAGTTTTCAGTCAGAGTTTGTTCAGTGTCTTAGTTTTTCATGCGCGTTTTCAATGCAATTTCAATGCGTTTGAAAAAGGACTCGGGACTGAGCTCTATCTTTTCTATGGCAATTGATGCGTGAAAAAAGCATTGCACTTGCAATGTGTTTTTGATGCATCTCCATAGACTTGTATGGTGCGTTTTTCACGCGCGTGACTTGCAAAAGTAGGGCATGTCGAGATTTAAACGCGCGTTAAAAAAATGCGCGTGTGTGCGTGAAAAAAAATCTGAAAAGACCCATTAGTTACAATGGGTCAGAGTGCAATGCAAGTTCTGAGCGTCAAAAGCACACGCAGAAAACGTGCGTGAAAAACGCAAGTGTGAAAGGGGCCTGACGTGATCTGCAACGCAAGTGTGGAAGGGGCCTAACTGGTTTCACCAGCGCCTGCTGCTGTTGTGGCAGGAACCGAGAAGCTGTTGAACTATACGTTGTAAAGGGACAAATGAGGCCTCACTACATCATACAATAAAATCTTAGTTAAAGACATTGCAGAAACTTTAATTTTTATCTGCAGTCTGCATTTTAAATTTTGTCTTTCTATTTATCAAAGAATAATATTTCAGTTTTAGTGTTTCTGTACTATGCTGCCCTCTCCTGGAAATCACAGAAGCAGGTCTTCTTTACCACTTCATAGCTACCCTACTTTAAACTTAGGAACTCAGGGTATCCACCGGGGAGCACAACAAGGGCCCAGGACAGAGAAAGCAGACACACATAATGCTAGACCTGTGTCTCTCCCTCTCCTGCAGTGTTTGGGTCAGTGAGGAAGAGGAGGGGTTCACAGCACTGGATGCAAAAGTTGTTGGAGTTGTTGGATGTTTTAATTCCAAACCAATTGACTTATATCCTGTTTGAGTTTGGATCTGTTGAAGATACTTCTGCCTCCACCACAAGTGTATGGAAGTATGAACATTACTCGAAAGAGCTGTGACAATGTAGAGTGACTGAAAATATCTCCCAGATTTTTTGTGGATCTGGTGTAGAGGATGATGTGACCATGGTATGAAAAGACAAAAAAAAGGATGTGTGTGGAAGAAAATAACCTTTATTAAAGACGCACAATTTAAAACATTAAAAACCCAGGACTTGGGTGCAACACATACCTATCTTATCCTACTTGCGAGCATTGCGAAGTTGAATCTAGCGCCTCCAGCTCCACATTTTAATTTCACCACATGTAGGTAGGGAGGTATCACAAAGGTTACTGGTGCATGGAGTAGCCTTTGCTCCTGCTCCCTAGAGAGGCTGCTTCGCACCCCACTAGCCAGTTTGAAAAATAAGAATATTAGTTAGATAAACTATAGATTAGGTTAGAAAGTGTTATAGGGTCCCCTAGCAGGATCTGTAAATGAGATCCAGAGGACATTGAAAGCAATAAAAAACAAAGCCCAAAGGAAAATTTGTTTTCTTTTGTCAATTTCACCTTACCAGGCAACAACACTGGGATCATCTTCTAATATTTGTTATCCATGGCCATGGGGAGGGGGAGCTGTGAAGAGAGAGCAAGGAGAGCCTCCGGTAATGCCCCCCCAAGCCCTCCAGACTGATTAGCATAATTTTTAAAGTTTATTTTAGAAGGAAGGAGCCCATGGAAAACAAATATAAGACAATTTCCATACTCACAGGATATGTGAGTAGGTAAGAGTTTTGCAGTAAATGAAACATAATGAAAGTTAGACAAATTTAATCAAATTTGCAGAGCCCCTCAGATACTTAAGGAGTGGAAGACAAAAAATACCACTGAGCAGACTGAACCAGACATTTGAAGAGCTCTGATAACCCCAGAGTAATCCATATACACTCACCGGCCACTTTATTAGGTACACCTGTCCAACTGCTCGTTAACACTTAATTTCTAATCAGCCAATCAGCCAATCACATGGCGGCAACTCAGTGCATTTAGGCATGTAGACATGGTCAAGACAATCTCCTGCAGTTCAAACCGAGCATCAGTATAGGGAAGAAAGGTGATTTGAGTGCCTTTGAACGTGGCATGGTTGTTGGTGCCAGAAGGGCTGGTCTGAGCATTTCAGAAACTGCTGATCTACTGGGATTTTCACCACAACCGTCTCTAGGGTTTACAGAGAATGGTCCGAAAAAGAAAAAACATCCAGTGAGCGGCATTTCTGTGGGCGGAAATGCCTTGTTGATGCCAGAGGTCAGCGGAGAATAGGCAGACTGGTTCGAGCTGATAGAAAGGCAACAGTGACTCAAAATGCCACCCGTTACATCCAAGGTAAGCAGAAGAGCATCTCTGAACGCACAGTACGTCGAACTTTAAGGCAGATGGGCTACAGCAGCAGAAGACCACACCGGGTGCCACTCCTTTCAGCTAAGAACAGGAAACTGAGGCTACAATTTGCACAAGCTCATCGAAATTGGACAGTAGAAGATTGGAAAAACGTTGCCTGGTCCGATGAGTCTCGATTTCTGCTGCGACATTCGGATGGTAGGGTCAGAATTTGGCGTCAACAACATGAAAGCATGGATCCATCCTGCCTTGTATCAACGGTTCAGGCTGGTGGTGGTGGTGTCATGGTGTGGGGAATATTTTCTTGGCAGCCTTTGGGCCCCTTGGTACCAATTGAGCATCGTTGCAACGCCACAGCCTACCTGAGTATTGTTGCTGACCATGTCCATCCCTTTATGACCACAATGTACCCAACATCTGATAGCTACCAGGACCCTGATTTAAAGAGTAACTGTAAATGTTTTTTATCTTCCACAAATCAATAACTCTTGGGATGTAAAACAACTTTGATTATTATCCTTGTTACCTAACTTCAGCAGTTCCTTTGCTATGCCCTTCAGATTGTAGCTGCTTCCTCTCACTCTGCTGACAAGTCCTGGAGTCTGTATTATAAACAAATGTACACATTCTATGAACTCCTGGAATGGGAGGCGCTGTTGCTCCCTGCTCACAGTGGAGGAGGTCATAGGATACACAGAATAGTGGGGTACAAGATCTTTCCTGTTCCCTATCAGTCCTTTCATCCTAGTCTGTAATTCTGAAGAACTTTCTCTGTCTTTCCTCTCCTCATGCTGCTCCCTTTCTCCACCTAGTTATTGGCAGTATCAGCTCTGTGCAGATAAGCTATTAACCCTTAGTGCTCACACAGGTTGTAGACTTCATGTTATTGGTGTACTTGATTTCTTTCACTTATTACAAGTTTCCTGCTCCTCCATGTGATGGAAGCTGTCAGGCTGCTCACCATATACATTCTGTATGTGCAGTGTACATGTTCCCTGCCCCTCCATGTGATGGAAGCTGCCAGGCTGGTCACTATATACATCCTGTATGTGCACTGAGAAGTGTTTAGTGGATTTACTTGTGGGAAACTAAATGGATTTAATCAGTGGCGTAACTGATCCGCTGGGCCCCGGAGCAAAATTCGCCCTGCACCATAACTGTGACCAACCCCATTACTACTACCCTATAACCTACTTACCCTACTATGCCCTACTTTAGTAGAGATGGCCTTTTTATTATACAGCACAGTGAAAGCCTTAAGAACATTGCCCATAAGAAGGTTACTCAAATAAGTTTTTTTTCACCAATTTAACCGCAATTTCTTACTGCTTGTAAGAGCACCACAGTCGCGGGCCCAACTCTACCATGGGCCCGGTCGCACCCTCTGTGACCGGGATCGATATGCCCTTGGATTTATTTTAAGTTACTTTGAGAGAGAAAACAAGGCATCATGGCATCTGGGGGCAAGAAAACTGGCCTCAGCTTGAGGGCACAGACAACTGCAACATTTTAAGGGGCATCACCATCTCCCTTCTGTACCCCGCTGATACACAATCATCAGGTCAGTGGGGTCAGTTGCAGGCCCACAGCACACAACCAGCCTCCTCTACCTATGGCCTCCTGTCTTTTTGGACCTCCTCCTACATGCTTCGGCTGTTCTGCTTTTCTAATGTATGGGACCAGGAGGAGACGGGACAAATCTCCCAGCTGCACGGGGCATTGGGACAGTACCCAAAACCCAGAACTCTCTCACCAGATCCGTGATGGTTGGGAGATATGCACACCACCAGGTGGGAGGTCTACAGCATATGACTTCTGCAGTCTAAGGTGCTCAGTTACGGTCCTGCTCTTCCAGTACCCCTTCTGATTGCTACTGAGGCCCCCCATTCTAAGTAGTCTACAGAGAAGCAAATGCACACTGCTGAGGAAAATGGTTGCCTTCCGCCGAGCTCCGTGTCCATCCTGGCTCCGTAGCTATTAACTATTAGCTATTAACAGTGGAGTTTGCCTTTCGAGTTAGTCAGTGGAGCCAGATTTGAGACCAGGAGGTGTCCAGATGCCAGGGTAAATAAGCTAAGAAGCTAGGAACACCACCAAGGGTCTCTATCCCGGACCTGTTTGCAAAGACCGGGTCTTCAGCAGTGCGGAAGACAGCACAGGCTACTGAACAACCCCTGGCTTACCCGGCATGAACAGCTCTCCTGTGTGGGCCTCCACCAGTAAGCCTACCCAAGATGACATCCCCCCTGAAATATGGGGTAAGATTCAGGACATGTTCTGGACTGAGCTGACAACTGCAGTTACAAGCATCACAGGGCAGTTTCAAGACATTAGTCATTGTACATTAGACCTTGAGCAGCATGCGGATGATCAGACTGCCTTTATAGATACCGAGCGAGGAAGAATTGATGCTCTGAAGGACAAACTGGGCTTATTAGAGGTTAAATGCGAAGATCTCGAAAATCGCAACAGGAGAGGCAATCTCCATATACGGGGAATCCCGGAAATAATAACCAACATCCGTGAAGCTGCACTGAGGAACCAGAACCATGTTATCCATATGCTGGAAGAGGGAAAACGTACCCTGGAAGTGGAGGGTATCATTGTAGAGGATGCTCCCATGCCTCAGTGACAGCAACAAGCATGAAACCCAGGCCAGTGTTCGCCTCCTCATCCGGGGGCCCTTGAATGGATAACTCCAATTGAGTCTTGATAACAGCTCCAGCTAACTACTCTTTGTGCTTTCCTTTTCAGGGAAACACTCCTTATTTTTATGCTCCAGCCTTTTCGGGACAGAATGGGACACTTGTTGACTCTCTGTTCCCAGGTTCAGTAGGTGACCTTGCCACAACTGGATTTAAGTTTAGTCTGGGTGACAGGTTGAACACAGTTTATATTTACTTGTAACCTGTTCTTTGGTTTCTGTGTAGTCTTTGTGTCATTCCCAGTCTTTTTAGAGGAAGGCTTTCCTCCAAAATGTCAAACAAAAATCAACTGTATTGTGTATCCAAGAATCACATTTTTCACATTCCTCTGCCCTAGCGTACATGTACTCGCAATATAGAAAATGTTATTGCTCTTCAGCTCCTAAATAACATGAGTTATACTCTTTCATGACTCACTGCCGCTTCAGGTGTCCTTGGTTACCTGCGACCTGCATGGGAGGTTTGTGATCCTCATAGGTGAACTATAGGCTCTTGTCTTTCCACCATCCAGTAACAGAGTCTATCTTAACCTCTCCATCTCAGTCTGCAGGGTCACCATAACCCCGAAGAAGCAGACCCGCTGTCTTGGGGGTAGTGCTGGACTCCGATCTCTCCTTTGAACCTTGCCACATGCATCTCAGAAACGTCCGCCCATTTCTCACATTTGAAACTTGTAAAATACTAACTGTTGCTCTGATTCACTCTCGACTAGACTACTGTTACTCTCTACTAACTGTTCTTCCACTCACCAAACTCTCTCCTCTCCAATCTATTCTCAATGCAGCAGCCAGACTGGTCTTTAAGGCCAAATGCTTAACGGATGCCTCCAGTCTGTGCCAGTCACTGGAATGGCTTCCAGTCACCACAAAGCTCTGCATAATGCTGCACCTCCCTACCTCTCCTCTCTCATCTCAGTCTACCGGCTATCAGACACCCAACCTCCAAAGTTTCAAATGTGCTTTTGAACCCATCTCTTTAAGCAAGGCTTTAACACTTGTTAACTGCATGCTTTTTAACTTTCTTTACTAACCTGTCCTGTCTCCTCCTCCCATTTGTTTTCCAGCAACCAGTAGTCACCAAGCTACAGGCTTTTTTACAGGCACATTCACCTTGGAATTTGTATTTAAGATGACAGATGATGACTGGGTCAAGCGACAGCACATCTATTTATTACATTATATTTTGTTCTATTCCCTTATGAAAAATGGTTGGACTATTATATAAGCTTTTTACCTTTTGTGTCACCCCATTCTTCCTCATAGACTGTAAGCTCTAGCAAGAAGGGCCCTCACTCCTTTTGTTCCATATGAATGTTTGTGCTCTGTCATGTTTTATTATATTTATTTTATTATATTTGTATTTGTCCCCTATAATTTGTAAAGTGTTATGTAATATGATATCGCTCTATAAATAAAGATTATTATTATTATTACTATTATTAAAATTGGCTGGATCAATTCCTATGCCCCGCTAGACAATCCTGTGCCACAATTTTCAACTGACTGGAATTGTCGGCCGATAGGACTTTTTTGGATGGGGGATTTTAACGTGGTATTGGCCCTGACACTTGATAAATCTAACCCCACAAGTGATAGATTAAATACCGCTAATAGAACTTATATATTTACACAACATTGCGTGAACTGAGTTTGGCTGAGGTGTGGAGGGAATTTCATGGGGTTCGGAGAGGTTATTCTTACTATTCTCCTGCCCACAACACATATTCCAGAATAGACTTGCTCCTAACCAATACATCCACACTACACAATCTGGTTCAAATGAGGTACATTCCTTGTGCCTGGTCAGAACATAACATGCTGCTGGCCTAGTTCCTTCTGTCACCTAAAACCTTGAGGTCGACCTGGAAATTGAATGAGACTTGTTGGGGGAGTTGGGCACCTTCTTTGCAGACAATGACCGCCCGGACTCTGATCTGATGTGGGACTTGATGACACATAAATAAAAAGATAGGCTAATTAAGCTGGAAACAAGTAGAGAGGCTCTTAGTAAACTTGAACATTGCCAACCAGATCTAACCCCTCTAGGACCCTAGCTAAACTGGTGGCTGACACTAAGCTTCAACTAGACTTGCTCTTAACATGCCGAACAAAGAGGACACCAGAAAAATTTTTAGCAAGGAAACTGCGTAACGCCCCCAAGCCTTCAGACGCACAGCGTCTGGCGCGACTACCTCGAAACCTACCAAAATATGTAATATCTTTGCTAACTATCATACAAAACTGTATTCTGATTCTCCAGTTGTGTAGCCTCCACTATTTCTCCTTTTTTAGCCCAAGCATCCCTCCCGAAGGACCAACTACAGACCTTAGACACCCCCATCTCCTTAGAGGAGGTAAAACTGGCAGTCTCTCAAGTTGGGCAAGGCCATAGGCCCTGAAAGGCTCACTGCCCTCTACTATAAAAAGTTCTCTCAGTTGCTCTTGAAGCCCTTGCAGAAAACTTCCCATGCTCTAACAGAGGGTCGATCGCTCCCAGAGACCTTCTTGGAGGCAAAAATCCCCGTAATCCCCAACCCCCAGAAAGACCACATGTCTCCTAAGAACTATAGGCTTTTTTTCTTATTGAATATTGATTATAAATTGCTAAAAGGTATTCTAGCTAAAAAACTGAAGAATATTGTCCCATCTCTAGTCCACAAGGATTGGGTGGGCTTTGTTCAGTCTCAGCAGGCTCCTGATAATGTACTGAACCTTATTCACCAAGTCCAATGTCTCTAAAACTCCTATGGTGGTTCTTGTCCTAGATATTGAAAAGGCCTTTGATAGAATCACTTGGCCATACCTATTATAGGTGCTAGAGGGGTTCGGTATCGAGGTCTTTTTATTTCCCTTATTAAACGATTAATACCTTGAAGCTTCTGACCACTGCCAGGTCTACTATTCAGATTAGAAGGGGCACCAGGCAAGGCTGCCCCCTATCATCGGCTTTATATGCCTTTGGCAATGGAGCCACTGGCTGAACTGATCAGGGCTAACCCGAACCTTGCAGGACTTGAATTGGGAGTCAGCTACTACACTGCCTATGTGTAAACTTTGATAAAACGGAGGCACTCTTCTGAAATATTGCTTCCCATACTGGCAAGCTTATAGAATAAAATTTTGGCTTCAAAGCCAAGCCTTATTATAATACATATTTGGGCGTCAACATTACACCCTCAGTAGACTTGCTTTACTCCTGACGATGTTTCGGCTACTCCAATCTGATTTTGCCAACTGGAACACTTCCCCCATGTCATATAAAGATTAACATGTTACCTAAAATCCTGTACTCGTTCCACTGCCTCCTCATTCATGTCCCTGTGAAGGCTCTACACGATTTCCAGAAGGCCAGCTTCATCTGATCAGCATTGTCAAGTACTATCAGGCGGCTAGGCTAGTGCAAATAATAGCTGTGCACGGTGGGTCTCTGGCTCCCCTGTGTGTCTAATTGGAAGTTATCAATAAGATCCCCTTTTACCTCTCACTCACTTACTATGTGGCGTTAGTCACGCAAATGTTTCTCTGTGACCTGTTATTTATTCGATATTAAATAAACCACCTACAGATCAGAAATTGCCCTTCATGACTCAACGGTAGTCAGACTTGAATGTCAACATGTCGTTATACAGGTGGAAATACTGTTGTGAGACAGTTGCGAGAGGAAGTCACCAGGTGACTTTAGCAGAAACGTCCATTAAGATCCTACATAGGTCCTATCTGTTCTTTAAAGTATCCATAAACTCTTCTCTTCTGACTCATCCTTGAGTTTGCGATGGTGGCGATGTCCGAGGTTGTCTGTATTTTGGAGCCACATGGTTTTAATGTTCCTGAAAATGATTGTGAAACCTAGCACTGAGGTGCTGTTGTTGGCAGATAAAACACAGAAGTTTAAATTTCAAGCTCATAAGTTGTGTCAGTTTATTTGTATGGCAGCCAAGATTCATCTTGCATCCCACTGGAAGTCGGCAACCCTATCAGTAGACTAGGTGAAGGCAAGGGTCTTGAAGATGTTACCATATGAAGAGATTTCAGCCATAAAGGACGACAACATGAAGGCATTCTATAAAACATGGCAGCCCTCGATAGACTACATCCAGCTGCCATTACCCTCTACTCTACTAGCTCCTTACCTCAGTTAGCCTTATGCTGACGTGGACTCCTACCCTACTTACAACTCTGATTACACTTATTGGTGGTCTTAGATTTCCACTATCCCCTCCCTTCTCTTTCCCCTAGATGTCCAGTGTTTTCTTTCGGTGGTTATATTGTGCCACCACCCCCCTTCCTTTTCTTTTTTGTACAGACCTTGTCTTAGTGTCGATTCACATCTCCCCTGCGTGGGTGAATCATATATGAACTGTGTCTGATTTTTACTTTTGGTTTTGTTTGCATTTTTGCTTTTCTAATAATCACATTTGTGTGGTCATTTGTATATGCTTTAAGAGGCAGACAATCATCGGACTGCTTTGTAGTATTACTTACACATCATTGTCCCTTGCAAGGAATTCTTATAGGTATTCCGGTACCCGGAATTTTCTTTTTTTCGTTCATTAAAACTCTTAAAAGAGTGTAAGCCAGAGTGACCCCATTTTGAATACAACAACCCTTCAGGAATTTTTAAGGGGTATAGTGAAAATTTTGACCCCATGTTCCTTCCAAACAAAAATCCCAAATGACTGGTAATGTGAAAATGTAATATGTAATTGTAAGATTCATGCCAGCATTGTCTTCTGTCAGCAGTATGCGGCTAAGATGACACTGACTTTTCTCTGTGTTTTTGTGTGTGTGAACTGTGGCTTTGGTTGTGGGTGTATTCGGACTGATAGTACCACACCCAGTTCGTCTGCAGCTCTACCTGTGATGGGCAGACCTCTGCTCCGGTCACCTGGGGCGGAGACTCTCTTACCACCTATGTATATTTCCATCCACATCTGTGCCATACACTCTATGCTATCATTGTTGTGATCCGGACTCCTGACCTTGCTTTTATAATATTCGTTCGGGAGTTTTTCTTTGTGTCCTCACTTTGGCAGAAGAAGCAGTCACGATTGCATGTACTTAGCAGAGCAAATAGTGACAAAAAAGCCCCTCCCTTTTATAAACCACTCCCATTGCCTCACCTACAAGCGTAGTGTAATATCAATCTTAATGGCCCCCACATAGTGGGAGCAACAATGGGGACAATGAGGCCTCATGCACGTGACCGTAAATGTGTGCGTGAGTCAGCTGCGCAAACTGCACTTAGCTCAATTTGGGGGATTTATAATCACTTTGTCTTGTTTCTTCTACTACTTTTTGAAAATTTTTGCCTGTGTTGACTGATACCAAAAGTAGTAGAAGAAATCAAAAAAAGGAACACCTGGATCTTTGCTTTTTGTCTGAGGCTAATATTTTCGTTGTTTCTTTGGTATGTATCTTTGGCCCTGGTTGCCTGTGATACATGCGTATATACCGCTTCTTTCTTTACACCTGCATCTGTCTCCCCTTTTTTTTGCCACAATTGCAGCTGCATGTGAACAGATTACACTGAGCTGGAATATGGTATGCCTGGGGGAGATGTAGAATTGCATTGTAGAATTGAAGGGGTTAAGAAAGAGCAAATCAAAGAAAACATAATTTTGCAAAGCAACATTAGGAAGACTGTATCATACACACCCACCAGCTCCAAAGCACTTGAGGGCCCACCAAGTTTTATACTGCTCTGTAGAGATAATAAGAACATCAGCCTTTAGCCCTGCACTCCTTATATGGAGCACTGTAATATTATTAGCATTAAATACACATTGCACTGTAATAGATATGGAAGCTGCACAGTACTACTATTCTTATCTGGGAATTTTACAATACTCCACTTTATTCTATATGTGATCACTCTTTTATTCTATTTATATGAAAATTACATTGTATTGCTACTTTTATCCTTTATATAGTTGCACTGCACTCCTACCTTATACAATATAGTTTTTGCCTACCTCTGCACAGAGTATATCGTATAATGTTCTAAAGGCAGGATGGAAAGACGCTACAGGGCCATTAAAGTTGTAGGGTATGTTAAAATAATGAACCCATTCCAGTGGCTCCTTCCCACCAGTTACCAACCTCTATGTTATCATCTGTGTCTGTTTCCCATTGTCTATAGAAGCTTCCTTTATCAAAGGAGTAGAAGAAGATTTATGAGAATGCTCCTGAAAATGGTAACATATTCTCAGTTACGTCACACACTCACATGAACCTTGTAAAAATAGGTTTATAAAAACTGATGGTGCTTTTTAGCTTTTCCCTAGCCTAAACTTTACTAATCCTGTTTATAGCGGAGCTTCAGTCTTAAGCTTTTAATTGAAGGCTTAGTAACCAGGACAGTCCATTACTGGTGTCAGGACTTCCTCACAACACACCGAACATCAGGCTTATAATAACAATTCATTAACTTTTTCCTACAACTTGTTGCTACCCATGGAGTGAATAGCAACAATATGGTGTATAACTATACTAAACTGTTAGTGCCACATGGAGAAGGCTAATAGGCTGTTCCCTGTTCATACAGACCAGGTACCTGCTGTATTATACAGCCGACACCTGCAGCTAACTGACGTGCAATAAATACCTCTTAGTTGCTGTGGTCAAAGCCGATAATTTCACACAAACAACAGCTGCATGTGGGGTGCAGCCATATTACTGCCAATTGGCACCCCCACAACATCAACGGAGGTTGCTGATTGGTTGCCAAGAAAGCTGAAAGCCTCTGGAAGGCTCCTATGTCAATTAACACTCTCTATTATGGCCTGCTGGGGGCAGGCTGTAATAAAAGATCTGTATATTCAATTATATTGCAATACAATTGAATTGCAGAATATTGCATGAGTGACCAGGTCCCTGAAAAAAATGAAATTCCAAAAAAAAAAGTAAAATTCAAATCATCCCCTTTTCTTTAGAATGCTTATAAAAAAATAAACAATATTTTACAATAAATAAAATGTGTTTTTTCTACATTTTTATCACATTTGAAAAAAATGTTCAGCTTCCTAATACATGTTACATGTTACAATATGTTACACAGAAAACAAGCCCTTGTATAGCACTGTAGATGGCAAAATAAATAAGTTATGGATTCTTAAACACATGGAGTGGAAAATGAAAATGCAAATAATGAAAATGACCTGGTCCTTAACTGGTAACTTTATTGTAAACTTTATTTTTCTTTACACTCTTGCTCATCGGGCACAGAGACACAAAGGGTGGCCGTGGTCATTTCCCTTTTGCACGGGGATCTGCAAAATTGGGCCTTCTCTCTCCCATCTGACTCTCCATCCCGTTCTCCTCTTGACGCTTTCTGCTTTAGGCCAGATTTATGACAAACCTGACCGCCGAGCACTTGCAGTTTCCCACCTTAGATCTCTGTGTCAGGGAAAGCAGACAGCGGAGGATTATTGTGCCCAATTCAGACAGTATGTGACTCGCAATGGAACGACTGTGCCCTAAAAGACCAATTCATGTCCGGACTATCAGACCGAGTACAGGACTTGGTCCTAATCATTAGATGACGAGCCTCAGACATTAGATGATGCTATTACTCTATTCATTCGAGTTGATCTTTGTCTAAGATCCTGGCGATCACCTCGGGTGTTCCCGAGCATCACTCCTGCACAGCAGAAGCAATATCGAATAAAACGTGATCTCCTAAGCAGTAGTCGGGGGGACTGCTAGGGAGCTCAGGTACTCCCAGTTGTGTCTAGAATGTATTTACCTTGTACGGTTAGGTTTCAATCTGTTTCCTGTACTGGTCGCGCCTTCTTGGATTCAGGCGCTGCAACTAATTTAATTGATTATAATTTTGTCTCTCAGTTTTGTATGTCATTGATTCCATTGTCCACTCCTATCCAGATGTCAGGTGCGGATTTGACCCCTCTACAGGCAGGGTTGATTAAATTCCGAACCCCGCAGATAAAGCTTATGGTAGGAGCTATGCATGAAGAATGGTGTTCTTTCCTAGTTATGGAAAATTTGTCTGAAAATGTCATTCTTGGTTTACCCTGGCTCCGAGTCCATTATCCAGTAATTAATTGGGAAACTCTGGAGCTGGTTCACTGGGGTCCTCACTGTAAGGATCACCTGACCAGAGTTTCATTATGTACAGTGGTGGCAAAAGATCAGAGTCTTCCAGGTTTTCTCTCTGATTACTCAGAGGTGTTTTCAAAACCCTTGTCCCAAGTCCTTCCTCCTCACAGGGAGTTTGATTGTAAAATTGACCTTCTTCCTGATGCTAGATTGCCAAAGGTTCGTATATATTACCTGTCAGTACCAGAACAGAGTCACTGAAGAGTTATATTGATGTGAGTTTGGCAATCGGACATATCCCTCCCCCTGAGTCGCCCACTGGGGCCGGGTTCTTTTTTGTTGAAAAGAAGGATGGTGGTTTACGGCCGTGCATTGATTATCAAGAGTTAAATAAGATAACGGTAGAAAACTCAGGTCCTTTCCCCTTGATCCCGGATCTCTTAAATCAGGTTTCGGGGGCCCAAGTTTTCTCTAAATTAGATCTTCTAGGGGCTTATAACCTGATTTGCATCTGGGAGGGGGATGAGTGGAAGACCGCATTTAATACACCTTTGGGACACTTTGAATACCTGAACTTCATCTTTCATGATTACATTGATGTGTTTTTGGTGGTGTATCTTGACGATATTTTGATTTTCTCTCCTGATTTGTTTTCACACCAGCAGCATCCTGGAGGTGAGGTCCTGGCTGCATAAATTGCAGCTTCACTAGTCACCTGTGCCAGTGTTTGAAATCCCTTCATCGCTTGCTCTCTGCTATAAGTTTGACCAGTTCTTGTTCTGTATTGTTGTGATCTCGGCTAGTTTTTAACGTTGACCCTTTTGCTTACTGACTTTGTTCTTGACGTACTCTCTCGTTGTGACTCCGGCTAGTTTACTACTCTTTTGTGTTTTACGTTTGTTAATCTGTTTGTGTTGTTCCCTTCCCGCACTCATGTGGTGTATTCCGAGTCTTCAAGTAGTCGCCCAAAGGTTTAGCATGGGGGGACTACAGGAAGGAACAGAGGTTGGGGCGAGCTCAGGGCACACTATCCCCTGTCTTCAGTGTTACCCAACCCTAGCATACAAAGCCTAGGTGAACAAATGGCATCAATCTGAGCATAAGAAAACTCCTATCAGGCAGGCCAAATTCCTCAACTAAGTCAGATAATGGTTTCAGTTTTGCTTCTGTTCGGTGCAGTAATTGTTGCAATCGTATTATGCCTCTCTCCTGCCAGGGGGTAAAAAACTACTCGTTTGTCCCGTTTGGAATTCTGGATTATCCCAGAGGGTATTATGCCTCGATAACTGATAAGAAAGTTTCAGTTGTTTCCTTACAATTTTCCATGTGGCTATTGTGTCTCTGAGTAATAGGGACTTTTTTTGCACTAGGAGGGAGCTTAGCGTATTGGATATGTAGTGCGGCCATCAGACCACAAGGGTGTATCAAGGCCCTCTAAAGATGGGTATTAGAATAATGTTCTGTATTGTGTAACCAATCTTTTAATTTCTGATGTTAGGGCAATTTAGGCCTCTCTGATGTTTAGGGTACATTAGTCGAACTGCAGATATCTGTCGTTTTCCCTGCCAAACAGCACATCACGTCCCTGTTTGGGTGTCACTTTAAAGGGGCTTTCCCATCTGGGCATTTAAATTTAATTTAATTAATTTGCCATATGTAAACATTTCTTCAATTGGATGTTATTAAAAAAAATGTTCCTGTGTGAATATAATTTCTCATAAATGTAACCAAGTTGTCCCTTAGAAATGAGATAGCTTCCTCGGATACGACCACCTCACATATTGGCAGCAGTGGCTAGACATGCGCTATTGAGCCCTGCCTGACCACCTGTGAAATTGACAAAACTGCACCTAAAACCGCCTCTAAACGAATTGTGATGCAGTTTTAACTGCAACGTGTGACTGCACACTCAGGAGGATATGAGACTCTTGTAAAAGAGTCTTTAATTCATTTTAAGTGTCGTAAGACAATATAGCGTTTCTGAGGCGACTAGAGTCCTTTAACATTCCATGATACTATATTTGTGAATTTTTTTTAATGTCAGATCTGTGTAGCAGCTGAACAAGAAAGAAGAGAAAGTATGCACCAAAAAGAACTTTATTCACTACCAAACAAGATACATATATGACACACATTTAAAAACATCTAAAACATGTAATATACATACATCAACTGGTGACCAAAGTGCAGGTCAACCAAGTAAAAACCCCCTCCTATGTCACCCTGTGGTGGACAAAAATTCTACCAACCGAAATGTTAGGGATTGCCGAATGTCAACAAGTAGAAACATCAATAAATCATATTGCTACATCCCTAAAAACTCATAAGTCCAGAAAAATGCCAGAAAACAAGTCAAGTATCACAAAGAATGAATAAGCCTGAAAGTGCAAGTGCAGGCGGTGTGCAAATGGTACCCTAGTACGGCAACTAAAGTGCTCTTGTGAGACTGGCAAACAGAGGGTGGGAAAATGCAGGGTTGACGAGCTCCTGTCAGACCAGTGTCTAGTACTGGAATCTGGGCTAGGGGTAAAAGAGGGGTCAAGGGGCAGATCAACAATGCTTTTAACAACAATATACAATCAAATATATAACACTTGCCAATAGCAATCCACATTGAGGACGCAGGCATAAAATAACTTTTCAGAAACTTCCTAATTTCCAACATGTGAGAAGATCAGCATAACAATCTTCATTTCTTTCCCTCTTAGGGTGATGCCACACGTGGCGTTTCGAACGCCTTTTTGGCCCTTTTAAAAAACGCATGCGTTTTTTGAAAACGGCTATGTTTTTGACCAGTTCGAATTCGTTTTTAATGCATGTGTTTTTTGACGGACTGCTTAAAAACGGGCCAGAAACGCATTCACTTGTGGCATCACCCTTACATGAAGTGGTAGCAATTAGGCTCTATGTCCCAGTAACCGTGCTGTTTGGCGGGTGATGGCTGTTTCTACATCCGGCTTTAATATTGTAATATTGTATCTTTCTTCGTTGCTCTGGGTGCTCGTTGTGATTGCGGTCTCAGTTCCTGACTAGAGACTCTCTGTCCCGATCTTCTTTTCCACTCCTGGAGGCCTTCCATTGTGAATTCCGCCAGTACTGGATCCGTGAAGCTTTGTGTTTGTCCATCTGGGTGTGAGACTTTGAGCATTGCTGGATACAGCAGCTGGAACTTCCACTTACATTTGTACAGCTCCGAGCACAATGGGCTAAAAGCTCTTCGTTTTCTTGTTGTGTCTGCTGAATAATCAGAAAAGAGGAGGACCTTGTAGTTGTCTTTCTTCAAACTATCTTTTCTCCTTCTATATGCCCGTAGTATTGCCTCTTTTTCTGAATAATCTAGATACTTTGCAATAGCTTGTCGTGGCTGTTCCTCTCTGCCCTGAGAGCTGGTGGAGGGGGAGCGTGGGGGACGCAGCGGCCCAATTCTGTGCGCTCTTTCAACTTTGAAAGGGCCAGGTAAACCCAGCATATTCAGCAGTGTGTCAGAGAATATTACTGCTAATTAAACGCCAGTGTTTGACCCCAAATAGCCTAAATGAGGCCATCGAGTCTACCTTACACCCAAGTGCATCCTGTGGTACTGCCACACAGTCTTCCACTTCCACAATAAGTAGTAATATACACTTTTGCATATTTCAACAATGCAAGTTGCAACCTTTACAGGCCCACCCGGCTTCCTTAGTCACCCTGATAATTTTATTGCTTTGTGACATGGAGCATTAAGAGTTTCTCAGCAGGTTTTATTTCATTTTTTAGAAGCAAATTCATATTTTACTATACATTTATATTTTTGTTAGAACTGTGAAATATTATTATTTGAATTTTAACATAATTTATGTGTAAGCGCATGTCATGAAAACCCATTTAGATACCTCATTGTCCTTTTCATCAGTTCTTCTGATATCAGGAACGATAGCGATTGGTCTCCCAGTGGAAGAGGAGTATCTTCCACCGACCCAATGGGTTATCTTCTGAATGTACCTGACGAAGGTTGCTATACGTGGCCAAAACACGTTGTACACAAACAATTTTATGGAATAAAGATGCCACTTCGCCTGGATTGCTTCATTAAAGTGTGAAAATTATTTCTTTTGATCCAATTATTTCCATTGTGTGAGGTCGCATCACACTTGCAATGCGTGCTGCTCGGAACTCCCGTCCCGAACGCTGCAAACCGGAACTGAACGCAGCATGTCAGTTCCGTTCCGGTTTGCAGCATTCTGGGCGAGAGTTCTGAGCAGCAAGTGTTGCGAGTGTGATGCGAGTTCAGCAGATCACACTCGCACATGTGGAATGGGCCTTAAATTTCACATTTTAGCAAGTCTCTTACAACAGAGAAAACAACTCATACAATCAGCTACCCTATTCTAGGGAAATCAAACTTTTATTCACTACCCCCAAATGAATCCAACAATTCTAAAAAGAGACCTATTCCAGACTAAACATACTTGCCTAAAATGTTCATATGATTGGTGCTCTCAGTTACAAAGTTTTTAGTTTTAAAAGTGAAGAAACCCAGAAGTTAATGTGGCAATGTAACAAAGATGTTATTATTAGATGCTGCATGAGATAAAAATGGCCACTAGAGGGCATTCTCTTATAATGATATAATCCACTTCTATTATTACACAACTGATGCCACACACAGAAGATTCTAAAGTGTCCTATTTAGGGGCATCCAGCACTGTACCCTTATCATATGCAGCTCTAAATATGGGCTCAAAATGGTTATGCCATGGCAATCACTGTGTTAAATTTCTTTAATTTATACAATTCTGATGATTTTAATATTTCAGCATAAAATAGCACATTGCTGTATTACTGTGAATTGGATGCAACAAATGTCCTTTAAAGGAGCCACAATAGAACTTTGTTTCTTTTTGAGGTTCAAAATTGTAGCATAATCCTGCCAACAGTGTGAATATACTGAAAAAATAGTCCTCTTGGCTAAAAGGTCCTCAGGTGCAGTTAATAAGATGAAACATCTCAGGTGTATAGATGATGTGCCAAGAATAGATCTAGGCCCTCCCTTCTTCTGATATAATCACATCTGTAAATAGTAGCTATGAAATGTAAACTAAAGCAAAACCCCCATCACTACAGGGTAAAGGGTCTTCTCTACGGTCTCATTCAGACGGGTGTGTCCATTGTGAGTGATATCTATTTGCAGTCCGTATTGCATCCGCATCTGTTTTTTTTTTCACATTCGTATGTCATTCATTATTTTTCACATGCACAAAGAAAAAGATGCGTTTCTAAAGATGCTTTTCTCTGCAATGCCCTGTTTTCTTTGTTGTGAAGTAATTCAAAAGACCAGTGGTCCTATTCTGTGTGCACCAGCACTAATAGCTAATTATTCACTAAAGGGCATAGCGGAAAGATGGCAGATAAAGTATAGCTTTTATTTATTTTGATTAAAATATAAATATTTTTTAATTATTTTATATATCACACAAGACATATTAAAACATGCACAAACATATAGGGCAAGATTTGAAAGTGTTCATTCTCCTTGCATGCAGTTATTGACCCCTGTTATTTTTATTATTGTTTTTACTATTTTCATGCATGCACTCACTTTAATTGAGAGAGTATGGAAGAGTGCAGTATGAAGATCTCAATTCTTAAAATTGAGACCTTTATTATTGTTGCTGAGTTTCTTGACACATTTTATTAAGTGTTATCCTGTTTCAATAGGATGGGTTCAGTGTGTCAATACACAATTTATACGATGTTACACTTTATTTGTAGTTTCTCTGTGCACATAGTTATCACATTGACACATTTGGCTGCGTTTTCAAAATGGCCATTATAAAATGGTGTCCTTAAGGAGTTAAAGAAGGGTCTGGAGCAGACAGAAGAGGCTCTCTACCTGGAGACACAGATGCTGGACTGTGTGAGAGCTGCACGTGAGTGACACAGGGTTGCTAAAAATATTTTCCATGCTGGCAGGGAGAAGCCCTCCAGTGGCTAGTGAGGGCCTCCAAGTGTATAGTTAGAGCCGGACAGGCAAGGATTTTATTTGATATTTTGTTTGATGCTGTTGTTTAACTCCTTAAGGACGCAGCCATTTTGTAGCTTAAGGCTCAGCCCCATTTTTTGGATACTGACATGTGTCGCTTTATATGGTTATAACTTTTGAACACTGTTACTTATCAAAGTGATTCTAAGATTGTTTTTTCCTCACATGGTGTACTTCATTTTAGTGGTAAATTTTGGCTGATAAGTCTTGCATTTATTTACAAAAAAAAGAAAAAATTATGAATTTTTTGAAAAATTTGCCATTTTTTGAAATTTGAAATCATTGCGTTTTCAGGCAGATAGATTTACCACTTAAATAAGTTGCTGAATAACATTTCCCATATGTCTACTTTACATTTTCATAATTTTTGTCTGGATAATTTATTTTGATGTCACGCGACTTACAAATCGTATATCGGGTTTCAGTATTTTCAGAATTGACCATTTTGGGGCTAAATACTGTCTTGAATGAAATTTTACATATTTAAAATCAACCCCCCCCCCTATATAACGGACCCATTTTAAAATCTATCAGAAACAGCATTTAGGAAGATTGTTAACCCCTTGAGATTTTCATAGTAATTAAAATAGAGTTGAAATTTAGAATGGTCAAATTGTGTCAGTTATACGTTCATTTAGCCCTAAAATTTACATTTGGCCGTTATTTGTTTTATGGGTGCACAGCGAGGCGCAGAAGGGAAGGAGCGTGCTGCAGCGCTAAGTCACTGAGCGCCAAGAGGTTAAGTGACTGCACCTTAAGTATATAGCCAACAGCCGCCTGCGCTCCAGTATATAGCCAGTGGCAAGCTCTTCAGTATATAGCCAGTGTCTGCCCCCAGTATATAGCCAGTTCCTTCCCCCCTGTATATAGCCAGTGCCTGAACCCCCCATATATAGCCAGTGCCTGCCCCCATATATAGCCAGTGCTTGCACCCACCGTATATAGCCAGTGCCTGCCACCCCCCACCCAGTATATAGCCATCAGCCCCCTGACCAGCCTTAAAAAAAACAACTCTGTACTTGCCTTTCTGATGCCCCCTGCAGGTCCTCTTTGGTATTTAGCTCTGCCTTTGGTTCCCGTGCGGTCCCGTTGCACACACCATAACGACAGCTGCTTGCCGACATCATAGTGTGTGCATCGCCATCACCACACACTATGATGTCAGCAAGCAGCAAGTGTGACGGGACCACACGGTATATGCGTTATTCTCTGACCACACACTTTTCTCATCTACCTATTAGTGTGCACTATTCTTATTGACAACACACTTTTTTCACCTTTTTGATCCTCAGATTAGTGTGCATAATATTCTCTAAAAAGAACACTTTACTTATCCATGTATTACTGTGCTCGATATTCACTGACAACAGCACTTTTCTGATCCACGTATTAGTGTTTGCTATTCTCACTGACAACACTTTTCTGATCCATGTATTAGTGTACCCTGTTCTTTTTGACAACAGTTTTCTGATCTACGTATTAGCATGCCCAATGTTCACTGACAACATATGTTGTGTCATGGTGAGAATGTTGCTGCCTCGTCATGTGACTTGGGGTGTGACTGTACAGGTTAATTTAGCCTATTCAAACTTGCGCTCACCTTTCATCCAGGACACAAATTAAGCATAAATCACCCCTCATAAAGTTCCAGCACTCGCATTGGGACCAATAAGTATCTCACTTTACATCCACTCTTGCTTCTAACCACACTTTACAAGGCTATGAATTTCGCTGAATCAGAGAGACTGGGAGAAGCTGAATTATCTCTGGCGGCATTTAGGATTAGGTGTCCGGAATCCTTATGTTGAAGTTTAAGAACCATATCTCTGGGAGAACCTACTGATCTTGGTCGTCTCAGTGCTCGATAAATCCTGACGATGAACAGCAAGTTGGGATCAACCTGCGGTAGAAGAACAGTGAATATATAGGTAGCCTTTTCTTTGAGAGATGTGATGGTCTCAGGGTGTCCCCTTATTCTGATATTTCCCCTCTGCGACCTATTTTATACGTCTTTGCATTTCAATTCCAGTACTTTTATACGGTTAACATGATCTTCCAGTCTCTTCAAGAGCGTCAGCTGTATAATCCATACGTCACTCTTGGTCATCGGTTCTGGTTGCAATGTCTTGGAGTTGCTAAGCAAAGCTTTCCACAGCTGTAGACATTTCCTTGTGAACTGGCAGGGGGGCTGGCTTCAAAGCATTTCCCCAGCCGCATCGTCTCCAGAGATTTGAGCTGATTTTCCCACCAATTTTCAAACAGGAGACAAAGAGCCATGAAACTCATAAGACCAATAGCAACTATATTTTTGGATTTCTTATCGTCAGGAAATTACAGTTGGCCAATCCCTGAGGCTCTAGCACCCTTGGGTCCAGAGATATAAATATCTCTGGATAGGACCATAGCAAATGGGTCAGGTTAAGTATCATTGCAATCCAGGGATTCTCCGGATCCATTGATACGAGAACCATGACCCTACGACTTCCCCTATGACTTCCCCAGGGGGTGGACAGAGGTGTGTCTACACCTGATATAATCAGACACCTCTAAGGCCACATCTCTATTGTATGTATTGTTTTGTCTAGTGGATTAATTAGGCAATTAAATATAAAATAAAATCTGTGTTGCTGTTTTATCTTGATCCACGAATCCCACACCCGAGTCTTGCTTATATACATGCTACCAAGTTGGTTCCTCACCCTGTATAATCCCGTCACGAGCCGGGCTTTTATTAATGAGAACTGGTGGCAGTTTAAATTGGATTTGATAAGATTCTGTTTTACTGAGGCTACTGAAAGGGGTTTTATAGCCATTCAGGGTTCTGATTTATTGCTGTGCCATATCTGGAGGTTGTGTGGACAACTTTAAATCACTTCTTGCGCCTCTCAGAACTTGTGCGTTCTGGGAGTTTCTATAAAAGGATAACTAAGTTACCTTGCATACTGTCCAAGGTTCCAAAACGTCACAATTTCCTTCACAGCGGGTCTGGGCCAGCAGATGTCTGTTAGCAGTGACCCAAGGCTACCATGGAGACGGATCACCGCTCCCCGATGACCTCACGGGGAGAGATGATCCCAGGCAGCGATCGCTGTGATAACACCCGGTAAGTCTTTGCTGCATTATGATGTAATTACTACCAAGGGGTTAACAATCTTCCTAAAAGCTGTTTCTGATAGTTTGAGGGGCGCAGATTTGAAAATGGGTCGGTTATATAGGGTTTTTTTATGCCAAATATGTAAAATTTCATTCAAAACAGTATTTATCCCCAAAATAGTCAACTCTGAAAATACGGAAAATCAATATTTGTATTTATTGTAAGCCGCGTGACATCAAACTAAATTATCCAGACATTTTCAAAAATTATGAAAATGTAAAGTAGACATATGGGAAATGTTATTCAGCAACTTATTTAGGTGGTAAATCTATCTGCCTGAAAACACGATGATTTCGAATTTCGAAAAAGGGCAAATATTTTTTAAAAAATCATCATCTTTTCTTTTTTTTTGTAAATAAACGCAAAATAAATCAGCCAAAATTTACCACTAAAATGAAGTACAGTGCAGCATCCCCCACCGGGGCCTAGCCTTTTCTCGGGGCCTGGAGTCAGCCGGGGCCCGCAGTACCTGAGTGGCTGGCGGTTCCGGCCTAGGCACGCTAGTGTCACGGTGCTTGGTATGGGGGAACCGGAGGGCTGTCCTACAGCCTGGCAGGTCTCCAGCAGGGTGGTGTTGGCAAGAAATGATGAGGGACAGGCTGCTATAGCGGTTCTCCCTGGGGCAACCCTTTGGTGTCTAGAGTATAAGTTTCTGTGTAGTGGACAGGGTGCCTGTGATGATGGCAGCCGTAGTAGCAGGGACCAGACGGAGGCAGACGTTGAACAAAAACAACTTACAGTTCTTTATTGGAACCGACAGGAACCGTAGCAACGCGCCTTAACAGAATGGTAGATTGCTGAGATGCAGTCGGAGGGAGCCATAGGATGTAGATCATCAGCCTGGATGCAATGGCAGGCTGGGAGGTAGCTGTGTCCTAGTAGGATGCTTCAGCTTTATCCTGGATTGCTTCAGGTATCACCCTTGAAGGTAGGATGATACCCCTTTCCTCTCTCTCTGTCTAACTCTTAGCTGTACTCAGTCTGACTTGTTCAGACTCCCTGGTCTGACTGACTAGACTGCTCTTCAGACTTTCTGGTCTGACTGGAACTGCACTCTAGAAGTTTCTTGACCAGGGATTTTGTTACTCCCACTGGTCAGGTGGTGGCTACTCCTCCAATTACATCTCAGCTCACAGAAACAGAGTGTAACGCATGTGATTGGCTGACACATCTGACATCACACAAAACACTTAACTCCTGCCTAGCCAGGCAGGATCTACCACTGCAGTACTCATCTGTGTTATCTAGTGTTATGTAGTGACATGCTGTGGGGCTGATCAGACCCTACACAGGCTGCAAGCTACATGGTGGGACTTATTCGCAAACACAGCTCTGCCTTGCATCGGCGAGGGTGTTGCAACAGCATGTAGGGAAAAAACAATCTGTGAATCACTTTGATAAGTAACAGTGTTCAAAAGTTATAACCATATAAAGTGACGCACGTAAGAATACAAAAAATGGGGCTGATCCTTAAGCTATAAAATGGCTGCGTCCTAAGGGGGTTAAGCGGCCCCTCTCTCCTCTACTCATTACCTGTAGTAATGGCTCCTGTTTGAACTTGTTATGAGTATAAAAGACACTTGTCCTTAGCCTCATATAGTCACACTATAAACTCCCCCATGGTGAAGAACAAAGCACTGTCTAAGGACACCAGAAACAAAATTTTAGCCCTGCACCAGGCTGGGAAGACTGAATCTACAATAGGCAGAAGAAGAGTGAAGAAATCAGGCAATACCTTTTTGAGGCTGACTATATTTGATGGTGAGCTTTCGAGAACATTAGTTCTCTTCATCAGACATTATGTTATGCGTGAAACAGAAAATTCACATCATTTTATAGACTCTAGGCAGTGATCATCAAAGGATATTAAAAAAAACTTTAAAACAAGCAGCTTGGTGTGAAGAAATTAACTGTGGCAGTAATAATTAGAAAATGGAAGACACACAAGACTCCTGATAATCTCCCCATTGTGTCAAAATGATCACAAGAACGGTGAGCAAAAAACTCTAAACCATACGGACAAAGTGAATGATCTGCAGGGAGCTGGGACCAACGTAACAAAGGCTACCACCAGTAGCACACTATGATGCCAGAGACCTAAGATCTTGCAGTGCCAGACGTATCCCCCAGCTTAAGCCGGTACAAATCTGGCCCATTTGAAGTTTGTTAGAGAGTATTTGGATGTTCCAGAAGAGTATTGGGAGAACGTCATATGGTCAAATGAAACTAAAGTAGAATAGATTGGTAGAAACACAACTTGGAGGAGAGTGAATGCTGAGTTGCATCTATAGCACACCATACCTACTGTGAAGCATGGGGGTGGTAGCCTCATGACGAGGGACTGTTTCTCTGCAAAGGGACCAGGTAGACTGATCCGTGTACAAGAATAAATGGGGCCATGTAATATGAGATTTTGAGTGCAAACCTCCTTCTATCAGCATATGCATTAAAGATGAAACGTGTCTGGGTCTTTCAGCATGACAATGGTCCCAAGCACACCGCAGGGCAATGAAGGAGTGACCTCATAAGAAGTATTTCAAGCTCCTGGATTGGCCTAATCAGTCTCCAGATCTCAACCCTATAGAAAACCTTTGGAGGGAGTTGAAAGTCCATATTGCCTGGCGACAGCCCCAAAACATCACTGCTCTAGAGGCGATCTTCACGGAGGAATGGGTAAGCATACCAACAACAGTGTGTGCCAACCTAGTGAAGACATACAAAAAACTTTTGACCTCTGTCATTGCCAACAAAGGATATATGACAAAGTTTTGAGATTAACTT
Organism: Engystomops pustulosus; assembly: GCF_040894005.1. Taxonomy (NCBI): domain Eukaryota; kingdom Metazoa; phylum Chordata; class Amphibia; order Anura; family Leptodactylidae; genus Engystomops; species Engystomops pustulosus. The sequence goes on from NC_092416.1 coordinate 120,607,294, forward strand.
TTGTTAATGACTTAATACACTGCTCAAAAAAAAGGAAACACTGAAATAACACATCCTCGAACTGAATGAACGAATGAAATATTCTTATTGAATACCTTGTTCAATACAAAGTTGAATGTGTTGACAACAAAATCACAACAAATCATCAATGATAACAAAATTTATTAACCAATGGAGGCCTGGATTTGGAATCACCCACAAAATTAAAGTGGAAAAACATACTACAGGCTGATCCGACTTTGCTGTAATGTCCTTAACACGAGTCAAAATGAGGCTCAGTATTGTGTGTGGCCTCCACATGCCTGTAAGACTTTTCTACAACACCTCGGAATGCTCCTAATGAGGTTGCAAATGGTCTCCTGGAGAGACTGTGGTGCCATGTGACATTGGTGGATAGAACAAGACATGATGTCCCAGGTGTGCTCATTCAGGTTTAGGTATGGGGAATAAGCCAGTCCATAGATTCCATGCCTTCATCTTGCAGGAACTTATGACACACTCCAGCCACATGAGGTCTCACATTGTCCTGCATTAGGAGGAACCCAGGGCCAACCGGACCAGCATATGGTCTCACAAGGGGTCTGAGTATCTCATCTCAGTACCTAATGGCAGGCTACCTCTGGTGAGCACATGGAGGGCTGTGCGGCCCTCCAAAGAAATGCCCCACACAATTACTGACCCACTGCTGAACTGGTCATGTTGAAGGATCTTGCAGGAAGCAGATCATTCTCCACAGCATCTCCAGACTCATTGCCAATCCTGTTGTTCCCTGGCAAATGCCAAGCGACCTGCATGTTACTGGGCTATGATCACAACTGCCATCTGTGGATGTAGGGCCCTCATACCATCCTCATGGAGTCGGTAACTAAGCGTTTATGCAGACAAATTGACATTTCTAGTCTGCTGAAGGTCATTTTGCAGGGCTCTGGCAGTGCTCCTACTGTTCCTTCTTGCACAAAGGCAGAGGTAGCGCTCCTGCTGGGTTGTTCTCCTCCTACGGCCCCCTCCACATCTCTTGGTGTACTCGCTTGTAGTCATGACTAAGAATGGGTCCACCGTTTGAAACGTGTTGGCCTATAAACGCTCTGGGATTTTAAATATTATGCCTTAAATAAAGTTTGAATTATCTTGGATGAAGCTGGACATGGAATCCTTTTTCCGCTTGTGCTAATTCGATGCAGCCCGTGCAGGAGGGCAGTCCGTGCCTTGTCGGACGCCTGCATCCTCTGGCCACTACCAAACAGACACAGCAAACTTTCTTGTTACAGCTTACATTGATGTGCCATCATGAATGAGCCGCACTACCTGAGCCACTTGTGGATTGTATAGTCTGTTTCATTCAACCACAAGTGTGAAAGCACCAGCAGCATTTAAAAATTACCAAAACATCAGCCAGAAAGCATTGGTACAAAGAAATGGTCTATGTTCCCTTACCTGCAGAACCACTCCTTATTGCCTGTAAAATTAATTGACAATCAGTGTTGCTTCCTAAGTGGACAATTTGAATTCACAGAAGTTTGATTTACTTGGGATTTTCTGGATTTTGTCTCTCAAAGTTGAGGTCTACCTATGATGTCAATTACAGGCCTCTCACTTATCTTTTTAAGTGGGAGAACTTACACAATTGGTGGCTGACTAAATCATTTTTTCCCCACAAGCCAACAACATCACTTTTTCACTACGGAACAAAGGAACCAATTTATTTCAACTTTATCTTGGCCTGGTTGGAGTGCTGCTTTTTTCCTGTTTGTAAATACATATACACAATCATATACACAAGGGCTGATGATGACATTTATTCTCAGAGTAGACACTAATTCTCATAATGCTCTGTCTGAGAAAGACAGAGCATTATGAAGCAGGGTAACGGCTCCTAGGTGATTCTGGCCCTAGGGATCCCAGCATCCTCAAGTTTCTAAGCACTTCATTTTGAAGAGCTTGTTTACTCTCTATCTGATACACAAGCAGAAAACATGGCATATCTGACAGACGTTGGAATTTTTTTAAAAATCAGGGTATAGACTTTTCAGCACTATTACTAAAAGTTCAGTTTGTTGTCCTAGTCCTTTATCTAGGTTACTTAACTAAAGTAAGGAGCTTTGTTGGCTTCCTCCATAAGACATGACAAAGTAAGATCAAAGACTCGGCTGCCTAACACCCCCTAGCTAAATAAACACATACAGCATACAGCTCAAACACCATCCAGGTGCAGCTTTTATTCCATTTTCATGAATAGAGAACCTGAAAATCAGAAAGTTTAAATAAAATACATATGTCTAAAAATAAATCATTGTCACTGGTGCTCCTGCGACCCGTGTCCAAGGTTGTAGGCGCAGGACCTCAAATCAATCTGGGAACAGACTTAACAGTCTCTACTTTGGGCGTCTGCCCGCACCAAGACCCAGGCCGATAACAAGCGCAGGTCTCCTCCAGTCTTCCAGATACGTCCGGTTGAAAATCCCTATCTACAGGCTTGGACCATGTTTTCTAGGGCCTTTCAAGGTAGTACAGCCCATAAACACTGTGGTGTATAAACTCTGCCTTCCTCCCACTATGCACATCCCGAACCTTCTATGTCTCTCTCCTGAAGCCTGTCATCTTGAACCCCTTCTCACAGCAACCTACTTCTCCTGCTCCTGAAGCTGACTCCACTGATGTCATCGAGGTAAAGGAGGTTCTGGACATTAAGACAGTGAGAGGCAAGTGGTTCTTCCTTGTTGGCTGGAAGGGGTTCAGGCCTGAGGAGAGATCATGGGAGCCTGAGGATAACACTCTGGACCATGGTCTCCTGCAAAGGTTCCACCAGACCAAGAAGAGGGGGAGGCTGAAAGGCGGGTGCTGTCACGGGTGCTCCTGTGACCCATGTCTCGGGACGCAGGTGTACCAGTGCCCCTCTCTGTGCTCTGCGCACCCTTCACCTCTCCGTGTTCCTATTGTAGTCCTGGCTGCCCGGTGCGCACATCCCCATCTCCTAGGGCGTTGGGCGGCGCTCATAGATTTAAAAGGCCAGAGCACCGCTGATTGGTGCTGGCCATTTCCAGGATATGAATAAAAGCCGGCCTCTCCCAGCATTCCCTGATGGATCTTTGTGCTATATGCCTCAGAAAAAGCTAGTCTTGTTGCCCTGTTCCAGTCTGCAGATTTACCGTGACTTACCGTGATTTCGGTTCCGTTCCTGACTTTCACTCCAAGCTCCCTTTTGCTTTGCTCCTGACATTGATTCTGTGCTGCCTGTCTCAACCTCCTGCATGTCTCTGACCACTAATCTGCCATACGATTCTATAATTCGCCTTGGCGGCCACCCCGGGCTAGGTCGTGCCTGTGGAGCGACCTGGTGGTACCCTGCCACAGCAAGTCCAACTCGCATTGCGGCGGGCTCTGGTGAAAACCAGGTGCCACTTAGATTCCGCTCCTAGGTGTCGGCTTATGCCATCGCTGGCGGTGGTACAGAGGGTCCACTACCTCGAATCCTGACAACGATGACAATGACTTTTTTTTTTAAATGAAATCCCTGACAACCAGCCTGTCCAATTCCCATAACACAACTAGCCGCAGACATAGGAAGCTACAGCAGCATCAGCAGTGTATGATAATAATCTTTATATATTTTGAACTATATCACCATCTTCCCAAAGACCAACCCTTGTTCAAGTCCAACAATGTCCAATTATTCCCCACACTATAGCCTCCATTACTTCCTTTCTACTCCTGGCATAACTTTCTTCTCAATATGAACAGATTTCTAGAACTTTGAGTCCTAAAGTGTAAAAGAAATTGCTGCCCAACTCATTGGGGTGTACTTAAATATATATTGGCTTGTTCTCCAACAACTGATACCACTTTACCTCCATTAAGACACACGTATTTTGCCATCATCTTCTAATCTTCACCCTGTTCTTGTGCAATGCTGCCAATGACAAAGCCCTCTGCCACCTTTTTCGCACTCCAGCACCTTCGGTATTTTTTTTTTTATAATATTTTTTATTAATTTTCAAAATAAAATAGTACAATAACACATATTACAAAGGGAATGTTAACAATGTTCACATATGAATTATTGCAATTAAAGTCCATAAAGGGTTCCATCCTGTGTGAGTCGTCTGTTCTTTTGAGGGATGGGTTCATGTTTTTATAGCCATATTTTTTTTTTTTTTTTTCCCTCTTGTCTTCAGATTCATAGATGTTTCCAGCGTGTTATTGATACTTCGCTTTGCTATATTTAATGTGAGGGGACATCAATTGTCCCGCACAGGTTGGGTATAAACATTATACTATTTTGGAGTGTTAACCGAACTCCAGACCAGGGTGGTTTAGGATGGGTGGTGGGAGGGGGGTTTGGGGGGGATTTTGGCGAGCTGTGGATATTTTAAAATTTTTTAAAATTCATCTTCTTTATCAAATTAAAATAGTCCAAGCAAAAACAGCCTACATGTTTTGGAAAGAACTCTTAGTCATGGCATACTACACTGTATTGCCCTCCATTAAAACACATATGGACCAATTAGAAAAAGAAACAGGCATTACCCTTCATTTCCCCTCAGACATTTACAAAGGTATTAACTACATAGCAAATATATAATCCAAAATTCATTCTAATTCATGGATATCAAATCATATCTGTAATTCATTCTTAAAGGGAACCTATCATCAGAAATTGACCTAATAAACCACTACTAGTATGGACACATTCTAGATGATGTTTCTTTCATGATCCGGTGTGGTGGTATCATTCAGAAAATCAACTTTAAAGTGAGATGGTGAGATATAAATTGCTTGTACAAAGTCAAGGAGGTGTAGATTTTAACATTGAAATTACGCTCTCTCTTCCTCAGAAAGCCCATTCACTGTAATTGATGGTCCTACATACAGAGACAACACAAACCAGATCTCCTGAGTCTGATGCACAATGTCAATCATAAATAAGGAGGCATTCAAAGCTCCCCACCTTGACTTCACTGTTAAACTATCCGTCTCCTTGACTTTATACAACTAATTTGCATCTTACTTTAACCCCTTAGTGACCAAGCTAATTTGTGCCTTTTTTCAAAAAAACCAGCATGTGTCACTTTATCTCCTTATAACTTTAACCTCTTCCCGCTCAGCGTCCGATATATCGGACGCTGAGCTCAGTGACTTAGCGCTCAGCGTCCGATATATCGGACGCTGAGCTGATGCCGGTTTGGCTCAAGATCTGAGCCGAACCGGCATCGGGAAAGACGGGGTGCCGGCTGTGACTGATAGCCGGCACCCCAGTGTAACACCCGCGATCGGAGTTGTCTCCGATCGCGGGTGCTTAACCCGTTAAATGCCGCGGTCAGCGCGACCGCGGCATCTAACATGTATCTGGGGGGTCTTTCCCCCACGATCGGCCCCCCCGAACCGTTTTCGGGGTGCACCGATCGTTGCTATAGTAACTCTGGGGTCCGATCTGGACCCCAGAGTTACCTGCAAGAATTGCCAGTAAGATGGCGTCTGTGACGTCATCTTACTGGCACAGTGCCAGCCTATGCAAGTGCATAGGCTGACACTGATAATACTCTGCAATACATGAGTATTGCAGAATATTATCATGAAGAAGCAATCAGAAGATTGCTTCTTCATGTCCCATGGTATAAAAGTGAAAAAGTAAAAAAAAAAATGTTATTCAATAAAAAAATAAAGTAATAAATCACTAAAAATGCCCAAAACCCCCAAAACATATAAAGAGACATATAACTAAAAAAAAAGTCTAAATCATAACACAAACCCCACATATATAGTATCACCGCGTCCGTAACAACCCGTAGAATAAAAGTAAATCATTATTGAACCCCCATGATAAACGCCGTAAAAAAAACTGCTATAAACCTTCCAAAAATTATGATTTTTAGCTATTCAATCCCACAAAAAATGCTATAAAATGCGATCAAAAAACCATGTGTACTCCGACATGATACTGGTGCAAAGTACAACATGTCCCGCAAAAAACAAGCCATCAACCAGCTCCGTAGCCAAAAAAGTAACAATGTTATGCCACTTGGAAGACGGCAATACATAAATGATAGATTTTTCCCCACATTAGGGTTTTGTTTGACAAATTTAGTAAAACGTAAGAAAATATATTCAAGTCTGGTATCCCCGTAATCGTATCAACCCATAGAATAAAGATAACATGATTATTAGTCTATACGGTGAACACCAAAAAAAAAAAAGTAAAAAATCCAGTACAGAATTGATGCTTTTCTACTCCTGCCCTCAAAAAAAGTTCCTAAATTTTCAACAATAGGTGATACCAACCCCAAAATGGTAACAATGGAAAAAGCATCTCATCCCGCAAAAAAAATGGCATCACATGGCCCCAATAACGCAAAAGCGAAAATTTTATAGCCTTCAAAAGGGGCCAATGAGGAAACTAAAATCCTGGCAGCTGCAGGGCGCTCCTTCCCTTCTGCGTCTCGCTGTGCGCCCATAAAACAAGTAACGGCCACATGTGGGGGGTCTTTGTACTCAGTAGAAATTGCAGAACAAATTGTATGGTGGGTTTTCTCTTTTTATATTTTGGAAATGTGTAAATTTTAGTGCTAAATGAACGTATAAGGGAACAATTTGACCATTCTAAATTTCACCTCCATTTTGATTCAATTACTATGAAGATCTCAAGGGGTTAACAATCTTCGTAAAAGCGGTTTCTGATAGCTTGAGGGGTGCAGATTTGAAAATGGGTAGATTATATAGGGGGGTTTGATGCTAAATATGTAAAATTTCATTCCAAACTGTATTTATCCCCAAAATAGTCAATTCTGAAAATCCGGAAAAGCGATATTCTTTTTGTAAGCCGCGTGACATCAAAATAAATTATCCAGACATATCAAAAATTATGAAAATGTAAAGTAGACAAATGGGAAATGTTATTCAGCAACTTATTTAGGTGGTAAATCGATCTGCCTGGAAACGCAATGATTTTGAATTTCGAAAATGGCAAATTTTTCAAAAAATTTATCATATTTTCTTTTTTTTTGTAAATAAACGCAAAACTTATCAGCCAAAATTTACCACTAAAATGAAGTACAACATGTGGGGAAAAAACAATCTCAGAATCGTTTTGATAAGTAACAGTGTTCAAAAGTTATAACCATATAAAGCGACGCAGGTCAGAATCCAAAAAATCGGGCTGAGCCTTAACCTGCAAAATGGCTACGTCCTTAAGGGGTTAAAAGGCTTTAACTTACTCAAGTGTTTATTTTGTTTTTCTGTGACATTTTGTCAGTGTCAAGTCATTTTGTCATTTTGTCAAGTTAGTTGGAAATTTTGGTTCATATATTTAGCATTTATTTAAGAAAAAAAAAGATGAATTTGAGCTATTTTCAAACTTCAAAATATTCTGTTTTTAAAACTTATAGTTTTACTGCCAAAATTAGTTACTAACTAACATTTACACTATCTCAGCTTTGTGTTTTAGAAGTGTCCTTTTGTTTTATTACGATGCTAGAAAAATCACATAGTAAACTGCATTCTCTCAATTTTTTAAGAAAATTTTAGATCAATTATTTTAAGGACCATTTGTCCTAATATGTTCTGTTTTTTTTTTTTTAACTTTTTCTACTTTTTTTTTAAAAAAATTTGTTTTAAATATACTAGGGGTTTTGGGGACGCTTTAATGAATTTTATTTTTTATTTTTTATGTTTTTTAAAACTGTTTATATTTTAACAATACTATCGTATGAACTAGTGATCATGAGATCACTAGTTCATACTAATGCACTGCAATAACCATGTATTGCATTTCATTAGAAGTGTCAGCCTATGCATTTGCATAGGCTGACAGGCAGCTACTCGGTCCAGCCCTGGCTGGATGGCATTCCCAGGGACCTTCATTAGATTGCATGGCTGGGCAGCTGTGAAGATGCGATTGCCGGGTGCCGAGAGGAGAGGGAGGGAACCGCAGGATTTAACGGGGTTAACATCTGGATCGGAACAGAGTCGTGCACTACTCTTTCCTTCATGGGAGGCCCATGCAGACCTTAGGTTAAGAGAAATCCGTCAGCCTAGCCTAAGTGACCGATGTAGAAATCCATATGGGCAGTCACTAAGGGGTTAAAGTTGATTTTCTGGATGATGCCATCACACTGGGCCATGAAAGATACAAAAACTTGAAGGTTACCTGAAAATATACTAGTAGTGGTTTATTTGGCCAATTTCTGATGACAGGTGTTCTTTAACCCCTTAACTTTTTAGGGCTGAGTCCTCTTCATACAAGGGTGGGGGTTGTTGCATATTGCAGCAAACACCCTCCGCTAATAACCGTGGTCAGTGCTTGCACCAATCGTGGCTATTAACCCTTTGCCCGAACGTCATTGGGGGGCGGCGATCAGTTGCCATGGTAGCCTCAGGTCTTCGTTTGACCCGAGGCTATCTGGCTTCTGCAGATTCGTTACAATGAGCCAGTGGCTCATTGTAATGAATGAGCTGCAAAAATGCCATATATTGCAATACAGAAGTATTGCAATATATGGTAGGAACGATCTATGATCACAACTGCCATCTGTGGATGTAGGGCCCTCATACCATCCTCATGGAGTCGGTAACTAAGCGTTTATGCAGACAAATTGACATTTCTAGTCTGCTGAAGGTCATTTTGCAGGGCTCTGGCAGTGCTCCTACTGTTCCTTCTTGCACAAAGGCAGAGGTAGCGCTCCTGCTGGGTTGTTCTCCTCCTACGGCCCCCTCCACATCTCCTGGTGTACGCGCTTGTAGCCATGACTAAGAATGGGTCCACCGTTTGAAACGTGTTGGCCTATAAACGCTCTGGGATTTTAAATATTATGCCTTAAATAAAGTTTGAATTATCTTGGATGAAGCTGGACATGGAATCCTTTTTCCGCTTCTGCTAATTCGATGCAGCCCGTGCAGGAGGGCAGTCCGTGCCTTGTCGGACGACTGCAGCCTCTGGCCACTATCAAACAGACACAGCAAACTTTCTTGTTACAGCAGTATTGCAATATATGGTAGGAACGATCTGACCATCTAGGGTTAATGCACCCTAGATGGTCTAAGAATTAGTGAAAAAAAAAAGAAAAAAAAGTTTAAAAAATAAAAAAAAAGTTATAAAATATTAAAAATTCAAATCACCCCCCTTTCCCTAGAGCTGATATAAAACATAATAAACAGTAAAAATCACAGACACATTAGGTATCTCCACGGCCCAAAATGCCCGATCTATCAAAATATAAAAACGGTTACGGCTGGCGGTGACCTCCGAGACAGGAAATGGCGCCCAAATGTCCGAAATGCAACTTTTACACCTTTTTACATCACATAAAAAATGGAATAAAAAATTATCAAAATGTTGCACAGACCTCAAAATGGTAGCAACGGAAACGTCGGCTCATTTCGCAAAAAATGACACCTCACACAGCTCCGTGCGCCAAAGTATGAAAAAGTTATCAGCTTCAGAAGATGGCAAAATTATTATTTTTTTTTTGTACACATTCGTTTAATTTTTGAAAATGTATTAAAACACAATAAAGCCTGTATAAATTTGGTATCACCACAATCGCACCAAACCAAAGAATAAAGCTGATGTGTTAATTTGAGGGCACAGTCAAAGTCGTAAAACTGAGCCCACAAGAAAAGACGCACATGCGTTTTTTTTTTCAATTTTTCCACATTCTGAATTTTTTTCCTGCTTCCCAGTACATGGCATGTTAAAATAAATAACATTACGGGAAAGTAAAATTTGTTACGCACAAAATAAGCCATCACACAGGTCTGTACACGTAAAAATGAAAAAGTTATGGATTTTTGAAGGTGGAGAGCGAGAAATGAGCAAAAAAAACCCTGCGTCCTTAAGGGGTTAAAGGTATCCTTGTGTGTAGTGTCATACAGAAAGCTTTCCTTTTGTGCAGTCTCTTTACCAAATCCTCCTCTTTCATGTTTATTAACCCTATTTATTCCATAGAAAGGGAAGGTTTCCACTGATCTTCTATTTCAAGTGGTTCCAAATGCTATATTTTAGTTGAAATATATTGCACGCACTTATTTATAAAAATAAGTAAAATTAATTTTTATACATTATTTTATTAGGGTATTAGGAGGCTTAGAGTTCAAACAGCGATTTTCCAAATTTTTTAGTAAATTTCAGATTACCTTTTTTTAGAGGACAATTCATAAGGGTTTTCACAGTTCTGTTTACTAGAACCTCCCAAAAATCACCCCATTTTTAAAATTGCACCCCTCAAACTATTCAAAACAGCCTTTGGTAAGCTTGTTAACTTGTTTTAGCATCTCACAAGAGTTAAAACAAAATGAAGGTTCTATGTGAATTTTTTTCATTTTGACAATAAAAGGATTATTTAGTCCTAAAATTTACACATTCATGCAGGATAAAATGAGAAAACACATCTCAGGTTTTATTGTGCAGTATCTTACGAGTATAGAAATACCCCATGTGTAAATGTAAACTACTTAAGGGGTCCACAGCAGAGCACAGAAGGTAAGGAGCCACTGAGCTTTTAACCCTTTAAGGACGCAGCCATTTTACAGTTTAAGGCTCAGTCCCATTTTTTGGATTCTGACCTGCGTCTCTTTATATGGTTATAACTTTTGAACACTGTTACTTATCAAAGCGATTCTGAGATTGTTTTTTCCCCACATGTTGTACTTCATTTTAGTGGTAAATTTTGGCTGATAAGTTTTGCGTTTATTTACAAAAAAAAGAAAAAAATGATGAATTTTTAGAAATATTTGCCATTTTCGAAATTCCAAATCACCGCGTTTTCAGGCAGATCGATTTACCACCTAAATAACTTGCCGAATAACATTTCCCATTTGTCTACTTTACATTTTCATAATTTTTGAAATGTTTGGATAATTTATTTTGACGTCACGCGGCCTACAAATCGAATAGCGATTTTCCGTATTTTCAGAATTGACTATTTTGGGGATAAATACTGTTTGAAATTAAATTTTACATATTTAGCATCAAAAAACCCCTATATAACCAACCCATTTTCAAATCTGCACCCCTCAAACTATCAGAAACAGCATTTACAAAGATTGTTAACCCCTTGAGATCTTCATAGTAATTGAATCAAAATGGCGGTGAAATTTAGAATGGTCAAATTTCCAAAAGATAAAAAGAGAAAACCCACCATAAAATTTGTTCTACAATTTCTCCTGAGTGCAGCGACCCCCCACACGTGGCCGTTACTTGTGTTATGGGGGCACAGCGAGGCGCAGAAGGGAAGGAGCACCCTGCAGCTGCCAGGATTTTAGTTTTCTCGTTGCCCCCTTTTGAAGGCTATAAAACTTTTGCTTTTCCGTTATTTGGGCCATCTGATGGCATTTTTTTTGCGCGATGAGATGCTTTTTCCAGTGTTACTATTTTGGGGTTGGTATCACCTATTGTTGAAAATTTAGGAACTTTTTTTGAGGTCATGAGTAGAAAAGCATCAATTCTGAACTGGATTTTTTACTTTTTTTTTCGTGTTCACCATATATCCTAATAATCCTGTTATCTTTATTCCATGGGTCGATATGATTACAGGGATACCAGACATGAATATTTTTTCTTATGTTTTACTAAATTTGCCAAATAAAACCCTAATGTGGGGAAAAATCTATCATTTTTGCATCGCCTTATTCCAAGTGGCATAACATTGTTAAGTTTTTGGCTACAAAGCTGGTTGATGGCTTGTTTTTTGCGGGACATGTTGTTCTTTGCAACAGTATCATTCTGGAGTACATATGTTTTGTTGATCACTTTTTATTGCATTTTTAGTGGGATATAATAGGTTTTTAACGTTTTTTTTTTACGGCGTTCATCATATGGGTTCAATAGTTATTTAGTTTTATTCTATGGATTGTTACGGACGCGGTGATACTATATATGTGGAGTTTGTGTTATGATTTAGACTTTTTTGAGCGAAAACGGTGCAGGGGGGGGGGGGCGAAATCCTGTGGCTAACGATGCCGGTTCGGCTGCTGTGCAGCGCTGAACCGGCATTGTCTCTGCGCAGTAGCTGTACTGCGCTGAGCGCTATTCGCGGGACTCAGCGCAGTACAGCTACGGCGCAGAGCGCTATGGGGTTAAAGGGCAGGTTCTGATGACGTGATTTTCAGGTGCCATTACACATTTGAAGAGTTTCTGAGGTACCAGGACACTGAACCCCCACAAATTATCCTATTTGGAAACTACACCATTCACCACTAGATTTCTACCAGCTTTTTAGAAGGGATTAAAGAAGCAAACGCACCCCATTGTTTGTTACCCAGTTTCTCTAGAATGCAATAATATCCCGCTTCTGGTCACAAACTGCTGTATGGGCGCACAATGTGGCTTAGAAGGGAAGTGTCTATTAGCAGATTTTGTCAGGTGCTATGTCCCATTTGCTGAGCCCCTAAGATAGCATTGTAAAAACTAGACGCTCAAGGACTGCAGCAACACTATATGTGGGGGCGCAATACCCTGTTGTTTAACCTTTTATTAACTTGTTTAGGGGGATGCCAAAAAAATCTACTCTGTAATTGATTTTTACCTTCTATTGTGTTTTACCCAGCAAATAGCATAGCTAAGATGTTACTTATGTTCTATGGGTCAGTACGGTTACGGAGATGTTCCATTTATCTAGCTTTTTATGTTCGACTTGTTCTACAGAATAAAAACTAATTTGGAGAGAAAAATCCCTTGATTTTGCATTGCCGTCTACTAAGTTGCATAACGTTTTTATTATTTTGTTGATTTTTTGCAAGTTGTACATGGGGTTGTCTTGCATGGGGTAAATGAAACTTTTTGATCACTTTTTATGGTGTTTTTTGGCCTTCACCATACGGGTTCAGTAATGATTTTATTTTATTGTAAAGGTTGTTACAGACATGTCAATACCCATGTGTTGTTTGTGTGGTTATTTTTACTTCTTATTGTGTTTGGGAGTTTTAGACTATGTGGGGTATTAGACTATATGGGGCATTATCGTGTATTAAATTTTACTTTTACTAAACTTTTTTTTTTTTCGTCTGCCTTGGCAAATCCATAGGCTGATACTGGCACAGCTCGGTCCTGCCTCAGGACCCAAAAGGCGGTCAAGCAAGGTTGCCAAGAAGGTGATCGGCCCCCCTGTATCTGTATCAGGAGGGGGAACATTAGCGGGTGGAAAGGTGGGTTACCTCTTTAGGTGCTTCAGGCATGTTTACCTCGGCGCCAAAAGGGTTAAATAGCCGTGATCATGACTATCGCAATCCTGGCGGTACATGCAGACTCGGCTGTCACGTACAGCCGGCCTCCTGTATGGATCGCATGGGTTCTGTTCTGATGTTGGGGAACATCATGGTGCACTAAATACAAGCACATCATGACCTTTCTCAACATCATAGCACAGGAAGGTGTTAAATAACAAATACACAGAGTCAGGAAGTAAGAGCTCTTCTTACAGCCATTGGCACTCCACTGGGGGATTATGGAAAACATATTTCACAGTTAATGAATGAATGAATGCACTGTTACATTAGTGCTGTCAATTTGAAAGGTGCTTTGTTTTTTTCTATGTGAACATGTACATATTGCACCTACAGTAGTATCTGTCTGCCAGTAATCTGGAAATGATCCCATTTTTGTCCTGTTATCAATAGGAACATAAGATTTACATCTTTGTTGTGATTCTTTTTTCATTATAAAAACAGAAAAACTGAAATCTTAACTGGCTTGGATCCATCATATGGCAACCACAAATAGGCCCTGCCTTTCCTTATAAACTACAATGCAGTACAGGTTTTCATTTTAACCAAGGTAAGAAGGCAAAGCAGGCAACTGCGTCCCTCACGCACAAACGGCACACCTCCACAAGCACTAGATCTGCAGCGGTTTCACTCGGTGGTGCACTCCGGGACAAACAAATCCAGACTTAGGCAAAACATCCAATGAAAAGAAGAGAAAAACGGGTCACTCACCAACACGTGAATTTTATTGTAGCCGACAGGAGCATGTAGAGGGGTGCCGGGCATGCCACAAACGATGGACCGCTTCCTGCTCGAAACGGTCCGTCAGCTACAATAAAATTCATGTGTTTCATTGCAGGTTTTCATTTTAGTGTCTATCATTGTTCTGCATGAAAAGGTGCTGCTTGCAGGATATTTTTATCGCTAACCAATAAATGCAATACACTCCAAGCTGTAATTCCCTTCTGGATGTGAGGTAGTAGACCTCCAGACACAAGCAAATGATGTTTAAAACTGTTGCTTCATCCCTTCAGTTCCATCAAATCATATACAGCTATTAACGACACCTAGGAAACTATGTGTACTTAATCAGGGCTCCTAAAGATATACTGTCCAGGATATATCCACTCTTCCTAATGATATACTGTCCAGGAGTTCCCCCCTTCCTAATAATATACTGTGCAGGATATTCTCCCCCCTTTCTAATGACATACTGTCCAGGATATTCTGCCCCCCTCCTTCTCCCTAATCATATACTGTCCAGGATATTACCCCCTTCCTAATCATATACTGTTCAGGAGACTCTATACTCCCCCTTCCTAATCATATACTGTCCAGGTTCCCCCTCCCTAATGATATCCTGTCCAGGATATTCTCCCCCCACCTTCCTAATTATATACTGTACAGGAGCCCCCCCCCCCTTCCTAATGGTATACTGTTTAGGATATCCTCCCCCCCCCCCACACCTTCCTAATGATAAACTGTCCAGGATATTACCCTCTTCCTAATCATATACTGTTTTGGAGACTCTATGCCCCACCCCCTTCCTAATGATATACTGTCCAGTACTCCCTCCGCCAATGATATACTGTCCAGGATATTCTCCCCCACCTTCCTAATGATATACTGTCCTGGAGCCCTCTCCCTTCCTAATGATATACTGTACAAACAATAAACTTGCCTCCCTGGTTGGGTGCTCCATTGTGTCTTCATCCCATGGGTCTTCAGTGAAGCAGGCAGACAGATCTATCTAATTACTTTGTAAGTGTAATGGTTGTGGTATTCCTTAGCTATGTAGGTGAACTATAACTGACTGTATCCTATAGTATAAGTGGTCCTATATGAAGTTCCCTTTAATTATCTATTGGTATTGATGCTAACTACTGTCAATTTCTTTTAATGCAGTTGTAATGTTATCTGTCTGGAAGGTTCCTTATTGGTGGATGCCTTGAAATTCCGTCTGGAAGTTCCAGATCTTTCTGTGAGTTTCTCTTTTCTGTGAATTCTGAGGAACAGCCCACATCACTCCACATGGCCTGCAGTCTCATCAGAGGGCAATCTCCGTCCACCAGGCCTGCAGGATTGTACCGTAAGGAGCCTGCTGTAAGGTTGCTGCCCAAGCTGCCACTTCAATCTTTTCAGCCTCAAGTTCCTGAATCTGGGGTGTGAGCTTCCTTTACCAGACTGCATCCATCTAGCTTCCTTAGACAAAGGCAGATAGGACCACTAACTTCGCCTGTTACATTTGAATAAAGAGACTGTAAGTTTGATGCTCTACATCTTGTCTCCACGTGTGATCTCCGGCTGCTGCTAACAGCTCAGGCCTCCCCTCTAGCATCTACTTGGTGATCCATATATCACACCTTCACTGGGAGAGCCCCATGGGGAAACATCCAGCATACTGCAGCCTCCCCCTTTTCTTGCAATCCTCTTGTTGGCCCTTCCAGTTCCACCTGGACCAAGCAATTGTGACAAGTCTACTGCTAGGCCACGCTAAAGCCAGCCACTGGTACCAGTGGAATCCAGCTGCCACCACATCGAGAGGTCAGGCCCCAGTGGGAAAATGTTGCATCTGCTACATGACACTGTTGAACAGATGAAACTTAATCACATTTATTTGGACTAGGTACTAGTTTATTCATATTCTACAAGAGATTAAGAATAGAATAAATCAACATTAAGCAGGTATATTCCTCTGACATCAGTACTGCCCATACAGTATGCTATCTATATAATATGCAATTGTCAGCCTACTATACTTATATTCATATTGCTAAATATAATAAATTGTAACATGTGCATAAATGGCAGATACAAATTGCATCTGTATCCCGAGAAATGGAATATATGAGAGACATGAACCAACTAAGCTTCAATACCATCCAACCAAAGCCTTAAGTATAGTGGAACATTATTTCATTTTTGTAATTTAATCCTTGAGGAAACCTTATTTCCAAGTGGAACATCCAGAAATCTTCAGTTTGTTCCTCTCCTCTTAAACGTACATCTACCTGTTCAATGGCAAAGACTTCCATAATATTTCTTTTACCATAAGGATAATCAAGAAAAATGTCTAGCCACGTTAGATATAACTGTTTTGTTGTCACGGGTGGTCCCGCGGCCCATGCCTCGGGCCGCAGGCTCACCCGTGCCATTTGTCCCCCGCCAGCGCGTCGCAAGCGCCACTCCCGGCTCCTGGCGTGTCTGCTGCTGCTCCGGCTGCCGCTGCTCTGTCCCTCCCGGCTGTGTGCGCGCGTCCCCGACACCTAGGGCGCGCGCGCGGCAACTTCTGTAAGTTTATAGGGCCAGCGCGCCGCTAATTGGCGCTGGCCTTTTCCACCTAATCTATTTAACCCTGCCCCTTCCTGTTACCCTTGCCGGATCTTCGTGCCTTGTGCCTTAGAGAAAGCTGTGTCTATGCCTTGTGCTGTTTGTGTGAATTCCCGTTGTGACCCTGGTTCCGTTTCTGACTTCGCTCCTTTGCCGCCTGCCCTGACCTGTTGCTACGTCTCTGACTCCGATCCTATTCTGCCAGTCCTGACCTCCTGCCTGACTAGGAGATTGCCTGCCGTTTCCATACCTCGACCTTGGCTGCCACTGCGGACAAGTCACGCCTGTGGAACGACCTGGTGGTACCACGCCGTAGCAAGTCCAACCCGCTTTGCGGCGGGCTCTGGTGAAAACCGGGTACCACTTAGACTCCAGTCCCAGGTAGTGGCTTGTGCTATCGTCCGCAGTGGTCCAAAGGATCCACGACCTCTAGCCTGACATTTGTCACTGTTTGCATACTGAGGTTTCTTCAAATGTCTTCAACTACACATGTTCCAAGAATCTCTTTTTTAATTGTCTTATGATACTTCCTCCATACATTACATCTAACAATATACACTACATGATTGCTATTACTAGTTTGTTTAAATTTTTTCCTTGAGTTGCCTTGAAGGGTCCTATAGGTAGCACTATCATTCAGTAATTCCTAAATTGGGGATTTATAAACCTAATTGTACCACTCTGCGGGCTCCTGCTGCTTCTGATGCCATCAACACACTATATCATTGTGCCACTCTGTGGCTCCTCCTGCTGCTGCTGCTACTGATGCCGCCTTCACACTATATTATTGTGCCACTCTGCGGGCTCCTGCTGCTGTTACTTTTGATGCCACCAACACACTATATCATTGTGCCACGCTGCCGCTCTTGCTGCTTCTGATGCCACCTTCACACTATATCATTGTGCCACTCTGCGAGCTCCTGCTGCTTCTGATGCCATCAACACACTATATCATCATGCCACTCTGTGGGCTTCTCCTGCTGCTGCTGCTACTGATGCCACCTTCACACTATATCATTGTGCCACTCTGCGGGCTCCTGCTGCTTTTGATGCCAACACACTATATCATTGTGCCACTCTGCCGCTCTTGATGCTTCTGATTCCACCTTCACACTATATCATTGTGCCACTCTGCGGGCACCTGCTGCTGCTTCTGATGCCACCAACACACTATATCATTGTGCCACACTGCAGACTCCTTCTGCTTCTGATGCCACCTTCACACATTATCATTGTGCCACTCTGCAGGCACCTGCTGCTGATGCCTCTGATGCCACCTTCACACTATATCATTGTGCCACTCTGCCGCTCTTGCTGCTTCTGATGCCACCTTCACACTATATCATTGTGCCACTCTGCGGGCTCCTGCTGCTTTTGATGCCAACACACTATATCGGGCTTTGCCTGTTACTGCCACCATGTTGCTGCCACCTGTGGGATCCTGCTGCTAATGCCACCTCCACACTAAATCATTGTGCCACTCTGTGGCTATTCCTGTTGCAGCCACCTGTCCAACGGCTCGTTAACACTTAATTTCTAATTAGCCAATCACATGGCGGCAACTCAGTGCATTTAGGCATGTAGACATGGTCAAGACAATCTCCTGCTGTTCAAACCGAGCATCAGTATGGGGAAGAAAGGTGATTTGAGTGCCTTTGAACGTGGCATGGTTGTTGGTGCCAGAAGGGCTGGTCTGAGTATTTCAGAAACTGCTGATCTACTGGGATCTTCACGCACAACCATCTCTAGGGTTTACAGAGAATGGTCCGAAAAAGAAAAAACATCCAGTGAGCGGCAGTTCTGTGGGCAGAAATGCCTTGTTGATGCCAGAGGTCAGAGGAGAATGGGCAGACTGGTTCGAGCTGATAGAAAGGCAACAGTGACTCAAATTGCCACCCGTTACAACCAAGGTAGGCAGAAGAGCATCTCTGAATGAACAGTACGTCGAACTTTGAGGCAGATGGGCTACAGCAGCAGAAGACCACACCGGGTGCCACTCCTTTCAGCTAAGAACAGGAAACTGAGGCTACAATTTGCACAAGCTCATCGAAATTGGACAGTAGAAGATTGGAAAAAAGTTGCCTGGTCTGATGAGTCTCGATTTCTGCTGCGACATTCGGATGGTAGGGTCAGAATTTGGCGTCAACAACATTAAAGCATGGATCCATCCTGCCTTGTATCAACGGTTCAGGCTGGTGGTGGTGGTGTCATGGAGTGGGGAATATTTTCTTGGCACTCTTTGGGCCCCTTGGTACCAATTGAGCATCGTTGCAACGCCACAGCCTACCTGAGTATTGTTGCTGACCATGTCCATCCCTTTATGACCACAATGTACCCAACATCTGATGGCTACTTTCAGCAGGATAATGCGCCATGTCATAAAGCTGGAATCATCTCAGACTGGTTTCTTGAACATGACAATGAGTTCACTGTACTCAAATGGCCTCCACAGTCACCAGATCTCAATCCAATAGAGCATCTTTGGGATGTGGTGGAACGGGAGATTCGCATCATGGATGTGCAGCTGACAAATCTGCAGCAACTGTGTGATGCCATCATGTCAATATGGACCAAAATCTCTGAGGAATGCTTCCAGCACCTTGTTGAATCTATGCCACGAAGAATTGAGGCAGTTCTGAACGCAAAAAGGGGTCCAACCCGTTACTAGCATGGTGTACCTAATAAAGTGGCCGGTGAGTGTATATGCAAGTTATTGGTGTTAATTTGGCACATGGTACTTATTTCCTTAATCTGACAGACCCTATTTTAAAGCCTTATTTCCAGTTTTCACTGACTATGCAAAAATGATGTGCCGTTCCAAAGTGATTAAACCCTCCGGCTGCAGGTTCACCAGATGAAGGCCAAAGGAGTATTAGCTCGATCTCTATCAGCCATACCAATAGAAGTTTGTCATTCCAAGTCTTTGAAATGTAGAATATTGCATCTTTACAACATCACAAACTCATGCAAGGCCCCCCAAGAAGGTTTAAGATTTCTGATTATCTTGAAAAAACATCTAAGCAAGGAGTTGCTAGAGAACTTGGACTTTGAATGAATGAGGAGGAAAATCCCCATATACTGCCATACTGTAGTATGGCAGTATATGGTAGGATCGATCAGACATCCTAGGGTTAAAGTACCCTAGGGGGTCTGAAAAATAGTAAAAATGAAAAAAAGTTTTAAATAAACTATATTTAAAAAACCCTAAAAATTCAAATCACCCCCCTTTCCCTATAAGTCATATAAATATAAACAGTAAAAATAACACATTTGGTATGGCGTCATTTAAAAATGCCTGATCTATCAAAATATAATAAGGTTTTTTTCACTGCGTTTAACCCCATAACGGAAAATACCGCCAAAGTCGAAAATGCCACTTTTTTGCCATTTTGAAAAATATAAAAAAATTCAATAAAAAGTGATCAAAAGGTCATACAGTCCTAAAAATGGTAGCATTGAAAAAGTCATCAAAAGTCGAAAAAAATTACATTACATTAATTTCTGTAAATGTATGAAAACGTCATATAACCTATAAAAATTATCCCCTGTGATCAGACAGACCCAAAGAATAAAGCAGACATGTCATTTGGAGTGCACAGTGAAAGCCGTGAAATACAAGCCCACTAGAAAATGGCGCAAGTAAGTTTTTTCACCATCTTCACTGCATTTGGTTTATTTTTCCCGCTTCCCAGTACACGACATGGAATATTAAATACCATCACTATAAAGTGCAATTTTTATGCAGAAAACAAGCCTTTACAGAGCTCTATAAAAAAAGCTATAGATTTTTGATGGTGGAAAGTGAACAATGGAAATGAAAAAACAAAAAAGGGCCGGGGTCGTTAAGGGGATAATGGCAGTAAAGTGAACCTTTAGTCTATTATAGCACAGAACCTTGTTAAATCCTTCCTGAAGGAACTGAAGAATAGGGGATAAAACATCTAGGGCCACCTTATTTTAACCAGACTCAGATAGACCTTCTTGTGTCAGATTGTTCCACTCAGACTCCAGGCCGTGAGATGAAGGTGTTTTAGTTGAGGATGATGAAATCCCCTCTGCAGGAGTAAATCTGGACAAGATGGTAGTCTCCTAAATCTGCCTCTTGAGAAAGGCCATGAAATCTATGAAGGAGTGGCCCATCTTCTGTGTTATCTGATGAAAGATTTCGGGGTGCAGCTCCCATTCCATTGGGAGCAACTGGACCTGACTCAACACATCTGCTCTGCAGTTGTTTTTAACGCATATATGAATTGCAGAATTTTTATCTGCCCAGGCCATCAGCTTCTCACATTCCCTTGCTAGAGGAAGACATTGGGGCAGATTTACTTACCTGGTCCATTCACGATCCAGCGGTGCGTTCTCTGCGGTGGATTCAAGTCCGGCCAGGATTCACTAAGGCAGTTCCTCCGAAGAGTGCTGAAGAGCATTGGAACGCACTGGAGTTCACCGAGCCATTTTGGATGAAGGTAAGCACGTGTCGAGCGTTACTTTTTTTATATTAAATGCGGCGGTTTTTCCGAATCCGTCAGGTTTTTTTACGACCACGCCCCCCCCCATTTCCGTCACGTGCATGCCGGCGCCAATGCGCCACAATCCGATCGCGTGCCCCGAAATCCCGGGGCAATACAGGGTAAATCGTCGCAAAACTGAAAAATTCGGGTATCACGTCGCAAAAAACGCGAACCAGGCCCTTAGTAAATGACTCCCAATGAGTTCTGCGCTGTTTAGTTAGGAAACAGAGACCATATGATGAATAATCATATTAAACGTTATAATTATATTAGACGTCATGATAAATAATCATATTAAACATGAATAATTGACTGAAAATAAAGCAGTGCCAGCTTTACACCCCTCAATTCTCTGAGGTTGGAAGATAGTATCTTCTCTTGAGGAGACAAAGGAAGTTGTACCCAGAGATTGACAGAATATTCCACATCTCTCGGAACTGCGTCTATAGCACATGTCACATGAACCAGAACCTTCATGGCTTGAAAAAAGACACCTTGCAAGCAGAAATAAGGGACAACACCTCTGATGCTTCTGTGAGCTTCTGCCTCAGGGTGACCTTTGGAAATAGATCGGATAATTTCCATTTTGAAGTATTTCAGATATGTTAGGTCTATTATCAGACGCCATTTGTTGTCTGATTTTGGAACCAGAAAAACTCGAGAATAAACTCCTTGGTTGTGCAAAGAGACTGGAACTTCCTCCAAATCATTCTTCACCAGGATTTCTTAAATGTGAAATAGCAGATTTTCGCTGCACTGGTTGATCACATACCAGTCTGGAGGCAGTGACCTCAACTCCAGGACATAGCCTCTCCGAATTGTAGAACAAACTCATATGTTTGAGGACGTTTTTAACCATGCTGCAGGGAATAGGCTTAGCCTTCCTACAACGACGGTGATGGGGTTCTGACATTCTTTTTGGAATTGGGTGGTATTCTTTTTAGAGAAATGGTTTGAAACTTCTTTTGTTTGGAGCGAAACTGTTTTTTCTAGACTTAGACGATCTCTCCCTTTGATAACAAAAGGACCTAAAAGACAAGCTCTGCTTTTCAGGTTGAGGAAAACAATATTTCCTCTTAGAGAGGGATTCAAGGATTTTTATATACCGTATTTTTCGGCCTATAAGGCGCACCGGAGTATAAGGCGCACCTCTAATAAATGCCTGCTAAGACATCTAGGTTCATATATAAGGCGCACTGGAGTATAAGGCGCAGGATCAAATGCAGTACCTAAAAATGACCAGCAGGTGGCAGACCTGTGCACAGTTCAAGCCAGCTACACTTCCCGGGAAACTTGTCTTCAGCGTGTCAGAGAGCTCTGATCTCAGAGGTATGGGCTGCTGGGGGTTATTGCAGGGTGATGCAGCAGGGGTTAAGCGGTCTCCCTTTGCCCCTTCTCCTTCCCTCCTCAGCCAGGGTGTTATTCCTGTGGGGTTCCCTGTGGATCCTTCTCTTTCCCCTGTTACAGGGCTGTCAGGTATGGGGGATTGTTTACTGATGATGATGATTGCCTTGTGGTCGGCACTATGGCAGCTCCGGTCTCTCCGTGCTAGGGGAGGGCAGGATGGGCACAATGTTAGTTGTGGTGCCAGGGCACTTCAGGAGCTAGGGACCCTGTATACTGGGTGGGAAGGTGCAGGTAATTTCTGGGGATGAAGCTATTAAACACTGGTAAATGTACAGTACATCTTGTCTGTAGTACATTTCTGTATAAGTTCATATATAAGGCGCACTGGCCTATAAGTACGAAAAATACGGTATACTGTCTGAGACAGTTCGCACTTAGTGCCCGCTTCCAGTATATATAAAAATTCTTGTTTACAAATTTTTTTTCTTTGGTGTAGAAGATTATGTGGTAGCACGTGGGACTGATAAAGGTTGATAAGTGCCACTCTCAAATACTTTTTCTGTTAGGGCTTCAAGGATCCCTGCCAGCTGGGGTCCAAATAGACTTTGCAATTGAAAGGGAAGCGTAAAGAAATTCTAATTGCCTGGAACGTCTCATTTCCACAGCTTTATCCAGATTGCCCTTCTTACAGAGTTCGAAGCGACCATAGACCTGGAAGTATTCTTGATGATATCAAGAGTTGGATCACAGAGATATTCCCAGGCATTTTTAAGCAGGGGCAAAGACTAGAGAATCTCTTCCCTTGGAACTTTGTCCTTGAGGTCTTGAGTAAGTTGTCTGAGCCAAACTCTTAATCCTCTAGCCACCAGTAAAGTAGCGAAGGCTGCTTTACAAGACGCTGAAGCTTCTTGGAGAGCTTGACTACTGGAAGCTCCAGTCTGGAACTGATTTCCACTCTGAACTGCTCTCGGGGTCAAACCTGTAATAGGAGTTGAATCTCTAACCAGGCTTGTTTAGGACTGGGTGGCATGGTAACCCTTTGTCCTTTAAAACTGGGAGAAATATAACAATTTATCTCTTTGAGACTTATTTTCAGTAATCTCTGAAGACTCGATTGTAGCTTGGACCACCTTGAAGACCTGTTTTTGGTCCTCCTTTTGTAAGATAACATAATACTCCAAATCATCCGATTCTTCATTTGAAGAAATATATTCTCCCTTTGAAAGAGACTTGAAAGAGTACGATGAGGAGGATGGAGTATGCAGAGGTACTTGTTTAGGGTTGGAGCAGGGAGCACATATATTAGTATGAGCTTCATCTAGTAGTGGTTGCTCACAGTAATTGCACAATTTATGTCTAGCTTTCCACTTTCCACTTCTAAAGGATGCTTCATACGGGCGTTCAGGTGAGGATCTCATAAAGAAGGAAAGGCATACATTAGCAACAGAACAGCCTGCAAAACATATATCTGAGCCATATAGCACAGAGGAATTCTGCTGCCTGGCAAGTAGACAGTGAGTGTTTTGGTGCCCAGACTTTTAAATCTGCACAACTCGTGCACACTCAGATTGGCAACAAGCCTAAAACCCAGGGTGCACAACCCGTGGCCCACAGGTGCCCCTCAGATTGCGGCCCCCACACTGCTGCCTGCAGCTTTCAGTGCAGCAGCAGGGCTGCAATTTTATAGCATTTTTGCTGTGATTTGCACCAAAAATGCAATAAAACTTGTGTGCAGTAAGCACAGTGCGGCAGGACCTGTCCTGCTCTACAGAAGGGAATCGGGGGGACTAGCTTGGGGCAGAGGGGAACTAGACCTGAGGGCAGAGGGGAACTAGTTAATAGTTTGGTTAATAGTGCAGCCCCCTGAATGATAGTGGTATCACAATGCGGCCCTCAGACCGAAAAAGGTTGTGCACCCGTGCTGTAACCCTACAGATGCGAGATAGCAAAGACAGGGTTATTGGGAGGTGCTCCAAGCCTTCCAGGGGTCTGCCCGCCCTAGATGCCACACACTGCAAAGGCAGGATATCGTGGACTTACAACCTGTCATGCGATGCAAGATGCAATCCCTGGCCACACCATGGAATCCAGTGAGCTTAACCCCTAGGGGACACAGCCTATTTTGGCCTTAAGGACGCGGCCCCATTCTTCAAATCTGGCCTGTGTCACTATAAGTGGTTATAGATTTGGAACGCTATGAGATATCCAGGGGATTTTGAGATTGTTTTCTCGTGACACATTGTACTTCAAATTAGTTTAAAAATTTGGATGATATCTTTTGTGTTTAGTTATGAGAAAAAACTAAATTTGGCAAAAATTTTGAAAAATTCTTTATTTTCAACGTTCTAAATTCTCTACTTTTGATGCAGATAGTCATAGCTCCCAAATAAATTCATAACTTACATTTCCCAAATGTCTGCTTTATGTTGGCATGGTTTTTTAAGATTCCACATATTTTACTAGAATGTTATGAGGCTCAGAATTTAGGTATCATTTTTCAAATTTTTTGTAAAATCACCAAAACCTGTATTTAGATGGACCTGCTCAACTTCTAATTGACACTGAGAGGCCTAAATAATAGTGGGACTCATAAAATACCACATTGTGGAAACTACACACCTCAACGTATGAAAAACCACTTTTAAGAAGTTTGTTAACGCTTTACGTGTTTTATAGGGGTTAAAACAAAATGGAGGTGCAGTCTGCAAATTGTAATATTTTTTCACAATACACTCATTTTGGGTGGAAAATTAAACATTTACAATGGATTAAATGAATAAAGGCTCCACAAAGTTTGTTACCCAATTTCTCCCGAGTACACGGATACCCCATATGTGCTGGTAACCTGCTGTATGGGCGCACGGCCGGGCATAGAAGGGAAGGAGGCGCCATCCAGATCAGATTTGTTATGTCACATTGTACAGGCTATAATTTTTTTCTTTTTTTAATGTGGACCTATAGGGGCTTATTTCTTTTGCCACATGAGATGCACTTTTCTGGTACGTAATTTGGGGGAATCTATAGGCTAATTGGTGAGATTTTATTAACTCTTTGTTGGTGGAGGAAATGAAAATCATCACTTTTCAGGAAGATTTTTATGGGGGTTTTTTTTTGGCTGTTTACCATACCATAAAAATAGTATATTATTTTTATTCTATGGGTCGCCACGATTACAAAAAGACCTCATTTATATAGATTTTTTATTTTTTTCCCATTTTTAGTGCATAAAAAGTAATTTGGCAAAAATGTTGTTACTTTTAGCATCACCGTCTTTCATATGCATAACTTTTTTATTTTTTGCCTCACAAATCTGTTTAAGGGCTTATTTTTTGCGAGAAGGATTGTTCTTTTTAGTGGTCTTATTTTAGAGTGCATAACATTTTTTAAATCCCTTTTTAGAGCATTTTTATAGGGTATTAATTGAAAATGATCTTTTTTCTGGAGCTTTTTTTTGTTTTGTTTTTTACGGGGTTAACTTTGCGGATCTAATAACGATTTTGTTTTATTATGCAGATTGTTACGGACGCAGGGATACCAAATATGTGGGGGTTTTGTGTATTTTATTCAATTGTACTGAATAAAAACCAATTTGGAGAAAATCTTGTTCATTTTAGCATCATCATCTTTTCATATGCATAACTTTTTTATTTTTTGGCTGACAAATCTAGTTAGGGGCTTATTTTTTGTGAGAAGAGTTGTTCTTTTTAGTGGGCTTATTTTGGAGTGCATAACATTTTTTAAATTACTTTTTAGAGCATTTTTTTATAGGGTATTAATTAAAAATTATATTTTTTCGGAACGTTTTTGCGGTTTTTTTTCTACGGCGTGTACCGTGCGGGTCCATTAACGATTCTGTTTTATTATACAGATTGTTACGGACGCGGCAATACCAAATATGTGGGTTTTTTTGTGTTTTTGTGTTTTTTATACTTTATTAAGTGTTTTTATGGGAAAGTGACATTTTAGGGGCTTATATTTTTATGTATTTATTTTTTAATTATTATAATGTGTAGTGTTAAGTGTTTTTGCATATTTTTACTTATACATACTTGAACTTGAACCAGTGATGCTCTGATCACTGGTTTAAGTTCAATACTATTTTATTGTAGAGCAGTGTAAACTGTCTGAGCAAGCTTGCGCATGCTCAGACAGTTTACAGTCAGACCCGGAAGGGGTCTGACTGCCATGGAAACCGGGCAGCTCCGGGGCACATGCCAGTCCTCGGAGCTGCCCAGAAGTGGATCGGATCCCCCGGTAAGCGGCACGGGGGATCCGATCCACAGCGCAAACACCCTTACACGCCGCGGTCATGTTTGACCGCGGCGTGTAAGGGGTTAACACCCGCGATCGGAGCCGGCTCCGATCGCGGGTGTTAGCGCAGGCTGTCAGCTGTACTAGACAGCTGACAGCCGCTGCTTCTGGTACCGGCTCCGTTCGTGAGCCGGTGCCAGAAGCAGGACGTTATCGAACGTCCCCGTGCGCTAAGCATCTAGCCCCGGGGACGTACTATAACGTCCTGGTGCGCCTAGGGGTTAATGCAGGTCTATAGGCCCTTTGGGTGAGTGACCAGCAAGGTATTTCAGCCGGGAATAGGTCACAATGGTGGAATCCATGCCAACTGCTTTCTACGTAAAAAACACAGAGTGACCTGAATCTTCTTGCTTGACCTAAATAGAAATTTTAAATACTGGGGTGTGTGGGCCTTCTTGCCTCTATACATAGGCTACATTGGCTAATTGTTTAATTGTTTGTATACTGCTTTTTAACCTGTTATATATATATACACACAAACTATGCTGCCGATGAGAGAAGGTGTGTGAGGATATATACACTCTTTACAATCTGCACAGTGTATGGCACTTCTCAGATCAGATTTAGTCATCAAGAAAAGGAAAAATTTATTTGACACTGGTGGTCACACAGACATGCACAAACAACCATGCTACATCCATACACATACACATACATTAAAGGGAACCTGTCACCAGGAGACCCATTTTTAGCACTCCCCCAGTTCCCACAGAGCAAAGTACATACACTGCCAAAGTGTTTTTGTATTAAAATTAGGTTTTACAGAAAAAAAGATATGTTATATTGTACCTTTCATTAGCATGTGCTGTGTGACTAGGTAGTTGCCAAATGGGAGGGTCTGGAAAGGAGCAGTTCCCCCCACCCTTGGGGAACAGATACTACATGTGACCTTTTCAAATATATGAAAACACCCATCACTGGGCTTAGCGACGCCCCCTGCTCCTCTACAGCCAATCCCGAGTGTGGGGAGTTATTCATATATTTGAAATGGTCACATGTTTCCCAAGAGTGGGGGGAACTGCTCCTTTACAGCCCCTCCTTTTTGGCAACTGCCTAGTCACACAGCAGATGCTAATGAAAGGTACAATATAACATATCTTTTTTTCTGTAAAACCTATTTTTTTATACAAAAACACTTTGGCAGTGTATGTGCTATGCTCTGTGGGGACTGGGGGAGTGCTAAAAATGGGTCTCCTGGTGACAGGTTTCCTTTAAGGCTGCATTCATACGAACATGACACACGTCGGAGTCCGGGAGAGGAGGAGGGAATGAGAGCTGCTCACCCCCGCCCTTCTCCATAGAGAAACATGTGCTGCACCATACCGCACCGTACGGCCATTGACGGCCTTTCTGGGGATACATGTGGGCTGTAAATGCAGCCTAACACAAACAGGTCTGCTACAGCTATCCGTCTTCACATTAAAATATGTTACATCCATCCACACACTCGGCCCTGCTACATCTGCTACATCCATTTGTCCACACCTTCGGGCCCTGCTAGTCGGCACATGTGGACGGAAGACACCAGTACACATCTGGCAGGACATATAAGACAAATAGCAAGACCCAAACAAAATACTGGACACAGCTGGTCAAAACAAACACAAACAAAGAGTCTAAAATGGGGCTAGCCTACACAGGAGCATAATAGCTACTACAGAGAAATAAGGGAAATACCATTCATGGCACAACATTCTCTATGTATCTCACTTATTAGTTCTGGCCAGGAGGTAAGACAGCCCCTGTCTGATTGACAACAATGATCTAGAGGGTAACCTGGGACAATCCAGCCACGGACCCCATAACGGACCATAATGTATACTAATGTATATATAATGTATATATTCTAAAAGTATAATATTGTTCATCCTATTTTGGTATTCCCATAGTGGGTGGAGTTTGTCTAATCCAAGGAAACAATATTTCTTTACCACCCTGATAAAGTGCATTTCCCAGAGTTGCGGGAGTGTCTGGTTTTTGGTCTGACAGTAGGCCCAAAAGGCAATCCCACATCAGAAGAAGCCGGTGAACATAATCTTGCTCACATTGGGGGCAAGTAGAATCAGATCTTATACCATATCTGAACAACATGGCTGGTGTTTTGTAAACTCGGTCGATTATGAACAAATGTGACATGCACTCTCCTTCACTGGGAGATAACAAAGTAACCAATTCCAACATACTTCTCCATTCATCATTGTCGATAGAACCCACATCTGCCTCCCACTTAGAGGGAACCTGTCAACAGTCATTGACCTTACAAACTACTACAAATTTGTTGTGAAGGAGCTGAGCATCTTCGAGATCTGGATTCATTCATGGCCCAGTTTGATGGCATCCTCCAGAAAATCAGCTTTGAATTTAAATGTACATTGGTTGTATAATGTCAGGGAGGCAGAGAGTTTAACACTGAAGTCAAGCTCTCCCCAACTCTAAATTTCTCCTCCCCTGTGATTGATATCAGCCACCAGACTCCAACAGATCTGGTTAGTGATATCTATAGGTGCAGGACCATCGATTACAGTGCAGACAGCTTTCTGACATATAGAGAGCTTAACGTCAGTGTTAAACTCTCCGCCTCCCTGACTTTATACAACCAATTTATATCTCATTTCAAAGTTGATTTTCTGGATAATTGAGCCATGTAGGGCCTTGAAATAAACATCATCTAGAAGATGAAGTAGTTTATTAGGTCAATGTCTGATGCCAGGTTCCCATTAACACGAAAACAATACAGGAATTGGTCCAAGTTTTTGCCCAATAGCCATGAGTACAGAAATTATATCATGCCTGCAGAATCAACTTGATTCACAATATAATTTAATAACAGATTAGATCAGAAGGTTATATGTGCAGCTGCGAACTGCATTGATAAAACTGTCTGTTGACTACATCAATTTCATCAATGATTTGAGTGAACATCTTAAGCTTCTAATCTTGTATAATATGTGATAATGCAATCACTCCTTTTCTTTCCCGTGGAGAGAAGCTATCCAGTGTCAACGTCTTTGGTAGATTGGGATTGCACTACAGTGGGGTGTACTGTATTGGGCTAAGGGGGTGAGATTCTTAGATGTTTTCCACACCTTACTCATTAGCTGTAATGTTGGGAGTGTAGTGTTATTTACTTTCTGAAAACTCACCTCAAGGGCCATGACATGGACAGGATATCCTGACTAGTGGCAAATTAGCTTACCCGTCCTGCCTTGGCCAAACTGCCTGCACATTTCGTTCTTTGGAGATACTCATATGGAGTGTGTGCCGTCTTTTACTTCCACACTACTGCCCTTGAGACGCCTAGAATTGTTTGGAAATACCATTGTGGTATCCAAATTGGGCTATTATTTAGAATGTATAACACTTGAGGTATAAAAATCATTTTTAACAAGTGTCCTCTACCAATAGGTGACATAGGAAGTTTGAAACACATGGATACTTTAGTCTTAAAGGACCTCTACCATCAGATAACCTGATGGTAGATGTTAATACTCACGTCCCTGTCCTGTCCCCATTGCCAATAATGTTCTTTTGTCATCATTTAGAAGGGCCAGTTTGCATCGAGCTTTATAACCTATGCAAAGGTGCCTAAGGCGCTCTGCTGATAAATAATTGATGAATTCCACTCGGTTGATTGAGCCATGAGGCTTTATATCTATGCAATCCAGCACTTCTATATGATGAAAAAAGACCATTATTGGCTATGGGGACGGGACAGGGAGGTGAGTATAAACATCTACCATGAGGTTATCTGATGGCAGATGTCCTTAAAGGCAAGCAAGCAACAGGTCTAAGTAATTGATTAAATGATTTTAATAGATAATAGAGTAATAGATTTTGCAGTGACTTGTGCGCCCAAATACTTGAAAGAGCTAACCATCTGCAACTGTGCAACTCTGTGTTGAACAACCGGGGCTATCGCTGCAAGTGGCAATACAGCAGACTTGTTCCAGTTTATTCGGAATCCCAAATAGGATCTGAAGTCCTGTATCAGGGACTAGAGAGAGTCATGGAAATTTCAAGGCAACTGACATGAATAAATAAGTCATATGCATATAAGGAGATACTCTCTTCTCTCAGTGCCTTCCACGTGGAATCCCACGATGTTTGGTGGGGAGCGGACCAAACATGCCAGTGGCTCCACCACCATTGTAAATAGCAAGGGTGATAACGCACCCTTGTCTGGTGCCCCTTTCCAGCGTAAAACTGTTATTTCACCCCTTATTCTCAGACTTGCTCCGGACTAGGGTATAGTAATTTAACCCATTTAATAAACTCATGGCCGAAGTCCATACATTCAAGCAGGCCCATAAATATTCATACTCAACGCTGTCAAAAGCATCGAATGAGAGAATATAACCCCCCCTCCCCCGGCCATCTGAGCCTAATATTTTAAATATACTCTTTCTATATTAATTGCTGTCGACCTGCCTGGCATGAAGCCCAACTGATCCTCCCCTATCAGTCATGTTATTACCTTTGTAAGGCAATTGGCCAACGCTTTTGCTAAAATCTTTACGTCATCGCAGAGTAGTGAAATTGGCCTATACTGCACCAAGGATCTTTACCAGACATGGGCAATACAACAATAACGGCCTCCCGCATTGATTCTGGCAGTTTCCCTCTTTCGCGGCCTTCCCATCTCAAACAATTTGGGTTGCAAAATTAGACCATTTAAACACCTCCTCTGGCAAACCGTGTACACCATGAGCTTTTTCACTGGGAAAGGAACCAAAGTTCATTCCAATTCCTCCAATAAAAGCAGGTCTTCTAGTGTAACATGCATTTCAGCTGCTAAACGGGGGATCTCCACAGTACTTAAGAAGGAATACATGTTCCTACTTCCCGGCTGTATACATTTTATGAAAAAGTCTATCATGTTAGAACTAATAACGCACGACCAACAGCACACCCTCAATTTGTGTCGCATAGAGGCTAGTGCAACTGCGTTACAAAAGGGTTGCATGCGACACAATAGTGGCATAGACACTTCTTACATATCTGCGCAAGCTATTTCACCTAAAAGAACGTGCAAAGTCCACCAGAAAACTGGCGAAAATCCCTTCGTAAATGTGCCCCAATAACTAGAAACAATTCTAACTTTTGGCATCTGGATGGTGGTATACTACATCTTCAACCATTTTAGGCTGGGGACCAGCAACCTGGATCAAACCAGAACCCACCAAATGCACCCAAACATGGCACCCTAATATTAACCATTAGGGTGCAATACAGTGTCAGTGTCAGACACTACATGTGTACTTCTCCTGTCTGTCCATCAGACATCCAATTTTTTTCTTATCTTATCAGCAAGAGCTCAGTAAAGCAGATAGTGTAATGTTCTGCAAATAACCTTTTACCTTTATTCTTCAGCTCCAAGAAGAGACATGCTCCATGGATGTGACTCAGCACCTGGATCCATCGATATACAAGAGGAAGACCTGACTGCAATGCTGAAAAAGTCAGTTATCACTCGTCTACAACCAGTCATTCACATGTACAGTGACAGATAAGTGACTGCACAGCACACGTGTCACAAACATGCTAGGGGTATGGAAGTTTCCAAGCTTCTCTTTAAAAGATACAATGGGGGAATTTATTAAGACAATTAAACACCAGTCTTAAAATTCTCCCTGGCGTCAAGAATCTACTTAGAGGCTCCGGCCTCAGAGCTGAAGGAGATTTCTGCTATAGTCTCCACCGGTTTTCCAGAGACTATAGTAAATTCGGAGGGTCAGGGGATTCACGCCCAAAGCAGCGTGTGGGGTGTAAAAATCTTCGTACTTGTGGGGATGGGAAAATTCATGTGTCTTTGCCACCAGATTTTAACCGGTTCGTGACCGCCCGCCGTGTATTCACGGCGGCGGTCGCGTAGCGCTGCATGGAGAGGGCTCACGGGCTGAGCCCTCTCCATAGCCGGTAAGTCTTTGCTGCATATTGCAGCAAAGGCTTACCGGTAACATCCGCGATCGGTGCTAGCACCGATCGCGGGTGTTTTCAGCGCATGGGCGCCGGCAGCTTTCCTGGGATCGCCGCTCCCCGTGACGTCATCGGGGGGCGGCGATCCGTCTCCATGGTAGCCTCGGGTCTTCCGAAGACCCGAGGCTATTTCGTTTTAACCCCTTCATTACAATGTGCTGATAGCACATTGTAATGAATGAGGAAGAAAATCCCCATATACTGCCATACTGTAGTATGGCAGTATATGATAGGATCGATCAGAGAACCTAGGGTTAAAGTACCCTAGGGAGTCTGAAAAATAGTATAATATTAATTATAATAAAATCACCCCCCTTTCCCTAGAACTGACATAAATATAAATAAACAGTAAAAATCATAAATACATCAGGTATCGACGCGTCCGATCTATCAAAATATGATAACGGTTTTTCAATGCGTTTAACCCCGTAACGGAAAATAGCGCCCAAAGTCCAAAATGGCACTTTTTTGCCATTTTGAAAAATCTAAAAAAATCTATAAAAAGTGATCAAAAGGTCGTACAGTCCTAAAAATGATATCATTGAACATATTATCAAATTTCGGAAAAAATGACACCACCCACAGCTCCGTACACCATAGTATAAAAAAGTTATTAGCGCCAGAAGTTGGCAAAATCAAAAAAATTATTTTTGTACAGGAGGTTTTAATTTTTGTAAATGTATGAAAACATTATAAAACCTATACAAATTTGGTATCCCCTTAATCGTACCGACCCAAAGAATAAAGTAGACATGTCATTTGGGGCGCTCAGTGAAAGACGTAATATCCAAGCACACAAGAAAATGGTGCAAATGCGTTTTTTCACCATTTTCATTGCATTTGGAATTTTTTTCCCGCTTCCGAGTACATGGCATGGAATATTTAATACCATCATTATGAAGTGCAATTTGTTACGCAGAAAACAAGCCATCACACAGCTCTTTACGTGTAAAAATAAAAAAGTTATAGATTTTTGAAGGTGGGGAGTGAAAAATGGACATGAAAAAACAGGAAAGGGCCCGGTCCTTAACCGGTTAAGCATAATAAGTTGTGAGTTCTCAGCTGTTGATACCTTTATTGGCTAACAACTTTTATCTATTTACCCCCTTGCTAACAGGGTATGAAGTATCTTGTTTTCTACTAATAGATCACTTGTCCTGCTCCTTAGTTGTTTCCCTGCACACAAGTACATTCAGCTTCATAAGGTTAAGCCAATGCATATTTAAGAAAGTGGTGCAGAACTTCTAATACAATAGATTTATATTAGGAAATGACCTAATATCCGCCCCCCCCCCACTTACAAAAAACATGGCATAAAGTGGCCAACCCCTTTAAGGGTGTCACACCGGGCCGGATTAAAGGAGGGACGGGAGCCCCAGGGCCCCCACCACTTTCACTTTTAAAGGGGTCCCCACCAGATTCCAACATTCAGCGACTCAGCTCAGGAAGAGGAAAAACCTGCAGCGTCAAGGAATCACTGGAAGGGAAGGTGAGGTAAGTATAAAGTTTATTTTTTTGTGGCTATTTTCTACAGGGGACTGGCGGCTGTATACTACTGGGGGCTGGTGGCTGTATTCTACAGGGGGCTGGTGGCTATTTTCTACAGGGGGCTAGTGGCTATATACTACAGGGGGGCTGGTGGCTGTATACTACTGGGGGCTGGATTCAACAGGGGGCTGGTGGCTGTGTACTACAGGGGGCTGGTGGCTGTATACTACTGGCGGCTGGCAGCTATATACTACAGGGGGGCTGGTGGCAGTATTCTACAGGGGGCTGGTGGCTGTTTACTACTGGGGGCTGAATTCAACAGGGGGCTGGTGGCTGTATACTACTACCGGCTGGCAGCTATATACTACAGGGGGGCTGGTGGCAGTATTCTACAGGAGGTTGGTGGCTGTATACTACAGGGGGCTGGCAGGCTATAAACTACAGGGGGCTGGCAGGCTATATACTACAGGGGGCTGGCAGGCTATATACTACAGGGGTGGAAGGCTATATACTACAGGGGGCTATAGGCTATATACTTCAGAGGCTGGCAGGCTATATACTACAGAGGCTGGCAGGCTATATTCTACAGAGACTGTCAGGCTATATTCTACAGGGACTGGCAGGCTATATACTACAGAGGGCTGGCAGTTATATTACACAGGGGTTGGCAGGCTATATACTACAGGGGCTGGCAGGCTATATACTACAGGGGGCTGGCAAGGCTATACACTACAGAGGCTGGCAAGGCTATACACTACAGGGGCTGGCAGGCTATATGCTACATGGGGCTGCAGGCTATATACTTCAGGGGCTGGCAGGCTATTTACTACAGGGGCTGGCAGGCTATATACTACAAGAGTTTACAGGCTATATACAGAGGCTGGCAGGCTATATACTATAGAGTCTGGCTGACAATATACTTCCAAAAACATTGTTGGAAGGGCCCTCACCAGTTTGCGCCCAGGGGCCCCCACCACCCTTAATCCGGACCTGCACACTGTACATAGTAAATGTCTTTTATTTAAGTGCCCATTTTAAGACTAGTAATAAACATTAGATGTATGTCAGCTGAACCTGGAGCTTATAATGCGACCAAGTAATAAATAGTTTGTGCAGTTAATATTGGTACCATCTACTATCGAATGTGTATAGCCGCTGTAGACATCAGATTGGAATCACAACCCAACAAATCTAATTGAATCTGCCAACAATGAATCTCTTATTTTTGACCAGCATAACTTCAGGACAATTTAAGGACAAACTAATGATTTTAAGTTTAGAGAGTTGCAGTTTACATAGACAATATATCATTCATCTAGCGTGCAGGCTTACAAATCATGTTAGATCTAAAAAGGGAAATGTAGAAAGCCCTGAACTTCACAAGCGTGATACAAGGAAAGTAAAAAAAAAAGCTGGAATATTTTCACTGTCAGCTGACTATCCCGGCTCACAGACCGCACCCATCACACAGAAAGCTTCACCCTAGGTGTCCAATCAGCTACTAGCTCCCATAAACTCAATGACCTGGGGAATCCACACCTCCCTCCAAGCTGATGCAATTCTGTTGCAATCTATACTTGTCACACTTATGGATGAAAATAGTCCCTGCAATTCTCACTGTATGCCTAAAAGGAATAAATAGACACAAATAAAGCAATGAACAACAAAACGACATTACGAGTGAAATCAGAAACATTCCTAAAGAAGTCCTAGCAGTGATGCGTACAGTAACAGGTCCATGCAGCAGGTTAATGTGGGTGTGGAGTCTGCGGAGGGATATCCAACCAGTGCTGATGTCATTGCTGGTATCCACATGATACAAAGTTAAGCCACTGTAAAACAAGAAGCCATATTCCCCAGCAGCTCGATCACACTTATACAACACTCTCGTATATGAGTCACTATGGCTTTGTAGATTTGCACGATCAGAAAACAAGTGTGCGACTGCACTTGTGCTGCAACTACAACACAACTGCAAAGATGGCGTAAGTGGCTTCTATTTTTATAGAATTTTTTTTTACAGAATACTTTTTATATTCTTTTATTAGGATATAGTTAGGAAATACTTTAGTTGATACCTGCTATGTGGTTTCTGTATTTTCTTCTATATTACGCTATTGAAAAAATAGTAAATTATACAGGACATGTTTACATAACTTATAACTTTTTATTGTGATTATATGAATGTTAATTTCATAATTAATCTGAATAAGTAATGTGATTAATATAAATTTGTGGAATGTGAAAATCTGGTCTCTATTTATTTACCTGACCTACCTGTCAAAATGTATTGCAATTCAAAAGTGTGGTACAAGATATAGGAAATAATAATAATGTTGCCCGTATAAGCTAGATACTATCTACCAAAGTGTTGTAATTGAGACATGTGATAATGATGTTTAGCATTGGATTATTTCCTGCTGACACGCTTCAGCTCTGACTTGCTTTTTTATATTATGAAACATGTGGATACATGAGCTATAGATGCCTGAGACATTACATAATGCTGAAAATAACCTACAAATCATTTGTTTGCTATAACCATTTAGTTTACTGTTAGAACAGTAAGAGGTTAATAACATAGCTCGTGATTGTGTTGGGACTTTAAATTCTTGCAAAATTGGCCTGTAGGAGGTATACCAGTACATGTGATCACTATATGACCTAGAATTGTCCTGAGCATTGGTGATCTGCCATAGTCAAGTCAGATAAACAGTCCTCTAGGGATTGATGGACTGTCAGTACATTCCCCTAAATGCCTGTGCATTGTTTGTGACATACGTTTTCTAAATGAATATGAGTATCCATCACACACACATATATACACGAGTACAGTGTCGGTCTGGCCCATCAGAAACCTAAGCATCCACTGGTGGACCCAGACTCTAAACTAATATTAAACCTGAAAGGCACAGGGGAAGACAACCCCACTAGGGCGGGCACCAAGGAACCACAATCTAACTCTATGTATACATACATATATATGCATACACTGTGTGTGGTACTACCACTGCAGGTTCTATGTAAACCTCACTGGACAGTTTTAGGGTAACTCTAGACTACTGCTTAGTGACTAAATGGCAACTTGCTGCCTTCAAAAGACTATTGACTGTTCTAGGTGGCCATGTTGAAACCAGAAACATAGGCCGCATTTGCCATCAGCACTAAAGACTCTCTGCCTAGGGGGTCCAGTTAAGGAGGGGCTTTCTCAGGAGCATCATTATTTATTTATTTATTTATTTTACACTTGGTCACATTACTGCCATCCAGTATCATAAACTAAAAGAGAGTCGGCCCATAAAGCCATTAGGAGTGGGAGCAAAGGGGTGTTATAATGTATAGGAGCATAAGGGAGTAATAGTCTATAGAAGTCTACATAGACAGGTTACTTATTTATTGGAATAAGGTAATTTTATTGATCCTCGGTCTTGTGAACTCTAGTGCATCCCTTTAGTTCTAATTTCTTAAAATAATATTACTTTATGTACAGCAGAGCTTAGTATTGATCTTTGTGAAAAATATTGTTCTCGACCTGAACCATCTGCAACACTTCAGTCCCTTGTGAGTTAATTTGCTGTTGTTTTTCTTGGACCACGGAAGATCCCAGGAGAATTGCTAGATACTGGAGATGTTCGTAGCTGTCAGTGTCTACCTGTGATTCTTATTGCCCAATACATATTTTCTAGTTGATAAATCACATGTGCCTTTTACAACTCAAGATGGGTCATTCCAATCTGAAAACTAATCTAAGCTTCAGGCAATGAGTGCTCAATCCATAGCTCAGATATGATAATATTGTTGTACATAGATTACACCTGAAGACCAAATATGAGGCAGGCAGGAGCTCAACTTTAATATATGTACAGGCAAACCCTGTTGCTTTAGGTTTGAGTAAATTAATTTCAGTAATATAAAGGAATACATACAATAAAGTATAAGCTCCAGTTAAGCATGCATAACTCTGTGTGAACCTAACACAGTGTTCCCAGACACCAAACTATTTAAACACAGAGAGAGAACCTCTGAAACTATTAAAAAATATTATTCACACTTTTATGTCTAAGAAAAAAAATTGTTCATTAGTTCTCAATATTTTGGCTACTAGGTCATCACCATATAGGTATTTATTGTAGGTTTAATATAAAAAATGTAGTTAATTTCATTAGATGCGGTTGTTTCTTTGCCATCTAACATAGATGCAGTATTTCACTAAGAATATATCATGTTTCTAGAGTTACTTTGCTCGGTAATATGAATCACTCATGGCAATTCTTCCGAGCATATACAATATACAAATTATTGAAAAAACTTTATACAAATATTACAGAAAACACAAACCACATGAAATTCAAGCAAAACAAAAAAAAAAATCACCTGTTAAAACACCTAGTGTATCATAGGTAAAAATATTTGCAGATGGTTATTTATCCTCTTTGTTTGTGGGAAAGTCTGTTGATATCAATATGGTAACCCAGCTTTTCCAGGGTCCTGATAGACATTAAAAGTGTTTAGTCATGTCTTTTTTTCGGGAAATATAGGAGGATGGATAGGTTCATTAGAAATGTTATTTGTAGTTGGGGGGGGGGGGGTCCTGTGGTAGCAGCTTTCTTAGCCATATTGGTTGTAATCCATCTTTCCAATAGACAGATAAAAAAGCTGATTGGAGGTGTAATTGGAAGCCCTCGGGACTCCATCCATTTGCTGTAACAGGGCTCCCACCTATCATATGCTATTTATAACACTAGTGGTTTCTTATGTAACAGATGGGTGTTTGGTCCCCTCAGGCACAAGCACTTGGTGGGATTTCCATTACCTATCCACTCCCTATAGTTACACTTTAGGGACTGCAAACATTATTAACAGATAAAACAAAGAAAATGCATCAATGAAATGCATTTGTCATTTTTGGGGTGCTTTAATGGCTGTGAAGAGTGACACCTTGTAGGCTTATTTCTGTTGTTTTCACTTATACTATTAACATTATTTAATTAAAAAAGGAAAATAAAATGCCCCAAAT
Source organism: Engystomops pustulosus (assembly GCF_040894005.1). Taxonomy (NCBI): domain Eukaryota; kingdom Metazoa; phylum Chordata; class Amphibia; order Anura; family Leptodactylidae; genus Engystomops; species Engystomops pustulosus. Next base: position 120,646,465 of record NC_092416.1, read on the forward strand.
TTCTTAAAAGTCACATGACCATCACAACACTCATTGTGGTCATGTACATGTCATCCATCAGTCTCATGCCCTGTGGGGATTCATTAATCTCTGCTTCTTGTACAGCATTTCTATGGCACATGACAGGTTAATTGTGGGTGGGTAGTTATCACACTACTGATGATGTAATCTCTGGATTACAGTATACAAGTGAAGCTCCTGTAGCCTGGGACTCATTTCCCCTTAACAGCTCAGACACCATTACACCTTCACTTGAGTTATCATGGCTTTCTAATTCTTCAATCCCATAAAACAAGTGTGCTTATGCACTTGTGCTGTACCAGAGAATCTGCAAAGATGGAGTAAGTACAAAAATCTTACTGGTTATTTTTTATATCTTTTTGTATGAGTAGTTAATTTCTAGTTCCTTTCAAAAGTATAGTGATGCCCCTCTGGACCACTACTTAATTATGTGAATAAATCTCACTATTATTGAACAAGAATTATAAATGTAAAAATATACTTTATGTTTTTATTTAATGCTATTACTTTCAAGCCACTTTGCTAAGGTGGCATAATGTAGATATGGTACGGCAAGAAGACCGGCACACATGGTGTTTAGTTATGGTTGGGCATAATGTAGATATGGTACGGCAAGAAGACCGGCACACATGGTGTTTAGTTATGGTTGGGCTTAATCTCTTTTTTAAATCGGAGATGAATGTGTTTGTATAATTTTATAACTTTACGTGTGGTAATTAGTCAGTATAATGCAATTTCCCCTGCTGCTGGTAACTGTTCTATCCCCCTACATAACTGATCTTTTATTAAAACGTATATTAGATATTTTATGCAATTCATTATAAATAACAAAAACAGTAAATGTTCTCTGCCTGATACCTTAGGCTGTACCTGAGCCATCTGCGCCATGTCACCCCATGGGATTTAATTTACGCTTGTTTTTCATGGACCAGAAAAAGCAATCCCGTGGGAGAGTTTAGAGATAAATGGAATTTACAGTTAATGCAGCAGGTTGGCCCTAGTGACGGGAGGGGCATGGAAAGCAGACAATGAGTGCTCCATCTCAATGGAGAGACTGGTTAATATGTATATATCCTACATTATCCTATATTCAGAAAGTTATTAAATATTCAAATGTTATTTGCCTTAATTAGCCATATTTTATCTTGAATGTCTACAATAAATGATTTTTTTAAAACTATAGTCAGCTGTTTAGTGTAAAGGCTGGCTCCGGTATTACAGCTTAACTTCAACACTGAACTGCAATACCAGACAAAGCCCATGCACAGGTGTGGTGCTCTTGTTTTCATTGAGTTTTGTTCACTATATGGCTATGAAGATAAATAGAAAGTGTCTTGAGTTTGATTTGTATACTTTTGTATAGATATCAGCTTACAACTAGCCTATTTTATACCCCATACCACTCCAGAACTGATATGAATATTCTCAGGCAATATTAGCTTCCATCTGTAAGGAGAGGATGCTGTAGAGGAAAGATATGTTATCAGTTGGAATGTTAAGCTGCTACGGTTTTGCGGATACAGTGATTGACTATGCAGCAAGCAACCAATTTAATGTGGAGCTACATGTCCTGTTAAGACTATTGCAATAAAGATGGGATTTGGTGATATAAAATAGTTCATAGTATTAAATATCGATGTAATAAATTATAAACTCTATTATTTCAGGCATTTTACCATAGAAATAAAATAACAGTAATTTGCTCAAAAATTTTGAAGCTTTAAAAAAACTCCACAAAAAAACTGTAATGACGATGTTAGCTGTACTGAATTATAATGTGTACTGTAAACAATGCAATTTACATTGTTTTTTTACTGTTGCTGTGGGGGTTTTTTGGAAGGTCCAAGGTTTCTTGTCCAAATGCAGCATACATTGCAGGCATTATGGAGTTTTGACATTATTTCAGGCATTTTACCATAAAAATGACAAATACAGTAATTTGCTAAAGATTTTTAGAAGCTTTCAAAAAAAAACTCCACAAAAATAAAAAAAACTGTATAGACATCTAAATGACTTGTTCCATTTTTTACTGTTGCTGTGGCTTTTTTTTTTTTGGGGGGGGGGTCAAAGGTTTCTTGTCAAAAAGCAGCATACATTGTAGGCATTATGCAGTTACGACATTATTTAAGGCATTTTGCCATAAAAATTAAAAATACTTTAATTTGCAAAAAAACTCCACAAAAATAAAAACAGTTCTTTGCATATCTTCTGTCCAATCTCTGCCAATTGCTGAATGCCCAGTGTGTGGCACATATATTAGCATTGAAGTTGTTACTGAATAACCAACTGGGTTAAAGATAGACCCTACTGTATCCTTTTCCCTGACACTAGTTTCCTGGAACTCCGACCTTTCATCTTTAGATTATGTAACTTGTAGCCAATAAATATATAACAGGTGTCAGTTTTGCAAAGTTTCCTCGAGTATCCCTGGGAGGCCTTGAGGATTGTTAATAATACTTAACGAAACAATTATTTTCCTTCTTAACTTTGAAACAAAATCTACAATTATACAAATTGTTATATATAAATGTATAAACTGTGTGCATGTGTAACAGTGCAATTTTTGAACAGCCAAGTATTACGGTTCTTAACTTTAGATTATTTTAATTCTGCATGTTAAACTGTGAGAAACCATTGCATGTCCAAGAATCACCCAAACTATGGTACTTATCAGTGTGATTACCACACTATGGATGATGCAAAAGTAATCTGTTTCCTGTCTGTTACAGGTCTTTTATCCCCTCTGCGCCTTCCGCTGTTATCTCCAGCTGGAATCGTGCTCCTCAACAATTCACCGGCCTAAACCTGAATAATCCTGGTCAAAATGTCTCTCCTGGCGGCTTTGAACCTGGATCTGGAAATGTCGATGTTGCCAGTTAGCGCTCTGCACTGGCGGGCAGATCTCCTTAAGATCCCTGCTCATGGAAATCACTATGAACAGCTTCCAGTGCACATGGAGGACGGGGTGCATTTGCATGGGGCAGAAGGAGGATGCCTGGAAGGTAAGTGTGGCTATGTCATTTAAATAAAAGTCAATTAACAATTCAAAAAAGGCTCTAGAACTTCACCAGCCAATTACAGGCCTGTAAGCTTAACTTCCGTTGTGGGGAAAATATTTTAAGGGTTAGTAAAAGACTACATACAGGAGTATGTGACATCAAATAGTACAATAAGTGACAGCCAGCATGGGTTTACTAAGGAAGGAAGATGTCAGACTAACCTGATCTGCTTCTATAAAGAGGTGAGCAGATGCCTACACAGAGGAACTGCTGTGGATATTGTGTTCTTGGACTTTGCAAAGGCATTCTACACTGTTGTTCATAGATGCCTGATGGGTAAAATAAGGTCTATTAGTTTGGCAAGAGTCATTTCCAATTGGATTGAAAATAGATGAAGGATTGTATCGAGAGAATTGTGGTCAACGATTCCTACTCAGAATGGTCACCAGTTAAAATTTGCGTACCTTAGGGTTCAGTGCTGGGCTCACTATTATTTAACTTTTTTATTAACCCCTTTCAGCTGTGGGTGTTCAGAGAAGGCTCACAGACTGAGCCCTCTCCATAAACGGTCAGTACTTGCAGCATGTTGCAGCAAACAACCAATGGTAACACCCGCGATCGGTACTAGCAAAAACCCAGAATTGTGTGGGCGCCGCCATCTTGGCTTTGATCATTGTTCCCTGTGACATCATTGAGGAGCGACAATCTGTTGCTAAGCTTTAAGTCAGTGGCACATTGTAATACATGATCAGTAAAATCCCTATATACTGCCATACTGATCAATGAGACAACAAAATATAATAACTGTTATTCCCGGCATTTAAATCCAAATTGGAAAATAACGCCCAATGTTGAAAATGCCACTCTTTCGCCATTTTGCAACATATAGGGGCACATTTACTTACCCGTCCCGTTGCGTCCGCTGATCCGGAATGTCCAATGAGGATTCGGAGCTGCTGCAATTCACTTGCAGCATGTGGCCGATTTCCTGAATGTGTCGCTTCCCCGCTGAGGTCCGCCGGAGTTCACCATCTTCTTCCCAGTGTTTGTGAGTGCTGATCTTGTAACACAATTTGAATTTTAAATTCAGCGGTTTGTCCAAATCAGTCAGGTTGTCCGACAGCCACGCCCCCCGATTTGTGTCGCATGAAAGCCAGCGCCGATGCGCCACAATCGGATTGCGTGCGGCACAATCCCCTGTGCGATTCAGTGCAGAACAGAAATAGTCAGGAAACCGACAGAATCGCGGTCTATGTACCCTTAGTAAATGTGCCCCATAAAGTTCCCAGCAGACAGCATGGAATATTAAATACTGTCACTACAAAGTGCAATTTGTTATCCAAAATACAATCGCTCACAGGCTCTTTACATGGAAAAATAAAAATAGAGATTTTTGAAGGTAGGGAGTGAAAAATTAAAACTCAAAAAGGGCCTGGTCGTTAAGGGGTTAATAATGAGTTAAGGAGGTAGAAATTAATAGCACCGCCATATTTTTGCAGATGACACCAAGCTGTGTAATGTAATACAGTCTATGGAGGATGTTCATAGGCTGCAGGATGACTTGGACAAGCTGGGTGTTTGGTCATCCACTTGGCAAATGAGGTTCAATGTGGATAAATGTAAAGTTATGCACCTGGGGGTTAATAATCCACATGCAGCATATGTCCGTGGGGGTGTAAATCTGGGAGTCCCTTGTTGAGAAGGACCTAGGTGTAATAGTGGATCATCGATTAAATAACAGAATGCAATGTCAATCAGCTGCCTCTAAAGCCAGCAAGATCTTGTCATGCATCAAAGGTGGTATGGACTCTCGGGATAGGGATGTAATGTTACCACTGTACAAGGCATTGGTTTGGCCTCACCTGGAATATGCCATCCAGTTCTGGGCACCAGTCCATAAAAGGAATGCCCTGGAGCTGGAGAGGGTACAACAAAGAGCTATAAAAATGATAAGGGGTATGGAGGGTCTCAGTTATGAGGAAAGATTAAAACTAGATTTATTTAGTCTCGAAAAGAGATGACTAAGAGGGGACATGATCTTGTCATGCATCAAAACTGGTATGGACTCTCGGGATAGGGATGTAATGTTTTCACTGTACAAGGCATTGGTTTGGCCCCACCTGGAATATGGTGTCCAGTTCTGGGCACTAGTCCATAAAAAGGATGCCCTGGAGCTGGAGAGGGTACAACGAAGAGCTTCAAAAATGATAAGGGGTATGGGGGTCTCAGTTATGAGGAAAGATTAAAACAACTAGATTTATTTAGTCTTGAAAAGAGATGACTTAGAGGGGACTTGCTGGACATGAGTCTTTTTTTAACCGTATTTACTATGTAACCATGTAACAAATCTGGGTCCTAGGTTCTTATGCCTAGGTTCCAAGGTTCCAGGGATGTAATGTAAAGCTCCTGGACAGCAATGTAAAAGCGATTATAGAGTTACCATGTGCCATCTTCAATACTAGTGACATTAAAGTAGCAAAGGGCCTTCGAGTCTTCTTGTTAGCTCTTCATCTCCAACAGATACATTTGAACAGGGAATTTTTTCTAGGCCTTAACCACTGTTCCATTTTATTGTAAAATTAAAATAGAATTTTTGCTCCTTCCCCAAATGAAATGTTTCAGGGCAACAGAAAGTAGTAGTAACGACATGATTTCTGGAAACAGTTTGTTGCAAATCCAACTTTCTTATCCATTTACTTGAGTATAATTGAGTATAATTCAAAAAAGTTTTACTTCTTTTTCATCAATAAACAACTTTTGACCTTTTTGCTTTTTTGTATAGGGGATGGATTCACAGACTGGATGACAGAAAGGGTGGACTTTTCATGTTTCTTGCCAGCAGCGGCGGATCCATCCTTGCCAGGGCCTTCGGCCCCAGATTTGGAGGTCATGGCAACACTCTTGAAGAAGGAGTTGGAGCAGATGGAAGATTATTTCCTGGAGGAGACCCTCTCCCCTGGACTTCCAATGCCTCATGATCAAGTGGCCCCAAGCACCCCGCCTTCTCATGAAGTTCACTTCCTCTTCCCAACACCTGATCAACAACTCAGTGAGAGAGGAGTAGAGTTCCAGGCCTACATAGCAGAAACGCCAGCTCCTGCGCCCGTGGCACTGGACACACTAGATTCTGGGTGCCTTGAGCTCCTAAATCTATACCCAGATGTTTCAAGTGATTTCCCTCGAGAAAGTCAGCAGGATTTTATGGTGATTAACAACACCACTGACCCGCCAGCACTATCAAAACGACTCAACAGGCCTACCCCATATGACCGCCCAACCACTTCAGCCTCCAGCTGTGCCACCTCAAACCAACCCAAAGGTGACCGCAAACAGAAGAAGAGAGACCAGAACAAGACAGCAGCTCTTAGATATCGCCAACGGAAACGTGCCGAATATGATGCATTAGATGAAGAATGTCAAAGCCTTGAAGTTCGCAATAGAGAGCTTAAAGAAAAGTCTGATTCCATTGAAAGAGAGATCCAGTATGTCAAAGATCTGCTCATTGAGGTCTACAAGGCCAGGAGTCAAAGGCTCCGCAACAACTAGTTATTGTTGGAAGACAAAACTTTTATTTTCTGGAAAACAAGTTCCAGCCTTCAATGCCGGACATTAAATTGTAGAAGTAACTTTGGGTCCTTAAATAGATCTACCAATTATTAGCAGACAATGTTTAATAACATGAATGTAAACGTTTACATTCTTCAGCACCACCTAAAGGCCTATTAGTTCTGGTAATAGTTGTAGTCATTTTGTTATGTGACAAATATGTAGTACAAAGGATAATTGACTTATGCAGATCTTATTAATTGACCCTTGGGCATTTTTACAAGATGGAAGCACTTAGAAGCAAAAATCACCAAGCACATAAACACTGACAAATTGCACATCAGCCAGTTAATCCTACAAAGTGCAAGGCAGTTACAGGATAGGCAGTGAATGACTCAAGGCAGCAACTCTGACCTGCTGACTTTATGAATGTGATGTAGTGAGACACTTAAGCTGATTTTTTTTTTCTGAATAGCTATAGCTTTATGAGTGGATATAGTTTTATAGTATATCTATTTTTCAGTTTTTATTGTAAACTCCCTAAAACTCTTAAACCTTTTCCCACCATTTTTTAGTAACAATGATCCTGCATATAATAAAACATAATAATCAATGGCCAATGACAAAAATAATTGCCTGAATACAATGCTACATCCTAAAGACAAAAACATCTTATGAAAGACTGGCTGAAGGTCTATTTTATGTGACCTTAATATTATGATGATCACTATAAGCCACCAGCTTGGCTGAATAGCCATCTTAATTCATTCAGTACATGACAGAAATGAGTCAGTTATATTTCCTTAGGCGCACAACTATGTATGATTGACAAACTACCTCAAGTGCAGCTATAGATGGCCACCATTTGTAAACTCTTGGTGGGATTGTGAAATCTAGAATTATTTTGTGCGTATTAAAGAAATACAATGGGACCAGGACTCCTGTGGCTGAAGTCTGGAGGAGTATATCATTAATGACATTAATCCTTGTCATGGTTGAACCTGCTACACACCTTTACATAAACTGGGTCCTGATTAGTCAATGTTTTTGTCATTGGTATGTTCAAAATTTCTTTGTTTTTATATACAGGCCAACTTCATAAAATTCCCCATTTTAAAAGGTGGGGGGGGGGGGCACTTTTTCTCGATTTGACATAGATGTGATTTAAAGGGAGATGGGTATTGTGGTTATTTCTAATAATACAATGTAGTCTAAAAAGCAATAAACAAATGTTATGTGTTGTCATGGTAAAACTTCATTTGTGATGATTAAGTTCACATCTTCTCTTTTGAATGTTAACTGGTGCCTGTTGAATTCACATAGCTGATTTCGTAGGTGTCAGTCCACAGAGAAACATATTCAACACTGAATCATCATTTTTTAGGGTAATCATTTTTTCATAGTTTAATAAAATCCTGCAAATTATACTGATCTCTTGGTTGCTAACCTAGATTCACAAGGTCAGTAACCTCCAGTTCTGCGAGAGTTACTCTGCAACCCTGAGATCACCTACAGAGTTCACTCTGCCCCTTATGCCCATACTAATTGATTGCAGTACCCATAAATGGTGCACTTGTTACTGTGCCAATTATATCGCCCATCAGTTCCAGCTACAGTTGTGCCTTACAATAATGCACCACTTTAATGCTAAGTTACCTTGTCCCTCTTACAATCCCCTAAAGAAGGAACTGGATAACAATGTCAGCCACATTGCAGCTACAGACTGTGTCCCAGTGTCAGGCAAGTTACCTCTTACACTGTCCACAAACAATACCAACAGTGCTCACCAGTGGTTGTTGATGAACGTGTGAAGTGTGCGACTGCAAGTAAAGTTTGTAAGGGGGTCTGTTCTTACCAAGATTTTAGAGGTCCTAGCAATGGTAAGTCTAGGCTCAAGGATGGCTGGTAATTCAAGTAGACTTGGCAGATGTACTGAACCACTGGAATAGTGGTTTTGAATAAGATGAGTTAGCAAACTTAAAGTCTTACATGAGGCAACAGACTTAAACGGCAATTCCCATTCAGACAATTACATTTAATCCATCTGGAATATACTAAAGGGTACATTTCAATTTCATGTTATTAAAAAAATTACCTGCGTAAAGATAATTTACCATAGACGTAGACATATTATCACTTAGAAACGAGATAGCTTGCCTTGGATACGACCACACCTGCTCTCTGGCAGTGGTGACCACACATGCGCTATTGAGCTCTGCCTGACCACATTGATTCAGAGTTCATTGCCACAGGACAGCTGTGGGATATGCAGTAATTCCTGGATATGTTCTATTACTCCAGCAGGGGTGATCATATCCAAGGTTTTTTCTAAGCGTTGATAGGACCACATTTATAAGAAATTATCTTCACACAGGTAGACATTTTTAAATAAAAACTGGCAGGTGAATTAAATTAAATTAAATATCAATGCCCAGATAAGAATATCCCTTTAATGAGTACAAGAGATTTACATAAGTTAACAAGCAGGGCTTGTTACATAAACACTCTGCATGAATGTTTTTCTTCCAGGTCACCACTGTGAGGTTTTACCTTACTTTGCACTAATATTCTTTGAGATAGCACATTAATTGATGAGTACTACATTTCCCTTTTACTATACACTGACACCACAATATATAGTGCATGCACAAGTCAGGAAGTTGCTTAAACCTATTTTAGGACATGCTTCTATGTGACCTTGAATAGACCATTCCTATATTCTATGCATGTAAAAAGAAGGCAAACCCTATTTCAATTCTATAGTTTTACATATCAGGATGTAAAATTTGGGTAAGTGCAGCCTCAGAAAAACACCACATGTCAGATTCCAATGTGTTATTTATACATTTATAACCCACTGATTTCATATTAGGGTCACTCCCTAAATTTGCAAACCCTTTTACTCATATCTAGACTTTGAAAAGACAGGATCATCAGGCCATTGTCTCTATGGCTAGCCCAGTTATATGCGCCAGCTGACCTGAGGAGGGTGAAGAGATACCAGTGCCAATCATAAGCTGCCAGAAAAAGCATAGTGATGAGCAATCCACGGCGATGGTAGAACCGCCTCTCTTCTATCATTGTATTCTAGTACCCCCCCCCCCCTCCCCACAGGTACTCTTCCTTCCATCGATGCTCTTTGTCTCTGTGCAAGCAGCTGACATCATGATGCAAACCACGGCACTGTTTGCCAACACGGTGCCAAAGCCGGAGCATGGATGGAAAGAAGAGGACCTCCCAGGCGTCAGGAGGTGAGTACACATTTTGGGTATTTTTATAGACTCGAGTAGGAGGTGAGTACACATTTTGGGTATTTTTATAGACTCGAGTATGAGCCGAGTTAGGTTTTTTTAAGCACATTTTTTTGTACTGAAAAACTCGTCTTATTCGAGTATATACGGTACATGGGCTCTTGGTCTCCCAGTCCAACCCTGTCTGCACCCATTCCAGTTCTACTATGTCCTTTTTATACACTGGTGCTGAAAACTGTACACAATGTTCCATATGTGGTCTGACCAGGTATTTGTATAAGGGCAAAACTGTGTCCTTATAATGAGAATCTAATCATCTCTTGATGCATCCCTTTTTTAGTAGCTGCCTGGCTCTGGTCACAAAAATTGAGTTTACCATCCACCAATACCCCAAAGTCTTTTTCTGCTGAGGTTTTTGACTGTGATAATTGTACTTTTTATTATCACAGGCCGAGAGCATAATCTTACATTTATCTATATTTAATCTAAGCAGCCATTTCTACTACCACTCCTCCAGCTTCCACAAATCCCTCTGTAATGTTATACTATTGACCTCAGTATTAATAACTTTACAGAGCATTACCTCCCTCTTACAGGTGTAGACTAACAAATATTGGGGCACATTTACTTACCAGTCCCTGGCGCATTCCCCCATCCGGAATGTCTGACTGGAATGCATTATGCCGCGATTCACTTCGATCGTGCGCCCAATTTCCTGCATCTGTCCTTCCCCGATCAGGTCCGAACAGAACCAAGCAGGGACGCATCTGCCATGAGGCAAGATGATAAACTTGCTTCAGGCGGCAGATAGCAGCTCCTTCAGGGGGAGGCACCACACTGTCTGCAGTGCAGCAGCCTCTTTATTTCTGCAGTTTGAGTATGCGGTGAACTGGGTCTCCGACAGTGCTGCATCACCAAAAATAAGATCCTCCTCCTGTCTGCTCCCACATTATGCCAGTACCGACTGCTGGAGTGCAGTGTATGCCGTCAGTAGTACTGCCCTCCACTATGAGGGCTTGTCGCCATGACTGCTCCTAATATGAAAGCTGGAGCCAGTGCTGCAGCCTGTAGCAGCAGCTGACATTTGCTCCTCCAGCCGAGGGAAGCTTCTGACAGCTACCCCCCTGCACCCTCTCCTCCTTCAGTAAAGTCCGGAGGAAAGCAGTGTGGTGGGAATTACAGCTCTTCTTAGTGAGCTGGCTCATTAGGCTCTGCTCACTAAGAAGAGCTGGCTCTTCTGGTTCCTGAACGGCTCCCTATTAAAATATAATAGGGAGCCTCAGTCCAGCCAGTCACCCAACTCTACACCACTTTTAACCCAATTGTATCGGGTTAAAGGGGCCATGGGGAGGCGGTAAGGGGTGGGGTTAAGTGAGCCATCAGCTCACTAACGGGAGCCTGCTCCCGTCGTCCATGAATAAGAGCCAATCTTAGAGCCGGCTTGTTCGCAAACGACACATCACTACAGTGTGAGCACACAAACCTATGGAGGAGTGAGAGCTCAAGCAGAAAGGCAACCTGTAAGTTTCTTCCCTATCTGCTCCCTACATAGGGGGAGGAGATCAGTGAGTTGTGTAGCTGCTCCTTGTGTGTTTCACACAGACAGCAGCTTGTAGTTAGTGATTGTAATTTCACTGCTCAGCCCCCCCCCACCACCACCACACACAGACCTGATAGCACAGAGTAGCCCCATCCTTGGTTCTACTGTTACTTATCTCTCCCTGTTAGCTATAGTACCCCCTGCTACTTACAGTATTAAGTTCCCTATCCCCCCATTCCAGACACTTTTGTCTTTCGCTCTATTCAGAATCCTAGTAGTCTAGGTCCCCTGCCCCCTTAGAGTCTGTAACATGGTGTGTTCTTGGTCTGTTCTGAAAACGCTTTTTGCATGTTTAATATTTTATTATTCTTTTTTCTTCCCATTGGGACTTTACATATTCATTTTCCTAACATATGTCATCTTACAGGACGGGCTTGAGGTAAGATTTCACATATAAACTATTCCCTCCGCCTTTTTTATTTATACCATCATTTCTAAAAAGACCAGCCCAGTCAAAGCTTTAATCCAACCATGTTCCACTGATGCCCACTATTTACCCTCCAATATAAAGACTTCCAGTTCCTCCATTTTCTTTATGAGGCTTCTGTTATTAATGTACATGCACTGTACATACCTCCCAACCATCCCGGATTTGGCGGGACAGTCCCATTCTTTTGCCGCTGTCCTACCGCCTTGGGTGGTTGAGAGATTGTCCTGCTGTTCCCAGCATTGTCCTGGACCAAGAGACTGAGTCCCATCTCCTGGTCCCAGGCACACTGGCTGTAGAGACACAAGGTCGGGAGCAGCGCGGCTTCAGGTCAGTGAAGTCACAGCACTTCCTCCTTCTCCCCCATCCGGCCCCTCCCCCTGTGTGAGCTGCGCCTTTTGTCTCCCAGTCAGAGAAGGAATCATCATGGGCACAGCATCAGAAGATGTGGCCCCACACACCAAAGAGACTACTCTGAAGCTTCTGATAGTTGTGGAGGTGCAGGGAGGAGGGTGGCAGCCAGGGGCGTTGCTAGGCTTAAAGATCCGGGGCTTGTGCCCCCAATTTTTTAGCCTGTGCACTGGATCAGTGGGACTCTTGTCCCCACCGCTCTCTTACTTCAATCTGCGTCCTTTCTGCTTACGCTTAGTGTTAATGTAAGTGTAAAATGGTGCAAATGCGTTTTTTCTGCATTTTTCTGCATTTATACTGCATTTGGATTTTTTTCCCGCTTCCCAGCCCCCCTCCATAGGGATATATGGCGCACGGCGCCATATTACGGGTAAAGATAGGACATGTCCTATCTTTTAACGGCTAAGGAACCGTATAGTGCCACAAGTGTGCGGCACCATACCGCTCCCGTACAGCACTGCGCGTCCATTGCTGGCCTATGGGGGGCGTACATGAATGAGGCCGTGTGAATGAAGCCTAAGTTTTGGGTGTCTTTGATAAATCTGATCCATCTAAGATGGAAGAATCATTTATAGAAAGTATTTTGTATTCTAGAAACAATGTACATTTCTTTAGAAAAGCTACTGAGAAACTTTAAATCTTTTGCCTTGATGAATGAGAAACAGATTTGTGGAAGTCCAATTCCAATTTAATATGCTGCATATAAATATAGCATTCATTGCTTTTTCTGCCATTGTCCACATGATGGTTGCTGGAGTAGTAGCTGGGTATAATTTATCTGGCCGTTGCACAAGCGGACCCTTATTTATGACAACCTGTGTTATAATTAACAGAGCATAGATAAGATTACCGGAACATTTTCCATACAGCAAAGTACAAATCTATTATTACCACTCATTCATTCATCATCTTGAGTAGTGATGAGCGTGCCAAATATTGCGCGTTCAGGCTACCAACAATCATGGGTATTACCTTTAACATGTTGCAGGCTGAGGATCTTGTCACTCTTTGTGACATCACAGGGAGCGACAAGATCCCAGGCAAACTTGCAGCACATCTAAAGGATAAGACCCGAAATTGGTGCCAGCACTAATTGCAGGGATTAATGAAATGACTCATTTAAACCCCTTATGACCTGGCCCTATTTTGTTTCTTCATTTCCATTTTTCACTCCGCACCTTCAAAAGTCCATAACTTTTTAATTTTTACATGTAAAAAGCAGTGCAAGGGCTTGTTTTCTGCGTAACATATTGCACTTCATAGCGATGGTATTGAATATTCCATGTCGTGTACTGGGAAGCTGGAAAAAAAATCCAAATGCAGTCAAAATGGTGAAAAACCTGCATTTGCGCCGTTTTCTTGAGGGCTTGGATTTTTCGTCTTTCACTGTGCGCCCCAAGTGACATGTCTACTTTATTTGAGTCGGTACGATCATGGGCATCCCATATTTGTATAGGTTTTATAATGTTTTCATACACTTACAAAAATGAAAACCTCCTGTACAATTTTTTTTTTATTTGATTTTGCGCCAATAACTTTTTCATATTTCTGTATACGGAGCTGTGAGCGGTGTCATTTTGTGAAACTTTTGATGACGTTTTCAATACTATCATTTTAAGGACTGTACTTCCTTGTCACAGTCTATGGGGATTAGCCCCTAGGACTAAGTAAGTGGACTCCCTGGACCACCGCGGGAGGTAACAACCTTAGCCGCACCCGGGAGCGGAGTCTAAGTGAACTCCTGGTCTTCGCCAGAGCCCGCCGCAAAGCGGGATGGTCTTGCTGCAGCAGGAGTCACTAGGTCGCTCCCCGGGTGCGACTAGGCCCACGGTGGCAGCCAAGGTAGGGACACAGGGACCACGGGAAGACAGGCAGGCAGGACCACGGGAAGGCAGGCAGGCATGACCACGGGAAGGCAGGCAGGCAGGACCACGGGAAGGCAGGCAGGCAGGACCACGAGAAGGCAGGCAGGCAGGACCACGAGAAGGCAGGCAGGCAGGACCACGGGAAGGCAGGTAGGCAGGACCACGGGAAGGCAGGCAGGACCTCGGGAAGGTAGGCAGGCAGGCCCTCAGGAAGGCAGGCAGGCAGGACCTCGGGATGGTTGGCAGGACCACGGATGGCTGGTGGAATATCGGAGTGCCACAGGATACCAGGACCACCACAGGATACCAGGACTGCCACAGGATACCAGGTCCGCCACAGGATACCAGGTCCGCCACAGGATACCAGGTCCGCCACAGGATAACAGGACCGCCACAGGATAACACAGAACAAGGGAACACAGGAAACCAGGAACACGGGAACACGGGAATCACAGAATCCACAGAGGCGTCTGGAAACGCTCAGGAAGTCTTTCACTCCAGAAGAATGACCTGAAGATCCGGCAGGGGATGCTGGGAGTCGCCAGGCTATATAGCCGAGCCAGGAATGCCAGAGCCAATAAGGAGGACGCTGGCCCTTTAAGGCTGGGAGAAGTCTGCGCGTGCCCCCTCTAGTGGCAGGAGCACGCGACTGCATGGAAACAGCATGCGGCCTACACACTGGGAGCAAGAGTGCAGGCCAGAGCCAGGAGAGGTAAGTGAGAGCTGGGGGAGCGGGGACCGCGGCAGCAGGCACGGGTACACCCTCAATCCGTACCGAGGATCGCGGGTGTAACCGTGACATACTTTTTGATAACTTTTTATTGATTTTTAAAATATTTTTCAAAATGGCAAAAAAGTGCCATTTTCGAGTTTGGGCGCTATTTTCTGTTACGCGGTTAAACACAGTGAAAAAATTTTCGGATGTGACAATACCTAATATGTTTATGATTTTTACTGTTTATTTATAGCTGTATAAGTTCTTGGGAAAGGGGGGTGATTTGAATTTTTATGTTTTTTTTTAATTATAATTTTTTTTTTCACTTTTTAAAATTTTTACTTTCACTATTTTTCAGACCCCCTACTTTAACCCTAGGTTGTCTGATCCATATATTATGGATACTACTGCCATGATTTCATGAGGAGCGATGATCGTCACCAAGATGGCGCCCAAGCTAGCTAGCACCGATGGCGGGTGTTACCAGTAAGTCTTTGCTGCAATATGCAGCAAAGACTTACCGGCTATGGAGAGGGCTCAGTCCGTGACTATTGTGTATTGTGGATCTAATATACTATTACAGCGCGAGTTGGGAAATAGTTAAAAACCGCAGGTGGGCTTGCCAGTGGCATTTAAAGGGTTAAAAGCACTTGCACCGATCGCGGGAAATTCGGATCACCCTGTGTCCCCTCATGTCTAATCTTGAGTACGCTTTCTTAAGCATGACAGTTAAGATCTTCATTCACATAAATTTGATGTCTTATGTAATTCTCTGTAATTCTCATTACAGCAAATGAATGTAATTCTTTTTAACTTTTTATGAAAAACCATAACAATTATTTGCTAAAATGGAGACAACCCTTTTAAGCTGCCAAAATCCTAGGAAAGCAACCAGTTTGGCCATTACAGCCATCAAAGAATCCAGAACACCAGAGACATGACATGATAGGTGTCACGGGTGCTCCCGCGATCGCTGTCTCGGATCGCGGGCGCACCCGTGTTCCTGCTGCTGCCCCCGGTCCCGGGTCCCGCTCACCTTCCCTGGCTCCCGCGATGTCCTCCCTGGCTCCCGCAGCTGGGGGCGCGCGTCCCCGTCTCCTAGGGCGCGCGCGCGCCGTCACTCTTAGATTTAAAGGGCCAGCACGCCAATAATTGGCGCTGGCCTGCTATAAGTTTCTTCCCCTTCCTGTGACCCTTGCCGGATCTTTGTGCCTCATAGCCTTAGAGAAAGCTTCCAAGCGAGTATTCCTGCATTCCTGTGTATTCCTGCGTTCCTGTGTTTTCCTGCGTTCCTGTGTATTCCTGCGTTCCTGTGTGTCTCCGCTCCCAAGTCCTGTGTTTCCCGTGTTCCTCCGTGTTGCTGTGTTCCTGTGCCTGTGTTCCCGTCCCCTTCTGCCTGGACCTCCTGTTGCTGACCCCGGACTTGGACCTGACGTTGCATCTCTGCCGCCTGCCCTGACCCTGTGCCTGGACCTGTCTACGAGATTGTCATCCGCTAAGGTACCTCGACCTCGGCTGCCACCGTGGGCTAGTCACACCTGGGAACGACCTAGTGGTATCCTGCCGCAGCAAGTCCAACCCGCTTTGCGGCGGGCTCTGGTGAATACCAGGTGCCGCTAGGCTCCGGTTCCGGGTGTTGGCTAGTTACATCTCCCGCGGTGGTCCAGAGGATCCACTGATCCTGACAATAGGGTATAGAACAAAGTTCATTTATGTTTTCATGGTATGTAACTTTTATTTAGGTAAGTGCCTGGTGCATTCTATAGGCTCTTGAACAGCAAGCTAGTTTGAGGTGTTGATCATCACTCAGAGCCCCATCTGCAGGCACCGATCATCAGTGTTTAGCATTTAAATGCTGCTGGCAAAGCTGCCATTTTACCACATGTGGAATTTTCTTCCAGCTTCCAAATACACGGCAAAGAATATTATATACTGTCACTAGGAAGTACAATTTAAAAACAATCAGAAAACCGGTTATAATATGCCCTCTCCTCTCTTCAAATTTAGCAATCTGGGATAAATTGAAACACAGGTTTAAGATGGTTCCTCCTCATACACCAGCTGCGAGGCTTTTCTCCAACCCAAGCTTCTCTCCGGGCTTAATACCATCAGCTTTTCAATGGTGGTTGAACAAAGGCCTGTACAGAATCGCTGATTTTATTGACAGGTTGGGAATAAGGACTATGTCGTATTTTCGTTCCATACATAAACTTCCAGATACAGAATTCAGATTCTCTCAAATTACGCACTTTTTACAGTCACTTAAAAAAGTAACCCCTGAAATATGTCTTTGCTCTATCAAACACTTTGTTTATACAGCTCTACGGGAAGAGGTATTTTATTCCAGATATATACTGTACTATGATGGTATCTTCTGCTAATATGCTAGCGTGGGAAAAGGACTTTGCTATAACCCTAACAATGCGAGAGTGGCAAGATATGGCAGAATGTACCTTCAAAATCTCAATTAATGCTAACTTAGTGGAGGCAAACTTTAAGGTTTTATCATGGTGGTACATGGTGCCCTCCCGCCTGTCACAAATTTTCCCTACAGTACCATCAAAATGTTTCAGAGGGTGCGGGATGGAGGGCACTCATGCTCACATATGGTATTGCCCTAAGGTTAAGTGATTTTGGAGACATATATTTAATATGTTGTATTCTATAACGCAAATTCATCTTAAATTGTCTCCAGTACATGCACTCTTGAATGGAACAATACCGGGCCTTACGGCTGCACACCATAGATTTACTTCATACCTATTTCTAGCAGCTAAGATTGTAAGATCAACCTCGTGGAAAAAAGCTGTTGTCCCAATACACTTGGTAAAATCAAAGCTAAATTGGATTATGATTAACAAAAAGTTATATGGTATGTTACATGATAAGGAAGCGGACTTTATAAAGATATGGCAAGACTGGGTTACATATACTTCTACAGAATAAGAAGTGAAATTGGCATTTTTGGTCCTTCTTCTGGCTCTCACCCCCAGGCCTGGGTACCTAATTTTTCTTTCCCTATCCCCCCCCCCCCCTCCATTCTCTCCTTATGTCTTTTGTTTTTATTGTCAGAAAGATTTAGATCTAATGGATAGAGTCAGCTTCAGATATCTATTTTGATCTAGTAAAACTAAATATAAGAATACACATACTGCGTATATTATGGAAAGTGAATCTACGATGCTAAATATCTGACAAGCAACGTTAAATGTTTTTTAAAAATGTTTTATATTCTCAAAAAATTTTCAATAAAAATCATTGAAAACAAAAACAAGCAGAAAAGCAGAAAACAAGCCCTTATACAGCTCTGTACATGGAAAAATAAAAAGTTATAGATTTTTTAAGGTGGGGAGTGAAAATGGAAATGCAAGGACCAAAAAGGGCAATGTTTTTAAGGGGTTAAAGGAAACCTACCATCTCAGATCTACCTATTAAGGTACATCTGGTGGCAGGTTACTCTAATAAATGCCATTGTAGCCCTTTTTAGGGCTAATCAAGTTTGAAAATGTTTTATTGGCCTAATATGCAAATTAGTGAAAGAGGCTGCTGGGGCGTGGAGTAGCCGGAGCTTAAGCTATACGGTACGGTTACTCCAAGCCCCATTTCAAATTTAAAGGACGGCAGTTTTTTGTTCATGCAGGCATTTATGAAACAGAAGATAAAGAAGAAGAAGCAAAATGTACCATAAAATACATAATCTCATTTTACAGAAATTAAGCCTGCGCATAGCTCTGTCAATGAGAAAAAATACCTTTGACTATCCATATACAGGAGGCAAGGATGGTAAAACAAAATTAATTGTTGGATTCTCACAGCCGAATAACACTAGTTTTACTATTTTAGTCCTTTGTATATAGTATTATACTATTTCCAAGCCACACTGGCCCACATTTATCAAAAACTATGCACTATGTGCAGTTTGCCTGTGAAGTGTGCAAAGGGCCCCAGACTCATGAATTATAGCACACGTTCTTCATGATTCTGTCTATTTGAGGTAATAAATGTGTGTTAGGATCAGTGGATCCTCTGGACCACCGCGGGAGATGTAACTAGCCAACACCCGGAACCGGAGCCTAGCGGCACCTGGTTTTCACCAGAGCCCGCCGCAAAGCGGGTTGGACTTGCTGCGGCAGGATACCACTAGGTCGTTCCCAGGCGTGACTAGCCCACGGTGGCAGCCGAGGTCGAGGTACCTTAGCGGATGACAACTCGTAGTCGGGTCCAGGCACAGGGTCAGGGCAGGCGGCAGAGATGCAACGTCAGGTCCAAGTCCGGGGTCAGCAACGGGAGGTCCAGGCAGGTGGGAACGGGAACACAGGCACACGGAACACAGCAACACGGAGGAACTCAGGTGACACAGGACTCAGGAGCGGGAACACACAGGAATACACAGGAACGCAGGGATACACAGGAACGCAGGAATATACAGGAACGCAGGAATACACAGGAACGCAGGAATACTCGCTTGGAAGCTTTCTCTAAGGCTATGAGGCACAAAGATCCGGCAAGGAACACAGGAAGAGGCAGATTCTTAAAGGTGAGGTGTTCAGCCAGTGCACCAATTAGCGGTGCGCTGGCCCTTTAAATTTTCGTCCGGAGCCGCGCGCGCGCCCTAGGGGGCGGGGACGCGCGCGCACGGCAGTCCGAGGGAGAGCAGGAGCCGGGAGAGGTAAGAGACACCGGGCAGCAGCGGGGGCACGTGAAGGAGCACGGATGCGCCCGCGATCCGTGACAGGGATCGCGGGAGCACCCATGACAGTACCCCCCCCCCTTCGGCCTCCCTCTCTTCTTGGGCCTGAGGAAACGTTGGAGCAGGCTCTTGTCCAGGATGTTATCCTCTGGCTCCCAGGATCTCTCCTCAGGACCAAATCCTTTCCAGTCTACCAGAAACAACCGTCTACCTCTCACAGTCTTAGTATCCAGGATCTCTTTCACCTCGAAGACATCGGTGGAATCAGCTTGTGGTACCGGAGGAGGAGTAATTTGTCGGTTGAAGCGGTTGAAGATGACTGGCTTAAGGAGAGAAACATGGAAAGAATTAGGAATGCGCATGCTGGGAGGCAGACGCAACTTGTAAGCCACCGGGTTGATGCGGCCGAGAATTTCGAATGGGCCCAAGAACCGAGGTCCCAATTTATAGCTCGGGATCTTCAGCTGAACATACTTGGCGGACAGCCAAACCTTGTCACCAGGAGCTAAAACAGGGAATGGTCGGCATCTTTTGTCTGCTTGACGCTTGGTCTGGGCTGTAGCTCGGAGCAATGAGGAGTGGACTTGCTCCCAGATGGCTTTCAGATCACGTACCAGGTCCTCCACAGCAGGAACATCTGCAGACGTAGGTAACGGAAGAGGAGGCCGAGGATGCAGTCCATAGTTAATAAAAAAGGGAGCAGAACCGGCAGAAGTGGAGTCCAGGGAATTGTAAGAGAACTCCGCCCATGGTAGAAGAGATGCCCAGTCGTCCTGACGGGCAGAGACAAAATGGCGGAGGTAGCAACCTAAAGTCTGATTCACCCTCTCCACTTGGCCGTCTGTGGGTGATAGGCAGAAGAGAAGTCCAAGTTCACCTGCAACTGGTTGCACAAAGATCTCCAGAATTTGGACACAAACTGAACTCCTCGATCCGAGACGATGTGCTGAGGGAGACCATGAAGCCGGAAAATATGCTGGAAGAAGAGGCTGGCGAGACGTGGAGCAGAAGGCAAACCTGGTAGAGGGACAAAGTGAGACATCTTCGAAAAGCGGTCAGTCACCACCCAGATAACGGTGTTGCCAGAAGATGGCGGTAAATCCGTAACAAAGTCCATAGCCACATGAGACCATGGGCTGGTAGGCACGGGTAACGGCAACAGAAGACCAGCAGGCTTAAGTCGTGAAGGCTTGTTGCGGGCACAAGAGGCACAGGAACCCACAAAATCCCGGACGTCCTTGACCAAATCAGGCCACCAGTAGAATCGGGAAATTAAGGCCACAGAGCGCTGCACCCCAGGGTGCCCAGCCACACGAGAAGAATGTCCCCAGGTCAGAATCCTCTTTCGGAGACCAGGTCGCACATAAGTCTTGCCGGGAGGCAGCTGCCGGAGGTCCACCGGCGCGGCAAGCACAAGTCTCTCTGGAGGAACAACATGCCTCGGAGCAGAGTCCTCCCCCATAACATCAGAAGCACGGGACAAGGCGTCAGCCTTGATGTTTTTTTCTGCAGGGCGAAAATGGATTCGGAAGTCAAAGCGAGAAAAGAAGAGGGACCACCGGGCTTGACGTGGATTCAAACGTTGAGCCGTCTGAAGGTACTGAAGGTTTTTGTGGTCCGTGAAAATGCTGACTGGAAATCGGGCTCCCTCCAGCAGATGACGCCACTCTTCCAAAGCCAGCTTGATGGCCAGAAGCTCCCGATCTCCAATGGAATAATTTCTCTCCGCGGAGGAGAAGGTTTTGGAGAAGAAACCACAAGTGAGTGTTCGTCCCCTGGGACCCTTCTGGGTAAGGACTGCCCCAGCACCCACGGAGGAGGCATCAACCTCCACCAGGAACGGCTTTTCAGTATCCGGTCGGGTAAGGACTGAAGCGGAGGAAAAAGCAGTTTTTAATTTCGTGAAGGCTTCTTCTGCTGCTGGTGGCCAGACACGGGGATTAGCACCCTTTTTCGTAAGCGCCACCATCGGCGCGACCAAAGATGAGAAGTGTGGGATGAATTGCCTATAATAATTAGCAAAGCCCAGAAATCTTTGTATAGCTCTCAGTCCCACTGGGCGTGGCCACTGAAGGACCGCAGATAACTTGGCAGGATCCATCTGCAAACCCCTATCAGAAATTATGTAGCCGAGGAATGGAAGGCTCCTCTGATGAAAGTGGCACTTCTCCAGCTTGGCATAGAGGTGGTTTGTCCTGAGGCGGCTGAGAACCTCCCGTACATGAGACTGGTGGGACTCCAGATTGGCAGAATACACAAGGATGTCGTCCAGGTACACCACGACACAACTGTACAATAAGTCCCGAAAAATATCATTTACAAACTCCTGGAAAACGGCTGGCGCATTACAAAGTCCGAAGGGCATAACTAGATATTCAAAATGCCCATCACGGGTGTTAAAGGCGGTCTTCCACTCGTCACCCTTCCTGATGCGGATGAGGTTGTAGGCCCCTCGAAGATCCAATTTGGAAAAAATTCTTGCACCCCGCAGACGATCAAATAGCTCCGTGATAAGCGGCAGAGGATAGCGGTTCTTAACGGTGACCTTGTTAAGACCGCGATAGTCTATACAGGGGCGGAGAGAGCCATCCTTTTTAGTGACAAAAAAGAAACCAGCGCCAGCTGGCGAGGAGGATTTGCGGATGAAACCTCTTTGCAGATTTTCCTTAACATATTCCGACATAGCGGCAGTCTCAGGAACAGAAAGCGGATACACCCGACCCCGTGGTGGAGAAGATCCAGGCAACAGATCAATGGGGCAATCATAGGGACGATGTGGAGGAAGGATCTCGGCTTGTTTTTTAGAAAACACGTCTGCAAAGTCCCGGTACGGAGCTGGAAGTCCCTCCAGAGGCTTGGGAGACAAGGTAGCAGTCCTGACAGGAAGCGGATGTGGAACCGTCATGCAGCGTGAGGGGCAATCCGGACCCCAACGGAGAATCTCCCCAGAAGACCAGTCCAGAACAGGGGCATGATGCTGCAACCAGGGGAGACCCAGCAGGAGAGTGGAAGTGCACTGTGGCAGCACAAAAAAAGAAAGTCTTTCTTTATGCAAGGCTCCAACTTGCAGAAGCAGGGGTTCCGTGCGAAACCGGATGGGCACGGAAAGAATCTGGCCACTGACTGAGGCAATGGACAATGGTTTCTCAAGACGAACCACTGGGAAGTGATGCCGGGAGACCAGGGCTGCGTCCAAAAAGTTCGCTGTAGAGCCTGAATCCAGGAAAGCAGAAACTTGAATCTAGGTGCCGGTGTCTACGCTGAGGAGCACAGGAATAATCAGACGTGGAGAAGCTTTGCACACACCTAGGGACGCTTCTCCCAAGAGCCCTAGGTGCTGGCGTTTCCCGGACGTGGGGGACGAACAGGACAAGTCCCGATGAAGTGCCCTGGACTGGCACAATACAGACAAAGGTTCTCCTGTCGTCTTCTGGAACGCTCTTGCAGAGAGAGCCGGATTCTGTCCACCTGCATGGGTTCCTCAGCAGACGACACAGGCGGAGGCTGGAGCGGTCTTTGGAAGGCAGGTGCGAGGCGAGGAAAACGCCTTACCTGAGCTTGAGGATGCTCAGAGCGAAGTTCCTCGGCGCGTTCCTTAAACCGGACATCTATCCGAGTGGCCAGTGTGATGAGACCACCCAGAGTTGACGGTAGATCCCGAGCTGCCAGCGCATCCTTGACCTGCGGCGAGAGTCCTTTCTTAAAGGTGGCGATGAGAGCTGCATCGTTCCAGGCAAGTTCAGAGGCCAGGGTGCGGAACTGAACAGCATACTCTCCCACAGATGAGTTGCCTTGGCGCAGATTCAACAACGCAGTCTCGGCAGAAGAAGCCCGTGCTGGTTCCTCAAAAACGGCCCGGAACTCCGCCAGAAAAGCTGCAAGAGTAGTCGTGACCGGGTCGCCTCTGTCCCAAAGAGGAGTGGCCCAGGCCAGGGCCTTCCCAGAGAGAAGACTGACGAAAAATGCCACCTTGGAACGCTCCGTGACAAATTGCGAAGGCATAAGTTCTATTTGTAGGGAGCATTGAGTAATAAAACCCCTGCACTGTTTGGGGTCTCCGTCAAATTTGCTGGGCATAGACAGCCGTAGTCGTGGTTCAGCAACAGGAAGGCAGACCGGGGTTGCAGGAGCCACGGGAGCAGACACGGGAACCTGTTGCTGTTGCTGGGCGGCTAGTAGTTGTTGCAGCATGGTGGTAACTTGATCCAGCTGTTAGCGTTGAGCGGCAATCTCCCGGGATTGCTGGACCACTATGGCGGCAAAGTTTGGTCGAGTGGGAAGCGGAACCTCGGCGGGATCCATGGCCGGATCTTACTGTTAGGATCAGTGGATCCTCTGGACCACCGCGGGAGATGTAACTAGCCAACACCCGGAACCGGAGCCTAGCGGCACCTGGTTTTCACCAGAGCCCGCCGCAAAGCGGGTTGGACTTGCTGCGGCAGGATACCACTAGGTCGTTCCCAGGCGTGACTAGCCCACGGTGGCAGCCGAGGTCGAGGTACCTTAGCGGATGACAACTCGTAGTCGGGTCCAGGCACAGGGTCAGGGCAGGCGGCAGAGATGCAACGTCAGGTCCAAGTCCGGGGTCAGCAACGGGAGGTCCAGGCAGGTGGGAACGGGAACACAGGCACACGGAACACAGCAACACGGAGGAACTCAGGTGACACAGGAATACACAGGAACGCAGGAATATACAGGAACGCAGGAATACACAGGAACGCAGGAATACTCGCTTGGAAGCTTTCTCTAAGGCTATGAGGCACAAAGATCCGGCAAGGAACACAGGAAGAGGCAGATTCTTAAAGGTGAGGTGTTCAGCCAGTGCACCAATTAGCGGTGCGCTGGCCCTTAAAATTTTCGTCCGGAGCCGCGCGCGCGCCCTAGGGGGCGGGGACGCGCGCGCACGGCAGTCCGAGGGAGAGCAGGAGCCGGGAGAGGTAAGAGACACCGGGCAGCAGCGGGGGCACGTGAAGGAGCACGCATGCGCCCGCGATCCGTGACAGGGATCGCGGGAGCACCCGTGACAATGTGGAGCACAATTCGACTGTGCACCACAACGCTCCTTTATGTGCAGAAATTTGTGTTGTGTCTGGCACAGTGCAGCCATGACACAAATGCAGACACTTCGTAAATACATGTGCAGGCAGTTTGCACATTCTTCCTAGTGCAAAGTCGGACAAAAAACTGGTGCATTTAATAAATGTGGCACATTATGTCGACTTAGCAACATTCTAGCGAATTCCACAGAGGTCATTACTGTGAGGTAGAATACTCAAAGATCATAAAGCTTTGCAAGCTTGAAAAACTAGATTCCTGACATATGCAATGTGTATAGCTGCCACAAAGCCTTCTCGGAACTACAGTTTATAATTAGACAGAACGGCTGTTCCTCAAGGGGCCTTTAGGACCAGTGATGGCTAACCTATGGCACTGGTGCCAGAGGTGGCACTCGGAGCCCTTTCTGTGGGCACTCAGGCCATCACCAGAGATGACTCCAGGTATCTTCCTGCAGTCCCAGACAGCCCAGGACTTGCTGTGCACAAAGGTATTTTAAAGTGACAGCGCTACCTGGGACTATTTTCTGCTTTATTGGTGTCCTCAGAGTGCTGGTATCAATGAAATCTGTGACAGAGAAGGGAGTATAAAGCACAAATTAAATTTCTGTGTTGGCACTTTGCGATAAATAAGCGGGTCTTTGTTGTAGTTTGGGCACTCAGCCTCTAAAAGGTTTGCCATCACTGTTCTATACATTTAAAAAAAAATAATATTTGAAGCTAAAGTTCAAAGCTTCACCAATCATCAATGCCCCTTATGATAAGATATACCGTACTTATTGAGTAAATTAAATAATATCACAGGCCATATGATGAATACATTTATAAAGTTTATGGTACTACAAGGCATTTAACACTCGTAGTGGACTTCGTTCCATTAACATATCCGTGTATCTGTTTAGTATATCTATTTAGTGTATCTACTTGCTTGAATATGGTCCTGTATATAGGTAATCTTGGTTCTGGTGACATATCTATCGTATCGTATCTACATACTACACAAGTTTTGGTACTGTGCCCATGTAATATATTTTGTAACTTTTATAACTTTACTTTACTTTTTGCATGAAGAATCAGGTCATTTAAATATAGTAAATTGTAGGAGGACACAACATTTGCACCTGTAGAAGGGGATATTGTTGTTCTTGTGTATCACTGCACTCAGGGCCGATTCTAGCATATTTGCTGCCTGAGGCGAATATTAAAATGCCGCCCCCAACCCCTGACCAGTCCACATTAAGTAAATGCTGAAAACTTTACTAACAATTAACATCCCCACAGACAGCTCACTGACACTGTGGGGCACATTTACTTACCCGGCCCATTTGCGATCCAGCGGCGCGTTCTCTGCACAGGATTCGGGTCCGGACGGGATTTATGAAGGTAGTTCCTCCCCTGTCCACCAGGTGGCGCTGCTGCACTGAAAATCATCTGAACGCGCCGGAATACACCTAGCTGGACCAGGTGAAGGTAAGCGCTTCCCAAGCGACACATTTTCGGTTTTTAAATGCGGCGGTTTTTCCGAATACGTTGGGTTTTCGTTCGGCCACGCCCCCCGATTTCCGTCGCGCTCATGCCGGCGCCGATGCGCCACAATCCGATCGCGTGCGCCAAAATCCCAGGGCAATTCAGGTACAATCGGCGCAAATCGGAAATATTCGGGTAACACGTCGGGAAAACGGGAATCGGGCCTTTAGTAAATGACCCCCTGGGTGACTGACTGCAGGTTCTGGGAGTCATTAGTGGCATCTAGTACCTTAAAGATGACAATGGGGGTCATTTACTAAGGGCCCGATTCGCGTTTTCCCGACGTGTTACCCGAATATTTCCGATTTGCGCCGATTGTACCTGAATTGCCCCGGGTTTTTGGCGCACGCGATCGGATAGTGGCGCATCGGCGCCGGCATGCGCGCGATGGAAATCGGGGGGCGTGGCCGAACGAAAACCCGACGTATTCGGAAAAACCGCCGCATTTAAAAAAAAAATTGTGTCGCGAAAATTTCACTCACCTTCATCCTGGATAGGCCGGTGTATTCCGAGTCATTCCAGCGGACTTCAGCGCAGCAGCGCCACCTGGTGGACGTCGGAGGAACTGCTTTGATGAATCCCGGCCGGACCCGAATCCAGCGCAGAGAACGCGCCGCTGGATCGCGAACAGACCGGGTAAGTAAATCTGCCCCAATCTCTTCCATCAGTAGGACTTTATTCCAGGTTCTCCAATCCATGAAGTATTAAAGGTGAATTCACGGCCAGATATCTTCAGCTCTGTGCAGAATCTCCACCCGGCGTCCCTGAAAATACCACAGTCACTTACGTGGATAGTCTCCTGGATAACAACACTGTGCTCCTAAATAATATATACCCCTCACAACACAACTGACCGCACTCTCCACACATACAAAACATCCCTTCATTATATATATATATATTTCTACTGGAATTATAGCATGCTAAGCACCAATCAATATACAGCACCCCCAATTTATTAATATAGACCCCTAACATTTGTTTTAAATTATGCAAAGTAATCTATTGTATCCTATAACTAATATATCCCTCCCTGTTATTATGTTACATGATTTTACATACAGTGCTACCCTGACCAATGTGAATATGTAGCACCCCCAGTTTAGTAATATACTGTATCCCATATACAGCCCCAGCTTAGTAATATCCTGTATCCCATATACAGCCCCACAGCTTAGTAATATACTGTATCCCATATACAGCCCCGCAGCTTAGTAATATACTGTACCCCATATACAGCCCCCTCCCAGCTTAGTAATATACTGTATCCCATATACAGTCCCCTCCCAGCTTAGTAATATACTGTATCCCATATACAGCCCCCTCCCAGCTTAGTAATATACTGTATCCCATATACAGCCCCCCCAGCTTAGTAATATACTGTACCCGATATACAGCCCCCTCCCAGCTTAGTAATATACTGTACCCGATATACAGCCCCCTCCCAGCTTAGTGATATACTGTACCCGATATACAGCCCCCTCCCAGTTTAGTAATATACTGTACCCCATATACAGACCCCCAGCTTAGTAATATACTGTATCCCATATACATCCCCCAGCTTAGTAATTGAAGTGTAAATCACGTTCTATCAAACATAAGACAGAGCCAGAATCGAGGTCCATACATAACTGCAGCATACAGCCATGGTTGCAGCCATATATGCGTCCCCACAATGGCAGTGTGAATGCACCCTAACTGTGTCCAATCATCGCTGGGAAAATATCTTATTATATTACAGTGTACTGTGGCTGTAGCTCCATGTGTTGCTGTGTACTGCTCCTGTAGCTCCATGTACGGCTGTGTACTGCTCCTGTAGCTCCATGTATGGCTGTGTACTGCTCCTGTAGTTCCATGTACGGCTGTGTACTGCTCCTGTAGCTCCATGTATGGCTGTCTACTGCTCCTGTAGTTCCATGTACGGCTGTGTACTGCTCCTGTAGCTCCATGTATGGCTGTGTACTGCTCCTGTAGTTCCATGTACGGCTGTGTACTGCTCCTGTAGCTCCATGTACGGCTGTGTACTGCTCCTGTAGCTCCATGTATGGCTGTGTACTGCGGCTGTAGCTCCATGTACGGCTATGTACTGCTCCTGTAGCTCCATGTATGGCTGTGTACTGCTCCTGTAGCTCCATGTATGGCTGTGTACTGCTCCTGTAGTTCCATGTACTGCTGTGTACTGCTCCTGTAGCTCCATGTATGGCTGTGTACTGCTCCTGTAGTTCCATGTACGGCTGTGTACTGCTCCTGTAGTTCCATGTACGGCTGTGTACTGCTCCTGTAGCTCCATGTATGGCTGTGTACTGCTCCTGTAGTTCCATGTACGGCTGTGTACTGCTCCTGTAGCTCCATGTATGGCTGTGTACTGCTCCTGTAGTTCCATGTACGGCTGTGTACTGCTCCTGTAGCTCCATGTATGGCTGTGTACTGTGCCTGTAGCTCCATGTGTGGCTGTGTACTGCTCCTGTAGTTCCATGTACGGCTGTGTAATGTGGCTGTAGCTCCATGTACGGCTGTGTACTGCGGCTGTAGCTCCATGTATGGCTGTGTACTGCGGCTGTAGCTCCATATATGGTTGTGTACTGCGGCTGTAGCTCCATGTATGCTTGTGTACTGTGGCTGTAGCTCCATGTCTGGCTGTGTACTGCGGCTGTAGCTCCATGTATGGCTGTGTAATGTGGCTGTAGCTCCATGTATGGCTGTGTACTGTGGCTGTAGCTCCATGTATGGTTGTGTACTATGGCTGTATCTCCATGTCTGGCTGTGTACTGCGGCTGTAGCTCCATGTATGGCTGTGTACTGCTCCTGTAGCTCCATGTATGGCTGTGTACTGCTCCTGTAGTTCCATGTACGGCTGTGTACTGCTCCTGTAGCTCCATGTATGGCTGTGTACTGCTCCTGTAGTTCCATGTACGGCTGTGTACTGCTCCTGTAGCTCCATGTATGGCTGCGTACTGTGCCTGTAGCTCCATGTGTGGCTGTGTACTGCTCCTGTAGTTCCACGTACGGCTGTGTAATGCGGCTGTAGCTCCCTGTATGGCTGTGTACTGCGGCTGTAGCTCCATCTATGGCTGTGTACTGCGGCTGTAGCTCCATGTATGGCTGTGTACTGCGGCTGTAGCTCCATGTATGGCTGTGTACTGCGGCTGTAGCTCCATGTATGGTTGTGTACTGCGGCTGTAGCTCCATGTATGGTTGTGTACTGTGGCTGTAGCTCCATGTCTGGCTGTGTACTGCGGCTGTAGCTCCATGTATGGCTGTGTAATGCGGCTGTAGCTCCATGTATGGCTGTGTTCTGCGGCTGTAGCTCCATGTATGGCTGTGTAATGCGGTTGTAGCTCCATGTATGGCTGTGTACTGCGGCTGTAGCTCCATGTATGGTTGTGTACTGTGGCTGTAGCTCCATGTCTGGCTGTTTACTGCGGCTGTAGCTCCATGTATGGCTGTGTACTGCTCCTGTAGCTCCATGTCTGGATGTGTACTGCGGCTGTAGCTCCATGTATGGCTGTGTACTGTGCCTGTAGCTCCATGTGTGGCTGTGTACTGCTCCTGTAGTTCCATGTACGGCTGTGTAATGTGGCTGTAGCTCCATGTACGGCTGTGTACTGCGGCTGTAGCTCCATGTATGGCTGTGTACTGCGGCTGTAGCTCCATATATGGTTGTGTACTGCGGCTGTAGCTCCATGTATGCTTGTGTACTGTGGCTGTAGCTCCATGTCTGGCTGTGTACTGCGGCTGTAGCTCCATGTATGGCTGTGTAATGTGGCTGTAGCTCCATGTATGGCTGTGTACTGTGGCTGTAGCTCCATGTATGGTTGTGTACTATGGCTGTATCTCCATGTCTGGCTGTGTACTGCGGCTGTAGCTCCATGTATGGCTGTGTACTGCTCCTGTAGCTCCATGTATGGCTGTGTACTGCGGCTGTAGCTCCATGTATGGCTGTGTACTGCGGCTGTAGCTCCATGTATGGCTGTGTACTGCTCCTGTAGCTCCATGTATGGCTGTGTACTGCTGCTGTAGCTCCATGTATGGCTGTGTACAGAGGCTGTATACTGCTCCTGTAGCTCCATGTATGGCTGTGTACTGCGGCTGTAGCTCCATGTATGGCTGTGTACTGCAGCTGTAGCTCCCTGTATGGCTGTGTACTGCTCCTGTAGCTCCATGTATGGCTGTGTACTGCTCCTGTAGTTCCATGTACGGCTGTGTACTGCTCCTGTAGCTCCATGTATGGCTGTGTACTGCTCCTGTAGTTCCATGTACGGCTGTGTAGTGCTCCTGTAGCTCCATGTATGGCTGCGTACTGTGCCTGTAGCTCCATGTGTGGCTGTGTACTGCTCCTGTAGTTCCACGTACGGCTGTGTAATGCGGCTGTAGCTCCATGTATGGCTGTGTACTGCGGCTGTAGCTCCATGTATGGTTGTGTACTGCGGCTGTAGCTCCATGTATGGTTGTGTACTGTGGCTGTAGCTCTATGTATGGCTGTGTACTGCGGCTGTAGCTCCATGTATGGCTGTGTACTGCGGCTGTAGCTCCATGTATGGCTGTGTAATGCGGCTGTAGCTCCATGTATGGCTGTGTACTGCGGCTGTAGCTCCATGTATGGCTGTGTAATGCGGCTGTAGCTCCATGTATGGTTGTGTACTGCGGCTGTAGCTCCATGTATGGTTGTGTACTGTGGCTGTAGCTCCATGTCTGGCTGTTTACTGCGGCTTTAGCTCCATGTATGGCTGTGTACTGCTCCTGTAGCTCCATGTCTGGCTGTGTACTGCGGCTGTAGCTCCATGTATGGCTGTGTACTGTGCCTGTAGCTCCATGTATGGCTGTGTACTGCTCCTGTAGCTCCATGTACGGCTGTGTAATGTGGCTGTAGCTCCATGTATGGCTGTGTACTGCGGCTGTAGCTCCATGTATGGCTGTGTACTGCGGCTGTAGCTCCATGTATGGTTGTGTACTGCGGCTGTAGCTCCATGTATGGTTGTGTACTGTGGCTGTAGCTCCATGTCTGGCTGTGTACTGCGGCTGTAGCTCCATGTATGGCTGTGTACTGTGCCTGTAGCTCCATGTATGGCTGTGTACTGCTCCTGTAGCTCCATGTACGGCTGTGTAATGTGGCTGTAGCTCCATGTATGGCTGTGTACTGTGGCTGTAGCTCCATGTATGGCTGTGTAATGTGGCTGTAGCTCCATGTATGGCTGTGTACTGCGGCTGTAGCTCCATGTATGGTTGTGTACTGTGGCTGTATCTCCATGTCTGGCTGTGTACTGCGGCTGTAGCTCCATGTATGGCTGTGTACTGCTCCTGTAGCTCCATGTATGGCTGTGTACTGCTCCTGTAGCTCCATGTTTGGCTGTGTACTGCGGCTGTAGCTCCTCACCCTCCACCCCAGAATAGAAAAAGGGCCTCTCCCCCCACCGCAGGATAGAAATAGGGCCTCACCCCCCACCGCAGGATAGAAATAGGGCCTCACCCCCCACCGCAGGATAGAAATAGGGCCTCACCTCCCACCCCAGGATAGAAAAAGGGCCTCTCCCCCCACCGCAGGATAGAAATAGGGCCTCACCCTCCAGCACAGGATAGAAATAGGGACTCACCTCCCACCCCAGGATAGAAAAAGGGCCTCTCCCCCCACCGCAGGATAGAAATAGGGCCTCACCCCCCACCCCAGGATAGAAATAGGGCCTCATCTCCCACCCCACCATAGAAAAAGGGCCTGATCCCCTACCCCACCATAGAAAAAGGGCCTGATCCCCTACCCCACCATAGAAAAAGGGCCTGATCCCCCACCCCAGCATAGAAAAAAGGCCTCATACCTCACCGCACCATAGAAAAAGGGCCTCGAATGAGACCGCTGGGGCCGCGACGGCATCGGAGCTCCGGGACCCGGCAGGTGTCAGGGCCCACCGGAGGATTCTCCGGTACTCTGGTGGGCCAGTCCGACGCTGACTGTATCCCATATACATCCCCCAGCTTAGTTATATACTGTACCCGATATACAACCCCCTCCCAGCTTAGTAATATACTGTACCCGATATACAGCCCCCTCCCAGCTTAGTGATATACTGTATCCCATATACATCCCCCCAGTTTAGTAATATACTGTATCCTATATACAGCCCCAGCTTAGTAATATACTGTATCCCATATACAGCCTCCCAGCTTAGTAATATACTGTATCCCATATACAGTCCCCCAGCTTAGTAATATACTGTATCCCATATACAGCCCCCACAGCTTAGTAATATACTGTACCCCATATACAGCTCCCCAGCTTAGTAATATACTGTATCCCATATACAGCCCCCAGCTTAGTAATATACTGTATCCCATATACATCCCCCAGCTTAGTAATATACTGTATCCCATATACAGCCCTCCCAGCTTAGTAATATACTGTATCCCATAAACAGCCCCCAGCTGTACCCCGCAGCTGAAATCTGGCCCCGTATAAATATATACCCCCCCCCCCCCCAGGAAAAGAAGAATCTGGCCTCATATAATATATACAGCCCCCCAGTATAAAATTATTCTGGCCCCATATAATATATAGAGCACCCCCGCCCCAGTATAAATGACTCTGGCCCCATATAGTATATACTGCATTCCCCCCCGTATAAAACAATTCTGGCCCCATATAATATATATACACCCCCCCAGTATAAAATAATTATGGCCCCCATATAATATATACAGCATTCCACCCCCCAGTATAAAATAATTATGGCCCCATATGTTATATACAGCGCCCCCCCCCCCCAGTATTAAACGTTTTATAGTCCCATATAATACATACAGTACCCCCCCTCCCAGTAAAACATGAAACCTCCCCACCCACTTATTAGCCACATAGAATGAGATTAGCCACATTTTTCATGAGAGTAGATGAAAGATAATAAAATCATACTCACCTGCAGGCAGCTGCTCCCTCGGCACGCGGCTCCGTTCTTCACGCGGCTCTTCTGTGAGCCGTGGCTCCGCACAGTGACACAGGTGGCGTGACGTCTTGATGCCTGTGATGCTGATTAGAACGGAGTGATGCGATTTATTTAGCTGGTGGGCGAATCGCCCACTTTAGAGCAGCGAATTTCGCTGCCCTTAACAGGGATCTGCATTCTGCCGCCTGAGGCGAGATTTTCATCTCGCCTCACGGCAGATGCGGCCCTGACTGCACTGTCGGGACATGAGTTCACTGAAAAGTGGCCCACTGTGGCAGGGCTGTATTTAGTGATGATGCTGCCCTAGGCACTCTCAGTGCTTATGCTTCCTATTGGAGCCGTCAAGCTCACGGGCTGCCCAAAACCCTCAGCACGAATACTAGAAGTAATCATCGCTGGACCCAGGGGGATTCTCTCTAATGATCCACTGTAAGCATTAGAATCAAAAACTGCTTCAGGCTGCATTCACATGATGCATTTGCCTTGTGTTTTGAAATGCATTAGACAAAATACTTCATCACATGTAAATACATTAGATATTGTTAGTCACTAAATATTGTTTAATCACTATTAAAAAGGTTGTCCCATCTAGCAAGTATGGCACTTGGCTATCTCTGTCTGCTCCTTAGAGATGAACTGGACAGCCCGCGCAATCGGGTGCTCCGGTCATCTAGGGGAGCGACGGGGGTACATCAGACCCCTGTTTTCATGATCCATGGGGGTCTCATTACTGTGACCCCACCAATCAGCAAATAAGGCCTTATCCAACCCCTTTAGTGTTAATAGAAAAAACATGTTGCTACTTACATAACACAAATGCGTTTGATACGTTTTGCCCAATTCATTTGAATTGCAAATGCATCATCACAATGCGGCCTCCGACTGTATTCACATTCAGCATGTGAACATTACATTTACAAAGACGATTCTAGCACAGTGTGACGGAGTTTCTCAAGATCACATCTGCATTACAGTGAAACACTTGCGATCAGGAAACAATCGTCCTACTCCCTCTCGCTAACTTCTTAAAACCTCGGCATAGTCGCAAAAATGCATCTGAAAAGTCCAAAAATATTTTAAAAACCACAAAAAAAGAGAAACAAACTATCAAAATAAATACATGTCCCCTATATATAATATATACACAAACATAGCCTTCATGATTAAAGGGATTGTCCAGGCTTGTATTTTTTTCTTTACTAGTGGAGTAAGGAGGCTGTAAAAACAAGACAGCCGCTGTACTTACCCTGTCTGGTGCTCCGGTCCAGTGCTGTGCTCCCCCATCACCCCTGGTCAGTATGTATACAGAGGCCCAGCAGCAACATCACAACCAGAGCGGAGGCGCTGCAGGTAATGGGGGACATCTTTATTTTCATTTGTTTGTTTTACTTTTCTTTTTTGCAGATTTCTTTGATATGTTTGGACTTTTTAGGTGCATTTTTGCGTTATGCCGAGTTTTTAAGCCGAGCGAGTGTCTGTTGCAGTGTTCCTACATGTATCTTTGTTTGTCATAATTCTGCATCATTTCAGTAGTTTGATTTACATTTCCTGCAGCCTGTATCTCCTCATGTATTCTTCCTCTCCTCCACAGCATCCCCCTCCCTTGGCTGCTAAATGCACATGACAGACAGGAAGTGGGGAGGGGTGATTGAGCTGCATAAGTCTGAAGGAGAGAAGGCTGAGACCCAGGCACACACAGTCTGCAGCTAGTGACAGGTTCTGTTTAAACCTGGAGCTGGCCTTGCACCAAATATTTTCCTCACACTACAACTGACCATGCTGTACCAGTTATAGTATACTCCCTAATTTTAAAGGTAAATTTCCTTTAATTATGCTATTATACAGCACCCCAATCATGAATTAATTAGTTTATTATATAGCACAGTTTTTGTAATTAATTAGTTTGCGATGCTGCACACATTAATGATTAATTACCTGAATATGTTATGCAGAACTCTCTTATTAATTCATATATTATTTAGCACACCCTTATTAATTAATATATTATGCAGCACCCGCTTATTCATTCGTATATATTATGCAACAATCGCTTATTCATTCACGTATTATGCAGGTTTTCAGGGTCATGGATATTGTACCCACTGAATCACCAATGACCTAAGCCGACACCTGGTAGCGGAGCGAAGTACAAAATCGTAAGGGAGAGTCGGGTCAGGCAGGAGGTCAGGACAAGTGGAACAGGATCAGAGTCAAGAACAAGGTAGAAGGTCAGGGCTGGCGGCAGAGGAATGAAGTCAGAAATAGGAATCGAGGTCACAATGGAAAATCCCAATAAACGCAGGAATATAACAGGGAAGCTTTCCCTGAGGCACGAGGGACAAAGATCCGGCAGGGGATGCAGGAAGAGGCTGGCAATTTATCAGAGCAGACGGCCAGGCCATTAACTCTTACAGAGCACTAGGGATCACTGCTGGGGCGAGGGAAGGCGAGTGAGGCTGCAGCCGTGTACCAGCGGAACAGGGAGGAACACAGGTGTGCCTGCGACCCGGGACATGGGTCGCAGGAGCACTCGTGAGACAGATTTTTGCCAGCTTAAAATACATTTTTAAAAATCAGTACTCACCTTTGGAGCTCCAGGTTTCTAGTGATGGATGCAGGAAGTATGATGATTTTATCATGTTTCCTGCATTTTAAAGGGAACCTGTCAGTAGAAATTGACCTAATAAATCACTATTAGTTTGTGGTTAAGCAAAATAACACCTTCTATATCATATTTCTTTTGTGGCCGAGTATGGTGGCATCATCTACAAACCCAACCTTGAAGTGAGATGTCACTGAAGTGAAGCTCTCCCCACCTCAGAAAACCCCCTTCACTGTGACTGATTGTCTTGCATACAGAAAGCAGAAGAGCTTGACTTCAGTGCTCTGCCTCTGTGACTTACTACAACCAATTTACATCTCACTTCACTGTTAATGTCCTGGGTGATGCCACAACCCTGGGCCATGAAAGAATCTCGATCTGAAAGGTGGTAATTTTCTTTACAACAGACTGGTTGTGGTTTATTGGGTCAATTTCTGCTAACAGGTTCCTTTAGTACCAGGAGAAGTGTCGACAGATAATACTCCGTAGTCGTGTGGGGACTGGCCTGGCACCTGTTATTTCTCTTCTTCCTCGTCTGTCACCGTTACATTCTGTGTCAAAGCCTGAAGAGCTTTTTCTAGCAGGGGAAAGATGGGCATGGTGGAGCTGACATAGGCGTCATAAGAGCTGACTATATTGGTGGCATATTGAGAGCAGTGCTGCACTCAACAAATGTCCCTCATGGAGGCCCAGTTGTTGGTCGTGAAGTGCTGCTGGAATTCCATCTGGAGCTGGAATTCCACCCAGTTTGTACATCACATATGAGGTGGTGGCTGGGCAAGCCAAAGTTCCACTGCAATGAGCACCAAAAATGCATGACATGCACTTTAAAGGGAACCTGTCATCAGCAATTTGCCTAGTAAACTACCACCAGAATATTGTCAAGCAGCGTAACGCCTTCTAGTTTTTGTTACTTTCTTGGTCCTGTGGGCCAGCATCATCCTGCAAATCAACTTTTAAATGAGCTATAAATTGGTTGTATAAAGTCAAGAAGGAGGAGAGTTTAACACTGAAGTCAAGGTGGGATTCTCAGAATGCCTACTCATCTGGAATTGATATTGTTCATCGGACTTCAGGAAATCTGGATGTCTCTGGATGCAGGACCATCAATTACAGTGAAAGGAGCTTTCTGAAGAAGAGAGAGCTTTACTTGAGTGTTAACCCCTTACAGACATGTGACGTATAGTATGTCACATGTCGGCTGGGGGTGCATGGAGAGGGCCCCCTCCATAGCCAGCAAGTCTTTGCTGCATACTGCAGTAAACACTTACCGGTAACAGCGGCGATCGGTCCTGGCACTGATCACGGGTGTCAACCTGTCCATTGCCGCCCGCAAAGCTGCTGGCGGCTTCGAAAAGATGGCAGCGCATGGGTGCCTGCTTCTTGGTGAAGATCATTGCTCCCCCTGGCGTCATCGGGGGACAGCGATCAGTCGCCATGACTTCCGAAGACCCGAGGATATGGAAACACAAGAAGAGAAAGCAGAGTAGGAGGAGGAGGCAACTGGAGGAAAGAAGTGATGTACAGCAATCCTGGGTGAGGGTAGAATGTGAGGCAGAATGCCTGCTGGGAACTTTATACTGTGGGACAGCTGTGCCATCAGATCTTTAAAGCTGTCCATTTTCACCAGCCTGAAGGTCCAGCAATTTGCAGATGCTCCTATTCAGGACCTGAGCCTGTGTGTTCGGTGGGCTGAACTTTTGCGTTCTCTCTATGTTTTGGGGGATGGTGTGAACATGCTTGGTAAAGGTGGTGCTGCTCAGATTGTTAAAGGGAACCTGCAACCAGGAATCTAATTTTCACTAAAGACAGGCTGCAGAGGCATATTACAGCTGCATTACAAATATGCCTTTCTGCATCCTCTAAGCATTTACACTTTATCTGTGCTTCAAACTCCTCAACTATCAGCTGCCACCCTTGTGCTCCTGTACAACTTCTCACTCCCCCACTGATGTCAGCTCACCAGCCTGTGAGCTCTGTAAAGGAGCAAGAGGGAGACACCGAACAGGAGCACAAAGGTGGGGGCTGAGGAGTTTTCAGCACGGACAAGTCATGTGTAGTTTTTTTAAATCCAAACCAGAGCTGCCCCTGGGACTTAGCAAAGGATTCTGTAAGGGTGCAAGGGAAGTAAAAACACACAATTATATTGTAATGCAAATGCTTAGTGAAGGCTGAAAGACATCGCAGCAATGCGGGTGTAATGGGCTTTTGCAGTCTATCTTTAGTGAAAATGAGGTCCCTGGTGACAAGTTCCCTTTAAGGCCTTGGCCACACTTTATGGAGTGGTGGCATAGCATGCAAATGAGACGTGTTCTTGTTTCCAGGATCCCCGGGTGCGGGCAGTAGCAGTTGACGACATGGCTACGGGCTGACTGTTGCAGTACCAAACCATATGGAGACAGCACCTTCTTACTGGACCCTATTCACAGACTTTTTATTTTACAATCTATGTATCAGTGCGCACTACTCACTGACAACAAAACTTTTCTTATAGATGTATTACTGCACGCTTTTTACTGACAGCAAAACTTTTCTGAGAATCAGGAATGTTGCTAGGGTGCTTAAGGATCCGGGGCACGGGCCCCAATGCATATGTATAGCACTTTAAGTAATGCCCACTCCTGTAAATAACCCCCTCGCATTTGGTTGTGCCAATAACAACTTTACTGACTGTGTATACAGCTACAGAACAAACAGGAGAATTCCGTACTCATCCAGTGACTGCAGGCCACGAGTTCTCCCTGTGGAGTTCACCACACAAACATCTTATGGTTCCCTGACAGTGTTATCCTGCTGCTATCCCTAACACTCTCCCCAAAGTACTGTAAGACTACGTTCACACATTTGCCTTGCATTTTAACAATACAAAACACCAGGTACTCGTTACCGATCGTTGGAAATGCACATGCGATCAAACCAAGGACCATCCTAATGCCACATGTAAACACACCCCAAGAACTGTCCCCACAGCCCCAGTAATGTCCTCACACAGCCCCCCCCCCCCCCCCCAGGGTAATGTCCTCACACAAACCCCCAGTTATGTGCCCACACAGTTAGCCCTATCATATGAACCCTCACCTCACTAGTGAGGTAGTGCAGTTCTGTGAACTGCTTTCCCCTGCAGGTCATGTGATCACTATAATACTGACCCCTGTGTACAAGAATATAACTACTATAATACGGCCCCAATGTACAAGAACATAACTACTATAATAATGCCCCCTATGTACAAGGATAGAACTACTATAATACTGCTCCTAGGTATAAGAATATAACTATTAAAATACTACCCACTATGTACAATAATATAACTACTACAATACTGCCCCCCTATGTACAAGAATATAACTACTACAATACTGCCCCCTATGTACAAGAATATAACTACTATAATGCTGCCCCCTATGTACAAGAATAGAATTACTATAATACTGCACCCTTTGTACAAGAATAGAATTACTATAATACTGCTCCTATGTATAAGAATAGTACTACTATAATACTGCTCCATATGTACAAGAATATAACTACTAAAATACCGCCCCCTAAGTACAAAAATATAACTACTATAATACCGCCCCTATTTACAAGAATAGAACTACTATAATACTGCTCCTATGTATGAGAATTTAATACTATAATACTGCCCCCTATGTACAAGAATGGAACTACTATAATACTACCCCCTATGTACAGGAATAGAACTACTATAATACTGCATCCTATGTACAAGAATAGAACTACTATAATACTGGCCCCTATGTACAGGAATATAACTACTATAATAGTGCTGCTTAAGTACAAGAATATAAATATTATAATACTGTACAAGAGTAGAACTACTATAAAACTGCTATTCCCCCCTCCACAGACACCTAGAACCCAGGTCTTCTCTCTCCTCACTCAGGCTGCCCCCAGTTCTAGTTCCCCCCTATTGCCCACAGTTCTATCCCCCCTGCCCCCAGTTCTACCTCCCTCCTGTCCCCAGTTCTAGTCCCCCATGCTGCCCCCAGTTCTAGTCTCTCCCTACTGCTGCCAGTTCTTGTCCCCCCTGCTGCCCCCAGTTCTACCCTCCTGCCCCAGTTCTATTCCCACCTCCAGTCCCCAGTTCCAGTCCCACCCCTGTTGCCTCCAGTTCTTGTTCCCCCCTGCTGCCCCCAGTTCTAGTTCCTCCTCCTCATTGTAAGCAGCCCTGTTCCGCAGGGTGGTCATGTGATGATGACATCTTACAGGTCCTTGAGCTTCTCCTCTATATAGCAGGGAAGGTCCTGCAGCCCCGTGTGCTTACTGCACATTTTTTTATTCAGTTTTTGCCGCGAATTGCAGCCTTGCTGCTGCACTATAAGCTACAGGCAGCTGGGCGGGGGCCGCAACCTGTCCTAAGGACATAGATCATGATGAGAGTGGAGAGGAATGCCCAGACAGTGGGACAAATGTCCTGCTGACCCGGGGAGATCTGGGGCTCCAGCCAAAAGATCCTGGGCATGGACTAGCAACGCCCCGGTAAGAATACTACTTTTCTGATGCACATATTTGTGTGCGT
The DNA here is from genome assembly GCF_040894005.1 of Engystomops pustulosus. Classification (NCBI taxonomy): domain Eukaryota; kingdom Metazoa; phylum Chordata; class Amphibia; order Anura; family Leptodactylidae; genus Engystomops; species Engystomops pustulosus. Next base: position 120,686,648 of record NC_092416.1, read on the forward strand.
TATTCTGTGTTGACATTACTTTTATGATGTATGTTCTGGTGTGTCTTATTCTGTGATAACATTACTTTTCTGATGCACGCATTTGTTTGTACTATTCCTTGGCAATGCAACCTTTCTGAGACACATATTCAATTTTGTTATTCTGTGACAGCACTACTTTTCTGATGCATGTAATAGTGTGTGCTATTCTTTGACAACACCACTTTTCGGATGCACTATTCTGCAACAACACTAATTTTATGATACACATATTCAAATTCGCTATTCTGTGACAACAATATTTTTCTGATCATTGGTGGAACTTTGTAATCAAGGTTTGATTGATGATGATGATTTTTCTGGAGTTGAATACTACACAGGCACAGGACCTTCAAGATCTTGCTGGAGGATGCAGTAAATGCTAATAATCCTGACTGGTCTATGTAAGTATTGGTGTATAATCCTCTGTTATCAGTAAGAATATGTCTGCATTGGTTCTTATGTGAAGCATGGTGGCTCAGTGGTTCGCACTACAGCCTTGCAGCGCTGGGGTCCCGGGTTCAAGTCCCATCCATGTCAACATCTGCAAATAGTTTGTTTGTTTGTGTGAGTTTCCTCCCACATTCCTAAAAAGGCATACTGATAGGTCAATTAGATTTAAAAAATTTCAACACGGGTTAACCAGTTTTCTTTCAGAGTTTGTTCAGTGTGTCAGTTCTTCCACACGTTTTTGATCAGCTTTACTATGTTTTTAATGTGTGTGAAAACTGGTGCATGTTGTCTATGTATACTATGGCAGTGGTTCAGTGAAAAACATTTTGCACTTGCATCTCACAGTTCAACTCATTTTAATGTGTCCCCACAGACTTCTATAGAGTGTTTTTTGATGCTCTATAAAATAAATGCACACACGTGTTACAACAAAAGCACTATTGAATACATTGGCCACATTTATCAAAATAAATGCAAACTGCACTAGATGCAGATTGCCAGTGGAGTGTGCAAAGTGCGCTAGATTCATGAAAAGTGCCGCATGGTCTTCTAATTTTATACGGTGCAATCTACACTGCGTGGGAAGTGTGCAGCAACTTTTTTTTGCACCTATATCATAGAGAGTTCGACACAATTCTATCGAGTCGTGGTAATAAATTTGACGCCCGGTCCAACTCTGCACCTGAATGCCCTTTTAGGTGCAGAATTTTGTGGCGTGTTGGACACAGAGCAGCTGCGGCAAAATATTGGCGTACACACTTTTTAAAGACATGTGCAAGCAGTTTGCTCGTAATTTTAAGTGCAAATTCAAATAGAAATCTGCCACAAAAACTTCAACTAATGTCAGCCAATGTTTAATACAAGTCCTGCACGTCAGAAACACATAGAGACCACACTGTGAAAAACGCTTGTACAAAGACAATAATATCCTCTAGCTCAAAATATCAAGATGAAGGATTGCATGCAAATGAGACTGAAAGGCTCATCCAGTTTTTTATTCTGGTGGTAGATGTCCTTTAACTTATGTGGGAACGTTATAGAGCAGTGATCCCAAACTGGGCCATAGAACACCAGGTCCCTGTCTGTGGCCAAAGAACTTTGTAAAAGAAAAAAAATCACAATACTCACCTTTCCCCCCTTTCACCAGTTAAAGTGCATAGACATGCCTCTACCCGCTCTGCTGGGAAGCTATGAGAAGATGGGGGGGGGCTGTGCTGTGGACATTCCTTAATGGGGGGCTCTGCTGTTGACATTTTATTAATTAGAGGAGGTTGCTGTCAGGCATTTTATTAATGAAGGAAGGCTGCTGTCAGACATTTTATTAATGAGGGGATGCTGCCTTGGTCATTTTATTAATGAGTGGAGAATGTTCGGATATTTTAGTAATGAGGGGAGGCAGCGGTGGACATTTTTATTATTGAGGGGAGGATGCTGCTGGACATTTCATTGATGAGGGAAGACTGATGGACAATTCTTTGATGAGGGGAGGCTGCTAGACATTTTATTAAAGAGTAGCAGCTGCATTTTCTACCCTTGGGTTATACTTGAGTCATTGGGGAGATTAATCTGTCTGTGAAAGAATTCTGTCATATTGTGCACTAAAAAACTGTCTGCACCGCATTTATAAATGGTTTAAGAAAGCTTTCTGTCTCCTATGACTAACTCGACAAACAGGGCATGGCCTTTAAAAGGGGGCATGGCCTCACACCCAAAAGGTAACTGCACCAAAAATAGTCCTTACCAGACAGAATTTTGTCCTAACTTTCTGGCGAAAAATAAATAATCTAATAGGATGTGCAGAGTACGACTCAGACAGTCTTATACTGCACCAAATCCATCATCCAGGATTTAACACTTATATGAATCTGGTGCAGAATTAGATTGTCTAGTCTAACTCTGCACTGTCTAACCTTAGGAAACTTTTTGTAAATCAGCCCCAATAAGTTTTTAGGTCTTTTTGTGGTAAGATTAGGTTCCTCAGCTTATACTCAAGTATGTACCGTGTAGATATTTTCCCACACAGAGAAATGGGCAAAGACAAGAAGACATTATAGGTGTATGTGGGAGGGGGGGGGGCTATAGAAATAGGGGTATTATAATGTACCCTTTTCTGTAGTCCCCATTCTTTCAAAGACAGACATCAGAAAAAGGGGGCCACAGAAAAAAAGAGCACTTTAAGGAGAGGGCGATGCCGTGGACATTAATGAGGGGATGCTGCTGCTGGACATTTCATTGATTAGGGGAGGCTACTGGACATCTTACTAATGTCCAGTAAGGTTATACTTGAGTTTTCACATTTTGTGTGCATAATTAGGTTCCTTAGCTTATACTCAAGTATGTATTTTATATATATATTCCCACACAAAGAAAAGGCCAAAGACAGAGACATTATAATAATAATATTTATTTATATAGCACCATCATATTCCATAGCGCTTTACAAAACATTCTAGGTGTATATGGGAGGGAGGGGCTATAGAAAAATGGGTATTATAATGTCCCATTTTCTGTAGCCCTCCTTCTTATCAAGCCAGACAACACCAAAAAAGGAGCACTATAAGGAGGTATACTATAAAAGAGGAAACAGAAAAGGGGCATTTTAGATTGGGGGTGTGAGAAATGGGACATTATTTGGCTTGTGATTAGATATTAAATATTTTCGCTCCCTGAAAAAATAAATTTGGTGCAGTTGCCAGTGGCATTTAAATGTCTGTAGTCCTGTACTGGCACTAACTGGCTGGTGGTGCTGGGTGCCATATTGTGGAGTACCACCGCTCCCCAATGATGTAATCAGGAGCAAGGACACAACCAAAAAAGTTGTTGCGCTCACGGGTTTAAGTGCCACTGCCAACTCTACCAGCGGCATTTAAACTGTTTACACCCGCCATAGTCAACATTGATCGCAAATGTCACAGGTTGGGATCTGGGTTTGGTTTTGACGCTAAACCAATAAAATATATTTTAGTAAATACATTTTTAAATAATACATGGCGTTGTGATGTCTGTCATCTTGTCAAAACCTAATATGATCCACAGTATGGGTAAGCAGTAATACTATATCAGCAATCTTGTCAGATTGATGTCATGAATTGGGACACTTTCCATCTTATTGTAACATGCACTTTATTGTAAAATTCTTTATATGAGATGGTAGATTGTTTATTTATAATATCTCTGTATTGCGTGATGGTGACCTCTTTTGGCTGTTTTATGTATTGCAATTTATTGCTCATATATGTTTGGTGCCCTTATCCCCATGATGATTAGTGTGTCCCTTTGTGGTGTCCTCATGTCCCTTACATGTACAACATTGGTGAATTTTATCATAATTATTTATTCCCTTCACAAGTCACACAATATTTGTCAATATCTATTTTAATTATATTCAATATTATTTAGATATTGCATATTAAAATTTCTAATAGGTCTGTTTGTCAAAGTTCCATATATTAAATATTTTAAGGAAATATCTACACATTTTCATAAACCTTTCATAACACATGTACAAATTGTTGATACAATAAGCACAGTGGTCATTAGAGGGCAGTGCAGTTCTTGCATAAGCTTACCTTAGCAGATAACCATTACCCTAAAGCAGTGATGGCGAACCTTTTAGCGTCCGAGTGCCCAAACTGCAACCCAAAACCCCCAAAATTTATTGTGAGGTGCCAACCAAAAGTTAAAGCAGTAACGTATTGCTCCCTCTTCAATAACTTTTAATCATATAGGCCTCCTGACGACAAGATGGAAAAATTGCATCATTTTAGCTTCCTTCCAGTGTCCCTCTGTATACAGAGAATTGTGGGGCCAGCAGAAGATCCTCCAGAGATAATTTGGTCCTGTCTATACATTCCCCTCTTTTTACAGTCCCAAGTAGCAAAGTAAGTATAACTTTAATATATGACTGAAAGCAGCATCTTTTAAGTTGCTTTGAACCTGTCTGGTGTGCTGGGGTGATGGCCCGGGTGCCCACAGAAAGGGCTCTGAGTGCCGCCTCTGGCACCCGTGCCATAGGTTCGACACCGCTGCCCTAAAGCATTGATGGCGAACCCTTTACAGACCAAGTGCCCTAACTACAACCAATATCCACTTATTGACTGTGGAGTGCCAACATCGCATTTTAAGCAGTAACTTATAGCCACCTGAGGCCACCAATTCAGGAGAAAGAAGGAGGGCAAATCAGACTCTCGTTGTAGCATCTTTCCAGGGTCTCTCTGTAGAGAAAGAATGGTGGGTCCAGCAGGATGAGCTTCAAAGATAAAGCAGTTCTGTCAACACCTTCTAACTTTTCCCACAGTTCAAAACAGACAATGAAGTGTCGCTTAAGTTGCCTTGGACTGTAGGAAGATTTGGTCCTATTTGGGTGTCCACACCCGTGCCATAGGTTCGCCACCACTGCCCTAACGATATACCCTCTCATACTCACACGTAGGAGGCATGTATAAATTACAATACAATATATACTGGAATAAACTAGGCATGTTGTGTACAGGTGATTAGCTGCAATGGAAATCTGTCCCAAACGGCACATCATATGACATATAGATGAGTGGGTTCTTTATAAGCCACCACCAGGTTGCCAGTGCTGGAATGGAGCGTACTGTTATTTCTTTTGTAATCCAAAAGTGCAGCAATGATACTCTGTGTTTGAACTGGACAACCCCTTTACACACATTGGGGGACATTTACTAAGGGCTGTGCACCAGTTCTCTGTTGGACTTTGCACGTTGTTTTAGGTGCAAACTGCTTGCACAGGTATTTAAGAAGTGTCTGCACCATAATTGTGTCGCACGTGACCCTTTTGGGGGGAAGCTGCACTCAACATCATGCAACACACATTAGGGGGCGTTCCAGTGCCCAGTCGGACCTTGCGGCAGATTTATCATGCAAAGTCGCACGCCCGATGTTAAAGATATACCAGAAAAAAGTTGGTAAACTTTGTCAAGGCAGTGCAGAGGGGCCAAAAATCCTGAATCTAGCACACCCTGCACTATACACGTGGAAAACTGTATTTAGTGCAGTTTGTTCTACTCTTAGTAAATGTGCCCTATTAACCGTTAAAACCATAAACCCTTCTGACTTTTTTTCTTGTATGTAATCACTCTTAGTTTTACTCCCTGCTTTCTCAACACTCCCTGGCATTGAATCCATATCTAACAACCTTTTGACCAGACTGAATCTATACCAAGGCTCTACAAATCATCAAAGATTGTTATGAAATAGATCAAAGTTTGGGTAAACACCATAAATATGAGTGTAAATGGCTTAGCAGCAGTGTTTTGTGCCCAGCTTATTTTGTACACATTAGAACTTGTTAAACAGACCAACCAGATATGTGCTAGCATTAGGGAAGGAGGTAATGCAGGTCCATGTTCAGCCCCATCATCTGCTCTTCATTGTTCATGACTTAAGGAACTGTCACTTGTATAATTAACAACTGGCTGTAAAGCCACAAAGGGTTCATGCAGTTTTTGTTCCTCCTTTAATGAAGCAACCTGGTCTGAGATGGAGGCAAAGGCCAGCTGGTCATGTTCCACTATGTGCTCCTGATCCTCATCTTTCTTCTTTTTTACATAAAACATTTTACGGAACATTTTTAGTTCCTGAAGTTCACAAAATGTCTCCAGGACCACCAACATTGCAATTAGACCAAGTAGCAGATAGCCTGAAAAAGAAAAAATAATAAGAGAAATTGGGTATAGCTGTAGATATATCTGCCATATACATAGTATCAAAAAGAAGCCAGCGACACCACTATTTTTTTCATGCAAACCTCAGATTAATTCTCAACAAATAATATTCTGAAAAATGACAGCACATCTTATATAAAAAGAAATGGAAAAAGTTAACTCAGAGTATACAGAGAACCTGTCAGGCAAATTAACCTACAAAACTAAATAGATTTTCATAAACTGTCATTAGAAAGCATTGTCCCTATCCCTTCATTGTTCCTCTACATGCCTGTAAATTTAAGCAATCAGGTACTAAAGCTGTATCCAAATGACCTGTGAGATGTCCAATGAGTCATTATCATATTCAAGCTGTCCAGCTTATTCATGAGTGGGAGGTACAGCCACACCCCCAGTGCTTGACTGACAGCCTGTATAATAAAGCTGGTGTTGTCTCCTCTGTACTTCCTGGCTCTGGTGGCCACGCCCCCTGCAGCCTGTGTGTGTATGAGATACTTCTATACACATGAATGGCAGCCTGTATAATGATGTAAGACTCCTGGTTCTGGCTCCTCTATGTAATCCTGGTTCTGGCGGCCACAGCCTTTGTGTGTATGAGATATTACTATAAGAATTTATTCATATTTCTTGCATCTCTGCAAGAAAAAAGGAGGTCCTTTGACCTAAGTTTAAAACTTAACTTTTAATAATCTTGAGATTAGAACTGAATAGTATTTTTAATTTTTCAATTCAGGAATTGTGTGCTAGTAACGTGTGCAAGTTGAATTAAAAACTTAATGTGGTGGGAGTAGGTACTGTCTTCAGTAGGGTTCGGGGGGGGGGGAGTGGGTTTATGGTATTGACTGGAGTGGGTATATTTCACTACCCTGTTGTCATGCGGTTGTAAGATAGCCGCTCTTCTGTTAGCCACCCAGCCAGCCAAAATTCCCTAGAGTCTCCCTCCTAGTGAATTGCCTAGCTGTAGTGTGTCGCTGCAGATCGACACAGTACTAAACTAGCTTTGTCCCACTTCGTATCACCACTTCTAAAACTGTGAGTATAAACGCTCAGACAGCCCCCCCGACATGTTTCGCCATCAGGGGGTATCGGGGCTGAACTGATACCCCCTGAGGACGCCATAATCATGGCGAAACATGTCGGGGGGGCTGTCTGAGCGTTAGCTGGGTGGCTAACAGAAGAGCGGCTATCTTACAACCGCATGACAACAGGGTAGTGAAATATACCCACTCCAGTCAATACCATAAACCCACTCCCCCCCCCCCGAACCCTACTGAAGACAGTACCTACTCCCACCACATTAAGTTTCTAATTCAACTTGCACACGTTACTAGCACACAATTCCTGAATTGAAAAATTAAAAATACTATTCAGTTCTAATCTCAAGATTATTAAAAGTTAAGTTTTAAACTTAGGTCAAAGGACCTCCTTTTTTCTTGCAGAGATGCAAGAAATATGAATAAATTCCTCTAAACATAGGTCCCGACCATCCTAATAAATATTGTCAGGTCTGCCTCTCAATTTCTGTAATTGCTGAGATATTACTACACACATGACTGACAGCCTGTATGATGATGTGTCACTCTTGGAGCTGCCTCTCTATACTTCCTGGTTCTGGTGACCAAGCCCCCTGCAGCCTGACACTTGTGTATAGCAAAACATGTCAGGTACTTGTGTAGCTGATGTCTGTGTCTCACACATCTGTATAGCAAAACACAGAATGTCAGCAGGTAAAGCTCAGACACTAGCGATGCTTTACTATACATTACACACACAAGAGCAGGGGGAGAAGAAGTAAGGGGTAAAAGCAGTGACATCACTTTCATTCTCCATGTGACCAGCCTCATTTACATAATAAAGAAAAGATGATTTTACACTGGTTATTTTATGAATTGACTAAATAAAAGCTAGAATGGAATCCTTGTGAGCTGTCTAGTGGTGACAGAAATGGTTAAAGAGACCTGATGACAGGTGCCCTATAAATGCTAAATTTCAGCTTCTATTCAGCAGCCTTTGTCAGATATTTAAAAAATTAACAGGGAAGGGAGACCTGCTCTGCTCTTTGTAGCAGCCTGTAAAGATAGATAGACTCTGGGAAAACCTGCCAGAGCCCCTCAGACTCATTAGCATTATTTTAAAATTATCTAAAATATTATTGAAAACATATTTTTGTTGTGGGTTATTGTTGGAGCTGTGGTGGCTACAACATCCAGGTATATGTGACCATTGTGAGGAGCTAAAGAGATCACATCCTTGATGCCCAAGACTGCTGGATTTTCTTTTTGACTAGTATCTGCTGCCTTGAGATGCTTAAAGGGTTTGGCCACTTTATCTCATGTTTTTTGTAATGTGTGTGTAAGTGTGTGGGGCAGGATATTGGGTATTTTACCAATATACATCTATTAAAAGTTCTTCACCGCTTTCTTGGTATGTGAAAGCGAGCCTCCTGTCTTGTACCTCATCATCCAGACATTCCTGACCATAAAATGGCCGCAGATGGAGGGTCATGTGATCCCTAACTGGCAGTTGCTCATGGACAGGAATGTCTGGCTGATGAGGTAAAAGACAGGAGGCTTCACTTTACATATCAAGCAGTGCAGAAATTTTACTAATATATAGAAATAACCTGCTCCCCACACTTACACACACATTCCAAAAACATGAGGTAAAGTGGGCCAACCCCTTTAAAGAGGGGCAATGGCTCATACAAGTTATGTGTGGTGACTAGAAAACGTAATGCACTGGGAAATTACTAACTATAGGGTCTGACAAATCATTTTGAGGCCTAAGCGACATTAGTATACCACTGTAATCCACTTCAGTATCTATATCCATCCTGGCTTTAATAATGTATTATTTGTAGAAATATCTGGAAAATGTTTCCATGACATAACTATTTGGTTTGTAACATCAAGGAATCTTATTTCAGCATTAAAATCTCCATGACAACAAAATCATATCCATCATCAAATGCAACGCACCTGGAGCGATTGTGCTGCTCATTGATCGCCCTCAGCAGTAGGGCACAGCAGGGCTTATTCTGTGATGCTCTAAGCACCCCATGTTTGGATTGCATGGACACAGTGGCTCTCATTATTGCTATGAGATTTAGTGGTCATTTATCATACCCCTGATGTGCCTTTTTAGGCGAAACATGGCATGACACTTCTGGGCATATCTGACCCGAATTTTAGAATCTCTGATCCCTATAAGGGCATACTATTATCTCTGTCTCTGCTGGTGCTATAGCCTAGGGATAGTTTGCCCTATTCAAGGGACAGGTTGCAATCGGGGTGGCAGCTGTTTAGGACAGCGGCTCTGAGGTTAGGCAACCTAGGCCCCGCCACTACTTTTAGGGTCTGTTTAGGTTTATGCCCAACATTATCTGTTCCTAAGCACCCCGGAGCTTACATGTTATGCACCCCGCCATCCTGTCTCTCCTACCCTCTTTTCACCTCAATCTAGAGTATTGCCACACATCTGCACTCCTGAACCTTCATTGGCAAAGTTGGACATAGCCCACCAGGTATGTGTTCTTACTGGTGATTAGCTGATGCAGCATCAGGTTTATTGTGCCACTGGTCAGACAGTTTTTCTCTCTTGCTGGCTTGTTGACGAATTTTAGGAACTCATTATTAAAATCTATGTTTTAGAATTTTTGAAGCACCGTTTGGATTTTGGCTGGGGTCTACTCCAGTATCCCCTCCTTTTTGTACAACAAAGAGTTGTGCAAAGATTAGTGGATATGGAATGTGTGAATACTAAGTTGATAGCTTGTAATGGAGAAAGGAGGATAATCACCTCAATTGCTTAAAAGACTTAAACAAATTGGACAATTATTTAAAATTAAAAACTTTTCTAACTATGTTGCCTAATTAATTTGGAAATTCACTTGGCATTGAACATGGATTTATACATATTAAATTAGTTACTTATAAGTTAAAATAAGTACACTATTAGATATACTGACTTATGTCACAGGATAGAGTTTTCCCAGTTACATATGAAGAAGTCCGTAATTTTAATCATAGATACATTTAAAGTGTGAGAGACAGAATCTAAAAAAATACTGAAAATCACTTTGTATAATCTTGAAGTAATTAATTTACATTTAATTATTGGAAAAAATTGAATTTCAGCTCCATCCAAAGATTTTTGATTTGGTTCAGGCCTGGAGACTGGCTAGGACATCCCTGGACCTTTGAAGTGCTTCTTACGCAGCTAAGGCTTAGTTGACCTGTTTCAGGTCATTGTCATGCTGGATGCCCCAGCCATATTCAATGATGTTACTGAGGGAAGTTGGCCAAAATCTTGTGATACATGGCCTGATCCAATCTCCCTTCAATGCAATGCAGTTAACCTGCACTTTTCAAAAAAAACACCCCTAAGGATATAGTTTTCACCCTCGTGCTTAATAGTTGGGACAGTGTTCTTGGGGCTGTAATCATCAAGCTTCTTCATCTAAACATGGTGAATGGAGTTCTATTTTGTTTTCATCTGACAACTTTACCTTCTCCTATGCCTTCCCTGGAACATCCAGATGGTCATTTTCACAATTCAGATGGTCCTGGAGATGTGCTGGTGTGTGCAGGGAGACCTTGCATGCCCTGCATGATTTTAATCCATGATGGAGTAGTGTGTTACTAATTGTAATCTTTAAAGGGGTTATCCGGGTTTTAAAAACTAGTGAGGGCCGGGCTGGGGAGGGCTATTTAAAAATAATAAACATCCACTTACCTCCTCCGGCGCTGCCGATGTCCCGCACCGCGGTCCCTTTGATCCGTGCCCCTGTTTGTTTACAGGGGCATGGAAGCCGCGCACAGGGAGCTTCCGGTCCACGATGTGGCCGGCTCCTCCCACCCGTCTCTATCTCTCAGCGTTGTAAGCGCTGAGAGATGGTGTTGGATGGGAGCTTCTGGCCGACCGGCCGACCGGAAGCTCTCTGTGCGCCCTTGTAATGAAACAAGGTGAGTACATGTTTATTATAGCCCACCCCAGCACTGCCCTCAGTAATTTTTAAAACCTGGATAACCCCTTTAAGAGTGTGGCCTCAGCTTCAGGTCATTGAATAAGTCCTCACTGGTAGTTTTGGGCTGATTCCTGACCTTTCTCAAAATGATCCTTATATGACAAGGAAAGATTTTGCATGGTACCCCAGACCAAGGGAGAATTGATGTTCATCTAGTGTTTCTTCTATTTAGAATAATTGTGCCAGCAGTTGTTGCCTTTCCACCAAACTGCTTACCTATTGTCCTGTGGCCCAACTGAGACTTGTGCAGATCTACAATTTTGTCCCTGGAGTCCTTTGCTGTTTTGTCTTTACTATGGTGACGAGATTGGAGTGTAATTTTACTTGTTATCTCTATATAAGATCCCTATCCACACAGTCAAACAAAAAAAAAAATGGTGCACACTTCCAGAGCAGTACAGAGGGAACCAGATTCATGAAGAACGTGCCTCACAATTCATGAATTCAGCACACCTGCACACTCCACAGCCAAACTGCACTGTTTTTGATTATTGTGGGCCAATGAGTGCAGAGTAAAAGGGGATTCTTATAGAAGATCTGAGAAAAGCAGAACTTTTGGTATTTTTGGTCTAGCTGATAAGTGATCAAATACTTATTTTATGTCATAAAATTGTATTGCAAGTTAATTATTATTATTCTAAATCATACAATGTGAGTTTAATTAGCTGATTAGGAATACTACTGAATTACCAAAACTTTGAGCTCTCCCCAGTGGTTGGTGCAAGCAATAAGAATATTTAAATTTGGCATACAATCAACATTAATTATATTTGAAATACTCACATGTGATTCCCATTTTATAGAGTTGCCGGAATTTTTGGTTATACCCCTCCCCTGGAACATAATCGCCCAAACCAATGGTGCTTAATGAGATAAAACAAAAATAAAAAGACTCCAGGAAGTTCCAGTCTTCTTCCAATATGGAAAAGACAGCAGCAGGAATAAAGAAAAAACAGGTGACCGTGACAAATCCCAAAAACAGTGAATGTACGATGGCCACAATGTGTTTAGGGAAGCCCCAATGGAGGTGAATAAAAAGTACAGGCTTCCTAGTGACATAAACAATGATTCGCTGAACCAGAGCTGTAAACAGGAGTAGAGTGAAGGGGATGCCAATGACCGAGTAAAGAATACAGAAGATTTTTCCACCATCCGACAAGGGAACCGTGTGACCGTAACCTGGAAACATAGGAAGAAAACTTATGAATATTCAGTTGATACATTAATATTAGCAATAACATATTTTTCCACTCTAAATATTTGGGAATAGGAAAGGGACTGAATATGTCCTTAGAAGAAAGTGTAAGTAGCATATTGTAGTTGAGGTCTAACATGGAAATGGTTGAAGGATCCTGCATTTACCCAAATATCAGTGAAGCAGTATACTGCTGAGCATATATGAACTTCTACAGGTGCTTTACTGTAGCGATACAAATCAAGATGACAGAGGAACATTCCAAGTTCAGAGGGACTGGACACGTATCTAATGTAACTGTGTATATTGATCTATCTAGTATATCTATCTAGTATAACTGTGATCTCATTCTCCACCTATGGAAGATCTTGAGTAAAAAGATAGGGCATGTTGGATTAAAGGGGTATTCCCATTTGAACAAGTAACGGGTATTGTTTGAATAATGAAAACTATGAACAAACACTTTCTATATCAATTCATCAAACACTTTCTATATCAATTCTTTAGAAAGCTTCTATGTTTACTACCAGTGGACAGAAATCTGACCATGGTGCACTTCTTGTTATAACACACAGCTCTGATTTTTCTCTGTGATATATTCTCTAACTCCTCACTATTCTCTAGATCTCTGCTTGCTGACATTCAACATTAATCCTCAATGTTTATTTCCTGTGGACAAACACCAGTCCATGGTGAAGTGATGTCACACAGGTGCACGACTCATTATAATACACAGCTATGATAACTCTCTGTGATACTTACGATCTGTGTAACATCACATGACTAGGGACCGCTTTTATGCGCAGTAAGCAAACAATTAAGTTTCCTGTTGAATGACAGCAAGCAGAAATCTAGAAAATTGTAAGGAATTGATACAGAAAGTATATTGGAAAACTACTTAACTTTTTATTACACAAATAAAATCAATTATTTGCTGAAAGTGGACATTTTTCGAAAACTCTTTTGGAGGGGGGAATTTATCATGGCTCGTGCACAAGGCTGTGATCCCAGCGTTAGGGTTAATGGAAATTAGTGAGTCGGAAGGTCCAAACACAATTTTCAGTTTTTTGCATTCTTTTAATGAAATACAGGATTCTTACTTTAATATTTTTTGGTCTTTTACTTTTAAACAAAATTTTAGGTGTAAAATTTTATAAAATAGTAAAAAATATGTTTTTTACATTCTAGCTTTTTTTGTTTCTATACAGTAACAAAGTATTAGCCTAAAACCCACAATTTAATAGTGTTTGGCACTTAAGGTTTCACATTTTGATATATCAAATGTCTCTTTGAAGGTAAGTGGGTGTATTATAGGATGATATTAGTGACTGGAGTGAGGAAAACATTTTGGGGTATATTTCTTATAGCATTTTAACTTAGTTTTAACTTTTATTTTTAGTTATCACATCAGTGGACATACTGCCTCTTCTCTGCATAACGCTTGGGATCAGGCTTTGGGGCCTGGGAATAAATATACAGTTAAAAATCTTAGAATTAGGTAAATAAAACCCCAGATAAACAATATAGAACAGCCACAATGGAAAAGTCATGTGTAAAAACTATGTACTCCTAGGAATCAATAAATTGTAAAATTACCTTTGCCAACAATAGCCTGAATAAATATAAGGCCCCTTCCACACTTGCGAGTGTGATGCAAAGAACTTGCATCACACTCACAGCGAGTGTTGCCTGGATCACCCGGCCTGAACGCTGACATGCTGAGTTCAGTTCCGGTTTGCAGTGTTCAGGCCCGGAGATCCAGGCAGCACTTGCTGCGAGCGTGATGCGAGTTCAGCGCATCACACTCGCAAGTGTGGAAGGGGCCTAAAGAAAGAAGAAAGAGAGTGCTTAGAGGGCAATATTGTAAAAAAAAAAAAATGGACGTAATATTGGTAAATAAAGGTGCTCGCCATATGCGGTTGCACTAATCTTTAGACAATGCACTAATCTCTATCAATGCAGAGGAGAGAGAGGGTGCTGCATCTAGCTAAATTATCGGACCAGAGTTGGCACATACAAAGCTATTCAACAGGTGGATCAAAACAAATGGTTCTTTATTTCCATAAATCAAACTACACAATGCGTTTCAGGATCTCAAAACTCCCTTTTCAAGTGAATATGTCTGTCCTTTACATCAGTAGTCCCCAACTATTTTTCAACTGGGGACTGACTGCGCCCAAGTTTTTTTTTCAAGGGATCGGATCTGGTAACTCCCTTACCATGGTCCTAGGAAAAAAATTGTGTGCCCCACAAACACCCCATTTCTAACCCCAACCAATATAATGTGTAATGTCGTGCAGCCTCCGATCTAAAATGCCTCTTTTTCTGTAGCCCCCTTTATACTGCCTACTTTTCTTTAGCCCCCTCCCTTTTCTGTAGCCCCCCATTTTTAGTGCCCCCTTTTATGTAGCCCCCTCATGTTACTGTAGCCCCCTTTTAGTGTCCCTTTTTATGTAGCCCCCCTTTATAGTACCCCCTTTTATGTAGCCCCCTCCTGCTAGTTCTCCTTTTTCTGTAGCCCCCTTTTTATGTCTTTATAAAAAGGGGGCTACAGAAAAGGAGACATTATAATACCCCCTTTTCTATAGCCCCCCCCCCCACACAATGTCCCATTGTATTTCGCCTTTTCACTGGAAAACATATATACATACCACATATAGTTGAGTAGAAGCTGACCCAAGTATAACCCAATGCACCTAATTTTAGTACAAAATAGACTGGGAAACTTATTGACTTGAGTATCAGCCTAGAGTAGGAAATACAGCCACTACACTTTAATAAAATGCCCAGCAGCATCCTCCCCTCATTAATGAAATGTCCCCAGTGGAGCCACCTTAATAATGTACCTAGCAGAGCCCCAAATATTGTCCCCAGCAGAGACCCTATAATAATGTCTCCAGCAGGGTCCCCATAGTAATGTCATGTCCCCAGCAGAGCCACCTTAAAAATGGTAAACTCTATATACCCCCAACCACATAAAAAGGAAAAGACACCCCAAAACATAATAAAAATAATAATAATAATATACTCTATACTTACCTCCAGCAGTTCCTCTTCTCCCTGTAGCTCCAGTTCCTTCTTCAGGTTATTCTCTTCATGGGCAGAGGCACATGTATGAGCGCTGCCCCCGCACACACTATGATGTAATTGGCCACTTCACAGTGCAAGGGGGCAGAGCGCATAGATGTGCCTCTGCCCGTGCTGACGTGAAGCTGGGAGAAGAAGATCCTGGAACGATGGGGAGATAAGGAGCAGTGGAGTTCTTTTAGCTGCAACCCGGGACTGGGCAGCCGGCCCTGTCTTGGACAATAGTCCAGCAAATGGGGGCCACTCTCTTATATCATTCTGGAAGAATTCTTTGATCCAGCAAGATTGATTCAGTTCATTGAGACATTTATAGACAGCTCTCTTAAGGTCCCAACATTTTAATTGGTCTGGATCAAATGACTGGGCCTTTGCAATGCCTGGATTATTTTGTTTTCCAGGGATTCATTTTAGATATTGCAGGTAGCCTGGCATCATTGAGGGAGTTTTATCAGGGCTTTTATGCCAGTATTCTGGTGTACAAGCCCTAAAATAACTGCAATGCCTTGCAAAATGCCAGGCATAGCGATTATTATCCCCTTTACTCCTCTGCATACCACTCATTAGCAACACAATGGGGCATTTTTCTATCTTAGTTTGTGCTTGAAAACTGTTTATTTATCAAGGGTTTTAGAGCTGGGGCATTGTTTTGTGGAGGGAAAAGATGTTCATCAACAATTATGAAAATTACCCAAATTTTTAATACATTTTACTGGTGTAAGCTTGAGTGGACCACGCTTCTGTTGTTTGCGGCCCAATATTGCACACATTTACGTGCATAAGCCTCCAGCTTGAGTTTTAATTTTATGTGATCTTTTAAAGATGAAGAAATTTTAATGCTTTTATCTGTATTGAGCAGCAATATCTGTAAGAGCATGGTGCCAGTGGCATGCAGTGATGTAGCAGGCAGCTTTTGTACTACTGTGACGCTGAGAATTAACTGCTTTAACAACCTGCTCAGTAGAATATAATAGGAAGGGTTAAAGCATTGAAGTTTTTAATTTTTTTCAGGCACTATATTTAAGCCTATTTTCTGTGGTCTGTTTCCCTTCTGTATCTAAGTCTATGATGTGTGATGTTACCTGTTGAGCCCATGCATCAATTTCTATAATTTGTAAAACTGCCCATCCAGCAAAAGCATGGACTCCTACTGCATATGGTAGTGTGTACAAAGCCATGTGTCTAAGCCTCTGAGATCCTTTTAATCCTTTCAAACAGCAGCAGACTCTTTGCACATATTAAATGTCACTGCATACATCATAGGTAGATTAAGAAATGTGAAAATCAGTGTATCCATTTACATCCTGCTTACAGGGAATCATAGAGGGAATTGCAGTTCTGGTCAGGTCACCTCTAATTGATATTCTCATTGTGATAACATATTAAAAAATCCAGTAACCTGACAGTCAGTGACCTGTAAAGCTGATGTCAAACTACAAGTCCCAGCATGCTTTGGTATGTTGGGACTTGAGGTTTACAACAGCTTTTTGTGTTTTGATATTATCCTGATTGACAAACTTACTAGTTGTATAGTTAAATGCCCATGTCTATATCAGTGGGAAAATGGTATTTCATGTTCAATCATTGTAGTGCATGCTCCTCAGAGAAATCTATTGCACTGCTCAGATTGTTTTACATCCTGACCTTCAGTAAGAGAGACAGTCAGATGCTCTGCAGCAAGGTCTGCATCGTCTGCATTGTTCTGGACAGGATGGGAGCAAAGAGTACAAAGCAGTGAAGGACTCAGCAAAGTCAGAGATACCCGTGGAGGTCACAGCTGGATGAGTACCAACCGTTACAGGAAAAATATATTGAGCAGAAATGCTGAAACATAAAGAAACAAAAATGACCTATAATATCTAGCTAAACATGCCTTACACCTGGAAGATTAGTACCAAATTTACACTGTACACTTTTTGACCAAGGTTATAGTAAATGTGGCTAGCCAGGTTGTCCCCACTCTTGGTCGCCTATTTTCCTGCCCTGCTGTGCCCATTTTTTAGAGTTCAATAAAAGCTTTATTGTAACAAAATATTAACATCAGGTGTACTTGCTTACAGCACATTAAAATCAAAAGAATTGCACAGAGAAGCCTCTACAATCGCAGGTGAAATTGGTACCCGGCATCAGGCCGATAATCATTCACCGCCACCATCTCCTCCTTCGTCAAAATATATGCCATTTCCGTAGACCACATTGCCCTAGGAGGGGGTGTAGTCGACTTCCATAGTCTGGGAATGACACGCCTCATTGCCATAACAAAATGCCTGAAAAGCCAATCTGACTTTCCCATATGAACCAGAATACAGAGAGAAGAGCGACAGCTGGACAGCATGGGTTGGAGGAAGATATCAATCTATCATGAAGAGCAAGAATTGCCTTCCATAAATCCTTAACTCCAGGACACTCCTACCAAATGTGGAGCATTGACCCTTCTTCCACCCCACATCTCCAACACCTATCAGTCACTGAGAGGTAAAACCTGTGTTCTGTACCATTGCGACAAAATCTTCACAAAAACATGTCTTCGGTAACAAACAGGATATCAAAGCTTTATCAAAGTGATCACCATGGATCTTGACCACTCTTAATCAGAAAATACCTGCTGGCACTCTCTCTCCCAGTTACATCTCTAGTAAGGTCCCCCAATGGTGCCAGATCACCCCATCCCATATGTGCAAAATTGCGTTAAATAAAGGGGATAGATGCAGTCGCCCTGAGTGTGGACTGGGTAGAACCACAAGACTAATAGAATAGGGGAAGATTTGCTCGATATCTATATTTCCACCCACAGCCTACACTGGTCACCTGTAGTAGAGTGGTACAGGGCAAAATCCGGAAGACCCACTCCCCCCCCCCCTCGGACTTAGACCTAGAAAGGGTAAATAAAGACAGCTGTGGTCTTGATGTCCCCCATACTAACCACATGGCCAAGGAATGCAATTTACGCAGGTAGAAGCCGGGAACCACCCACAAGCTCTTTTAGTATCGCCGGGAGGCTGGATTCAGGGTTTGTGACATACAAAGTAAGTCATCTGCAAACACTGACATCTTGTGCACATAACCCCCAACTTCAATCCCGGTTATTTCGCTGTTGGCTCTAATTGCATTAGCCAGCAATTCCATGACTAAGATGTACAACAGTGGCAGCCCTGCTGAGTTCCATTCCGAACTGGAAAGAATTCAGATAAGATCCCTTTAACCCTCATCTGGGCCTAGGATTGTGGTATAATGCCATGATCCAAGACATCATAACAGGACCTTATCCCATACGATGCAGCGTAGCTTCCAGGAAGTCCCATCCCACTCTATCGAACACCTTCTCAGCGTCGATTCCCAGAAGGCACATGGGGATCCATTTCGACCTGATTCTATGTATCAGTGAGAAAGTTTTGATGGTGTTGTCCCTGGCCTTTCTTCCCTGGACAAAACCAAACCTGCTCCTTGTGAATCAGATTTTGGACTAAGGGTTCTAGTCACTCGGCCAACATATTTGAGTACATTTTAATATCAATATTAATAAAAGGAGCTGGGCCTGAAGTTGTGCAATGTGTAGTGTCCCTACTCGGCTTGGGAAAAACTACTATATAAGACTGGGGGTGGAACTTATCGCCCCTGGATGTGCCCACTTTTTTATGCATGGTAAACCAAAGGCATGTTATATTGGCTTCTATGTATTTTTTAATAGACACTGAACAATACTACTTTTCCTTCTGACCTAAGTTATTCCACAGTACTGTATATGAATGGATATTGCACAGTACATGTTCTGACCTGTATGTGTGTTATTTTCTACATCAGTGAATATGCTGCTATAACCATAGCCTATAGAAGTTAAATGACTTCCAGGTTAAAGTCTGAGAAATTTATCTTAACAGAAGTATTTTTATTACCATAGGCGTGACCACAGATAAGTTAGCCACAGACTTTGGCTAATACAGCAAAGCTGTCATGCAGTTGTTGCTGTACTTCCTATTACATCCATTCAACAAAAAGCAATGATCTTCATTCAGATCTTGTCTCCTACTTTGGTCACCTCCAGAGTTATGTTCAGAATCCAGCAGATTTCCCTCAAAATACAGCTTGTAGGCCCCCTCCCATCAGAATAACAAATTACATTTATAATTTTTTGTGCAAAACGGATCGATAGCCTCTTCGAAGTCACAGGCACACAGTGTATGTGCCATTTAAAGCACTTTAGGAGCGTGAGGGTGCACTGCCAGGACACACTCCCAGAGGCTGTAAAGTGGCGCATGCGTTGTGTGCCTGTGAATCTAGGCAGGTACACACAGGGCTGTAGCAGAGAGGACAGGCGCACTACAAGGAGGCAGAGTATGGCTCGGCTGAGAGATTGATGGGGACAGGGGGCTCAGTCCAAGCAGCTGTTAGGAGGCAGGCCAGCTTGAGTATTATGTCCAGCTCCCCACCTCCTTGACTGCATGAGAACAAGGAATATAAATTATTTTTACAGACATGCTGCATCTCTGGCCTGTTCTAAAAACACCTTCACAACACATTAAAGCTGACAGATGAGGTACTTTTTGTGGATTTACAGGGTTTCTGGAGGTGACAGGTTTCCTTTAACCCTAAAATCCCTTATGATGTAGAGCAGTGAGTTTATAGCTGGATCACGAGTTTAAAAAAGAGAGGGAAGCAGGAAAGTAAGAGAATCTCACCTCACAAAAAGTAACTATGAATGTAAAGCATCAGTACATAACCAGTTGCTCAACTTTTTAAGTAAAATAATAAACATTGAACAAATTTTTGATAAATTGACATGGAAATTTTGTTGATTGACGTTTTATTTGGTTCTGGTCCCAATAACACGACCCTATGGGGTTGCAAGTACGTTCTCAAGCTTGCGGTCATGCATATGTCCCCCATAGGCCGGCAATGGAAGCACGGAGCGATATGGTGCTGCATATGTGCGGCACCGTACCGCTCCGTTCACGGGGAAAAGATAGGACATGTCCTAGCTATCCCTGTGTTATGGTGCCGTGTATCTCTATGGAGAGGGGGGTCACCACCCCTCTCCATGGCGCCGGACGTATGCCCGCCCGGCTACGGCCTGGCAGGTATACGTTTGTGTGAATGCCGACTAAAGGATTGAGTTATAGTTTGGCCCAGTGGTATGGGTGTTAGTTATAGAAGGGACTTTAGGATAGAAAGATATCAGATTACAGCAAGAGGATAAAGTTAACAGTTAGATGAGAAGATTTAGGATCGGATGGATTTGGAGATCGCTGTATAGCTGTTAGGGTAAGGGCCATTAGGCATTTGGGATTTACAGTAAAGAACCAAGAGTAAATGCAGAGTTTATGAGTAGGGTTATATGCTGTAGTTGGGGGTCACAGGTTAAGTGCTTCTAAGAAATTCCTTGCTCTTTGTACCTGATCCCTTACCTGTGGTAGACAATACTGTACTGGCAAAGAACAGCGATGACATGAAATCCCAATTCCAATTCCCAGATGCATTATTCAGTACGGACACACCATAATTGCTAGCTTCTAGGACACGTTCCAAAAATGCTTCCAGCTGTACCTCAGACATACACTCGTTCTCATTTAAGAATCGCCTCTTCAGTTCAAGCAAGTCTCTTCGGAGCAGGTCTTCATAGGGCAACTCCACCGAGGAAAAGACCACTGCTCCAAATATCACATAGAGGATGTAAATAATCATAAGAAAAGCAAAATACCAGGCTGGGCGGTTCCTGTCAATTAACCGGATACACCGGCTGCTCGCAACAGACTGCAGCATTGTAATGTTTCCCAGGCAATCCTCCTATGGAAAACAAAGGTATCCCAGGTCAGTTTTCATGTTCTGTCCTTAATCTTATCCATTGCTACAGAAAAACATGCTGCTGGGCAACTGGAAGTCAGGCAAGCAGTGATGGAATGTAATGCTGAAAGTCTAAGTTCTCTCTCTCTCTTTAGTTTCCTCAGTTTTTTTTCCGTGATAGAGTTACATGAGATGCAGAGAGCTGATGTGGCAGCCGCCTCTCCTCGCTTGACGTAGTCTTTCCACCCTCTCAGGTAACAATGAGATGCAAAGTCATTTTCTAGGGCAGCTGCACATAGTGGTGTATCACAACTCACAGTGTAGCCTCGACCTACAAAGCTCTCTGCCCTCTAAATAAATATTACATGCTTGGAGAATGGTGGAGGGGTGAGCCCGGCACAGGAGGAAATGAGAGCAGCACAGGAGATCAATGGCTCTATACGCCACTCCTCTATGTGGGCAAGCCAGTTCTGCTGGTTCAGGCATGTGCTGTTAGCACACTGTACCTTGCACAAGCAAAGCTCATTGGGTATCTGAGTCAACTATCTCTTAAAGTGACAGTACTCTCAGAAAGTGACAAAGATTACTGTATACAGGCAGTCCCCTGGTTATGTACAAAATAGGTTGTTTTAGGTTTGTTCTTAAGTTGAACATATTTTATAATTGAAACTCCAGAAAAAAAATTCCCCCAGTGACAACTGGAATTTTAAAATTTTGTGCTGTCATGGGAACAAGGATCAATAAAACTTCATTACAGACACCTGATCATTGTAGCCTTGGACTAAAGTAAAGCATCAGGAGAGCCTGTACAAGGATTAGGACTCTTACAAAATTTGCAATGCTAGTGAGAACAGAAAGTGCATTGTAATAATAATAATAATAATAATAAGCTTTATTTATATAGCGCCATCAAATTCCGCAGCGCTTTACAATTCATAATTCATTGATGTCTTAGGGTGGCGTTTCTTTTCACATCAGTGATTTTTCACTGAACCCATTTTGGCTTATGGACACATACAGATCGGTTTTCTCTTTCTGGCTTTAGTGATTTTTCATGATGCCTTACTGACCCATTCTTTACAATGGACTTATTCACAGTTCACTGACAACAACTGATCACTGATTAAAGTGTAAAAAAGCCTAATGAAAATAGTTAGGTAAGGCATTAGTGAAAAATTACTGAAGCCAGGAAGAGAAAACCAATCTGTATGTGTCCATAAGCCAAAATTGGTTCAGTAAGAAATCACTGCTGTGAAAAAAAAATGCCAATGTGAAACAGAAGATAAAAGTAGCTGTTTTTTTTTTTTTAAATCAGTAGAAGCTGCAGCTGGGGGATCTCAAGTCCCAACATGGTCACCGCTAGAACATGGAAGGTGCGTTCACACTTTCAGTTTTTCAGATGCAGTTTACACAGCCAAAAACAGAGGTGGATCACAATTGGTGAGAACATATCATTCAGTGGTGGCACTCCTCTTTTTTTCACTCCACTCCTAGTTTGGACATCGAAAACTGCATCTGAAAAACTAAATGTGTGAACGCAGCAAGCATCTCACAATTTGCAATATCTCTGCATATCTCCCCATTTAACTGAAAGTTTGTGTATCGCTAGTTGCATATTTAAATCACTAAAGACTGGAATGCCAGGTGACCGATAGTAGTAAGCATTGAGGTGAGTTTTCAGTACTCTGTGGCCCCTTTTGCAAGGGGATCATAATGGGTGAGAACGTATCATTGAGAGGTACTGCTCTTCTTTTATTCCACTCCATTCCAGGTTGGACATCGAAAACTGCATCTGAAAAACTGAAAGTGTGAACGCACCTTAAGAGGAGTGGTGTGCTGGTTTTGCAATGAGCATGTGTCAATGAACTGTCACAGCTATTTTCTGCACTCACATAAACATGAATGGAGGAAGATGTGGCCACCTCACATTTCTCAGCTTGTTTTCAACAAATGCAACACCCCCGCTCTACCTTGCTGCTGGAGCAGCCAACTATTCACTCCATCCCAAAGCTATCTTTTCCAGGATGAGAGCATTCCTGTGGAACGAAATCCAACCAGCCATCTCCATCCAGTTGAAGTTGCTGCTCTTATGGCAGTTGCCAAGTTCCAATAAAGGACTGCAAGGACTGAGTGATCCCTGTTCCAGGCTGTTTACCACCAAGGGCGCCCCATCCTTCATCATCAGGAAATTCCTATCTACACATTGGGGTTGCCCAGGGAGAAAACTACACCTTCAGCCTCTCCCTCCACTTTCTTGTACTTCCACCTGCCAGGCTGTGGACAAAGCCTCCGTTCCGGTACCAAGCACCTTGACCAGCGATAAGTGCTAGGCCCCCTCAACTAGCCACTCAGGTACCTAGTGCTCCTGCTTCCCCAAGCCACGAAAAAGGCTGTGACCCGGTGGGGGATGTTGCACATACATGGGACCTGCATCTATCACACAACTGTGGCGTATCCACCAGATATGCCATAACAGACTGTGTACCTTGGGTCCACCAGAAGTATAGATTCACAGTGACCATATTTCAATTTTCCATCAAACTTAGCAGGACATAACCCTTCCAATGCTGCTCATGTGGTCCTTATAGTGAATATGGCTCCAAAAATATACTCTATAACTTACAACCCAACATCAGTTCCAGCCACATTAAATAAAAATTTGTCATCTATCCTTATAATTAGTCCCCATTTTTAATGGACCACATCCTCTTTCTAGGAGCTGGGAGCTTAGCAAATAGTGGGGGATTTTGCTAGGGGTTCAGATCAGGGGGTCAAACACATTCAAGTGGACCCCCAGTAAAATGAAGGCAATTTTATAGTATAGCTCCCTGCTTTACTATTCAATTCAGGGTGTGGCCACATGTGGCATTTATATTGTGTTTAAAACTGCAATGCAAATATAACTGCATTGCAGTTATAAACTCAACCATAACTGATTTAATGAGCCATTCATAGTTTCACAGTAAAGAATAGTCAGTACTTAGACATGCATGGCTTAAACTTTAAAACAAGCATATACTACTGGCAGGATCAACCAGGTAGGGCTTGGCCTGATTGCATATGCTTTTCCATTAAAACGTATGCATTCGGTAACCGGTACCCTTACCTCCCAACTTTTTGGTGACAGAAAGAGGGACAAAAGTCCCTCCCCCTTTTTTTCTAAACCACGCCCATTGGCCCACCCACAAGCATAGTGTAATATCGGCCTTAATGGCCCCTATATAGTATGGTGCCCCATTACTGTGGCCAACCCCCCCTTCCCATGGGCCCATGTATTACCCCCTAATGCAACATATAAAACCCCTCTTTAATTTCATTCTCTCTCTACATTTTTCTTTTCCACTTTTATTTATCACCCCAAACATATCCTCACATGGTGTGCCCCCTCTCCTCCTTCCTCCTTTGACTGTGATTTCCTGTCCTCCAGCCTCCCTTTGTAGCCCCCTGTCATCCAGCCTCCTCTACCTGTGACACCATCCTTCAGCCTCCTCCTGTAGTCTCCTGTCCTCCAGTCTCCTCCTGTAGCCTCCTGTTCTCTATTCTCATTCTGTTGCCTCCTGTTCTGTAGCCTCTTCCTGTAGCCTCCTGTCCTCCAGCCTTCTCTACCTGTGACCTCCTGTCCTCCAGCCTCCTCCTGTTGCCTCCTGGCCTCCAGCCTCCTTCTGTGGCCTCTTGTCCTCCTCATTCTGTAGCCTTCTGTCCTCCAGCCTCCTACTGTAGCCTTCTGTTATCCAGCCTCTTCCTGTGCTCTATGCTCATTCTGTTGCCCGCTGTCCTCCATCCTCCTCATACTGCGGCCTTTTGTCCTCCAGTCTCCTCCTGTGGCCTCTAGCCTCTTCCTGTAGCCTCCTGTCTTAGAGCCTCCTCCTGTAACCTCCTGTGCTCCAGCCTCCTCCTGTAGCCCCTGTCCTCCAGCCTCCTTCTGTAGCCTTCAGTCTTCCACATGTCCTCCAGCCGCCTCCCGTCATCCAGCATCCGGCTGTGTCCCCTGTCTTTCAGCCTCCTCCTATCCCCCAACTTCTTCCTGTAGCCCTATGTCCTCCTGTAGTCTTCTATCCACTAGCCTCCTCCTGTCCTCCAACATCCCTCTGTAGCCCCCAGTCCTCCAGCCTCTTCCTCCTGAAGCCTCCTGTCCCCGGCATGTCACTGCACCCTCAGTCCGCAATATAGTATAATTGCTACCCACTTTGAGTCGACAATATAGTATAATCGCTACCCAGTGTGATTCCGCAATAAAGTATAATTGCTACCCAGTGTGATTTCGCGATGGACTAATTAGAGCCAATCCTAACGGGAAAAATGAAATGCCCCCCATTACAAATAATAATAAAGGCCAACTAGCATGGAAACATCTACAATAAGGCATCCCAGACGTGAATATAGCGCAAAATAGAAAAATATGTCCCTCTAGTGAAAATACCTGCAATGCTTATACAAAATAAACATAAAAATTTACCAGCAATGACATTCAGCACATAATAATATCCTGCACCTATAAATATAGACCAAAATGTATCTACTGCACACATCAATATATATCAGCACATACTGCACATCTGGGCTGCACTCGGGCACAGACATCACTTACTGTTAGGCTGCAGCTGTTTCCTTCTATGTGTGTGTTGGTCCAGTCCATCACACTCCTTTTCCTGTAGTCTCCTTATAGTTGGCAATCCTTCTCCATCAGGTAGAGAACGTCATGAAAACTTCTCCCAGCTGTGACTTATCTCTGCAGAATTTGCCACCCGAGTGACTCTGGCCTCTGGAGAACATCTCCACACTCCATCCCTAAAAAAATCAGTCAATATAATCTCCCCTAGATATCAGTTAAGTGCCCACTGCATATACAGATAATACACTGCTACTTATCAATACACTTTATATACCCTCATAAATCCGGTAGCCACAGCACACTTCCCCAGTAGATAGGTAGCCGATGCCATCAGTATTTAGCCAGCCAGTATATATCCATCCAGTCCCATAGTATATAGCCAGTCAGTCACCTGCCCCACCCAGTATATAACCTGCATGCCTCCCCGGTAGTATATAACCAGCATGCCTGCCCCCCCTGTAGCATATATAGTCAGCCTGCTCAATGTAGCATATATACTCACACTGCCCCTGTAGCATATATAGCCAGCCTGCTCCCTGTAGCATATATAACCAGCATGCCCCCTGTAGCATATATAGACAGTCTGCCCCCATTAGTATTTAGCCAACCTGCCCCCTGTAGTATAAAGCCAGTCTGCCCCGTAGTATATAGCCAGGCTGCCTCCCCTATAGTATACAGCTAGCCAACCTGCCCCCCCCCCTTTAGTATATAGCCAGCCTGCCCCCCTGTAGTATATAGCCATGCCCCAAAAAATAATAAAATAATCGCCGGTGTCCTCTCACTCTATGACCCAGGTGGCACCGGGGCCTGAGCGATAACGATGGCGGCCACACTACTGAGTCCTACAGGGCGCCAGCTACGTACAGCAACCAGCGATAGGTGTATCTTAAAGATAACTGCTGGTCGCTATGGGGGGGCAGCGCCCTGGGATGGGAGTCGAGGGTACCGCCCTAGGCGATTACCTAGCCTTGCCTACCCCTCGCCCCGGCCCTGCTCTGGTTTATAGTGGATTACACAAGTTTTACTGTAAAGACAGCAGTGATATGGGTGGCTTTATGAAGTTACCTTTAACACCTCAAGCACATGGCCCTTTTTCGTTTTTGCATTTTCATTTTTCACTCCCCACCATCAAAAATCTGTAACTTTTTTATTTTTCCATGTAAAGAACTGTGTTTGGGCTTGTTTTCTGTGTAACAAATTGCACTTCATAGTGATGGTATTGAATATTCCATGCCATGTATTGGGAAGCGGGAAAAATTCTGAATGCAGTGAAAATTTAGAAAAATGTTGCCATATTCTTGTCGGCTTGGATTTAAGAGCATTCAATGAGCACCCAAAATGACATGTCTACTTTATTCTTTGGTTCGGTACGATCACGAGGATAAAAAATTTGTATAGGTTTTATAATGTTTTCATACATTTAAAAAAATTCATACCTTCTGTACAAAAAAAAAATTCTTCATTTTGCCATGCTCTGGCACTAACTAACTTTTTCATACTTCAGTGCACGGAGCTGTGGGTGGTGTAATTTTTTTGTGGATGTTTTTTAATGCTATCATTTTGAGGACTGTAAGTCCTTTTGATCACTTATTATAGAATTTTTAATATTTTTCAAAATGGCAAAAAAGTGTCACTTTCGACTTTGGGCACCATTTTCCGTTACAGGGTTAAACACCGGGAAAAAATTTTTATTATATTTTGATAGATCAGACATTTTGGGATGCGATGATACCAAACATGTTTCTGATTCTTACTGTTTATTGTCACGGGTGACCCCGCGATCCATGTTGCAGATCGCGGATGCACCCGTGCACTCCTCGGCCCCGGTCCCGATCTATGGCACAGGTGCCCCCGCGATCCATGTTGCCTTCCCGAAGTCCTGTCTAGCCGTGGTCCTGCCTACCCATGTCCTTACCTCTCTCCATACACCCTTCGCTTCACAAGGATGATATATTTTGTCCTCGGTCGCGAAGGTGTTAAGCCACTGATCAGGGGGACATAATCTCAGGTGCTTTAGTCTCTTAACAATAGCAAACTGTACCCCATGCATGTATCTGACTGCATCAAGTCACAGAAGTCTCCATGGACTTCTACTCTTCTCCATTCTCCATGGAGGCTGCTGTGATTTTATGTGATCACATACATGGTGGACAGTTTGCTAATGTTAGGAGGCGAAAGGACCTGCAATGACACTCTGGTCACATGACATGAATGTAACACAAGACACTTTGTAAAAGAATTGACACAATATTTCCTACAACTAAGTAGAGCTTTATATATTTGTGTTTGAATATTAGCAGACAGTCCCTAAGTACAAGAAGGGAGAGCAGTGCTTTGAAGAGACAAACAGCTGTCAGTCAAAATAATGGGGTGTGGTTCACTACCAGCCTGGGAGAGGAAAATAGTCAAAGCCATAAGACATGAGTCAGGAAAGTTAATTTGCATATCAGAAAACCGTCTGTAATTAAGATACAGTGCCTCACTGACAGCTAATTTTAGGTGATATGGGGAGGACTTGTAACCCTTTATCAGCAGGCATTGTTAGTTAGGGTGGTAAAATTTTGGTGACAGTTCTTTATTTATGTAGACACATTGAGAGGACACTACTGGGACTGTGGGGTACATTACTAGGGCTGTGGTGCACATTTCTGTGGGCTTTGGTGGACATTGCTGTGAGCTTTGGGGGACATTACTGGGGGCTGTGAAGGACATTACTGGGAGCTGTGGGGGACATTACTGGGTGTGGTGGGGCATATTATGGTGGGCTGTGAGGACATTTCTTAGTGGGAGCTGTGGGGGCATTACTTAGTATAGTTGCTATTAGGTGAGAATGATTAGAAAAAGCATTGTTAAGGGTAGATGACACATTGAAGGGGAAGTAGCAGGAGGTATTGAGTGTGGGCTGTATTCTCATTTGTTAGACCCAGTTTAGGGAATATTATTAGGTGGGTAGCACACTGATAAGTGAGGCTGCTAAAGTCAAAATGACAGAAGTCCGGAAATAAGCCTGTCTCTAACAATACAATGATTTCCTTGGTGACATAAGCCCCACTCAAACATGCACTAATAACAATAAAAATAAATAGAGACGACACCATAAAGTATAGTGGAATAAATTGGCCGTGATGTTTATTAAAAGGTAACCATAAAATATTTAATAATTAAATAACTCCATAAATAATTAAATAATTCAAACAATACGTTAAATAATATTTTACATACATCAATATCTAAAATCACAAGTATTTAATAAACTAAACCAAGTCTCCCCAGCAACGGCTGGGAGACATAACTCCCACTAATAAACACAGTGACGATAATAGCATAAAATTAATAATAGGGCATTGCTCCAGCCCATAACCAATCAAAGCTGAGCTTACCTCAGGCCATCAGAACCTGAACAAGTGAGCAGTAACCAGGCAAATACCCTGCCAAAAGCGGGAAATATAGACTTCCCGATTAACCACTTAAGTACCACCACATAAACCAATATCCTATGAATAAAATGTAATATAAGGGAGCTACGTCACCATGCGTCCCCTTCACAAATGTTTCAGGGGGCCCTAAACAATACTACAATGTACAGAGCATTGCTAGGTCAAAAGACCTGGGTATCGAATCCCAGGTCAGCAGGACACTGGACACACTATCCAGGCATCTCTCCCCAGTCTCACAACTATATGCGCCCCCAGGACGTAGATAACTATGACTACTGTAGTGATGGACGAAGTTGTCAGCTCCGTTCCCTACTACAGGGGGCAAATGACTGCAATGATGGGAGCAGGAGACACAGAGTCATGACATCACCGCGCCCTCTCTAGCAATCCACAGCAAGAAGAGGAAGTGAAAAGGGAGATGACTTAGGGGGGACATTACTGGGGGCTGTGGGGGACAATACTGGAATTGTGGGGACATTACTTAGCACTGTGGGGGACATTATTTAGCATAGGTGAGCATGATTAGAAAGAGCATTATTAAGGGTAAAGCACACATTGAGGGGTGGGCCAGAAGTACTGAGTATGGGCTGCATTCTCATTTTTTACACCAAGTTGAGGGCACAATGTAACACCTCCCAACTTTTCAAAAATACAAAGAGGAACATTAACCGCGCCCTTGACTACACCCCTAGTCACGCCCCCTTCCCGCTATTCACAGTAATTGCTTTCTTTCAAAGCTGAATTATACAAAGGTAACCACATAATTTTTGAAAGACTCAGAGTGCGGTTACACATACCACTAGCGCTGCATTTACAAACGCAACACTAGTGTTTTGAGCTTGCCTCAGCCCCATCGCATTTGTGTTTGGAAACAATCACATGCGTTTCACTGGCAATGAAAATGGGATCGGGCTGAGGCCTGCCCCCATGCTCCAGTGTTGTCATGTGTATATGTGTCACGGCACACCCGTGCCCCTCTCCGTGGCTGGGTCCCCGGCCCTCACTTACATTTCCATGATCCTGCTCCCGTCCCGGCTTGGCTGCACGCTCGTCGCCACTCTGAGATTTGAAGGGCCGGAGCACCACTGATTGCCGCTGCCCACTTCCGGGTTTCCGATAAAGACCGGCGGCTCCCATCACTCCCAGCCGGATCTTTGCGCTCCTTAGCCTTAGGGAAAGCTTCCTTGCTCCCTGCATTTGTTCCTTGTTCCCGTTCCTGCTTGCCTTGAATTCCTGTTGTGACCTCGGACCTGACCAGTGACCTTACATCTCTGCCGCCAGCCCTGACTTTGTGCCTTTCCCTTACCTTGAGCCTGGATCCTGATTCTGTACCTCGACCTTGGCTGCCACCATTGGCTAGTCGCACCTGTGGAATGACCAGGTGGCACCCCGCTGCAGCAAGTCCATCACGCTTTGCAGCGGGCTCTGGTGAAGGCGAGGTGCCACTTAGATTCTGGTCCCAGTTGTTGGCTAGTACCATATCCTGCAGTGGCCCAGTGGGTTCACTGTCACCGGGCCCTGACAATATACTGCACTAGTGGCAGTGTGATTGCACCCTGATGTGTATGCATGCAATATGCACATATGCAATGGTGTCCTGAAGAATGCCCACACTTGCCCCTCTGCTTCTGGGTGCCATCTGAATGATGAGCATTAGTCTGGTATGGAGTTAGAGACATTAGTTTAACCCAGTGTCACAGAGCTGTGCAAGGGCTTGTTTTCTACGTAACAAATTGCATTTCATATTTTAATTTAATATTCCAGGCCATGCACTGGGAAGCGGGAAAACAATCCAAATGTAGTGAAATTAGTGAAAAAATGCAATACTACTAGTATATGGGGATTTTCCACATAATCTATTACTATGTGCAAATCGTGCATTGTAATAAATCAGCTACAATCAGGTGTGGAATTGCTAAGTAACCTGAAAACTTTCAGTCATGAAAATTCACAGGTTATAGCGAGGGCACATGCGCCGCTGTCCGCATTTCCTTTATGCCCTCTTGGCATGGAGAAGGCGTGATGATCAAATTAATCACAATGTCAGGCGGTTTGCAAGGCGTTGAGATTGTTTCAGGGCTTGTACATCACAAAACTGACACACAAGCCCTAATAAATGTCTTCTATCATACAGTACACAGACCTTACTTACTGTATGATGTCATGTATGTATGATGAGTGTCATGCTGGTCTCATCCAAGCTGTGTCAGTGTAAAGATCTGGAGCTAATAGTCATGAAGGGGGGCATATCACACAAGGCAGCGATCTAGCCTCTGTCTGTGCTGCCACCCTCCCCCCTGACCTCCACAACAGAAGCTGCAGAGGAGTCTCCTGGGTGTATGGCCGGGTCTCCTCTCCTGGTGCTGTGCCCCGTGATGATACCTGCGCTGACTGGAGACATGAGGCACAGCTCACACAGGGGGAGGGTCTGGTCCGGGGGAGGAGGAGGAGGGAGTGCTGTGACCTCACTGACCTGCAGCCCCGCTGCTCCCAACACTGTGTCTTTTTCGTCTTTAGTAATTTGTCACGGGACCAGGAGACAGGACTTTGTCTCCTGGTCCGGGACAATGCCGGGAACAATGTGACAATCTCTCGACCGTCCGGGGCGTTGAGACATAGATATAAAACTGTGACTGTCCAGCTGAATCCGGGACAGTTTGGAGGTATGCAATGTAAAGTAGGGGCCATATACTGTGGCACAATGTAGAGGACCATATGCTGAGGTGGCGGAGGCAGTAATTGTCAGGTTCATCATAAAAGTTTGGGGAATATTGTACTTTGTGTAAACCAGAATGTGTGAATATAATATGGCTTTTACAACATGTTACTCTAGGAATCATTATGTGTGTGTTACTAATCAGTTCAGGAGGACTTTCTGAATCGCTCTTTAATGTTATTGCACATTAGGACGTAAATGTACGTTGGGAAATATGGTCTGTTGCCACATCCATGACGATATATGTCTTGGTGATCGCCTGGGCTTGCAGAGCCTGTGCAATCGCCACGGGTGCATGGCTGTATGTGACAGCCAGGCTCCCGCAGTAACAGCTGGGATCGTGATACTCGCAATCCCGGCTGTTTAACCCTGTAGACGATGCGGTCATAGTGACCGCAGCACCTATGGAGCAGAGCCGGATACTTACCCGGCAGGTCGGCATCCTCCATTCAAGGAGGCACGGAGGTCCTCAGGGAAGCTGGCAGTAAGTGTCTGTTAGATCGTGCTTTCGACACAGTGCCTGTCAGCCTATGCAGAATACTGACTAAGGGTATATACTACAATACATTAGTATTATTAGTATAGCAATATATTAGCATTAAGGGATCTTTATTCATCAAATGTTCACTTGTTCATGTCCCACACTGGGACAAAGTAAAAAAAAGTGTAATGAAAAAATAATAAAATAAATGAATAAAGATAAAATAAAAAAAAGTGAAAATCTCAACAAAACACTACTTATTGTGTATCACCACATCTGTAACAATCAGTAGAATAAAATAAAATTGTTACTCAACCCATAGGGTGAACGCTGTGAAAAAGTTTGTTAAAAAAGCTGCAAAAATTACGATATTTTCACATCCACCGTCATAAAAAAAGGATAAAAGTGATCAAAAAGTAACATTTACCCCGATATGATACCAATAAAAAGTACACATTGTCCTGCAAAAAATAAGCGCCAATACAGCTTTGTATATAAAAATGCCTTGCCTTTTAGAACATGGTGATGCAAAAACAAGCTAATTTCTCAACAAATGAGTGATATATTCAGCAAAACAAGGTATATAAGAAAGGTATATAAATGGGGTATCACTGGAATTGTGGTGACCTATAAAATTAAGATAACATATTATTTTTATGGTACAGTGAAGGGCCTACAAAGAAAAAAACTAAACCAAAATGAAAGATTTTCTTATTCTCAAATAGAAAGAGTTAATAAAATCTCATCAATTAGCTATTGATTAGCTATTGAACCGCCCTAAATGATTCAACTGAAAAGTAGATTTAATCCTGCAAATAATAAGCCACCATATGTCCACGTTACAAAAAAGTAAACGTTTTATAGCCTGTAAAATGTGACAATGCAACTCTGCTCTGAATGACGTGGTGAATTTTTAATTTTGGGACAAAATTAATGTATTGTCTAAAAAAATGTACAAATTGTAAATTTCACCTCCATTTTGTTTTTACCCCTGTAAAACACCTAAAGAGTTATCTAACTTCTTAAAGCTGGTTTCTCATACATTGACGGGCATAGTTTCTATAATGGGGTAATTTATGTGTTTTTTCTATTATTAAGCCTCTCAAAGTCGTTTGAAAACTGAGCAGGTGCCTGTGAATATACACTCACCGGCCACTTTATTAGGTACACCTGTCCAACTGCTCGTTAACACTTAATTTCTAATCAGCCAATCACATGGCGGCAACTCAGTGCATTTAGGCATGTAGACATGGTCAAGACAATCTCCTGCAGTTCAAACCGAGCATCAGTATGGGGAAGAAAGGTGATTTGAGTGCCTTTGAACGTGGCATGGTTGTTGGTGCCAGAAGGGCTGGTCTGAGTATTTCAGAAACTGCTGATCTACTGGGATTTTCACGCACAACCATCTCTAGGGTTTACAGAGAATGGTCTGTAAAAGAAAAAACATCCAGTGAGCGGCAGTCCTGGGGGCGGAAATGCCTTGTTGATGCCAGAGGTCAGAGGAGAATGGGCAGACTGGTTCAAGCTGATAGAAAGGCAACAGTGACTCAAATCGTCACCCGTTACAACCAAGGTAGGCAGAAGAGCATCTCTGAACGCACAGTACGTCGAACTTTGAGGCAGATGGGCTACAGCAGCAGAAGACCACACCGGGTGCCACTCCTTTCAGCTAAGAACAGGAAACTGAGGCTACAATTTGCACAAGCTCATCGAAATTGGACAGTAGATTGGAAAAACGTTGCCTGGTCTGATGAGTCTCGATTTCTGCTGCGACATTCGGATGGTAGGGTCAGAATTTGGCGTCAACAACATGAAAGCATTGATCCATCCTGCCTTGTATCAACGGTTCAGGCTGGTGGTGGTGGTGTCATGGTGTGGGGAATATTTTCTTGGCACTCTTTGGGCCCCTGGGTACCAATTGAGCATCGTTGCAACGCCACAGCCTACCTAAGTATTGTTGCTGACCATGTCCATCCCTTTATGACCACAATGTACCCAACGTCTGATGGCTACTTTCAGCAGGATAATGCGCCATGTCATAAAGCTGGAATAATCTCAGACTGGTTTCTTGAACATGACAATGAGTTCACTGTACTCAAATGGCCTCCACAGTCACCAGATCTCAACCCAATAGCGCATCTTTGGGATGTGGTGGAACGGGAGATTCGCATCATGGATGTGCAGCCGACAAATCTGCGGCAACTGTGTGATGCCATCATGTCAATATGGACCAAAATCTCCGAGGAATGTTTCCAGCACCTTGTCTATGCCATGAAGAATTGAGGCAGTTCTGAAGGCAAAAGGGGGTCCAACCCGTTACTAGCATGGTGTACCTAATAAAGTGGC
Organism: Engystomops pustulosus; assembly: GCF_040894005.1. Classification (NCBI taxonomy): domain Eukaryota; kingdom Metazoa; phylum Chordata; class Amphibia; order Anura; family Leptodactylidae; genus Engystomops; species Engystomops pustulosus. The sequence continues at coordinate 120,721,484 of NC_092416.1, forward strand.
CGGTGAGTGTAGGTTTTGGCAATTTTCATAAGAATTGCACCCACAATTCTAAGCCCCATAGCAACCTAGAAAAATGAGAGGATGCATAAAAAAGCGTTTGCCAAAATAAAGCTGACATTCTGAAAATGTTATTTATAAAATTATTTGGGTGCTAGGACTATCTACTTGACTAGCAAAGAATTCAGAGTTTTGAAAATTGCTAATTTTTGACAAATTTATTTTTTTCAGAAAAGATATCATCCAAATATTTCCACTTATTTAGGTACAAAGTGTGACGAGAAAATAATCTCAGAATTACCTCGAAATGTTAAAGCATTTGAAGATTATAACCATTTATAGTGGCACAGGGTAGATTTAAAAAATCACGCTTGGTCTGGAAGCTCTAAAGTGACTTGGTCCTTAACCCCTTCCCGATGCGCTCGCTAATAGTAAGGGAAGTGACTTAACGATGTGCGCCGTACTATTAAGGCACATGGTAGGCGCCAGCTCCGAACTTTCATAACAATCTGTACAACAAATCAAAATCATAATTGGACCCACATGAATGCAGTAAAAAAAAACGAAAAACTTGCCAAAAATGTATATTTTTTTTATCAAATTGCTTTACAAAAAATAAACTCTAAAAAGTGATGCAAAAAAGTTACAAGCACCAAATAATAAGCAAAAAATAAGTCCACAACCAAAAAGTTATGCTGCTGCAAAATTGGCAATACTAAAACAAATGGAATTTTTTCTATTCTAATTTCTCTTAAAATTTTTCTAAATTTGGACAAATATAAAAAAAACTATATAAATGAGGTATCAATGTAATTGTAGTGCTCCATAGAATAAAGATAATGGGGGTCATTTACTAAGGGCCCGATTCGCGGTTTCCCGACGTGTTACCGGAATATTTCCGATTTGCGCCGATTTCCCCTGAATTGCCCCGGGATTTTGTTGCACGCGATCGTGGCGCATCGGCGCTGGCATGCACGCGACGGAAATCGGGGGCGTGGCCGAACGAAAACCCGATGGATTCGGAAAAACCGCCGCATTTAAAACAAAAAAAGTGTTGTGGAGCTTGCACTTACCTTCACTAGGAATAGGTCGGTGAACTTGAGTGCATTCCGATGCTCTTCAGAGCAGCAGTGCCACCTGGTGGACGTCGGAGGAACTGCCTTAATGAATCCCGGCCGGACCCGAATCCACCGCAGAGAACGCGCCGCTGGATCGCGAATGGACAGGGTAAGTAAATCTGCCCCAATATATTATTTTTATGCTACAGTGAAGGCCCCCAGCAAAAAAATTTATTTGGCAGAAAATAAAATAAAGTCCGGAAAAAAGGGAAGAACTAGAAGTACTTATAAAAATTGGAGGAGCCACTGACACGGCATACTCCCGTATAAGCCAGAAAAGTCATATAGTCCAAAATTGTAAGGTTAGTGCTCTACTCCTTATGATATTATCAACGATGGGAAACTCTCACCACCTTCCTGTAGATTGAAGCCGGAAGAAGCCTGAAGAGGCAAAACCTGGGCGAGGTGTCTTGGCGTTTTATGTTTTTTACTATATGCACACTTTTAACTGCATTTTTGTGAGTATATTCAATAAATACAACCTCCAACAAATAAATGCAACCTCCTGATATAGGATTAAGAACGTATCACGGACATGGCAACGGGTCGGAGATCGCGCTTGAGCCCAGCACAGGAGGACGTATGGTGATGCAAGGAGTCGGGGTATATCTTTTATTTTCAATCTACAGGAAGATGGTGACAGTTTCCTATTGTTGATAATATCATAAGGAGTAGAGCACTAAAAACTGCATCAATAAGATTAAAATGGCTAAAATGAAGGCTTTTTTACAGTGCATCTCGTCTTTCAAAAACTAAGCCTTTATTTGTCTAAAATGGCAAAAAAATAAAGATTGTATAGATTGACACAGAGATCTGGGCAAGATGGCAGCTGTTCCTGACAGCCATCCATCCTGCCCCGAGAACCAGAGGGGTGTCGTCACCCCCCTCCCCCCCAGTTCATGATCGCTGCTATTGGCTTATTAATCCAGATCAGCAAATAGCAACAATTTTACTTATGATGTCTGTAATACCGATCACCATGTCTGTATACATAATGATGGAGGCAAGGTGGAGGCTGATGCTCGCAGTCCAGAGGGGTTTCGCTGCTCCCCTCTGTTCATGTTCCCCGCTATTGGATGGTCGATCTGGAATAGGTGAATAAGAGTAACACTCAGTGATAATTGTTGCTGTCTAGGACAGCACCAATCATCAGTGGAATGGGCCATGTCTGGTGGTTCATGCCATCTTCCAGAGAGCTCCAATTGACCGATCTGTGCACCAACAGCTGAATATGTGTGTAACTTGTATGTGGATAACTTTTATTCCAGCGTTCCCCTATTACAACACTCAGTTCCAGAGATTCTGTAGTGTGCGGAACTGTACGCAAAAACCATAGAGGTCCCCTGGAACCCTTGTTAGGCAGCCACTTAGAAAGAGGGGACATCAAGTTACTCAGCAATCAGAACATGATGTTGGTCAAATAAAAGGACAAAAGCGATGTCCTTGTTCTGACCACAATTCATGGGGACTCAAGCACCCTCACCAGGTCGCTCCACTGCTGCTCCCAGGCCACAATAAATACATCGGTGGGTTTGATCTGTCAGATCATGTGTGGAAGCTGTACAGTGCCCTACGGAAAGCGAAGTTATGGTACAAAAGCACTTGCCGTGTACATTGTACAGATGATGCTGTACAACTCTTACGTGCTGTTCCAATGTGCAGGTCCTGCCACATCATTTCTCCATTTTCAAGAGGAAGATATTAGGAAACTAATATTTGGGCCCTAGTACCTCTGGATTAAATGTCCACCGGTTTTGCCAGGACAGCTTTTTCCAAGTGAATTCCGCTGCTTCTAAAGTAAGGACTCAGAAAAGAGTCTGTTCCAAAAGAGGAGTTAGGATGGACACTACATACTACTAAGAGACCTGCAAGTACTCTAGAGTGACAACATTTTAGTTGTTCCCTGGTATATTCCACCTCCTTATACACAACGCATTCACAATTCACGTCCAACCTTTGTTGTGAATTAATTTCGGTAAAAGAAATTAATGTAACAACTGTTAGGTCAAATTGATCACTACACCCCTCGATTATTTCATTACGGGATGTAGTTTGCAAACTAGGGTTTTATGTTTTTTATTTAGGCTTTCTCCAAGCCTTTGGATTTGGTAGCAGATCCTTTATAATTCTCACAGTTCTTTATTTATTTATTATTATTTATTTATATTCCAAGTGCTTTATCATTTCGGAGCCCTGCTGTATTTTCTGGCTACCGTTTAGGATCACATGTAGGGTCTTTCTCGCATCAGGAAACGTGGCTTTCCAATCAGAGACCTGACATTTCAGTGGCACAAACTGGGCATCACATAATGGGCACTGAACTTTTCAGAAATAATTGCAATTTCCATCTTGGGCTCCTTTGCACATCATATTTGAAAACCACCTCATGCTCATATCACCATTTGTATTACACTACACCACATACTGTATTATACCATGCTAAATTCTCCAAGGAGTGTGCATTCAACAATTATATCAATAACATTTTATATGCACATGTGGGGTACTGCTACTCTCCAGGGGTTATTTAATCTTTTATCCCTTATGGCTTACAAAAATTAGGTAAAAGGGGTAAATTGTTCACCTGTTTAATTTTTAGGGCCTCATTGAATCTTTCAGCTGTAGGGACAAATACACATATTACACATTGCTAATTTCTCCAAGGGGTGTGCGTTCAAAAAATAGGGTCACTTTTTGGGTTCTTCTCTGTTTTATACCATTAGGGCTTTCCAAATGCATGTGAAGGATTTCTGTCAAATTTGACTACTGAAAGGCAAGCATCCCACTTTCCTTCTACTGTGCGGCCATACAACATTTTATATACACATGTGGGGTACATCTACACTCGGGAGAAATAGTTTTACACATTTTTGGGGGTTATAACATTTTTGATTCTTTCTGGTAATTGAATCAAACACCCGTATGGGCAAATACACATATTAGATCTTGCTAAATTCTCCAAGGGGTATTCTTTCCAAAATGGTGACACTTGTTGAGGTTCTCCTCTGTTTCGTACCATTAGGACTCTCCAAATGCATCCTGACAGGTGTAAAGGATTTCTGTCAAATTTGGCTTTGAATAGGCAAATATCCCTATTTCCCATCTCGGCCCTACTGCATATCCATAGAACATTTTATATGCACCTGTGCAGCAATTCTGCACTTAGGAGAAATAGTTTTACACATTTCTTTGGGTTTTTCATCTTTTATCCCTTGTGGCTTACAAAACTTTGGGGTAAAAGTGATTTTTTTTACTACCTTTTCACTTTTTTCCTTTTTGGGGCCTAATTGATTTAAACACCTGTTGGGGCAAATACACAACTTACACCTTGCTAAACTCTCCAAGGGGTGTACTTTCCAAAATGGTGTCACCTGTTGGGGTTCTCATCTGTTTTGGAACCACTAGGGCTCTCGATATGCATCCTTACACATGAAAACTTTTTCAGCCATATTTGGCCTCCAAAAACGGAACAACGCTCTTTCCCTTCCAAGTGCCCTTCTGTGCCCGTACAGAAGGGTACAGTGACAAAATAGGTATTGGCATACTCATGAGGAATTTTAACCCATTGTGAAGGTGCATATTTTTGTGTTCAATGAATCTATAGTAAGATAAAATTACATTTCTTTAATTTCACTTCCATTTATTTTTCACCCTCATGAAACGCTTATAGGGCTAACAAACTTCCCAAAGGTTGTTTTGAATATTTTGAGGCGAGCAGTTTCTAAAATGTTGTTATTTGTGGGTTTCTGTCATGTAGGCCTTATAAAGTCACTTCTAACTGGCCCAACAAAAATAGGTTTTGATGATTTTCATGAAAATCGGAAAAATCGCACTGAAAGTTATAAGCCTCCTAACATCCTAAAAAAAGGAAAGGATGTTTGAAAAATTATGCCCAGTTAAAGCAGATATATGGAACTGTTAGTTATCAAGTCGTTTTGGTGATATGACCAACTTTCCAAATAGTAGAACATTTTGAATTTGGAAAACATATTTTTAAAAAAATGTTTTGCCAAATTGTTGTTTATTTCATAAATAAATACTAAACATATTGCTTACATTTCTCAACCAACATGAAGTACAATGTGTCACGAAAAAATCATCTCAAAATCACCTGGATATGTTACAGCATTCTAAAGTTATGACCACTTATAGTGACACGTCAGGTTTTTAAAAAAGGGCCATGTCAGGAAGGTGCAAAATGGCCAAGTCGGTTAAATTAAGAGGGCCCTGTTACAGACAATTCATTAATAGGGGGGTGAATCTCTGCTTTCTCTGCTGTGTGCATTTATTAGACATTTAATAAGACATTTAATTAAAGGGGGGCATCAGTGGTGGACATTAAATCAGAAAAAGTCAGAAACCCAATGGAAATGCGTCCAACGGAGCCTTAGTAAATGTGCAACATTGTCTTTAAATAAGTAGTCTGGATTTGTACATATGTTAGTGGAGATTTTGAATCTTCATGTTATTTTTGCATTTTTCCACAGTTTGCTGCAAAGTTGCATGAAGGTGGTTCTGTGATTAATTAAAGAGGACCTGTCACCCCGGAAAACCCACCCACCAAATGTGCCCCCCATAATCCTTCCCCAGCCCCCTTCTCCCTAGCCATTTTTAAAAAAAATGTATGTGCAGTAAATTGATTTACACTGATCCGACCTCTTACCAAATAAGAGGTCGGATCGTGTATCTGGCATGCTGGCCGTCAGCAGTATTCATTAGGGGGCGTGCCGACACACCCCCAGCCCGCCCCTCCCAGCGGTCACATTGTAGGAGAAGCCAGCAGCATCGCATCGCTGGCAATGTGAGTCCAGCTGCTCCTAGTGCGGTGCGGCCACACCGCGGAGAGCCAGCAGCGATGCGATGCTGTCAGCTTCTCCTACAATGTGACCGCTGGCAGGGGCTGGGGTGTGTCGGCACGACCCTTAATGAATACCGCCGACTGCCAGCACGCCAGATACACGATCCGACCTCTTACTGCACATAAATTTTAAAAAAAATGGCTAGGGAGAAAGGGGCTGGGGGAAGGATTATGGAGGGCACATTTGGTGGGTGGGTTTTTCCGGGGTGACAGGTCCTCTTTAAATAGAACCAGTCCCCCCCAAAACTAAATATATTTTCATAAACTGCCATTGGAAAGCATTACCCCTATACCTTCATTGTCATTGTCATCTACATTCCTGTAAACTTAAAAAATCAGGTACTAAAGCTGTATAGAAATGACCTGAGATGGGCACATGAATCATTGTCATATTCAGCAGTCCAGCTTATTCGTGAGTGTGAGGCACAGTGACAGCCTGTGTAATGATGTGACACTCCTTGTGCTGGCTGTTTCTCTATACTTCCTGGTGCTGGCAGACACTCTCCCTACGGCCTTTGTGTATGAGATAGTCCCATACACATGAATGACAGCCTGTATAATGATGGGACATTCCTGGAGCTGGCGCCCCCTACGGCCTGTGTGTATGAGATACTCCAATACACATGACTGACAGACTGTATAATAATATGACACTCCTGGTTCTGGCTGCCTCTCTTTACTTCCTGGTGCTGGCTGCCCCCTGAAGCCTGTGTGTGTATGAGATATTCCTATACACATGACTGACAGCCTGTATAATGATGTGATGATACTCCTGGTTCTAGCTCCTCTATGTAATCCTGGTTGTGGCGGCCATGCCCCCTGCAACTGGTGTGTATTAGATACTCCTATACACATGACTGACAGCCTGTACCAATGATGTGACACTCCTGGTGCTGGCTCTTCTCTATACTTCCCAATGCTGGCAGCCACAGCCCCTGCAGCCCATGTGTGTATGAGAGATTCAACTGCTCCAGGTTGAAGCCATGTGTATAGCAGAACATGTCGGGTACTTGTGTAGCTGATGTCTGTGTCTCATCTCACACCTGCATGTAGCAGAACACGTCAGTAGATAAAGCACAGCCAGTAGCAATGCTTTACATACACAGACATGAGCAGGGGGAGGAGAGGTGGAACAGCAGTGACATCACTTTCTCTCTCCATGGGCCCAGGCTCATTTACATAATAAAAGCTGATTTTAGAATGATTAATGTATGAATTGACTAGATAAAGATGGGGATAGAATCCTCGTGAACTGCTCCAACAGGTAGTGGTGGAAGAATTGGTCACAGAGCCAGCAGTCAAAGTGATGCCCCCAGTAGTCACAACAATGCCCCCAGTAGTCAGTAGTCACAGTAATGCTCCCAGTAGTTAATAGTCACAGTGAATGCCCCAGTAGCAAGTATTCATAGTGATGACCCAGTAGCTAGCAGTCACAGTGATGCCTCCAGTAGTTACAGTGCTGCCCCCCAGTAGTATATTAGACTGCTTGGCTCTTTTTTGTTTTTGGGTTTCCATTTTTCACTCCCCACCTCAAAAAATATCTAACTTTTTAAATGTTTCCATATACAGAGCTGTGCATGGGCTTGTTTCCTACGTAACAAATTGTATTTGAAAGTAACAGTATTTAATATTGTATGCCATGTACTGGGAAGTGGGAGAAAAATTCAATTTTAAAATTTTTTTTGTGTGCCCCAAATTACACATCTACTTTATTCTTTGGGTCGGAATGATCACAAGGATCGCACATTTATATAGGTTTTATTGTGTTCTAATACATAAAAAAATTTAAAACCTGTGCGTAAAAAACCTAAATTTTTCATTTCAAAATTTTGGGGACTGTACTACATATTGATCACTTTTTATACAATTTTCTGTTAGGAATAATCGTTGTTATAGTTTGATAGATTAGGAGATCAGCCATTGGTCGGAAGCCTGGAATTCCCCTCATAGTGGAATTTTATAAATACTCCTTCTAGCTGGATTTCCATAGAATTCTGGGCAAGTTGTCGGCCAGTCCGTATCAGAAGGTCTGCAGAGACAGTCAGCCTGCACCTGCTATCTCCTCTCAGAGAGGTTCCCCTTTATCAGACCTGCAGCTCTGTGTGCATCTCTCCACAGAGCCTGCTAAGATATTTTCCAGCCCCAGATACAGGATCAGAGCTGTGAGCTACCCCCACCCCCTCCCCCCAACACACACAACCTACCACCAGCTACCTCGTGGACCAAGCAGGAAGGATCTTTTTAGCTCAGCTTGTCATCTTCATGTTGGTCCCTCTGTCCTCTATCCCCTCGCATTATGGCCTCTTATTCCCCATCCTCCTCATATTATTCCCTCATCCTGTCCTCCATCACTCTCATATTGTGGCCCCATGTCATCCTTTCTCCTAATATTGTAGCCTCATGTCCTCCATCTCCTCTCATATCTTAGCCTCCTGTCCTCCATTTTCTCATATTGTGACCTCCTGTCCTCCATTTCTCTCATATTGTGACTTCCAGTCTTCATCCCTCTCATATTGTGGCCTCCTGTCCTCTATCACCCTCATAATGTGGCCCCCTGTCCTCCATCCGCCTCACATTGTGGCCTCTTGTTCTCCATTTCCCTCATAATGTGGCCCTCTGTCCTCCACCATATTGTGGCTGTTCTGTCCCCTCACATATTGTGGCTCCTCTGTCCTATCACATATTGTGGCTCCTCTGTCCTATCACATATTGTGGCTCCTCTGTTCTCTCACATATTATGGCTCCCCTCTCCCCTTACATTGGGGCACATTTACTTACAGGGTCACCAGAGTTCACTGAAAGTGTATTGTCCGTCTATAATGCAGTGTGTGGTTATTCACTAAGATTGTGCATCTGAAATCATGAATGTTTCGCTTCTCCGCTTAGGTCCAACAGAGTTCACCATCTTTTTTGGTGCATATAATACATTATAACTTAGGGCTTGCAACATAATTTGAAAGTTAAATTCCCCTCATGCTGTGGCTCCTCTGTCCCCTCACATATTGTGGCTCCTCTGTCCCATATTGTGGTTCCCCTGTGTTCCACTGTTCCTGGGTGTTAAAAAATTGTGTCACCAACCTTTCCTCGTTCCCCAGCAGATCTGCTTCATCTTCTCTCGGGCTCTGAGTTTGTGAGATGTGTGGAAGCCACAGGACTGGTCCCGCCTACTGGTCTTGGATCTGCAGTCTAGTGTGTTGGAGCAGGGAACCGGGAGGTGAGACATCCTGGGGCAGCGTGGGGTAGCCGGGGACATACTCCCAACCGACTGAATACGGGATAGTTGGGAGCTATAGCTTATCTACACTCACCGGCCACTTTATTAGGTACACCTAATACACTTAATTTCTAATCAGCCAATCACATGGCGGCAACTCAGTGCATTTAGGCATGTAGACATGGTCAAGACAATCTCCTGCAGTTCAAACCGAGCATCAGTATGGGGAAGAAAGGTGATTTGAGTGCCTTTGAACGTGGCATGGTTGTTGGTGCCAGAAGGGCTGGTCTGCGTATTTCAGAAACTGCTGATATACTGGGATTTTCACGCACAACCATCTCTAGGGTTTACAGAGAATGGTCCGAAAAAGAAAAAACATCCAGTGAGCGGCAGTTCTGTGGGCGGAAATGCCTTGTTGATGCCAGAGATCAGAGGAGAATGGGCAGACTGGTTCGAGCTGATAGAAAGGCAACAGTGACTCAAATCGCCACCCGTTACAACCAAGGTAGGCAGAAGAGCATTTCTGAACGCACAGTACGTCGAACTTTGAGGCATATGGGCTACAGCAGCAGAAGACCACACCGGGTGCCACTCCTTTCAGCTAAGAACAGGAAACTGAGGCTACAATTTGCACAAGCTCATCGAAATTGGACAGTAGAAGATTGGAAAAACGTTGACTGGTCTGATGAGTCTCGATTTCTGCTGCGACATTTGGATGGTAGGGTCAGAATTTGGCGTCAACAACATGAAAGCATGGATCCATCCTGCCTTGTATCAACGGTTCAGGCTAGTGGTGGTGGTGTCATGGTGTGGGGAATATTTTCTTGGCACTCTTTGGGCCCCTTGGTACCAATTGAGCATCGTTGCAACGCCACAGCCTACCTGAGTATTGTTGCTGACCATGTCCATCCCTTTATGACCACAATGTACGCAACATCTGATGGCTACTTTCAGCAGGATAATGCGCCATGTCATAAAGCTGGAATCATCTCAGACTGGTTTCTTGAACATGACAATGAGTTCACTGTACTCAAATGGCCTCCACAGTCACCAGATCTCAATCCAATAGAGCATCTTTTGGATGTGGTGGAACGGGAGATTTGCATCATGGATGTGCAGCCGACAAATCTGCGGCAACTGTGTGATGCCATCATGTCAATATGGAACAAAATCTCTGAGGAATGCTTCCAGCACCTTGTTGAATCTATGCCACGAAGAATTGAGGCAGTTCTGAAGGCAAAAGGGGGTCCAACCCGTTACTAGCATGGTGTATCTAATAAAGTGGCTGGTGAGTCTATATAGATTAACTTTACAGCTGAGCAGCAACAGGAGAACAATAGTACTAGAGAGCAAGAGAGGAGAAACATAATGGGGCACATTTACTTACCCGTGCCGTCACAATCCCCGAGCTGTGTTGTCTGACGAGGATTCGGAGCTGCCACGATTCATTAAGATCCAATTTCCCACATGTGTCGCTTCACCGCTCAGGTCTGCCTAAGTTCACCATCTTCTTCCCGGTGTATGTGAGCGCATGTCTTGCAACACAATTGGAATTTCAAATTCCATGGTTTGTCCAAATCAGTTGGGTTGTCCGACGGCCACGCCCCCATGAAAGCCGGCGCCATTGTGCCAAAATCCAATCGCGTGCCCCAAAAACTCCTGTGCAATTTGCGCAAATCGGAAAAATTCGGTAAACCTGAGGGAAATGCGTTCCGCGGACCCTTAGTAAATGTGCTCCAATGACTGTGGCCAATCTCCGCTCAGGAACGAGAGGCTCAGAAAGAAGACGGAAGATGACGAATGCCAACAGTATGTGAAGAGGACAACCCAGGGCAGCCCGGGACATTCTCCGAACTGCCCGGGACAGCACCCAAAAAAACAGGACTGTCCCACTGCATCCAGGACAGTTGAGAACTATGAGTACATTACTTATTAACCGAAGCAGGAAATGGCTCTTTTCTGCACAATGTTCTGTTTTCTCTGGAGACTTTATTGAAATTATTGATTTACTGCAACTAGACAAAAAAAAAGCTCCCCAACAGCTGGTAATATTTATATACAGCTGTTAGATGATACCCCACATTCTAGGCTCCTCTGAGATGGTGTCACACACTATGGGCTTAAATACTCAACACAACATGTCACAAATATGATTCAAGATTCTGAAACGCAATATATTATATAGTTGCTGCAAGAAAATATTTAGGCAGCTACTGCCACTTTGTGGTGTGACAGATACAGTGCACCTTTAATTGACTTGTAAATGCCTTTGTAAGGCACAGTCAGGACAACGCCTTTTTTATGGCATTCAACAGACAAAAATTCTGCCTCCTTAGAAGCCATAAAATCAATTCATGATAATAGCACTGTCACAGATGCACACACAATACTTGTGCCCGTACTTGTGCCCGTGCCGCTGTCCCGCTCCCCGGCCTGGACTCACCTCTCCACACTCCACACATGTGTGCAGCGTGACAGGGATGTGAAATGGGGTGCAGTGTGACATGGATGTAATGTGGGGTGCAAGGTAACGTGGATGTAATATACCTCCCAACCGTCCCGCTTTCAGCGTGACAGTCCCGTTTTATGGGCTCTGTCACGCTGCCACGGAAGGAGGAGAGAATGTCCCGGGCCCGCCCACTTTCCCCGCTTTGTTCCACCTCCTCCAGCCCCCGTAGTTTAGAGCTGCAGAGCAGCCAAGGCATGGGGGCTGGGAGGAGGCAGGACCAGCCCCTGCTCCCTCCTCACATGATGTCTGCACCAATCATGTGAGGAGCGAGCTCCGCCCCCGGCTGGCCACGCCCCCTCCACGAGTCATTCAGACTCCAGCCCGGGAGAAGATTATTGACTGCAGGTAAGAGACTGAGGGGACAGGGGGGCTAGAGGCTACAGAAGGAGGATAGAGGACAGGGTGGGCTGGGGCACAGGAGGAGGACAGGGGGGGGGGGGGCTGGAGGCTACTGGAGGAGGAAAGGGGGTCTGGGGCACAGGAAGAGGACAGCAGGGGGGGGGTGCTGGAGGCTACAGGGGGGGCTGGAGGCTACAGGGGGGGCTGGAGGCTACTGGAGGAGGAAAGGGGGAGCTGGGGCACAGGAAGAGGACAGGGGGGGGGTGCTGGAGGCTACAGGGGGTGCTGGAAGCTACAGGAGGAAGGGGGGGCTGGGGCACAGGAGCAGGACAGGGGGGGACTGGAGGCTGCTGGTGGGCAGGAGGAGGCTGCTGGGGGACAGGAGGGGAACAGGAGGAGGAGGCTGGGAACAGGAGGCTGCTGGTGTGCAGGAGGAGGCTGCTGGTGGGCAAGAGGAGGCTGCTGGTGGGCAGGAGGGGAACAGAAGGAGGAGGCTGGGAACAAGAGGAGGCTGTAGGACAGGTGGAGGCTGGGGACAGGAGGAGGATGCTGGAGGATAGGTGAAGGCTGGGGACAGGAGGAGGATGCTGGAGGACAGGTGGAGGCTGAGGACAGGAGGATGCTCGAGGAGACTGGGGGACAGGAGGACAGGTGGAGGCTGCTGGGGGACAGATGGATGCTGGGGGACAGATGGAGGCTGGGGGACAGGAGAAGGAGGCTGGGGGACAGGAGGCTACAGGAGGAGGCTGGAGGACAGGGGGCTACAGGAGGAGGCTGGGGGACAGGAGGAGGAGGTCGGAGGACAGGAGGATTCTGGATGGGACTGTGGGACTGGAGGACAGGTGGAAGATGCTGAAGGAGAAGGCTGGAGAACAGGAGGCTGCAGGAGGAGGCTGGAGGACAGGAGGCTACAGGAGGAGGCTGGGGGACAGGAGGATGCTTGAGGAGGCTGGAGGACAGGTGGAGACTGCTGGGGGACAGATGGAGGCTGGGGGACAGGAGGAGGAGGAGGCTGGGGGACAGGAGGAGGAGGAGGCTGGAGGACAGGGGGCTACAGGAGGAGACTGGAGGACAGGGGGCTACAGGAGGAGGCTGGAGGACAGGGGGCTACAGGAGGAGGCTGGAGGACAGGGGGCTACAGGAGGAGGCTGGAGGACAGGAGGAGGATGCTTAAGGGGGAGGTCGGAGGACAGGAGGATTCTGGAGGGGACTCTGGGACTGGAGGACAGGTGGAGGATGCTGAAGGAGAAGGCTGGAGGACAGGAGGCTCCAGGAGGAGGCTTGAGGACAGGAGGATGCTTGAGGAGGCTGGGGGACAGGAGGACAGGTGGAGACTGCTGGGGGACAGATGAAGGCTTGAGGACAGGAGGCGGAGGCTGGGAGACAGGAGGAGAAGGCTGGGGAACAGCGGGCTACAGGAGGAGGCTGGAGGACAGGGGGCTACAGGAGGAGGCTGGGGGACAGGAGGAGGAGGCTGAAGGACAGGAGGATGCTTGAGGGGGAGGTCGGAGGACAGGAGGATTTTGGAGGGGACTGTGGGACTGGAGGACAGGTGGAGGATGCTGGAGGAGAAGGCTGGAGGACAGGAGGCTGGAGGACAGGAGGCTATATAATGAGGAGGATAGAGAACAGGGACCACACCATGTGAGGAGGGGTGAGGGTAGGAGTACAGATAATATTATGTGTAAGTTTGGGGAGATACGATAAGAGTGGAAAACGAAATGTAAAGGGAGGATGGAATTAAAGAGGGGTTTTATATGTTTTATATGTTGCATATTTGCTTTAGGGGATATTATACGGGTCCAAAGTAAGGGGCACTGTACTATGTGGGGACCGTCAATGTTGATATTATACTATGCTTGTGGGTGGGACAATGGGCGTGGTTTAGAAAAAGGGGGAGGGGCGTTTGTCCCTCTTTCTCTTGTCCAAAAGTTGGGAGGTATGGGTGCAGTGTGACATGGATGTAATGTAGGGTGCAGCGTGACATGGATGTAATGTGGGGTGCAAGGTAACATGGATGTAATATGGGGGAGCAGCGTGACATGGATGTAATGTGGGGGTGCAGTGTGACATGGATGTAATGTAGGGTGCAGCGTGACCTGGATGTAATGTGTGGTGCAGGCTGACATGGATGTAATGTGTGGTGCAGCGTGACATGGATGTAATGTGGGGGCAGCGTTACATGGATGTAATGTGAGGGCAGCGTGACATGGATGTAACGTGTGGTGCAGCGTGACATAGATGTAATGTGGGGGTACAGCGTTACATGGATGTAATGTGTGGTGCAGTGTGACATGGATGTAATGTGGGGGCAGCGTGACATGGATGTAATGTGGGGGCAGCGTGACATGGATGTAATGTAGGGTGGAGCATGACATGGATGTAATGTAGGGTGGAGCGTGACATGGATGTAATGTAGGGTGCAGTGTGACATGGATGTAATGTGGGGTGCAGGGTGACATGGATGAAATGTGGGGTGCAGAGTGACATGGATGTAATGTGGGAGTACAGCGTTACATGGATGTAATGTGGGGTGCAGGGTGACATGGATGTAATGTGGGAGTACAGCGTGACATGGATGTAATGTGGGAGTACAGCGTGACATGGATGTAATGTGGGAGTACAGCGTTACATGGATGTAATGTGGGGTGCAGGGTGACATGGATGTAATGTGGGAGTACAGCGTGACATGGATGTAATGTGGGGTGCAGTGGGACATGGGTGTAATGTGGGGATGCAGTGTGACATGGATGTAATGTGGGGTGCAGGGTGAGATGGATGTAATGTGGGGTGCAGAGTGACATGGATGTAATGTGGGAGTACAGCGTTACATGGATGTAATGTGGGGTGCAGCATGACATGGATGTAATGTGGGAGTATAGCGTTACATGGATGTAATGTGGGGTGCAGGGTGACATGGATGTAATGTGGGAGTACAGCGTGACATGGATGTAATGTGGGGTGCAGTGGGACATGGGTGTAATGTGGGGATGCAGTGTGACATGGGTGTAATGTGGGGTGCAGGGTGACATGGATGTAATGTGGGCCTGCAGCGTGACATGGATGTAATGTCGGGTGCAGTGTGACATGGGTGTAATGTGGGGGTGCAGGGTGACATGGATGTAATGTGGGGTGCAGGGTGACATGGATGTAATGTGGGGTGCAGAGTGACATGGATGTAATGTGGGAGTACAGTGTTACATGGATGTAATGTGGGGTGCAGGGTGACATGTATGTAATGTGGGAGTACAGCGTGACATGGATGTAATGTGGGGTGCAGTGGGACATGGGTGTAATGTGGGGATGCAGTGTGACATGGGTGTAATGTGGGGTGCAGGGTGACATGGATGTAATGTGGGCCTGCAGCGTGACATGAATGTAATGTCGGGTGCAGTGTGACATGGATGTAATGTGGGGTGCAGGGTGACATGGATGTAATGTGGGGTGCAGAGTGACATGGATGTAATGTGGGGTGCAGAGTGACATGGATGTAATGTGGGAGTACAGCGTTACATGGATGTAATGTGGGGTGCAGGGTGACATGGATGTAATGTGGGAGTACAGCGTGACATGGATGTAATGTGGGAGTACAGTGTTACATGGATGTAATGTGGGGTGCATGGTGACATGGATGTAATGTGGGAGTACAGCGTGACATGGATGTAATGTGGGGTGCAGTGGGACATGGGTGTAATGTGGGGATGCAGTGTGACATGGATGTAATGTAGGGTGGAGCGTGACATGGATGTAATGTAGGGTGCAGTGTGACATGGATGTAATGTAGGGTGCAGTGTGACATGGATGTAATGTGGGGTGCAGGGTGACATGGATGTAATGTGGGGTGCAGAGTGACATGGATGTAATGTGGGAGTACAGCGTTACATAGATGTAATGTGGGGTGCAGGGTGACATGGATGTAATGTGGGAGTACAGCGTGACATGGATGTAATGTGGGAGTACAGCGTTACATGGATGTAATGTGGGGTGCAGTGGGACATGGGTGTAATGTGGGTCTGCAGCGTGACATGGATGTAATGTCGGGTGCAGTGTGACATGGATGTAATGTCGGGTGCAGTGTGACCTGTGGGGTGTAGGGTGACATGGATGTAATGTGGGAGTACAGCGTTACATGGATGTAATGTGGGGTGCAGGGTGACATGGATGTAATGTGGGGTGCAGTGGGACATGGGTGTAATGTGGGGATGCAGTGTGACATGGGTGTAATGTGGGGTGCAGCGTGACGTGGATGTAATGTGGGGTGCAGTGGGACATGGGTGTAATGTGGGGTGCAGCATGACATGGATGTAATGTGGGAGTACAGCGTTACATAGATGTAATGTGGGGTGCAGGGTGACATGGATGTAATGTGGGAGTACAGCGTGACATGGATGTAATGTGGGGTGCAGTGGGACATGGGTGTAATGTGGGGATGCAGTGTGACATGGGTGTAATGTGGGGTGCAGGGTGACATGGATGTAATGTGGGCCTGCAGCGTGACATGGATGTAATGTCGGGTGCAGTGTGACATGGATGTAATGTGGGGTGCAGGGTGACATGGATGTAATGTGGGGTGCAGAGTGACATGGATGTAATGTGGGAGTACAGTGTTACATGGATGTAATGTGGGGTGCAGGGTGACATGTATGTAATGTGGGAGTACAGCGTGACATGGATGTAATGTGGGAGTACAGTGTTACATGGATGTAATGTGGGGTGCAGGGTGACATGTATGTAATGTGGGAGTACAGCGTGACATGGGTGTAATGTGGGGTGCAGTGGGACATGGGTGTAATGTGGGGATGCAGTGTGACATGGATGTAATGTAGGGTGGAGCGTGACATGGATGTAATGTAGGGTGCAGTGTGACATGGATGTAATGTAGGGTGCAGTGTGACATGGATGTAATGTGGGGTGCAGGGTGACATGGATGTAATGTGGGGTGCAGAGTGACATGGATGTAATGTGGGAGTACAGCGTTACATGGATGGAATGTGGGGTGCAGGGTGACATGGATGTAATGTGGGAGTACAGCGTGACATGGATGTAATGTGGGAGTACAGCGTTACATGGATGTAATGTGGGGTGCAGTGGGACATGGGTGTAATGTGGTGATGCAGTGTGACATGGGTGTAATGTGGGGTGCAGGGTGACATGGATATAATGTGGTCCTGCAGCGTGACATGGATGTAATGTCGGGTGCAGTGTGACATGGATGTAATGTCGGGTGCAGTGTGACCTGTGGGGTGTAGGGTGACATGGATGTAATGTGGGAGTACAGCGTTACATGGATGTAATGTGGGGTGCAGGGTGACATGGATGTAATGTGGGGTGCAGTGGGACATGGGTGTAATGTGGGGATGCAGTGTGACATGGGTGTAATGTGGGGTGCAGCGTGACGTGGATGTAATGTGGGGTGCAGTGGGACATGGGTGTAATGTGGGGATGCAGTGTGACATGGGTGTAATGTGGGGTGCAGGGTGACATGGATGTAATGTGGGCCTGCAGCGTGACATGGATGTAATGTCGGGTGCAGTGTGACATGGATGTAATGTGGGGTGCAGGGTGACATGGATGTAATGTGGGGTGCAGAGTGACATGGATGTAATGTGGGAGTACAGTGTTACATGGATGTAATGTGGGGTGCAGGGTGACATGTATGTAATGTGGGAGTACAGCGTGACATGGATGTAATGTGGGAGTACAGTGTTACATGGATGTAATGTGGGGTGCAGGGTGACATGTATGTAATGTGGGAGTACAGCGTGACATGGGTGTAATGTGGGGTGCAGTGGGACATGGGTGTAATGTGGGGATGCAGTGTGACATGGATGTAATGTAGGGTGGAGCGTGACATGGATGTAATGTAGGGTGCAGTGTGACATGGATGTAATGTAGGGTGCAGTGTGACATGGATGTAATGTGGGGTGCAGGGTCACATGGATGTAATGTGGGGTGCAGAGTGACATGGATGTAATGTGGGAGTACAGCGTTACATGGATGTAATGTGGGGTGCAGGGTGACATGGATGTAATGTGGGAGTACAGCGTGACATGGATGTAATGTGGGAGTACAGCGTTACATGGATGTAATGTGGGGTGCAGTGGGACATGGGTGTAATGTGGTGATGCAGTGTGACATGGGTGTAATGTGGGGTGCAGGGTGACATGGATATAATGTGGTCCTGCAGCGTGACATGGATGTAATGTCGGGTGCAGTGTGACATGGATGTAATGTCGGGTGCAGTGTGACCTGTGGGGTGTAGGGTGACATGGATGTAATGTGGGAGTACAGCGTTACATGGATGTAATGTGGGGTGCAGGGTGACATGGATGTAATGTGGGGTGCAGTGGGACATGGGTGTAATGTGGGGATGCAGTGTGACATGGGTGTAATGTGGGGTGCAGCGTGACGTGGATGTAATGTGGGGTGCAGTGGGACATGGGTGTAATGTGGGGATGCAGTGTGACATGGGTGTAATGTGGGGTGCAGGGTGACATGGATGTAATGTGGGCCTGCAGCGTGACATGGATGTAATGTCGGGTGCAGTGTGACATGGATGTAATGTGGGGTGCAGGGTGACATGGATGTAATGTGGGGTGCAGAGTGACATGGATGTAATGTGGGGTGCAGAGTGACATGGATGTAATGTGGGAGTACAGCGTTACATGGATGTAATGTGGGGTGCAGGGTGACATGGATGTAAAGTGGGAGTACAGCGTGACATGGATGTATTGTGGGAGTACAGCGTTACATGGATGTAATGTGGGGTGCATGGTGACATGGATGTAATGTGGGAGTACAGTGGGACATGGGTGTAATGTGGGGATGCAGTGTGACATGGGTGTAATGTGGGGTGCAGGGTGACATGGATGTAATGTAGGGTGGAGCGTGACATGGATGTAATGTCGGGTGCAGTGTGACATGGATGTAATGTGGGGTGCAGGGTGACATGGATGTAATGTGGGGTGCAGAGTGACATGGATGTAATGTGGGAGTACAGTGTTACATGGATGTAATGTGGGGTGCAGGGTGACATGTATGTAATGTGGGAGTACAGCGTGACATGGATGTAATGTGGGAGTACAGCGTTACATGGATGTAATGTGGGGTGCAGTGGGACATGGGTGTAATGTGGTGATGCAGTGTGACATGGGTGTAATGTGGGGTGCAGGATGACATGGATGTAATGTGGGCCTGCAGCGTGACATGGATGTAATGTCGGGTGCAGTGTGACATGGATGTAATGTCGGGTGCAGTGTGACCTGTGGGGTGTAGGGTGACATGGATGTAATGTGGCAGTACAGCGTTACATGGATGTAATGTGGGGTGCAGGGTGACATGGATGTAATGTGGGGTGCAGGGTGACATAGATGTAATGTGGGAGTACAGCGTGATATGGATGTAATGTGGGGTGCAGTGTGACATGGGTGTAATGTGGAGATGCAGTGTGACATGGGTGTAATGTGGGTTGCAGCGTGACATGGATGTAATGTCGGGTGCAGCGTGACATGGATGTAATGTCGGGTGCAGCGTGACATGGATGTAATGTGGGTGCAGAGTGACATGGATGTAATGTCGGGTGCAGTGTGAAATGGATGTAATGTGGGGTGTAGGGTGACATGGATGGATTGTGGGATGCAGGGTGACATGGATGTAATGTGGGGTGCAGCGTGACATGGATGTCATGTGGGGGGTGCAGTGTGACATGGGTGTAATGTGGGCCTGCAGCGTGACATGGATGTAATATCGGGTGCAGTGTGACATGGATGTAATGTGGGGTGCAGTGTGACATGGGTGTAATGTGGGATGCAGTGTGACATGGATGTAATGTGGGGATGCAGTGTGACATGAATGTAATGTGGGGGGTGCAGTGTGACATGGGTGTAATGTGGGGATGCAGTGTGACATGGGTGTAATGTGGGGGCAGCGTGACATGGATGTAATGTGGGGTGCAGGGTGACATGGATGTAATGTGGGAGTACAGCGTGACATGGATGTAATCTGGGATGCAGTGTGACATGGGTGTAATGTGGGGTGCAGTGTGACATGTATGTAATGTGGGGGCAGCGTGACATGGATGTAATGTGGGGGGTGCAGTGTAATGTGGGATGCAGTGTGACATGTATGTAATTTGGGGGCAGCGTGACATGGATGTAATGTGGGGGTGCAGGATGACATGGATGTAATGTGGGAGTACAGGGTGACATGGATGTAATGTGGGGTGCAGTGTGACATGGATGTAATGTCGGGTGCAGCGTGACATGGATGTAATGTAGGGGCAGCGTGATATGGATGTAATGTGGGGTGCAGTGTGACATGGATGTTATGTCGGGTGCAGTGTGACATGGATGTAATGTCGGGTGCAGTGTGACATGGATGTCATGTGGGGGGGCAGCGTGACATGGATGTCATGTGGGGGTGCAGGGTGACATGGATGTAATGTGCGGTACAGGGTGACATGGATGTAATGCTGGGTGCAGTGTGACATGGATGTTATGCGGGATGCAGTGTGACATGTATGTAATATCGGGTGCAGTGTGACATGGATGTTATGCGGGGTGCAGTGTGACGTGTATGTAATGTGGGGTGCAGTGTGACATGGATGTTATGTGGGGGTCAGGCATCACATGGATGTTATGCGGGATGCAGTGTGACATGTGTGTAATGTGGGGTGCAGTGTCACATGGATGATATGTGGGGGTCAGGCATCACATGGACATAGCTCCCAACTGTCCCGGTTTCAGCGGGACTGTCACTTTTTTTAACCCCTGTCCCGCCTCCCCGGTCAATTGATGGTTTGTCACGTATTTCCCAGCTGGGTTCCGCTCTGGCTTGACATGTCCCGCCTCCGTTTGTGTTCCGCCCCCGACACCTACTTCCTTCTCTGGATGGCTGCAGTGAAGCCAGGAGGCGGGGTAGGCAAGCCGCTGCTGTGAAAATCTGGTCTTCGCACATTCACACCTCCCCCTCAGGACAGACCCACGGAGTTGGGGAAGGCCGGCATGACGCGGTCAAAGGGAGGGAGCGTAACGAGGAAGGGGGAGGGGTTAGGTAGTGGCGCGAGTTGTCAAGGAGACAACTAAAACGGGCTGCCTGAGAGGAAGGAGCAGCCATTTTAAGCCATAGGCTGAAGAGTGAACAGCGCTATGGCCAACGTGGGAGATATTCTTGCTCAGCTACGGGCATTGGCAGTGGAAGGCGGTCCGGAGTTGCGGGAGCAGGTCATGGCAGCCCTAGAGCCGGCGAGCAGTGGAGGAGATGGGGGAGTACGGCGGTCACGGAGGACTCGACCGCCCGTTCGAGTGAGCCCGGAACCTACCCCCCGCACCCGCCACAGGGTAAGGAGCCCCTTGCGTAGCGCTCGCACCGGGAGGAATCCAAGTACTCGGGCGGGTGCAACGGTCAGTGCGCCGCGGCCATCACATCAGGCAAGGCCGGGCGCATGTGAGCCAAGTCGACGTGGGAATTCATCACCGGGTGCTGCGGGGCCTCCTGCTGATGATGTCCCAGTCGGAGGAGGTGCCTCTTGGAACGCGCAACGGCGGGAAGAACCAGGAGTATCTCGCGCCCCCCGTGCGGGGGGTGAGCGGCAGTCGGTGGGGCCAGCGGTGGAGTTGAGACATTACCTGGATGTCGGCGCCGGGCCTCCGGTGGCTGGGGCGGCAGAGGTTGGAATGACAGGAGGATCGGGCCTGTTCTGCTGTGGCTGTCCGGGGGCCAGCAGCGATGCTTCAGTAGCTGGAAGTGAGAGGAGGACGCAACATGCGGAGAGCATCATGGTCGCTGGCGGGCACACAGCACCCGTGCAGCATGGTGAGTCCAGTTCTATGTCTGTGCAGTCGGTGGGGATAAGGTCGGCTATGAGTGGAGTGAGTGATGCGGGAACGTTGGAGGAGATGCGTTCGCTGATGGGGAGCATGCGGGAGTTGTTGGCGCGGTGCGAGGGTGGGGTGTCGGGAGTGTCACCAGTGTCGGCATGGGTGCCGTGGTCGGGGCATGGCGGTGGGGCGAATTGGCGGCGTGAGTCTGGGGTAGCAGTGTCGGTGCAAACGGAGAAGGAGAAGGAGGAAAGGGTGCGTCTGGATGACAGGGCGAAAGGAGAGGTGTATGTCTGTTTTGAGGGTCAATTGGGAATGCATCTGAAGAAAGAGGTAAAGGAGAAGATCTGGAAAGACGAATACGTCGAGATCTTCTCCCTTTTGCCGCTGTCCAAATTTTGTTTGGAAAAGAACAAGAAGGAAGAGGTTAAAAAGGAGGAGGAAGAGAAAAAACGTTGCCGGTTAATTCCTCAGACGTTTCAGAATTGGTTTCATGCGTTTTCAATTTTAGCAAGTGTGGTGGGGGAAAAGGCCCCAGAGAACTGCTCAGGTTTGTTCTGCTATCAAAATGTGATTGGGGAAGCATACAGGGCCTATGGGGGGCAGACGTGGCTTAGGTACGACGAGGATTTCAGGCAGCGTAAGGCGATGAGGCCGAGTATCCGTTGGGACCAAAAGGATATTGGTTTGTGGCTACAGGTTATGGCGCCGGTGCGTTATGGGCAGTCCTTTCGAGGGAGCAAAGAGGAGGCTGGGACCAGTGGCAGCTCGGGTCAACAGAAGGAAGGAACTGGGACTACGGGGAGTGCAAAGGGAGGCACATGTTGGCAGTTTAATGATGGCTTGTGCAAGTACGGGGCCAGTTGTAAGTTTCGTCACGTCTGCTCCACATGTGGGGGATCGTCGCATGGGACAGCAAAATGCTTCAAGAGGGGCAAGGGGCGTAGCGGAAGCGGGTCTGGACAAGGGGGTGTCTCCGGTGAGGCTGGAAAAGATGGAGCCTTACCTAAATAGATATCCAGACAGGGAAAAAGCCGAACTGTTACGGGGGGGGGGGTTTTGGGGAAGGTTTCCGTATTCCGGCTCCGGATCATGTGGTGCCATTTACGACCAGAAATTTGAAGTCGGCCTATCAGTACCCTGAGGTGGTGAGTGAAAAATTATCGAAGGAGGTGCGTTTGGGGCGCATGGCAGGTCCTTTTCCAGTATTGCCAATTGAAGGGTTGGTGGTTTCCCCGTTGGGTGTCGTTCCCAAAAAGGAGGCGAATAAGTTTCGCCTCATTCACCATCTTTCTTATCCAAGGGGTTTGTCGGTGAACGACGGTATTTCTCCGGAGATTTGTTCGGTGGAATATACGTCTTTCGACAAAGCGGTGGAGTGGGTTAAGAGGTATGGGCGGGGGGCGTTGCTGGCGAAAACCGACATAGAATCGGCATTTCGGTTATTACCGGTGCATCGTGATAGTCTGCGGTTGCTCGGGTGTTTTTGGGATTCCGGTTTTTATGTGGATCGATGCCTCCCTATGGGGTGTTCGGTGTCATGTGCTTACTTCGAGGCTTTTAGTTCCTTTTTGGAGTGGGTAGTGAAGGAGGAAGCTAGGTCGGGATCTATAATTCACTACCTGGATGATTTTTTATGCATTGGCCCCGGGGGTTCTAGGTTGTGCCACACGTTGCTCGCGTCGGTACGGTGGGTATTGGAGAAGTTCGGTGTGCCACTGGCCGAGGGAAAGACTGAGGGTCCGACTTCTTGTTTGGTGTTTTTGGGCATCACCCTGGATTCGGAGAAAATGGAGTGTAGGTTGCCGGAGGATAAACTGGTGGCTTTGCGGGCGGAGGTGAATCGGGCAGCCAAGTTGAAAAAATTGACCTTGAGGGAGATTCAGTCCTTGCTGGGCAAATTGAATTTCGCTTGCAGGATCATACCCATGGGTAGGGTTTTTTGCAGGCGGCTTGCTGCGGCAACGGCAGGGGTGAGGCTGCCACATCATTTTGTGCGATTGGGGCGTAAAGTACGGGATGATCTGGAGGTATGGGACACCTTTTTGGAAAAATACAACGGGCGTTCTTTGATGATGGATGAAGTAGTCAATAATTTTGACTGGGAGATGTTCACAGATGCCTCGGGTTCTGTGGGTTTCGGAGCAATTTTTGGAGGACAGTGGTGTGCGGAAAGGTGGCCAGCATCGTGGTCTGCGGAGGGGCTGACCAAGAACTTGGCCTGTCTGGAATTGTTCCCGATTGTTGTGGCGGTGCACATATGGGGGGATTGTTTCCGTAACAAGAAGATAAGATTTCATTGCGACAATCAGGCAGTGGTGGCGGCAATAAATGGATTGTCAGCATCTTCCCCTCCGGTGGTGAGACTGTTGCGGCATCTGGTGTTGTTGTGCTTGGGTTTAAATGCATGGGTGGTGGCGGTGCATGTTCCGGGTGTACTTAATTCCATTGCTGATGCTTTGTCTCGATTTCAGTGGGATCGCTGCAGGGAACTGGCGCCGGGCGCAGACGACGCGGGGATCCCTTGTCCGGCACAGCTATGGGAGATTGCCTTCGAACGGCGGGGGCGCTGATAAGAGCGTCCCTGGCTGAGGGCACTTGGGCGGCTTACAAGGAAACACTGGATAAGTGGGACAGGCTGATAGAGGAGTTGGGTGGGGAAACTACTGAGGAGGGATATGAGAGGGCATTGTTAGTATGGTTGGGTAGAGCAGCTAATGCACGTTGGTCGAGGGCTAAAGTGGATAAGGGAGTGTCGGCATTGGCTTTTGGTTTCAAGTTACGGGGGATTCGGGATGCGACAAAGAGTTTCATGGTTCAGCAAGCCCTGAAGGGGTTTAGAAAAGGGTTGGGGAAGATAGGCGACAGCAGGATGCCGGTGTCATTCAAAGTATTGGAAAAGTTGGGGGGTGAGTTAGTGGTAGTTTGTGAGTCGGAATATGAAGTTAGGTTGTTTAAATTAGCATTCTCGTGGGCGTTTTATGGGGCCATGAGAGTTAGTGAATTGGTGGCGCCTAGTAGGTGGGTCGGTGGGGGGGTTTTGGGGGAGGATGTCGTGTATGGTGAAGGTTGGGTGGAGTTTGGAATACGTCGTTCTAAGACTGATGTGTTCGGCAAGGGGAAGAGGGTGTCACTGCGGGAAGTTGGCGGGTCTGTCATGTGTCCGTCCAAATGCTTGCGTGAGTTTTTGGCAGTGCGGGGTAGCCAAGGGGGCCCGTTGTTGTGCCACAGGGAGGGGTCGTTTTTATCCCGCTATCAGTTCACGGCTGTCTTTCGGAAGTGCTTGGTTCGATTGGGACTAGACGGGAAGGCATTTGCTTCTCACTCTTTTCGGATTGGAGCGGTGACTGAGGCAGCGGACAGAGGCCTTGGGTCGGAAGTGGTGAAGAGGGTGGGGAGGTGGGGTTCCGGAATATTTCAGTCTTATGTTCGGCCGCACCTTTTCTTGGGTCAGCAGTGAAGTGTTAATTCGGGTTGTTGGGGGGGGGGGGTTGAGGGGGTGCGTTTTGGATTGAGGGGGTGGTATGTGGTTTACTGTTGCTTTGTAATTGCAGGTTTTCAAAGCAGTCTGGCGTGGATCCTTGGGCACTCATACGTTTTTTGGGGTTCTCAGAGAGTTGCAGTGCGCCCAGAAGGGAGGCAATTAGGTTTCGACAGGACGCAGGTAACGGTGCGGTGGTTGGGCTTCAGAGGTATGAAGTGGGGGATGATGCTAACTGAGTTTCGCAAGTTCGTGGAGTTGGACAGGTGCCCTGAGATAGTTATACTACATATTGGGGGCAATGATTTGGGGGGTCGTCCGGTGCGAGAGTTGATCAGGGATATGCAACATGATTTATTGAAATTAATGGTGGAATTCCCTGATCTGGTTGTGGTGTGGTCGGATATGGTGTATAGACGGTTTTGGAGACATGCCAGATCGGTCGGCCGTTTGAACAGGGCCCGGGTGAAGCTTAATCGCGCTGTTGGGGGGTTTGTGGTTCGAAATGGAGGTCTATCCGTTCGACACAGGGAGCTGGAGGATGGGGAGGGTGAATACTGGTTAGCAGATGGGGTCCATCTTAATGCAGTCGGCTTGGATTTGTGGACCCTCGGGATCCAAGGGGGTTTGGAGCGTGCTCTGGCGGTGGTGGGGGGCGCACAGGCTTGAGTGGAGTCAAGGCCTGTTTGCGGTGGCAGGGGGAGGGGGGAAAGTCCTTGGAGTTGGTGGAGCTACAAAGGGGGAGCGGGAGAGAACATGGCGGCTAGTTTTCTCCTGAATGACGGGCCATGCCTAGGGGTATGGCGTTATGGACTCCTGCTGGGTGGTGTCCCGGGGAGTGGGAAATTATTGAAAAGCCATCTGCTGGATCTGGTGCCCTTGAACCGGAGGTGGCGGTTGAGGGTAATAGCGAGAGGAAGAGCAGAAGGGCAATTTTATGTTAGCTCCAAGGACCTTCCCCTTACAACGGGGTACCTTATTATTATTATTATTATTATATTATTATTGTTGGGGGGGTGGTTTGATGTTATATTGAATTTTTTGTTGTTGTATATTTTAATAAATTGGCTGCTGTGGCCAGATTAATCCAAGAGAGTCGATGTCTGAGTCTTTCTTTAGGCCATGGTGGTCATATCGGGTGGTAGCAGAAGAAGTGACGAGAGCGACCAGAATTCCCTGAAGTGCCGTGACAAAAAGAGGACAGACCCACGGAGTTGGGGAAGGCCGGCATGACGCGGTCAAAGGGAGGCAGCGTAACGAGGAAGGGGGAGGGGTTAGGTAGTGGCGCGAGTTGTCAAGGAGACAACTAAAACGGGCTGCCTGAGAGGAAGGAGCAGCCATTTTAAGCCATAGGCTGAAGAGTCCCGCCCGCCCGCCCTAGTGGACAGAGTGTTCAGTAGGGTAGGAGGGTAGTTCGTCGCAGCAGCTGGGGGCAGGGGGAGGGGGGAAAGTCCTTGGAGTTGGTGGAGCTACAAAGGGGGAGCGGGAGAGAACATGGCGGCTAGTTTTCTCCTGAATGACGGGCCATGCCTAGGGGTATGGCGTTATGGACTCCTGCTGGGTGGTGTCCCGGGGAGTGGGAAATTATTGAAAAGCCATCTGCTGGATCTGGTGCCCTTGAACCGGAGGTGGCGGTTGAGGGTAATAGCGAGAGGAAGAGCAGAAGGGCAATTTTATGTTAGCTCCAAGGACCTTCCCCTTACAACGGGGTACCTTATTATTATTATTATTATTATATTATTATTGTTGGGGGGGTGGTTTGATGTTATATTGAATTTTTTTTGTTGTATGTTTTAATAAATTGGCTGCTGTGGCCAGATTAATCCAAGAGAGTCGATGTCTGAGTCTTTCTTTAGGCCATGGTGGTCATATCGGGTGGTAGCAGAAGAAGTGACGAGACCGACCAGAATTCCCTGAAGTGCCGTGTCATGTTAAAAGTCAAACTTTTGCTTTGGAATGAAAGGTCTACATCTAGGGGAAGTGTCTACCTGGGTGTAAGACTTGCTTCATGGAGAACATTTAAGTTCCCTACATCCAACCTATTGTGCCAGTGCCCCCCTCCACTAGCCTTCTAAGTGGAACCTGTCAAAGTAGGTTATGCCAGCTTGATTTTTACAGCATTTTGCTCCAATTCCACACGTTTTTGCAACATCTAAAGGGATCATGGCAAAGTAGTTAGAAGTTGTGCAAATGGGGGTTGATGCAGATTACAAAAGATTAAAAGGTGATGGCAGCACCCCCAGCATGTGTGGCATCTATTTTTACTGGAAGGCAGGTGTCTTGATTTTAGGAGCTTGCAAGCGCCATTTTCTGTGCATGGCAATAGAAGCTTGGCAGTGGGGTTTCAAAATGGCCGCCCCCAGAGGCAGAAAAATACAAAATGGCTGCCCGCAGAAGAAAGCATGAGGCTAGTTTGCATCCCACGGAACACTGTGCATGTCACAGTGGGATCCCTTGAAAACTGGCACCATGACATCATAAAGGGCCCTGTTCTGCTGGCAGCTGTGGCTGTCTCACTGCTCATTCCAGCTCTGCAGCTCTTCCAGGAGGCAGCGGGAGATGTTGTGCACTGGGGCAGTCATCTCTGGGTTCATGGAAACCCCAGGAGGGGTAATGGCCCGTGCCAAGCAAGTTGGGCTTAGGGAAGATTTAAAGCGCATAGCAGACCATAATGCTAAAAGCACAAAAATCATGCATCATGTTCTTTTGCATGGGATTAGATGGCTGTCTTCTTTAGTCCTGCATACAGATATGTTTTTGGAGCATAATAGCGGCAGGGCAAGTCTTAATCTAGACGTCCCCACCCCCAGCTTTATCAATGCAAAGTAGAATCAGCCTGGGCCGCTTGCCCCTGTCTGTTAAACACCAGTCTTTATTAATCCTGTTAAAAGTCAAACTTTTGCTTTGGAATGAAAGATCTACATCTAGGGGAAGTGTCTACCTGGGTGTAAGACTTGCTTCATGGAGAACATTTAAGTTCCCTACATCCAACCTATTGTGCCAGTGCCCCCCTCCACTAGCCTTCTAAGTGGAACCTGTCAAAGTAGGTTATGACAGCTTGATTTTTACAGCATTTTGCTCCAATTCCACACGTTTTTGCAACATCTAAAGGGATCATGGCAAAGAAGTTAGAAGTTGTGCAAATGGGGGTTGATGCAGATTACAAAAGATTAAAAGGTGATGGCAGCACCCCCAGCATGTGTGGCATCTATTTTTACTGGAAGGCAGGTGTCTTGATTTTAGGAGCTTGCAAGCGCCATTTTCTGTGCATGGCAATAGAAGCTTGGCAGTGGGGTTTCAAAATGGCCGCCCCCAGAGGCAGAAAAATACAAAATGGCTGCCCGCAGAAGAAAGCATGAGGCTAGTTTGCATCCCACGGAACACTGTGCATGTCACAGTGGGATCCCTTGGAAACTGGCACCATGACATCATAAAGGGCCCTGTTATGCTGGCAGCTGTGGCTGTCTCACTGCTCATTCCAGCTCTGCAGCTCTTCCAGGAGGCAGCGGGAGATGTTGTGCACTGGGGCAGTCATCTCTGGGTTCATGGAAACCCCAGGAGGGGTAATGGCCCGTGCCAAGCAAGTTGGGCTTAGGGAAGATTTAAAGCGCATAGCAGACCATAATGCTAAAAGCACAAAAATCATGCATCATGTTCTTTTGCATGGGATTAGATGGCTGTCTTCTTTAGTCCTGCATACAGATATGTTTTTGGAGCATAATAGCGGCAGGGCAAGTCTTAATCTAGACGTCCCCACCCCCAGCTTTATCAATGCAAAGTAGAATCAGCCTGGGCCGCTTGCCCCTGTCTGCTAAACACCAGTCTTTATTAATCCTGTTAAAAGTCAAACTTTTGCTTTGGAATGAAAGGTCTACATCTAGGGGAAGTGTCTACCTGGGTGTAAGACTTGCTTCATGGAGAACATTTAAGTTCCCTACATCCAACCTATTGTGCCAGTGCCCCCCTCCACTAGCCTTCTAAGTGGAACCTGTCAAAGTAGGTTATGCCAGCTTGATTTTTACAGCATTTTGCTCCAACACCAGTCTTTATTAATCCTGTTAAAAGTCAAACTTTTGCTTTGGAATGAAAGGTCTACATCTAGGGGAAGTGTCTACCTGGGTGTAAGACTTGCTTCATGGAGAACATTTAAGTTCCCTACATCCAACCTATTGTGCCAGTGCCCCCCTCCACTAGCCTTCTAAGTGGAACCTGTCAAAGTAGGTTATGCCAGCTCGATTTTTACAGCATTTTGCTCCAATTCCACACGTTTTTGCAACATCTAAAGGGATCATGGCAAAGTAGTTAGAAGTTGTGCAAATGGGGGTTGATGCAGATTACAAAAGATTAAAAGGTGATGGCAGCACCCCCAGCATGTGTGGCATCTATTTTTACTGGAAGGCAGGTGTCTTGATTTTAGGAGCTTGCAAGCGCCATTTTCTGTGCATGGCAATAGAAGCTTGGCAGTGGGGTTTCAAAATGGCCGCCCCCAGAGGCAGAAAAATACAAAATGGCTGCCCGCAGAAGAAAGCATGAGGCTAGTTTGCATCCCACGGAACACTGTGCATGTCACAGTGGGATCCCTTGGAAACTGGCACCATGACATCATAAAGGGCCCTGTTCTGCTGGCAGCTGTGGCTGTCTCACTGCTCATTCCAGCTCTGCAGCTCTTCCAGGAGGCAGCGGGAGATGTTGTGCACTGGGGCAGTCATCTCTGGGTTCATGGAAACCCCAGGAGGGGTAATGGCCCGTGCCAAGCAAGTTGGGCTTAGGGAAGATTTAAAGCGCATAGCAGACCATAATGCTAAAAGCACAAAAATCATGCATCATGTTCTTTTGCATGGGATTAGATGGCTGTCTTCTTTAGTCCTGCATACAGATATGTTTTTGGAGCATAATAGCGGCAGGGCAAGTCTTAATCTAGACGTCCCCACCCCCAGCTTTATCAATGCAAAGTAGAATCAGCCTGGGCCGCTTGCCCCTGTCTGCTAAACACCAGTCTTTATTAATCCTGTTAAAAGTCAAACTTTTGCTTTGGAATGAAAGGTCTACATCTAGGGGAAGTGTCTACCTGGGTGTAAGACTTGCTTCATGGAGAACATTTAAGTTCCCTACATCCAACCTATTGTGCCAGTGCCCCCCTCCACTAGCCTTCTAAGTGGAACCTGTCAAAGTAGGTTATGCCAGCTTGATTTTTACAGCATTTTGCTCCAATTCCACACATTTTTGCAACATCTAAAGGGATCATGGCAAAGAAGTTAGAAGTTGTGCAAATGGGGGTTGATGCAGATTACAAAAGATTAAAAGGTGATGGCAGCACCCCCAGCATGTGTGGCATCTATTTTCCTGGAAGGCAGGTGTCTTGATTTTAGGAGCTTGCAAGCGCCATTTTCTGTGCATGGCAATAGAAGCTTGGCAGTGGGGTTTCAAAATGGCCGCCCCCAGAGGCAGAAAAATACAAAATGGCTGCCCGCAGAAGAAAGCATGAGGCTAGTTTGCATCCCACGGAACACTGTGCATGTCACAGTGGGATCCCTTGGAAACTGGCACCATGACATCATAAAGGGCCCTGTTCTGCTGGCAGCTGTGGCTGTCTCACTGCTCATTCCAGCTCTGCAGCTCTTCCAGGAGGCAGCGGGAGATGTTGTGCACTGGGGCAGTCATCTCTGGGTTCATGGAAACCCCAGGAGGGGTAATGGCCCGTGCCAAGCAAGTTGGGCTTAGGGAAGATTTAAAGCGCATAGCAGACCATAATGCTAAAAGCACAAAAATCATGCATCATGTTCTTTTGCATGGGATTAGATGGCTGTCTTCTTTAGTCCTGCATACAGATATGTTTTTGGAGCATAATAGCGGCAGGGCAAGTCTTAATCTAGACGTCCCCACCCCCAGCTTTATCAATGCAAAGTAGAATCAGCCTGGGCCGCTTGCCCCTGTCTGCTAAACACCAGTCTTTATTAATCCTGTTAAAAGTCAAACTTTTGCTTTGGAATGAAAGGTCTACATCTAGGGGAAGTGTCTACCTGGGTGTAAGACTTGCTTCATGGAGAACATTTAAGTTCCCTACATCCAACCTATTGTGCCAGTGCCCCCCTCCACTAGCCTTCTAAGTGGAACCTGTCAAAGTAGGTTATGCCAGCTCGATTTTTACAGCATTTTGCTCCAATTCCACACGTTTTTGCAACATCTAAAGGGATCATGGCAAAGAAGTTAGAAGTTGTGC
Source organism: Engystomops pustulosus (assembly GCF_040894005.1). NCBI lineage: Eukaryota > Metazoa > Chordata > Amphibia > Anura > Leptodactylidae > Engystomops > Engystomops pustulosus. The sequence goes on from NC_092416.1 coordinate 120,753,038, forward strand.
AAATGGGGGTTGATGCAGATTACAAAAGATTAAAAGGTGATGGCAGCACCCCCAGCATGTGTGGCATCTATTTTTACTGGAAGGCAGGTGTCTTGATTTTAGGAGCTTGCAAGCGCCATTTTCTGTGCATGGCAATAGAAGCTTGGCAGTGGGGTTTCAAAATGGCCGCCCCCAGAGGCAGAAAAATACAAAATGGCTGCCCGCAGAAGAAAGCATGAGGCTAGTTTGCATCCCACGGAACACTGTGCATGTCACAGTGGGATCCCTTGGAAACTGGCACCATGACATCATAAAGGGCCCTGTTCTGCTGGCAGCTGTGGCTGTCTCACTGCTCATTCCAGCTCTGCAGCTCTTCCAGGAGGCAGCGGGAGATGTTGTGCACTGGGGCAGTCATCTCTGGGTTCATGGAAACCCCAGGAGGGGTAATGGCCCGTGCCAAGCAAGTTGGGCTTAGGGAAGATTTAAAGCGGATAGCAGACCATAATGCTAAAAGCACAAAAATCATGCATCATGTTCTTTTGCATGGGATTAGATGGCTGTCTTCTTTAGTCCTGCATACAGATATGTTTTTGGAGCATAATAGCGGCAGGGCAAGTCTTAATCTAGACGTCCCCACCCCCAGCTTTATCAATGCAAAGTAGAATCAGCCTGGGCCGCTTGCCCCTGTCTGCTAAACACCAGTCTTTATTAATCATGTTAAAAGTCAAACTTTTGCTTTGGAATGAAAGGTCTACATCTAGGGGAAGTGTCTACCTGGGTGTAAGACTTGCTTCATGGAGAACATTTAAGTTCCCTACATCCAACCTATTGTGCCAGTGCCCCCCTCCACTAGCCTTCTAAGTGGAACCTGTCAAAGTAGGTTATGCCAGCTTGATTTTTACAGCATTTTGCTCCAATTCCACACATTTTTGCAACATCTAAAGGGATCATGGCAAAGAAGTTAGAAGTTGTGCAAATGGGGGTTGATGCAGATTACAAAAGATTAAAAGGTGATGGCAGCACCCCCAGCATGTGTGGCATCTATTTTCCTGGAAGGCAGGTGTCTTGATTTTAGGAGCTTGCAAGCGCCATTTTCTGTGCATGGCAATAGAAGCTTGGCAGTGGGGTTTCAAAATGGCCGCCCCCAGAGGCAGAAAAATACAAAATGGCTGCCCGCAGAAGAAAGCATGAGGCTAGTTTGCATCCCACGGAACACTGTGCATGTCACAGTGGGATCCCTTGGAAACTGGCACCATGACATCATAAAGGGCCCTGTTCTGCTGGCAGCTGTGGCTGTCTCACTGCTCATTCCAGCTCTGCAGCTCTTCCAGGAGGCAGCGGGAGATGTTGTGCACTGGGGCAGTCATCTCTGGGTTCATGGAAACCCCAGGAGGGGTAATGGCCCGTGCCAAGCAAGTTGGGCTTAGGGAAGATTTAAAGCGCATAGCAGACCATAATGCTAAAAGCACAAAAATCATGCATCATGTTCTTTTGCATGGGATTACATGGCTGTCTTCTTTAGTCCTGCATACAGATATGTTTTTGGAGCATAATAGCGGCAGGGCAAGTCTTATTCTAGACGTCCCCACCCCCAGCTTTATCAATGCAAAGTAGAATCAGCCTGGGCCGCTTGCCCCTGTCTGCTAAACACCAGTCTTTATTAATCCTGTTAAAAGTCAAACTTTTGCTTTGGAATGAAAGGTCTACATCTAGGGGAAGTGTCTACCTGGGTGTAAGACTTGCTTCATGGAGAACATTTAAGTTCCCTACATCCAACCTATTGTGCCAGTGCCCCCCTCCACTAGCCTTCTAAGTGGAACCTGTCAAAGTAGGTTATGCCAGCTTGATTTTTACAGCATTTTGCTCCAATTCCACACGTTTTTGCAACATCTAAAGGGATCATGGCAAAGAAGTTAGAAGTTGTGCAAATGGGGGTTGATGCAGATTACAAAAGATTAAATGGTGATGGCAGCACCCCCAGCATGTGTGGCATCTATTTTCCTGGAAGGCAGGTGTCTTGATTTTAGGAGCTTGCAAGCGCCATTTTCTGTGCATGGCAATAGAAGCTTGGCAGTGGGGTTTCAAAATGGCCGCCCCCAGAGGCAGAAAAATACAAAATGGCTGCCCGCAGAAGAAAGCATGAGGCTAGTTTGCATCCCACGGAACACTGTGCATGTCACAGTGGGATCCCTTGGAAACTGGCACCATGACATCATAAAGGGCCCTGTTCTGCTGGCAGCTGTGGCTGTCTCACTGCTCATTCCAGCTCTGCAGCTCTTCCAGGAGGCAGCGGGAGATGTTGTGCACTGGGGCAGTCATCTCTGGGTTCATGGAAACCCCAGGAGGGGTAATGGCCCGTGCCAAGCAAGTTGGGCTTAGGGAAGATTTAAAGCGCATAGCAGACCATAATGCTAAAAGCACAAAAATCATGCATCATGTTCTTTTGCATGGGATTAGATGGCTGTCTTCTTTAGTCCTGCATACAGATATGTTTTTGGAGCATAATAGCGGCAGGGCAAGTCTTAATCTAGACGTCCCCACCCCCAGCTTTATCAATGCAAAGTAGAATCAGCCTGGGCCGCTTGCCCCTGTCTGCTAAACACCAGTCTTTATTAATCATGTTAAAAGTCAAACTTTTGCTTTGGAATGAAAGGTCTACATCTAGGGGAAGTGTCTACCTGGGTGTAAGACTTGCTTCATGGAGAACATTTAAGTTCCCTACATCCAACCTATTGTGCCAGTGCCCCCCTCCACTAGCCTTCTAAGTGGAACCTGTCAAAGTAGGTTATGCCAGCTTGATTTTTACAGCATTTTGCTCCAATTCCACACATTTTTGCAACATCAAAAGGGATCATGGCAAAGAAGTTAGAAGTTGTGCAAATGGGGGTTGATGCAGATTACAAAAGATTAAAAGGTGATGGCAGCACCCCCAGCATGTGTGGCATCTATTTTCCTGGAAGGCAGGTGTCTTGATTTTAGGAGCTTGCAAGCGCCATTTTCTGTGCATGGCAATAGAAGCTTGGCAGTGGGGTTTCAAAATGGCCGCCCCCAGAGGCAGAAAAATACAAAATGGCTGCCCGCAGAAGAAAGCATGAGGCTAGTTTGCATCCCACGGAACACTGTGCATGTCACAGTGGGATCCCTTGGAAACTGGCACCATGACATCATAAAGGGCCCTGTTCTGCTGGCAGCTGTGGCTGTCTCACTGCTCATTCCAGCTCTGCAGCTCTTCCAGGAGGCAGCGGGAGATGTTGTGCACTGGGGCAGTCATCTCTGGGTTCATGGAAACCCCAGGAGGGGTAATGGCCCGTGCCAAGCAAGTTGGGCTTAGGGAAGATTTAAAGCGCATAGCAGACCATAATGCTAAAAGCACAAAAATCATGCATCATGTTCTTTTGCATGGGATTAGATGGCTGTCTTCTTTAGTCCTGCATACAGATATGTTTTTGGAGCATAATAGCGGCAGGGCAAGTCTTAATCTAGACGTCCCCACCCCCAGCTTTATCAATGCAAAGTAGAATCAGCCTGGGCCGCTTGCCCCTGTCTGCTAAACACCAGTCTTTATTAATCATGTTAAAAGTCAAACTTTTGCTTTGGAATGAAAGGTCTACATCTAGGGGAAGTGTCTACCTGGGTGTAAGACTTGCTTCATGGAGAACATTTAAGTTCCCTACATCCAACCTATTGTGCCAGTGCCCCCCTCCACTAGCCTTCTAAGTGGAACCTGTCAAAGTAGGTTATGCCAGCTTGATTTTTACAGCATTTTGCTCCAATTCCACACATTTTTGCAACATCTAAAGGGATCATGGCAAAGAAGTTAGAAGTTGTGCAAATGGGGGTTGATGCAGATTACAAAAGATTAAAAGGTGATGGCAGCACCCCCAGCATGTGTGGCATCTATTTTCCTGGAAGGCAGGTGTCTTGATTTTAGGAGCTTGCAAGCGCCATTTTCTGTGCATGGCAATAGAAGCTTGGCAGTGGGGTTTCAAAATGGCCGCCCCCAGAGGCAGAAAAATACAAAATGGCTGCCCGCAGAAGAAAGCATGAGGCTAGTTTGCATCCCACGGAACACTGTGCATGTCACAGTGGGATCCCTTGGAAACTGGCACCATGACATCATAAAGGGCCCTGTTCTGCTGGCAGCTGTGGCTGTCTCACTACTCATTCCAGCTCTGCAGCTCTTCCAGGAGGCAGCGGGAGATGTTGTGCACTGGGGCAGTCATCTCTGGGTTCATGGAAACCCCAGGAGGGGTAATGGCCCGTGCCAAGCAAGTTGGGCTTAGGGAAGATTTAAAGCGGATAGCAGACCATAATGCTAAAAGCACAAAAATCATGCATCATGTTCTTTTGCATGGGATTAGATGGCTGTCTTCTTTAGTCCTGCATACAGATATGTTTTTGGAGCATAATAGCGGCAGGGCAAGTCTTAATCTAGACGTCCCCACCCCCAGCTTTATCAATGCAAAGTAGAATCAGCCTGGGCCGCTTGCCCCTGTCTGCTAAACACCAGTCTTTATTAATCATGTTAAAAGTCAAACTTTTGCTTTGGAATGAAAGGTCTACATCTAGGGGAAGTGTCTACCTGGGTGTAAGACTTGCTTCATGGAGAACATTTAAGTTCCCTACATCCAACCTATTGTGCCAGTGCCCCCCTCCACTAGCCTTCTAAGTGGAACCTGTCAAAGTAGGTTATGCCAGCTTGATTTTTACAGCATTTTGCTCCAATTCCACACATTTTTGCAACATCTAAAGGGATCATGGCAAAGAAGTTAGAAGTTGTGCAAATGGGGGTTGATGCAGATTACAAAAGATTAAAAGGTGATGGCAGCACCCCCAGCATGTGTGGCATCTATTTTCCTGGAAGGCAGGTGTCTTGATTTTAGGAGCTTGCAAGCGCCATTTTCTGTGCATGGCAATAGAAGCTTGGCAGTGGGGTTTCAAAATGGCCGCCCCCAGAGGCAGAAAAATACAAAATGGCTGCCCGCACAAGAAAGCATGAGGCTAGTTTGCATCCCACGGAACACTGTGCATGTCACAGTGGGATCCCTTGGAAACTGGCACCATGACATCATAAAGGGCCCTGTTCTGCTGGCAGCTGTGGCTGTCTCACTGCTCATTCCAGCTCTGCAGCTCTTCCAGGAGGCAGCGGGAGATGTTGTGCACTGGGGCAGTCATCTCTGGGTTCATGGAAACCCCAGGAGGGGTAATGGCCCGTGCCAAGCAAGTTGGGCTTAGGGAAGATTTAAAGCGCATAGCAGACCATAATGCTAAAAGCACAAAAATCATGCATCATGTTCTTTTGCATGGGATTAGATGGCTGTCTTCTTTAGTCCTGCATACAGATATGTTTTTGGAGCATAATAGCGGCACGGCAAGTCTTAATCTAGACGTCCCCACCCCCACCTTTATCAATGCAAAGTAGAATCAGCCTGGGCCGCTTGCCCCTGTCTGCTAAACACCAGTCTTTATTAATCCTGTTAAAAGTCAAACTTTTGCTTTGGAATGAAAGGTCTACATCTAGGGGAAGTGTCTACCTGGGTGTAAGACTTGCTTCATGGAGAACATTTAAGTTCCCTACATCCAACCTATTGTGCCAGTGCCCCCCTCCACTAGCCTTCTAAGTGGAACCTGTCAAAGTAGGTTATGCCAGCTTGATTTTTACAGCATTTTGCTCCAATTCCACACGTTTTTGCAACATCTAAAGGGATCATGGCAAAGAAGTTAGAAGTTGTGCAAATGGGGGTTGATGCAGATTACAAAAGATTAAAAGGTGATGGCAGCACCCCCAGCATGTGTGGCATCTATTTTTACTGGAAGGCAGGTGTCTTGATTTTAGGAGCTTGCAAGCGCCATTTTCTGTGCATGGCAATAGAAGCTTGGCAGTGGGGTTTCAAAATGGCCGCCCCTAGAGGCAGAAAAATACAAAATGGCTGCCCGCAGAAGAAAGCATGAGGCTAGTTTGCATCCCACGGAACACTGTGCATGTCACAGTGGGATCCCTTTGAAACTGGCACCATGACATCATAAAGGGCCCGATTCTGCTGGCAGCTGTGGCTGTCTCACTGCTCATTCCAGCTCTGCAGCTCTTCCAGGAGGCAGCGGGAGATGTTGTGCACTGGGGCAGTCATCTCTGGGTTCATGGAAACCCCAGGAGGGGTAATGGCCCGTGCCAAGCAAGTTGGGCTTAGGGAAGATTTAAAGCGCATAGCAGACCATAATGCTAAAAGCACAAAAATCATGCATCATGTTCTTTTGCATGGGATTGGATGGCTGTCTTCTTTAGTCCTGCATACAGATATGTTTTTGGAGCATAATAGCGGCAGGGCAAGTCTTAATCTAGACGTCCCCACCCCCAGCTTTATCAATGCAAAGTAGAATCAGCCTGGGCCGCTTGCCCCTGTCTGCTAAACACCAGTCTTTATTAATCCTGTTAAAAGTCAAACTTTTGCTTTGGAATGATAGCACGGAACATGCTGGAAGCTGGGAGGAGTGCGGGCATGACAGGCTGGGGGCTGGAGGGGGAGAAGAAAAATGGGTTGGATTATTGGGGTGGTTGGAATTTTAGTGGAAGGTGATAGGGGGATTTGAATAGGTGGGTGGCGTTAAAGGGGGTTTATATAAGGGGTTGAGGAAGGAACGCCATCTTTTGGCAGAAAAATTTGTAGGTATAAAGACGTGTGAGGTTAGGTGTGACAGGAGAAGTGTGAAGAGGGAGCATAGTGTGTTAGGCAGTGAGGGCAGTGGTGTGGAGGCAATGGCGGAGCTGGAGAATTTCCTTACCCAGATGAGGGAGCAGGCGTTGGCGAGAGGGCCCGAGTGGGTGCAGGCTCAGATGGCCGCGCTGAATTCGGGACCGGCACAGCAGGCCTCCGGAGATCGCCCGGTGCGGGCAAGGAGGTCGTGCCCGCCGGAGCGGTTGAGCCCATCCAGTTCACCGCGGGGCCAGCGTCGGAGCGCATCCCGGTCGGGGGTGTCGAGGTCCGGAGGAGCGAGGTCAAGAAGCGGTGCGGGCCGGAAGAGGCGTGCAGCAGTGGAGGCATTAGCCCAAAAGTCAGCCGGCGGGATAGGCGGTGAGAGGCGCCAAGATGACGTCATGGCAGCGGCAGGAGGCAGGAAGATGGCGGCGGCGGCAGCAAGTGGAGAAGGCCGTGGGCGGAGCAGCCGGAGAGCGGGAACATCGGGAGGCCAGCCCAGGGAGGAGCTTCGAGAGACCCCGGTCACTAGGTTGGCGGTGAGTACGGGGAGAAGGGGGGTAGCGCTGGGTGCCAGGCGGGCGGCTACCCTGCAGGAGTCAGGATCAGATGATGAGGATTCCGGTGACGGAGCCCAGCGAGAGTAGTGTTAGTCAGGGGTTGGGAATCCCCCCCATGACTGTGGGGGCGGAGCATGCACGCGGAGTCTCTTCTGTGTTGTTTCCCCTGCAGGTGCGGCGCGACATAGAAGGTGACATCTTTCATGCGGTGCGGCGGGCCCTTGGAGTGGGCACGCTAGGAGCGGCTGGAGGGGCGGCTTCAGCTCTTCCACAGATGACAGCGGCTGGAGCGGCGGCTTCAGCTCTTCCACAGATGACAGCGGCTGGAGCGGCGGCTTCAGCTCTTCCACAGATGACAGCGGCTGGAACGGCGGCTTCGGCTCTTCCACAGATGACAGCGGCTGGAGTGGCGGCTTCGGCTCTTCCACAGGCGGCAGCGGCGGGGGAGGCTGGAAGGACGGGACCGCTAGGGTCGTTCGGCAGTTCTCTTATCGGTGAGTCAACAGCATTAACAGTCACACAACATTTACAAGGTACTGCGGGAGTGTTGGTTCCAGGGTGTGCAGTGCCACTAGGGAAGGGGGGTGTTGCAGTGGGCAGTAGCAGTATGGGAGAGATGGGGGAGGTTTTGAAGGGATTGAAGCAATTGGTTGCGTCCCTAGAAGGGGCTTTGGGGTTACAGCAGAGGGGGCCAGTGGGGGCCTGGGCTGGAGCCACAGCGGTAGTAGGTGGGGAAACGGTGGTTTCCCCGATTGCTACTGAGGCTGGGGTGCAGACAGATAAGGAGGATAGGTCAAATCGGCCGCTGCCGGTTTCGGATGCGGCTAAGGGAAGCTTGTATTTGTGCATGGATGCTCCATTGGGGGCTCATTTAAAACAAGAAGTACGGGAAAAAAATTGGCGTAGGGAAAATATTGATATTTTCACGTTATTACCATTGGAGAGGTTTAGCATTGAGCGTTGGGAGAAGGGGAAGGAACATCGCAAGGAAGAGGATGAGGAACGGCGCCGTTATAGATTAATACCGCGCACATTTGGGAATTGGTTGCAGGCATTTGCTATTCTAGGGAGTGTGATAGGGGAGAAGAATCCAGAGTGTTGCTCAGGGCTATTCTGTTACCTAGATACAATATGGGAAGCGCATAAATCGTATGGGGGTGTGGCCTGGCTGCGGTACGACGAACAGTTTAGGCAGCATATGGCAGTACAGCCTACCCTTCAGTGGGATCATAAGGACATCGCATTATGGATGAGGATAATGAATGCGCCACGGGGAACAGGGAAGGGGCAATATGGGAATAGCAGTGGAGCCGGAGGTAACTCCTTTCTTTCTGCGCCCGATGGGGCTAGGGCAGGAGGCACATCGGGCGGAACTAAAAAAGGAGTCTGCTGGGCATATAACGACAGTTCATGCAAATGGGGTGCATCATGTATTTTCAAACACGAGTGTGCGGGCTGTGGGCTGTCGAACCACCCAGTTTCGCGGTGTTTTAGAAGAGGAAAAGGGCAGGGAACAAAGGCTGGAGATAATGCTGGAAAAGGGGGTGACACCAGTGAGAATAGACGCCATGATGCAGTGGTTAAGGACGTACCCAAATAGGGAAAAGGCGGAGTTACTGGTTAATGGTTTTAGGGAGGGGTTTCGTATTCCGTTTAAAGAAGTTGTGGGGAGTTATGGGGTTAAGAACTTGCGTTCAGTGTTGCAGTATCCCGAAGTAGTGAGGGAAAAGTTGAATAAGGAGGTTACTTTGGGGAGGATGATGGGCCCATTTGCGGAAAAACCTACGGGTGTCCCCGTTAGGTGTAGTCCCCAAAAAAGAGAAGGGAAAGTTTAGGATGATACATCATTTATCTTATCCAAAAGGGGGTTCGGTGAATGATGATATTGACAGTTCCCTCACGGCAGTTTCGTATACATCATTTGACGCAGCAGTGGAGTTGGTGCGAGGGGCTGGTCAGGGGGCATTGTTGGCAAAGGTGGACGTGGAGTCAGCTTTTCGGTTGTTGCCTGTACATAGTGATTCTTTGCATTTGTTAGGCTGTTTTTTCGAAGGTGGTTACTATGTGGATAGATGTCTTCCCATGGGCTGCTCCATTTCGTGTGCTTATTTTGAGGCGTTTAGTACGTTTTTGGAGTGGGTCATACGGGAGAGGTCGGGGCAAAAAGGAATCATACATTATTTGGATGATTTTCTGTGTGTGGGCCCGGCGGAGTCCATGGTTTGTGGAGTGTTGTTAGAAATGGTTCAGGAAGTTTTTGACGATTTTGGGGTTCCATTGGCAAGGGAGAAAACAGAGGGGCCTTGTTCGAGTCTTGGTTTTTTGGGGATTGAGATTGATACGGTACGCATGGAGTGCAGGCTGCCGTTGGATAAGCTGGAGGACTTGAGGAGAACGGTACAGGAAGTGTTGGTAAAAACAAAGATTTCATTGAGGTTACTCCAGTCATTGATAGGGAAGTTGAATTTCGCCTGCAGAATCATGCCCATGGGGCGCGTGTTCTGTAGGCGTTTGGCGCAGGCGACGGCGGGTGCTCGCCGTCCGGAGCATTTGATTCGGTTGAGGAGGGATCACAGAGAGGATTTAAGGGTGTGGGATGAGTTTTTACTGTTGTATAATGGGAAAACGATGTGGATGGAGGCCCCGGTCTCAAATGAGGAATTGCATTTATTTACAGATGCAGCTGGATCAGTGGGCTATGGTGCATATTGTCAAGGTGCATGGAGTGTGGGGCGCTGGCCAAGAGAGTGGTGTGAGAGGGGATTAACTGCGAACCTATGCCTTTTAGAATTATTCCCAATTGTTGTTGCAGTGGAGTTATGGGGCGTGCAATTGGCTAATCGTTGCGTGGTCTTTCACTGTGACAATATGGCAGTAGTACAGGTACTATCCAGGCAATCGGCATCGTCCCCTCCAGTGATTGTATTATTGCGGCATTTAGTGCTGTTGTGTCTGAAACATAACATTATGTTTCGGGCGGTTCATGTACCAGGAATTGAGAATAAAATAGCGGATGCTTTGTCTCGCTTGCAGCTGGAGAGGTTCCGGGAGTTGGTGCCAGAGGCGGCGGGGGACCCCATTCCTTGTCCGGTACATCTTTGGGGGTTAGTGCTGTGAAGTGGCTGGCGTGGGTAAGGCAATCATTAGCCCCTTCTACATGGAGGGCATATCAGCGTGTGTGGAAGAGGTGGTTTGATTTAGAAGATGGATGGAGGAGTGAGGGGTTGGTGTGGAACCATGCGGAAGGATTGTTTTGTTTTGTGTTTGCGATGTTTGAGAAAGGGGTGTCGGGGGCGACTGTGCAACGGTCATTATCAGCTTTGTCCTTTTTATTCAGGTTGGGGGGTTACGATGACGTGACTCAATCTTTTGTGATACGGCAAGCGGTGAAGGGTTTTGTTAGGGGACATGCGAAGGCTGACGGGAGGCGGCCGGTGTCCTTTTCATTGTTGCAAAGGATTTGGGATATGTTGGGGGGAGTTTGTTTGTCGAAATACGAATGTTGTTTATTTCGATTGGCTTTTACACTAGCATTTTTTGGGGCTTTCAGGATAGGGGAATTGGTAAGCCCAAGTAGAGAAAAAGATCTGGGAGTACAATTGCGGCATGTGATATTGGTGAATGGGGAATTAAGGATTTACATTTTTGGGTCTAAGACGGATCAGAGCGGTAAAGGGTTGCTAGTGAGATTGTGTAGCTTGGAAGGTCAGAAGGGTTGTCCGGTGGCGGCTTTTAAGGCTTTTATGCAGGTGAGAACCGCAGGGAGCAGAGCATTGTTGGTGCATGAGGATGGGGTGGTTTTATCTCGTTACCAATTTGTTGCAGTATTTCGCAAATGTCTAAAGCTACTGGGTTTGGTAGCCAGGGATTACAGCTCTCACTCATTCCGTATCGGGGCGGCCACGGAAGCGGCACGCTGGGGCCTGTCGGAGGCAGAAATAAAGAGGATAGGGAGGTGGGAATCTGGCAGGTTCCGATCTTACGTGAGGATGCATATGCTTGAATAAGAAAGGAGTGGGGGTTTGTTGGGGCTGTTTTTTCCTTTTTAGTTTATTTTGTTTTATCATTAGGTGGCCGGAAGTGCGTGGTGTGGCTTTTTGGCCATTCGTTCATATTTTGGGCAGAACGGCGTGCAAGAGTGCGTCCAGGTGGTAGGTATTTGGGTTTGAATGCTGAATGTGTTGAGGTGCACTGGATGGGTGGTCGTGGTTTGACTTGGGATCAGGTAAGACCCCGTTTACAAGACGGTTTCAGGAGATGGGGACCGCCGGATGTTTTATTGATACATGCCGGGGGAAATGATGTGGGCAGTTATCCAATGAGGGCCTTGATAAAAGCCATGAAGCGGGATATGTTATGCTTTTGGGATAGTTATCCCCGAATGGTGTTGATATGGTCGGAGATGGTAAGGCGGCAACACTGGAGGAATGCGATTTCATTATCTGCATTGAATCGCACAAGACTTAAGATCAATAAGAGTGTAAGTAAGTTTGTGCGGCTGAATGGGGGTTTGGTTGTGCGCCATGAGATGTTGGAAAGTGACTGTAATTACACGGGGCCGGATGGAGTGCACCTTACGGACGTTGGATTGGATGTCTTCAATTTTGGTTTGGCGGAAGGTTTGGATTTTGCTTTGCGGGTTTGGCGGTGCATGTCGGCTTAAGGTATCAAGCCGGCATGCTATGGCGGGTTCTTGGCAATCAAAATGAAGTGCAGTTAATGGAGAAGGAGAATTTTGCAATAAATGCTGGTTACAGTTCAGCCTCGCCAAGGGGGGACGGCCCTGGGAGGCAAGTTAAATTTAGGATGTTTTAGCATGCATGGTTTCACCACTTAGCTTGTTTGGTTTGCGGCTGGTGGATTTGGAGGCGTGGCTAAAATTATGTGATCTATGAAGTTTATACAGAAGTTTGAGAAATAGAAGGATGAAGATGCCACCGTAAATAAAGGGTTGCCAAGGACCTTGCCATTAAGATGTTTTATGTATTGATTTATATGTTATTAACTATTTTATCTTTTCAGAATGTATTAAAAATTTCAATAAAGCTGTGACCATCACCATTCCAACGAATTCAAGTGTTTGGTGTTTTTATTTTAGTTAGGTGGTGGTAGGCAGTTATTTCTTTTCACCTTATGGGGTTGAACCCGTATCAGCCATCGCCTTGTCATGATAGCACGGAACATGCTGGAAGCTGGGAGGAGTGCGGGCATGACAGGCTGGGGGCTGGAGGGGGAGAAGAAAAATGGGTTGGATTATTGGGGTGGTTGGAATTTTAGTGGAAGGTGATAGGGGGATTTGAATAGGTGGGTGGAGTTAAAGGGGGTTTATATAAGGGGTTGAGGAAGGAACGCCATCTTTTGGCAGAAAAATTTGTCCCGCCCACCCTCCCTAGTTATGTTAGGTTTTTCTGTTTGTATTAGATCTCAAATATGTGAGTAGTTGGGAGGAGGGATACAAGTAGATTATAATTTCTGTGCAGGGACTTGGGTGTGTTGAGGTAGTTAGGGTTATAGGCGGGTTCTTGGCAATCAAAATGAAGTGCAGTTAATGGAGAAGGTGGCGGGAGAATTTTGCAATAAATGCTGGTTACAGTTCAGCCTCGCCAAGGGGGGACGGCCCTGGGAGGCAAGTTAAATTTAGGATGTTTTAGCACGCATGGTTTCACCACTTAGCTTGTTTGGTTTGCGGCTGGTGGATTTGGAGGCGTGGCTAAAATTATGTGATCTATGAAGTTTATACAGAAGTTTGAGAAATAGAAGGATGAAGATGCCACCGTAAATAAAGGGTTGCCAAGGACCTTGCCATTAAGATGTTTTATGTATTGATTTATATGTTATTAACTATTTTATCTTTTCAGAATGTATTAAAAATTTCAATAAAGCTGTGACCATCACCATTCCAACGAATTCAAGTGTTTGGTGTTTTTATTTTAGTTAGGTGGTGGTAGGCAGTACCCGTACCAGCCATCGCCTTGTCATGAAAGGTCTACATCTAGGGGAAGTGTCTACCTGGGTGTAAGACTTGCTTCATGGAGAACATTTAAGTTCCCTACATCCAACCTATTGTGCCAGTGCCCCCCTCCACTAGCCTTCTAAGTGGAACCTGTCAAAGTAGGTTATGCCAGCTTGATTTTTACAGCATTTTGCTCCAATTCCACACGTTTTTGCAACATCTAAAGGGATCATGGCAAAGTAGTTAGAAGTTGTGCAAATGGGGGTTGATGCAGATTACAAAAGATTAAAAGGTGATGGCAGCACCCCCAGCATGTGTGGCATCTATTTTTACTGGAAGGCAGGTGTCTTGATTTTAGGAGCTTGCAAGCGCCATTTTCTGTGCATGGCAATAGAAGCTTGGCAGTGGGGTTTCAAAATGGCCGCCCCCAGAGGCAGAAAAATACAAAATGGCTGCCCGCAGAAGAAAGCATGAGGCTAGTTTGCATCCCACGGAACACTGTGCATGTCACAGTGGGATCCCTTGGAAACTGGCACCATGACATCATAAAGGGCCCTGTTCTGCTGGCAGCTGTGGCTGTCTCACTGCTCATTCCAGCTCTGCAGCTCTTCCAGGAGGCAGCGGGAGATGTTGTGCACTGGGGCAGTCATCTCTGGGTTCATGGAAACCCCAGGAGGGGTAATGGCCCGTGCCAAGCAAGTTGGGCTTAGGGAAGATTTAAAGCGCATAGCAGACCATAATGCTAAAAGCACAAAAATCATGCATCATGTTCTTTTGCATGGGATTAGATGGCTGTCTTCTTTAGTCCTGCATACAGATATGTTTTTGGAGCATAATAGCGGCAGGGCAAGTCTTAATCTAGACGTCCCCACCCCCAGCTTTATCAATGCAAAGTAGAATCAGCCTGGGCCGCTTGCCCCTGTCTGCTAAACACCAGTCTTTATTAATCCTGTTAAAAGTCAAACTTTTGCTTTGGAATGAAAGGTCGACATCTAGGGGAAGTGTCTATCTGGGTGTAAGACTTGCTTCATGGAGAACATTTAAGTTCCCTACATCCAACCTATTGTGCCAGTGCCCCCCTCCACTAGCCTTCTAAGTGGAACCTGTCAAAGTAGGTTATGCCAGCTTGATTTTTACAGCATTTTGCTCCAATTCCACACGTTTTTGCAACATCTAAAGGGATCATGGCAAAGTAGTTAGAAGTTGTGCAAATGGGGGTTGATGCAGATTACAAAAGATTAAAAGGTGATGGCAGCACCCCCAGCATGTGTGGCATCTATTTTACTGGAAGGCAGGTGTCTTGATTTTAGGAGCTTGCAAGCGCCATTTTCTGTGCATGGCAATAGAAGCTTGGCAGTGGGGTTTCAAAATGGCCGCCCCCAGTGGCAGAAAAATACAAAATGGCTGCCCGCAGAAGAAAGCATGAGGCTAGTTTGCATCCCACGGAACACTGTGCATGTCACAGTGGGATCCCTTGGAAACTGGCACCATGACATCATAAAGGGCCCTGTTCTGCTGGCAGCTGTGGCTGTCTCACTGCTCATTCCAGCTCTGCAGCTCTTCCAGGAGGCAGCGGGAGATGTTGTGCACTGGGGCAGTCATCTCTGGGTTCATGGAAACCCCAGGAGGGGTAATGGCCCGTGCCAAGCAAGTTGGGCTTAGGGAAGATTTAAAGCGCATAGCAGACCATAATGCTAAAAGCACAAAAATCATGCATCATGTTCTTTTGCATGGGATTAGATGGCTGTCTTCTTTAGTCCTGCATACAGATATGTTTTTGGAGCATAATAGCGGCAGGGCAAGTCTTAATCTAGACGTCCCCACCCCCAGCTTTATCAATGCAAAGTAGAATCAGCCTGGGCCGCTTGCCCCTGTCTGCTAAACACCAGTCTTTATTAATCCTGTTAAAAGTCAAACTTTTGCTTTGGAATGAAAGGTCTACATCTAGGGGAAGTGTCTACATGGGTGTAAGACTTGCTTCATGGAGAACATTTAAGTTCCCTACATCCAACCTATTGTGCCAGTGCCCCCCTCCTCTAGCCTTCTAAGTGGAACCTGTCAAAGTAGGTTATGCCAGCTTGATTTTTACAGCATTTTGCTCCAATTCCACACGTTTTTGCAACATCTAAAGGGATCATGGCAAAGTAGTTAGAAGTTGTGCAAATGGGGGTTGATGCAGATTACAAAAGATTAAAAGGTGATGGCAGCACCCCCAGCATGTGTGGCATCTATTTTTACTGGAAGGCAGGTGTCTTGATTTTAGGAGCTTGCAAGCGCCATTTTCTGTGCATGGCGATAGAAGCTTGGCAGTGGGGTTTCAAAATGGCCGCCCCCAGAGGCAGAAAAATACAAAATGGCTGCCCGCAGAAGAAAGCATGAGGCTAGTTTGCATCCCACGGAACACTGTGCATGTCACAGTGGGATCCCTTGGAAACTGGCACCATGACATCATAAAGGGCCCTGTTCTGCTGGCAGCTGTGGCTGTCTCACTGCTCATTCCAGCTCTGCAGCTCTTCCAGGAGGCAGCGGGAGATGTTGTGCACTGGGGCAGTCATCTCTGGGTTCATGGAAACCCCAGGAGGGGTAATGGCCCGTGCCAAGCAAGTTGGGCTTAGGGAAGATTTAAAGCGCATAGCAGACCATAATGCTAAAAGCACAAAAATCATGCATCATGTTCTTTTGCATGGGATTAGATGGCTGTCTTCTTTAGTCCTGCATACAGATATGTTTTTGGAGCATAATAGCGGCAAGGCAAGTCTTAATCTAGACGTCCCCACCCCCAGCTTTATCAATGCAAAGTAGAATCAGCCTGGGCCGCTTGCCCCTGTCTGCTAAACACCAGTCTTTATTAATCCTGTTAAAAGTCAAACTTTTGCTTTGGAATGAAAGGTCTACATCTAGGGGAAGTGTCTACCTGGGTGTAAGACTTGCTTCATGGAGAACATTTAAGTTCCCTACATCCAACCTATTGTGCCAGTGCCCCCCTCCACTAGCCTTCTAAGTGGAACCTGTCAAAGTAGGTTATGCCAGCTTGATTTTTACAGCATTTTGCTCCAATTCCACACGTTTTTGCAACATCTAAAGGGATCATGGCAAAGTAGTTAGAAGTTGTGCAAATGGGGGTTGATGCAGATTACAAAAGATTAAAAGGTGATGGCAGCACCCCCAGCATGTGTGGCATCTATTTTTACTGGAAGGCAGGTGTCTTGATTTTAGGAGCTTGCAAGCGCCATTCTCTGTGCATGGCAATAGAAGCTTGGCAGTGGGGTTTCAAAATGGCCGCCCCCAGAGGCAGAAAAATACAAAATGGCTGCCCGCAGAAGAAAGCATGAGGCTAGTTTGCATCCCACGGAACACTGTGCATGTCACAGTGGGATCCCTTGGAAACTGGCACCATGACATCATAAAGGGCCCTGTTCTGCTGGCAGCTGTGGCTGTCTCACTGCTCATTCCAGCTCTGCAGCTCTTCCAGGAGGCAGCGGGAGATGTTGTGCACTGGGGCAGTCATCTCTGGGTTCATGGAAACCCCAGGAGGGGTAATGGCCCGTGCCAAGCAAGTTGGGCTTAGGGAAGATTTAAAGCGCATAGCAGACCATAATGCTAAAAGCACAAAAATCATGCATCATGTTCTTTTGCATGGGATTAGATGGCTGTCTTCTTTAGTCCTGCATACAGATATGTTTTTGGAGCATAATAGCGGCAGGGCAAGTCTTAATCTAGACGTCCACACCCCCAGCTTTATCAATGCAAAGTAGAATCAGCCTGGCCCGTTTGCCCCTGTCTGCTAAACACCAGTCTTTATTAATCCTGTTAAAAGTCAAACTTTTGCTTTGGAATGAAAGGTCTACATCTAGGGGAAGTGTCTACCTGGGTGTAAGACTTGCTTCATGGAGAACATTTAAGTTCCCTACATCCAACCTATTGTGCCAGTGCCCCCCTCCACTAGCCTTCTAAGTGGAACCTGTCAAAGTAGGTTATGCCAGCTTGATTTTTACAGCATTTTGCTCCAATTCCACACGTTTTTGCAACATCTAAAGGGATCATGGCAAAGTAGTTAGAAGTTGTGCAAATGGGGGTTGATGCAGATTACAAAAGATTAAAAGGTGATGGCAGCACCCCCAGCATGTGTGGCATCTATTTTTACTGGAAGGCAGGTGTCTTGATTTTAGGAGCTTGCAAGCGCCATTTTCTGTGCATGGCAATAGAAGCTTTGCAGTGGGGTTTCAAAATGGCCGCCCCCAGAGGCAGAAAAATACAAAATGGCTGCCCGCAGAAGAAAGCATGAGGCTAGTTTGCATCCCACGGAACACTGTGCATGTCACAGTGGGATCCCTTGGAAACTGGCACCATGACATCATAAAGGGCCCTGTTCTGCTGGCAGCTGTGGCTGTCTCACTGCTCATTCCAGCTCTGCAGCTCTTCCAGGAGGCAGCGGGAGATGTTGTGCACTGGGGCAGTCATCTCTGGGTTCATGGAAACCCCAGGAGGGGTAATGGCCCGTGCCAAGCAAGTTGGGCTTAGGGAAGATTTAAAGCGCATAGCAGACCATAATGCTAAAAGCACAAAAATCATGCATCATGTTCTTTTGCATGGGATTAGATGGCTGTCTTCTTTAGTCCTGCATACAGATATGTTTTTGGAGCATAATAGCGGCAGGGCAAGTCTTAATCTAGACGTCCACACCCCCAGCTTTATCAATGCAAAGTAGAATCAGCCTTGGCCGCTTGCCCCTGTCTGCTAAACACCAGTCTTTATTAATCCTGTTAAAAATCAAACTTTTGCTTTGGAATGAAAGGTCTACATCTAGGGGAAGTGTCTACCTGGGTGTAAGACTTGCTTCATGGAGAACATTTAAGTTCCCTACATCCAACCTATTGTGCCAGTGCCCCCCTCCACTAGCCTTCTAAGTGGAACCTGTCAAAGTAGGTTATGCCAGCTTGATTTTTACAGCATATTGCTCCAATTCCACACGTTTTTGCAACATCTAAAGGGATCATGGCAAAGTAGTTAGAAGTTGTGCAAATGGGGGTTGATGCAGATTACAAAAGATTAACAGGTGATGGCAGCACCCCCAGCATGTGTGGCATCTATTTTTACTGGAAGGCAGGTGTCTTGATTTTAGGAGCTTGCAAGCGCCATTTTCTGTGCATGGCAATAGAAGCTTTGCAGTGGGGTTTCAAAATGGCCGCCCCCAGAGGCAGAAAAATACAAAATGGCTGCCCGCAGAAGAAAGCATGAGGCTAGTTTGCATCCCACTGAACACTGTGCATGTCACAGTGGGATCCCTTGGAAACTGGCACCATGACATCATAAAGGGCCCTGTTCTGCTGGCAGCTGTGGCTGTCTCACTGCTCATTCCAGCTCTGCAGCTCTTCCAGGAGGCAGCGGGAGATGTTGTGCACTGGGGCAGTCATCTCTGGGTTCATGGAAACCCCAGGAGGGGTAATGGCCCGTGCCAAGCAAGTTGGGCTTAGGGAAGATTTAAAGCGCATAGCAGACCATAATGCTAAAAGCACAAAAATCATGCATCATGTTCTTTTGCATGGGATTAGATGGCTGTCTTCTTTAGTCCTGCATACAGATATGTTTTTGGAGCATAATAGCGGCAGGGCAAGTCTTAATCTAGACGTCCCCACCCCCAGCTTTATCAATGCAAAGTAGAATCAGCCTGGGCCGCTTGCCTCTGTCTGCTAAACACCAGTCTTTATTAATCCTGTTAAAAGTCAAACTTTTGCTTTGGAATGAAAGGTCTACATCTAGGGGAAGTGTCTACCTGGGTGTAAGACTTGCTTCATGGAGAACATTTAAGTTCCCTACATCCAACCTATTGTGCCAGTGCCCCCCTCCACTAGCCTTCTAAGTGGAACCTGTCAAAGTAGGTTATGCCAGCTTGATTTTTACAGCATTTTGCTCCAATTCCACACGTTTTTGCAACATCTAAAGGGATCATGGCAAAGTAGTTAGAAGTTGTGCAAATGGGGGTTGATGCAGATTACAAAAGATTAAAAGGTGATGGCAGCACCCCCAGCATGTGTGGCATCTAATTTTACTGGAAGGCAGGCGTCTTGATTTTAGGAGCTTGCAAGCACCATTTTCTGTGCATGGCAATAGAAGCTTGGCAGTAGGGTTTCAAAATGGCCTCACCCAGAGGCAGAAAAATACAAAATGGCTGCCCGCAGAAGAAAGCATGAGGCTAGTTTGCATCCCACGAAACACTGTGCATGTCACAGTGGGATCCCTTGGAAACTGGCACCATGACATCATAAAGGGCCCTGTTCTGCTGGCAGCTGTGGCTGTCTCACTGCTCATTCCAGCTCTGCAGCTCTTCCAGGAGGCAGCGGGAGATGTTGTGCACTGGGGCAGTCATCTCTGGGTTCATGGAAACCCCAGGAGGGGTAATGGCCCGTGCCAAGCAAGTTGGGCTTAGGGAAGATTTAAAGCGCATAGCAGACCATAATGCTAAAAGCACAAAAATCATGCATCATGTTCTTTTGCATGGGATTAGATGGCTGTCTTCTTTAGTCCTGCATACAGATATGTTTTTGGAGCATAATAGCGGCAGGGCAAGTCTTAATCTAGACGTCCCCACCCCCAGCTTTATCAATGCAAAGTAGAATCAGCCTGGGCCGCTTGCCCCTTTCTGCTAAACACCAGTCTTTATTAATCCTGTTAAAAGTCAAACTTTTGCTTTGGAATGAAAGGTCTACATCTAGGGGAAGTGTCTACCTGGGTGTAAGACTTGCTTCATGGAGAACATTTAAGTTCCCTACATCCAACCTATTGTGCCAGTGCCCCCCTCCACTAGCCTTCTAAGTGGAACCTGTCAAAGTAGGTTATGCCAGCTTGATTTTTACAGCATATTGCTCCAATTCCACACGTTTTTGCAACATCTAAAGGGATCATGGCAAAGTAGTTAGAAGTTGTGCAAATGGGGGTTGATTCAGATTACAAAAGATTAAAAGGTGATGGCAGCACCCCCAGCATGTGTGGCATCTATTTTTACTGGAAGGCAGGTGTCTTGATTTTAGGAGCTTGCAAGCGCCATTTTCTGTGCATGGCAATAGAAGCTTTGCAGTGGGGTTTCAAAATGGCCGCCCCCAGAGGCAGAAAAATACAAAATGGCTGCCCGCAGAAGAAAGCATGAGGCTAGTTTGCATCCCACGGAACACTGTGCATGTCACAGTGGGATCCCTTGGAAACTGGCACCATGACATCATAAAGGGCCCTGTTCTGCTGGCAGCTGTGGCTGTCTCACTGCTCATTCCAGCTCTGCAGCTCTTCCAGGAGGCAGCGGGAGATGTTGTGCACTGGGGCAGTCATCTCTGGGTTCATGGAAACCCCAGGAGGGGTAATGGCCCGTGCCAAGCAAGTTGGGCTTAGGGAAGATTTAAAGCGCATAGCAGACCATAATGCTAAAAGCACAAAAATCATGCATCATGTTCTTTTGCATGGGATTAGATGGCTGTCTTCTTTAGTCCTGCATACAGATATGTTTTTGGAGCATAATAGCGGCAGGGCAAGTCTTAATCTAGACGTCCCCACCCCCAGCTTTATCAATGCAAAGTAGAATCAGCCTGGGCCGCTTGCCCCTGTCTGCTAAACACCAGTCTTTATTAATCCTGTTAAAAATCAAACTTTTGCTTTGGAATGAAAGGTCTACATCTAGGGGAAGTGTCTACCTGGGTGTAAGACTTGCTTCATGGAGAACATTTAAGTTCCCTACATCCAACCTATTGTGCCAGTGCCCCCCTCCACTAGCCTTCTAAGTGGAACCTGTCAAAGTAGGTTATGCCAGCTTGATTTTTACAGCATATTGCTCCAATTCCACACGTTTTTGCAACATCTAAAGGGATCATGGCAAAGTAGTTAGAAGTTGTGCAAATGGGGGTTGATGCAGATTACAAAAGATTAAAAGGTGATGGCAGCACCCCCAGCATGTGTGGCATCTATTTTTACTGGAAGGCAGGTGTCTTGATTTTAGGAGCTTGCAAGCGCCATTTTCTGTGCATGGCAATGGAAGCTTTGCAGTGGGGTTTCAAAATGGCCGCCCCCAGAGGCAGAAAAATACAAAATGGCTGCCTGCAGAAGAAAGCATGAGGCTAGTTTGCATCCCACGGAACACTGTGCATGTCACAGTGGGATCCCTTGGAAACTGGCACCATGACATCATAAAGGGCCCTGTTCTGCTGGCAGCTGTGGCTGTCTCACTGCTCATTCCAGCTCTGCAGCTCTTCCAGGAGGCAGCGGGAGATGTTGTGCACTGGGGCAGTCATCTCTGGGTTCATGGAAACCCCAGGAGGGGTAATGGCCCGTGCCAAGCAAGTTGGGCTTAGGGAAGATTTAAAGCGCATAGCAGACCATAATGCTAAAAGCACAAAAATCATGCATCATGTTCTTTTGCATGGGATTAGATGGCTGTCTTCTTTAGTCCTGCATACAGATATGTTTTTGGAGCATAATAGCGGCAGGGCAAGTCTTAATCTAGACGTCCCCACCCCCAGCTTTATCAATGCAAAGTAGAATCAGCCTGGGCCGCTTGCCCCTGTCTGCTAAACACCAGTCTTTATTAATCCTGTTAAAAATCAAACTTTTGCTCTGGAATGAAAGGTCTACATCTAGGGGAAGTGTCTACCTGGGTGTAAGACTTGCTTCATGGAGAACATTTAAGTTCCCTACATCCAACCTATTGTGCCAGTGCCCCCCTCCACTAGCCTTCTAAGTGGAACCTGTCAAAGTAGGTTATGCCAGCTTGATTTTTACAGCATTTTGCTCCAATTCCACACGTTTTTGCAACGTCTAAAGGGATCATGGCAAAGTAGTTAGAAGTTGTGCAAATGGGGGTTGATGCAGATTACAAAAGATTAAAAGGTGATGGCAGCACTCCCAGCATGTGTGGCATCTATTTTTACTGGAAGGCAGGTGTCTTGATTTTAGGAGCTTGCAAGCGCCATTTTCTGTGCATGGCAATAGAAGCTTGGCAGTGGGGTTTCAAAATGGCCGCACCCAGAGGCAGAAAAATACAAAATGGCTGCCCGCAGAAGAAAGCATGAGGCTAGTTTGCATCCCACGGAACACTGTGCATGTCACAGTGGGATCCCTTGGAAACTGGCACCATGACATCATAAAGGGCCCTGTTCTGCTGGCAGCTGTGGCTGTCTCACTGCTCATTCCAGCTCTGCAGCTCTTCCAGGAGGCAGCGGGAGATGTTGTGCACTGGGGCAGTCATCTCTGGGTTCATGGAAACCCCAGGAGGGGTAATGGCCCGTGCCAAGCAAGTTGGGCTTAGGGAAGATTTAAAGCGCATAGCAGACCATAATGCTAAAAGCACAAAACTCATGCATCATGTTCTTTTGCATGGGATTAGATGGCTGTCTTCTTTAGTCCTGCATTTAGATATGTTTTTGGAGCATAATAGCGGCAGGGCAAGTCTTAATCTAGACGTCCCCACCCCCAGCTTTATCAATGCAAAGTAGAATCAGCCTGGGCCGCTTGCCCCTGTCTGCTAAACACCAGTCTTTATTAATCCTGTTAAAAGTCAAACTTTTGCTTTGGAATGAAAGGTCTACATCTAGGGGAAGTGTCTACCTGGGTGTAAGACTTGCTTCATGGAGAACATTTAAGTTCCCTACATCCAACCTATTGTGCCAGTGCCCCCCTCCACTAGCCTTCTAAGTGGAACCTGTCAAAGTAGGTTATGCCAGCTTGATTTTTACAGCATTTTGCTCCAATTCCACACGTTTTTGCAACATCTAAAGGGATCATGGCAAAGTAGTTAGAAGTTGTGCAAATGGGGGTTGATGCAGATTACAAAAGATTAAAAGGTGATGGCAGCACCCCCAGCATGTGTGGCATCTATTTTTACTGGAAGGCAGGTGTCTTGATTTTAGGAGCTTGCAAGCGCCATTTTCTGTGCATGGCAATAGAAGCTTGGCAGTGGGGTTTCAAAATGGCCACCCCCAGAGGCAGAAAAATACAAAATGGCTGCCCGCAGAAGAAAGCATGAGGCTAGTTTGCATCCCACGGAACACTGTGCATGTCACAGTGGGATCCCTTGGAAACTGGCACCATGACATCATAAAGGGCCCTGTTCTGCTGGCAGCTGTGGCTGTCTCACTGCTCATTCCAGCTCTGCAGCTCTTCCAGGAGGCAGCGGGAGATGTTGTGCACTGGGGCAGTCATCTCTGGGTTCATGGAAACCCCAGGAGGGGTAATGGCCCGTGCCAAGCAAGTTGGGCTTAGGGAAGATTTAAAGCGCATAGCAGACCATAATGCTAAAAGCACAAAAATCATGCATCATGTTCTTTTGCATGGGATTAGATGGCTGTCTTCTTTAGTCCTGCATACAGATATGTTTTTGGAGCATAATAGCGGCAGGGCAAGTCTTAATCTAGACGTCCACACCCCCAGCTTTATCAATGCAAAGTAGAATCAGCCTGGGCCGTTTGCCCCTGTCTGCTAAACACCAGTCTTTATTAATCCTGTTAAAAGTCAAACTTTTGCTTTGGAATGAAAGGTCTACATCTAGGGGAAGTGTCTACCTGGGTGTAAGACTTGCTTCATGGAGAACATTTAAGTTCCCTACATCCAACCTATTGTGCCAGTGCCCCCCTCCACTAGCCTTCTAAGTGGAACCTGTCAAAGTAGGTTATGCCAGCTTGATTTTTACAGCATTTTGCTCCAATTCCACACGTTTTTGCAACATCTAAAGGGATCATGGCAAAGTAGTTAGAAGTTGTGCAAATGGGGGTTGATGCAGATTACAAAAGATTAAAAGGTGATGGCAGCACCCCCAGCATGTGTGGCATCTATTTTTACTGGAAGGCAGGTGTCTTGATTTGAGGAGCTTGCAAGCGCCATTTTCTGTGCATGGCAATAGAAGCTTGGCAGTGGGGTTTCAAAATGGCCGCCCCCAGAGGCAGAAAAATACAAAATGGCTGCCCGCAGAAGAAAGCATGAGGCTAGTTTGCATCCCACGGAACACTGTGCATGTCACAGTGGGATCCCTTGGAAACTGGCACCATGACATCATAAAGGGCCCTGTTCAGCTGGCAGCTGTGGCTGTCTCACTGCTCATTCCAGCTCTGCAGCTCTTCCAGGAGGCAGCGGGAGATGTTGTGCACTGGGGCAGTCATCTCTGGGTTCATGGAAACCCCAGGAGGGGTAATGGCCCGTGCCAAGCAAGTTGGGCTTAGGGAAGATTTAAAGCGCATAGCAGACCATAATGCTAAAAGCACAAAAATCATGCATCATGTTCTTTTGCATGGGATTAGATGGCTGTCTTCTTTAGTCCTGCATACAGATATGTTTTTGGAGCATAATAGCGGCAGGGCAAGTCTTAATCTAGACGTCCCCACCCCCAGCTTTATCAATGCAA
Source organism: Engystomops pustulosus (assembly GCF_040894005.1). Taxonomy (NCBI): domain Eukaryota; kingdom Metazoa; phylum Chordata; class Amphibia; order Anura; family Leptodactylidae; genus Engystomops; species Engystomops pustulosus. Next base: position 120,777,596 of record NC_092416.1, read on the forward strand.
AGTAGAATCAGCCTGGGCCGCTTGCCCCTGTCTGCTAAACACCAGTCTTTATTAATCCTGTTAAAAATCAAACTTTTGCTTTGGAATGAAAGGTCTACATCTAGGGGAAGTGTCTACCTGGGTGTAAGACTTGCTTCATGGAGAACATTTAAGTTCCCTACATCCAACCTATTGTGCCAGTGCCCCCCTCCACTAGCCTTCTAAGTGGAACCTGTCAAAGTAGGTTATGCCAGCTTGATTTTTACAGCATTTTGCTCCAATTCCACACGTTTTTGCAACATCTAAAGGGATCATGGCAAAATAGTTAGAAGTTGTGCAAATGGGGGTTGATGCAGATTACAAAAGATTAAAAGGTGATGGCAGCACTCCCAGCATGTGTGGCATCTATTTTTACTGGAAGGCAGGTGTCTTGATTTGAGGAGCTTGCAAGCGCCATTTTCTGTGCATGGCAATAGAAGCTTGGCAGTGGGGTTTCAAAATGGCCGCCCCCAGAGGCAGAAAAATACAAAATGGCTGCCCGCAGAAGAAAGCATGAGGCTAGTTTGCATCCCACGGAACACTGTGCATGTCACAGTGGGATCCCTTGGAAACTGGCACCATGACATCATAAAGGGCCCTGTTCTGCTGGCAGCTGTGGCTGTCTCACTGCTCATTCCAGCTCTGCAGCTCTTCCAGGAGGCAGCGGGAGATGTTGTGCACTGGGGCAGTCATCTCTGGGTTCATGGAAACCCCAGGAGGGGTAATGGCCCGTGCCAAGCAAGTTGGGCTTAGGGAAGATTTAAAGCGCATAGCAGACCATAATGCTAAAAGCACAAAAATCATGCATCATGTTCTTTTGCATGGGATTAGATGGCTGTCTTCTTTAGTCTTGCATACAGATATGTTTTTGGAGCATAATAGCGGCAGGGCAAGTCTTAATCTAGACGTCCACACCCCCAGCTTTATCAATGCAAAGTAGAATCAGCCTGGGCCGTTTGCCCCTGTCTGCTAAACACCAGTCTTTATTAATCCTGTTAAAAGTCAAACTTTTGCTTTGGAATGAAAGGTCTACATCTAGGGGAAGTGTCTACCTGGGTGTAAGACTTGCTTCATGGAGAACATTTAAGTTCCCTACATCCAACCTATTGTGCCAGTGCCCCCCTCCACTAGCCTTCTAAGTGGAACCTGTCAAAGTAGGTTATGCCAGCTTGATTTTTACAGCATTTTGCTCCAATTCCACACGTTTTTGCAACATCTAAAGGGATCATGGCAAAGTAGTTAGAAGTTGTGCAAATGGGGGTTGATGCAGATTACAAAAGATTAAAAGGTGATGGCAGCACCCCCAGCATGTGTGGCATCTATTTTTACTGGAAGGCAGGTGTCTTGATTTGAGGAGCTTGCAAGCGCCATTTTCTGTGCATGGCAATAGAAGCTTGGCAGTGGGGTTTCAAAATGGCCACCCCCAGAGGCAGAAAAATACAAAATGGCTGCCCGCAGAAGAAAGCATGAGGCTAGTTTGCATCCCACGGAACACTGTGCATGTCACAGTGGGATCCCTTGGAAACTGGCACCATGACATCATAAAGGGCCCTGTTCTGCTGGCAGCTGTGGCTGTCTCACTGCTCATTCCAGCTCTGCAGCTCTTCCAGGAGGCAGCGGGAGATGTTGTGCACTGGGGCAGTCATCTCTGGGTTCATGGAAACCCCAGGAGGGGTAATGGCCCGTGCCAAGCAAGTTGGGGTTAGGGAAGATTTAAAGCGCATAGCAGACCATAATGCTAAAAGCACAAAAATCATGCATCATGTCCTTTTGCATGGGATTAGATGGCTGTCTTCTTTAGTCTGGCATACAGATATGTTTTTGGAGCATAATAGCGGCAGGGCAAGTCTTAATCTAGACGTCCACACCCCCAGCTTTATCAATGCAAAGTAGAATCAGCCTGGGCCGTTTGCCCCTGTCTGCTAAACACCAGTCTTTATTAATCCTGTTAAAAGTCAAACTTTTGCTTTGAAATGAAAGGTCTACATCTAGGGGAAGTGTCTACCTGGGTGTAAGACTTGCTTCATGGAGAACATTTAAGTTCCCTACATCCAACCTATTGTGCCAGTGCCCCCCTCCACTAGCCTTCTAAGTGGAACCTGTCAAAGTAGGTTATGCCAGCTTGATTTTTACAGCATTTTGCTCCAATTCCACACGTTTTTGCAACATCTAAAGGGATCATGGCAAAGTAGTTAGAAGTTGTGCAAATGGGGGTTGATGCAGATTACAAAAGATTAAAAGGTGATGGCAGCACCCCCAGCATGTGTGGCATCTATTTTTACTGGAAGGCAGGTGTCTTGATTTGAGGAGCTTGCAAGCGCCATTTTCTGTGCATGGCAATAGAAGCTTGGCAGTGGGGTTTCAAAATGGCCGCCCCAGAGGCAGAAAAATACAAAATGGCTGCCCGCAGAAGAAAGCATGAGGCTAGTTTGCATCCCACGGAACACTGTGCATGTCACAGTGGGATCCCTTGGAAACTGGCACCATGACATCATAAAGGGCCCTGTTCTGCTGGCAGCTGTGGCTGTCTCACTGCTCATTCCAGCTCTGCAGCTCTTCCAGGAGGCAGCGGGAGATGTTGTGCACTGGGGCAGTCATCTCTGGGTTCATGGAAACCCCAGGAGGGGTAATGGCCCGTGCCAAGCAAGTTGGGCTTAGGGAAGATTTAAAGCGCATAGCAGACCATAATGCTAAAAGCACAAAAATCATGCATCATGTTCTTTTGCATGGGATTAGATGGCTGTCTTCTTTAGTCCTGCATACAGATATGTTTTTGGAGCATAATAGCGGCAGGGCAAGTCTTAATCTAGACGTCCCCACCCCCAGCTTTATCAATGCAAAGTAGAATCAGCCTGGGCCGCTTGCCCCTGTCTGCTAAACACCAGTCTTTATTAATCCTGTTAAAAGTCAAACTTTTGCTTTGGAATGAAAGGTCTACATCTAGGGGAAGTGTCTACCTGGGTGTAAGACTTGCTTCATGGAGAACATTTAAGTTCCCTACATCCAACCTATTGTGCCAGTGCCCCCCTCCACTAGCCTTCTAAGTGGAACCTGTCAAAGTAGGTTATGCCAGCTTGATTTTTACAGCATTTTGCTCCAATTCCACACGTTTTTGCAACATCTAAAGGGATCATGGCAAAGTAGTTAGAAGTTGTGCAAATGGGGGTTGATGCAGATTACAAAAGATTAAAAGGTGATGGCAGCACCCCTAGCATGTGTGGCATCTATTTTTACTGGAAGGCAGGTGTCTTGATTTTAGGAGCTTGCAAGCGCCATTTTCTGTGCATAGCAATAGAAGCTTGGCAGTGGGGTTTCAAAATGGCCGCCCCCAGAGGCAGAAAAATACAAAATGGCTGCCCGCAGAAGAAAGCATGAGGCTAGTTTGCATCCCACGGAACACTGTGCATGTCACAGTGGGATCCCTTGGAAACTGGCACCATGACATCATAAAGGGCCCTGTTCTGCTGGCAGCTGTGGCTGTCTCACTGCTCATTCCAGCTCTGCAGCTCTTCCAGGAGGCAGCGGGAGATGTTGAGCACTGGGGCAGTCATCTCTGGGTTCATGGAAACCCCAGGAGGGGTAATGGCCCGTGCCAAGCAAGTTGGGCTTAGGGAAGATTTAAAGCGCATAGCAGACCATAATGCTAAAAGCACAAAAATCATGCATCATGTTCTTTTGCATGGGATTAGATGGCTGTCTTCTTTAGTCCTGCATACAGATATGTTTTTGGAGCATAATAGCGGCAGGGCAAGTCTTAATCTAGACGTCCCCACCCCCAGCTTTATCAATGCAAAGTAGAATCAGCCTGGGCCGCTTGCCCCTGTCTGCTAAACACCAGTCTTTATTAATCCTGTTAAAAATCAAACTTTTGCTTTGGAATGAAAGGTCTACATCTAGGGGAAGTGTCTACCTGGGTGTAAGACTTGCTTCATGGAGAACATTTAAGTTCCCTACATCCAACCTATTGTGCCAGTGCCCCCCTCCACTAGCCTTCTAAGTGGAACCTGTCAAAGTAGGTTATGCCAGCTTGATTTTTACAGCATATTGCTCCAATTCCACACGTTTTTGCAACATCTAAAGGGATCATGGCAAAGTAGTTAGAAGTTGTGCAAATGGGGGTTGATGCAGATTACAAAAGATTAAAAGGTGATGGCAGCACCCCCAGCATGTGTGGCATCTATTTTTACTGGAAGGCAGGTGTCTTGATTTTAGGAGCTTGCAAGCGCCATTTTCTGTGCATGGCAATAGAAGCTTGGCAGTGGGGTTTCAAAATGGCCGCCCCCAGAGGCAGAAAAATACAAAATGGCTGCCCGCAGAAGAAAGCATGAGGCTAGTTTGCATCCCACGGAACACTGTGCATGTCACAGTGGGATCCCTTGGAAACTGGCACCATGACATCATAAAGGGCCCTGTTCTGCTGGCAGCTGTGGCTGTCTCACTGCTCATTCCAGCTCTGCAGCTCTTCCAGGAGGCAGCGGGAGATGTTGTGCACTGGGGCAGTCATCTCTGGGTTCATGGAAACCCCAGGAGGGGTAATGGCCCGTGCCAAGCAAGTTGGGCTTAGGGAAGATTTAAAGCGCATAGCAGACCATAATGCTAAAAGCACAAAAATCATGCATCATGTTCTTTTGCATGGGATTAGATGGCTGTCTTCTTTAGTCCTGCATACAGATATGTTTTTGGAGCATAATAGCGGCAGGGCAAGTCTTAATCTAGACGTCCCCACCCCCAGCTTTATCAATGCAAAGTAGAATCAACCTGGGCCGCTTGCCCCTGTCTGCTAAACACCAGTCTTTATTAATCCTGTTAAAAGTCAAACTTTTGCTTTGGAATGAAAGGTCTACATCTAGGGGAAGTGTCTACCTGGGTGTAAGACTTGCTTCATGGAGAACATTTAAGTTCCCTACATCCAACCTATTGTGCCAGTGCCCCCCTCCACTAGCCTTCTAAGTGGAACCTGTCAAAGTAGGTTATGCCAGCTTGATTTTTACAGCATTTTGCTCCAATTCCACACGTTTTTGCAACATCTAAAGGGATCATGGCAAAGTAGTTAGAAGTTGTGCAAATGGGGGTTGATGCAGATTACAAAAGATTAAAAGGTGATGGCAGCACCCCCAGCATGTGTGGCATCTATTTTTACTGGAAGGCAGGTGTCTTGATTTGAGGAGCTTGCAAACGCCATTTTCTGTGCATGGCAATAGAAGCTTGGCAGTGGGGTTTCAAAATGGCCGCCCCCAGAGGCAGAAAAATACAAAATGGCTGCCCGCAGAAGAAAGCATGAGGCTAGTTTGCATCCCACGGAACACTGTGCATGTCACAGTGGGATCCCTTGGAAACTGGCACCATGACATCATAAAGGGCCCTGTTCTGCTGGCAGCTGTGGCTGTCTCACTGCTCATTCCAGCTCTGCAGCTCTTCCAGGAGGCAGCGGGAGATGTTGTGCACTTCGGCAGTCATCTCTGGGTTCATGGAAACCCCAGGAGGGGTAATGGCCCGTGCCAAGCAAGTTGGGCTTAGGGAAGATTTAAAGCGCATAGCAGACCATAATGCTAAAAGCACATAAATCATGCATCATGTTCTTTTGCATGGGATTAGATGGCTGTCTTCTTTAGTCCTGCATACAGATATGTTTTTGGAGCATAATAGCGGCAGGGCAAGTCTTAATCTAGACGTCCCCACCCCCAGCTTTATCAATGCAAAGTAGAATCAGCCTGGGCCGCTTGCCCCTGTCTGCTAAACACCAGTCTTTATTAATCCTGTTAAAAGTCAAACTTTTGCTTTGGAATGAAAGGTCTACATCTAGGGGAAGTGTCTACCTGGGTGTAAGACTTGCTTCATGGAGAACATTTAAGTTCCCTACATCCAACCTATTGTGCCAGTGCCCCCCTCCACTAGCCTTCTAAGTGGAACCTGTCAAAGTAGGTTATGCCAGCTTGATTTTTACAGCATTTTGCTCCAATTCCACACGTTTTTGCAACATCTAAAGGGATCATGGCAAAGTAGTTAGAAGTTGTGCAAATGGGGGTTGATGCAGATTACAAAAGATTAAAAGGTGATGGCAGCACCCCCAGCATGTGTGGCATCTATTTTTACTGGAAGGCAGGTGTCTTGATTTGAGGAGCTTGCAAGCGCCATTTTCTGTGCATGGCAATAGAAGCTTGGCAGTGGGGTTTCAAAATGGCCGCCCCCAGAGGCAGAAAAATACAAAATGGCTGCCTGCAGAAGAAAGCATGAGGCTAGTTTGCATCCCACGGAACACTATGCATGTCACAGTGGGATCCCTTGGAAACTGGCACCATGACATCATAAAGGGCCCTGTTCTGCTGGCAGCTGTGGCTGTCTCACTGCTCATTCCAGCTCTGCAGCTCTTCCAGGAGGCAGCGGGAGATGTTGTGCACTGGGGCAGTCATCTCTGGGTTCATGGAAACTCCAGGAGGGGTAATGGCCCGTGCCAAGCAAGTTGGGCTTAGGGAAGATTTAAAGCGCATAGCAGACCATAATGCTAAAAGCACAAAAATCATGCATCATGTTCTTTTGCATGGGATTAGATGGCTGTCTTCTTTAGTCCTGCATACAGATATGTTTTTGGAGCATAATAGCGGAAGGGCAAGTCTTAATCTAGACGTCCCCACCCCCAGCTTTATCAATGCAAAGTAGAATCAGCCTGGGCCGCTTGCCCCTGTCTGCTAAACACCAGTCTTTATTAATCCTGTTAAAAGTCAAACTTTTGCTTTGGAATGAAAGGTCTACATCTAGGGGAAGTGTCTACCTGGGTGTAAGACTTGCTTCATGGAGAACATTTAAGTTCCCTACATCCAACCTATTGTGCCAGTGCCCCCCTCCACTAGCCTTCTAAGTGGAACCTGTCAAAGTAGGTTATGCCAGCTTGATTTTTACAGCATTTTGCTCCAATTCCACACGTTTTTGCAACATCTAAAGGGATCATGGCAAAGTAGTTAGAAGTTGTGCAAATGGGGGTTGATGCAGATTACAAAAGATTAAAAGGTGATGGCAGCACCCCTAGCATGTGTGGCATCTATTTTTACTGGAAGGCAGGTGTCTTGATTTTAGGAGCTTGCAAGCGCCATTTTCTGTGCATGGCAATAGAAGCTTGGCAGTGGGGTTTCAAAATGGCCGCCCCCAGAGGCAGAAAAATACAAAATGGCTGCCCGCAGAAGAAAGCATGAGGCTAGTTTGCATCCCACGGAACACTGTGCATGTCACAGTGGGATCCCTTGGAAACTGGCACCATGACATCATAAAGGGCCCTGTTCTGCTGGCAGCTGTGGCTGTCTCACTGCTCATTCCAGCTCTGCAGCTCTTCCAGGAGGCAGCGGGAGATGTTGTGCACTGGGGCAGTCATCTCTGGGTTCATGGAAACCCCAGGAGGGGTAATGGCCCGTGCCAAGCAAGTTGGGCTTAGGGAAGATTTAAAGCGCATAGCAGACCATAATGCTAAAAGCACAAAAATCATGCATCATGTTCTTTTGCATGGGATTAGATGGCTGTCTTCTTTAGTCCTGCATACAGATATGTTTTTGGAGCATAATAGCGGCAGGGCAAGTCTTAATCTAGACGTCCCCACCCCCAGCTTTATCAATGCAAAGTAGAATCAGCCTGGGCCGCTTGCCCCTGTCTGCTAAACACCAGTCTTTATTAATCCTGTTAAAAATCAAACTTTTGCTTTGGAATGAAAGGTCTACATCTAGGGGAAGTGTCTACCTGGGTGTAAGACTTGCTTCATGGAGAACATTTAAGTTCCCTACATCCAACCTATTGTGCCAGTGCCCCCCTCCACTAGCCTTCTAAGTGGAACCTGTCAAAGTAGGTTATGCCAGCTTGATTTTTACAGCATATTGCTCCAATTCCACACGTTTTTGCAACATCTAAAGGGATCATGGCAAAGTAGTTAGAAGTTGTGCAAATGGGGGTTGATGCAGATTACAAAAGATTAAAAGGTGATGGCAGCACCCCCAGCATGTGTGGCATCTATTTTTACTGGAAGGCAGGTGTCTTGATTTTAGGAGCTTGCAAGCGCCATTTACTGTGAATGGCAATAGAAGCTTTGCAGTGGGGTTTCAAAATGGCCGCCCCCAGAGGCAGAAAAATACAAAATGGCTGCCCGCAGAAGAAAGCATGAGGCTAGTTTGCATCCCACGGAATACTGTGCATGTCACAGTGGGATCCCTTGGAAACTGGCACCATGACATCATAAAGGGCCCTGTTCTGCTGGCAGCTGTGGCTGTCTCACTGCTCATTCCAGCTCTGCAGCTCTTCCAGGAGGCAGCGGGAGATGTTGTGCACTGGGGCAGTCATCTCTGGGTTCATGGAAACCCCAGGAGGGGTAATGGCCCGTGCCAAGCAAGTTGGGCTTAGGGAAGATTTAAAGCGCATAGCAGACCATAATGCTAAAAGCACAAAAATCATGCATCATGTTCTTTTGCATGGGATTAGATGGCTGTCTTCTTTAGTCCTGCATACAGATATGTTTTTGGAGCATAATAGCGGCAGGGCAAGTCTTAATCTAGACGTCCCCACCCCCAGCTTTATCAATGCAAAGTAGAATCAGCCTGGGCCGCTTGCCTCTGTCTGCTAAACACCAGTCTTTATTAATCCTGTTAAAAGTCAAACTTTTTTTTTTTTTATATTTATCTTTTTATTTGAGTTTTTTAGAAAGTTGTAACAAAATACATTCAAATTTAGACAAGTTATTTCTTCTATGCACAATCCATTCAAAAATGAACATGAATACATAATAGTATATTACTTATGTAACTTGTCATTAGGATGTAAACATAAACATCTATTATAAGAAACAAAATCCGCAGATATTAATACTAGAGATACTAAACTAGTGAGGTATATACCTCAAAAAGTCAAACTTTTGCTTTGGAATGAAAGGTCTACATCTAGGGGAAGTGTCTACCTGGGTGTAAGACTTGCTTCATGGAGAACATTTAAGTTCCCTACATCCAACCTATTGTGCCAGTGCCCCCCTCCACTAGCCTTCTAAGTGGAACCTGTCAAAGTAGGTTATGCCAGCTTGATTTTTACAGCATTTTGCTCCAATTCCACATGTTTTTGCAACATCTAAAGGGATCATGGCAATGTAGTTAGAAGTTGTGCAAATGGGGGTTGATGCAGATTACAAAAGATTAAAAGGTGATGGCAGCACCCCCAGCATGTGTGGCATCTATTTTTACTGGAAGGCAGGTGTCTTGATTTGAGGAGCTTGCAAGCGCCATTTTCTGTGCATGGCAATAGAAGCTTGGCAGTGGGGTTTCAAAATGGCCGCCCCCAGAGGCAGAAAAATACAAAATGGCTGCCCTCAGAAGAAAGCATGAGGCTAGTTTGCATCCCACGGAACACTGTGCATGTCACAGTGGGATCCCTTGGAAACTGGCACCATGACATCATAAAGGGCCCTGTTCTGCTGGCAGCTGTGGCTGTCTCACTGCTCATTCCAGCTCTGCAGCTCTTCCAGGAGGCAGCGGGAGATGTTGTGCACTGGGGCAGTCATCTCTGGGTTCATGGAAACCCCAGGAGGGGTAATGGCCCGTGCCAAGCAAGTTGGGCTTAGGGAAGATTTAAAGCGCATAGCAGACCATAATGCTAAAAGCACAAAAATCATGCATCATGTTCTTTTGCATGGGATTAGATGGCTGTCTTCTTTAGTCCTGCATACAGATATGTTTTTGGAGCATAATAGCGGCAGGGCAAGTCTTAATCTAGACGTCCCCACCCCCAGCTTTATCAATGCAAAGTAGAATCAGCCTGGGCCGCTTGCCCCTGTCTGCTAAACACCAGTCTTTATTAATCCTGTTAAAAGTCAAACTTTTGCTTTGGAATGAAAGGTCTACATCTAGGGGAAGTGTCTACCTGGGTGTAAGACTTGCTTCATGGAGAACATTTAAGTTCCCTACATCCAACCTATTGTGCCAGTGCCCCCCTCCACTAGCCTTCTAAGTGGAACCTGTCAAAGTAGGTTATGCCAGCTTGATTTTTACAGCATTTTGCTCCAATTCCACACGTTTTTGCAACATCTAAAGGGATCATGGCAAAGTAGTTAGAAGTTGTGCAAATGGGGGTTGATGCAGATTACAAAAGATTAAAAGGTGATGGCAGCACCCCCAGCATGTGTGGCATCTATTTTTACTGGAAGGCAGGTGTCTTGATTTGAGGAGCTTGCAAGCGCCATTTTCTGTGCATGGCAATAGAAGCTTGGCAGTGGGGTTTCAAAATGGCCGCCCCCAGAGGCAGAAAAATACAAAATGGCTGCCCGCAGGAGAAAGCATGAGGCTAGTTTGCATCCCACGGAACACTGTGCATGTCACAGTGGGATCCCTTGGAAACTGGCACCATGACATCATAAAGGGCCCTGTTCTGCTGGCAGCTGTGGCTTTCTCACTGCTCATTCCAGCTCTGCAGCTCTTCCAGGAGGCAGCGGGAGATGTTGTGCACTGGGGCAGTCATCTCTGGGTTCATGGAAACCCCAGGAGGGGTAATGGCCCGTGCCAAGCAAGTTGGGCTTAGGGAAGATTTAAAGCGCATAGCAGACCATAATGCTAAAAGCACAAAAATCATGCATCATGTTCTTTTGCATGGGATTAGATGGCTGTCTTCTTTAGTCCTGCATACAGATATGTTTTTGGAGCATAATAGCGGCAGGGCAAGTCTTAATCTAGACGTCCCCACCCCCAGCTTTATCAATGCAAAGTAGAATCAGCCTGGGCCGCTTGCCCCTGTCTGCTAAACACCAGTCTTTATTAATCCTGTTAAAAGTCAAACTTTTGCTTTGGAATGAAAGGTCTACATCTAGGGCAGTGATTTTCAACCTGTGTGCCGCGGCACACTAGTGTGCCGCGACACAAGGTTGAGTGTGCCGCGGGGGAAAGTTGCCCGAACTAGGCTGCCCCGGTGTCGAGCTGCCGCCGCGCCCCCGTATTTCTGCCCCATACTTACCTCCAAGTCCCACGTCGGCGATCCGCCCGTCTTCTGTAGCTCCTGTACCGCGCGGCCCATGTCACGTGACTGACGCGACCTGACGTCAGGTCGCGTCAGTCACGTGACCAGAGGCGCGCGGTGCAGGAGCTACAGAAGGTGAGCGGATCGCCATTAGGAGTGAAGGAGACGTCAAGAAGACATCAAGGGTAAGTATATAGGGTTATTATTTGTATAGGGAAGGCAGCTAGGGTTTTTTTTTTATTAGTAAAGGTAGGCTGGGGCTTTTTATTTGTTAAGGGGGGCCTCTAGGGCCTTTTAATTAGTAAAGGGGGGCCTCTAGGGCCTTTTAATTAGTAAAGGGGGGTCTCTAGGGCCTTTTAATTAGTAAAGGGGGGCCTCTAGGGCCTTTTAATTAGTAAAGGGGGGGCTCTAGGGCCTTTTAATTAGTAAAGGGGGGCTCTAGGGCCTTTTAATTAGTAAAGGGGGGCTCTAGGGCCTTTTAAATAGTAAAGGGGGGCCTCTAGGGCCTATTAATTTGTAATGGGAGACCGCTAGGGCCTTTTTATTAGTAAAGGGAGGCTGCTAGGGGCTCTTGATTAGTAAAGGGAGGCCGCCAGGGGCTTTTTATTAGTAAAGGGAGGCATCTAGGGGCTTTTTATTAGTAAAGGGAGGCCGCCAGGGGCTTTTTATTAGTAAAGGGAGGCAGCTAGGGCCTTTTTATTAGTAAAGGGAGGCAGCCAGGGGCTTTTTATTAGTAAAGGGAGGCAGCCAGGGGCTTTTTATTAGTAAAGGGAGGCAGCTAGGGCCTTTTTATTAGTAAAGGGAGGCAGCCAGGGGCTTTTTATTAGTAAATGGAGGCCGCCAGGGGCTTTTTATTAGTAAAGGGAGGCAGCTAGGGCCTTTTTATTAGTAAAGGGAGGCAGCTAGGGCCTTTTTATTAGTAAAGGGAGGCAGCTAGGGCCTTTTTATTAGTAAAGGGAGGCAGCTAGGGGCTTTTTATTAGTAAAGGGAGGCAGCTAGGGGCTTTTTATTAGTAAAGGGAGGCATCTAGGGGCTTTTTATTAGTAAAGGGAGGCAGCTAGGGCCTTTTTATTAGTAAAGGGAGGCAGCTAGGGCCTTTTTATTAGTAAAGGGAGGCAGCTAGGGCCTTTTTATTAGTAAAGGGAGGCAGCTAGGGCCTTTTTATTAGTAAAGGGAGGCAGCTAGGGCCTTTTTATTAGTAAAGGGAGGCAGCTAGGGCCTTTTTATTAGTAAAGGGAGGCAGCTAGGGCCTTTTTATTAGTAAAGGGAGGCAGCTAGGGCCTTTTTATTAGTAAAGGGAGGCAGCTAGGGCCTTTTTATTAGTAAAGGGAGGCAGCTAGGGCCTTTTTATTAGTAAAGGGAGGCAGCTAGGGCCTTTTTATTAGTAAAGGGAGGCAGCTGGGGCCTTTTTATTAGTAAAGGGAGGCAGCTGGGGCCTTTTTATTAGTAAAGGGAGGCAGCTGGGGGCTTTTTATTAGTAAAGGGAGGCATCTAGGGGCTTTTTATTAGTAAGGGGAGGCAGCTAGGGCCTTTTTATTAGTAAAGGGAGGCCGCCAGGGGCTTTTTATTAGTAAAGGGAGGCCGCCAGGGGCTTTTTATTAGTAAAGGGAGGCCGCCAGGGGCTTTTTATTAGTAAAGGGAGGCCGCCAGGGGCTTTTTATTAGTAAAGGGAGGCCGCCAGGGGCTTTTTATTAGTAAAGGGAGGCCTTTTATGACTGTTTTAGTGTCATTTTGTGCTATTTTGGTTGGTGGTGTGCCCCAGGATTTTCTAAGTATAAAAAGTGTGCCGCGGCTCAAAAAAGGTTGAAAATCACTGATCTAGGGGAAGTGTCTACCTGGGTGTAAGACTTGCTTCATGGAGAACATTTAAGTTCCCTACATCCAACCTATTGTGCCAGTGCCCCCCTCCACTAGCCTTCTAAGTGGAACCTGTCAAAGTAGGTTATGCCAGCTTGATTTTTACAGCATTTTGCTCCAATTCCACACGTTTTTGCAACATCTAAAGGGATCATGGCAAAGTAGTTAGAAGTTGTGCAAATGGGGGTTGATGCAGATTACAAAAGATTAAAAGGTGATGGCAGCACCCCCAGCATGTGTGGCATCTATTTTTACTGGAAGGCAGGTGTCTTGATTTGAGGAGCTTGCAAGCGCCATTTTCTGTGCATGGCAATAGAAGCTTGGCAGTGGGGTTTCAAAATGGCCGCCCCAGAGGCAGAAAAATACAAAATGGCTGCCCGCAGAAGAAAGCATGAGGCTAGTTTGCATCCCACGGAACACTGTGCATGTCACAGTGGGATCCCTTGGAAACTGGCACCATGACATCATAAAGGGCCCTGTTCTGCTGGCAGCTGTGGCTGTCTCACTGCTCATTCCAGCTCTGCAGCTCTTCCAGGAGGCAGCGGGAGATGTTGTGCACTGGGGCAGTCATCTCTGGGTTCATGGAAACCCCAGGAGGGGTAATGGCCCGTGCCAAGCAAGTTGGGCTTAGGGAAGATTTAAAGCGCATAGCAGACCATAATGCTAAAAGCACAAAAATCATGCATCATGTTCTTTTGCATGGGATTAGATGGCTGTCTTCTTTAGTCCTGCATACAGATATGTTTTTGGAGCATAATAGCGGCAGGGCAAGTCTTAATCTAGACGTCCCCACCCCCAGCTTTATCAATGCAAAGTAGAATCAGCCTGGGCCGCTTGCCCCTGTCTGCTAAACACCAGTCTTTATTAATCCTGTTAAAAGTCAAACTTTTGCTTTGGAATGAAAGGTCTACATCTAGGGGAAGTGTCTACCTGGGTGTAAGACTTGCTTCATGGAGAACATTTAAGTTCCCTACATCCAACCTATTGTGCCAGTGCCCCCCTCCTCTAGCCTTCTAAGTGGAACCTGTCAAAGTAGGTTATGCCAGCTTGATTTTTACAGCATTTTGCTCCAATTCCACACGTTTTTGCAACATCTAAAGGGATCATGGCAAAGTAGTTAGAAGTTGTGCAAATGGGGGTTGATGCAGATTACAAAAGATTAAAAGGTGATGGCAGCACCCCCAGCATGTGTGGCATCTATTTTTACTGGAAGGCAGGTGTCTTGATTTTAGGAGCTTGCAAGCGCCATTTTCTGTGCATGGCAATAGAAGCTTGGCAGTGGGGTTTCAAAATGGCCGCCCCCAGAGGCAGAAAAATACAAAATGGCTGCCCGCAGGAGAAAGCATGAGGCTAGTTTGCATCCCACGGAACACTGTGCATGTCACAGTGGGATCCCTTGGAAACTGGCACCATGACATCATAAAGGGCCCTGTTCTGCTCGCAGCTGTGGCTGTCTCACTGCTCATTCCAGCTCTGCAGCTCTTCCAGGAGGCAGCGGGAGATGTTGTGCACTGGGGCAGTCATCTCTGGGTTCATGGAAACCCCAGGAGGGGTAATGGCCCGTGCCAAGCAAGTTGGGCTTAGGGAAGATTTAAAGCGCATAGCAGACCATAATGCTAAAAGCACAAAAATCATGCATCATGTTCTTTTGCATGGGATTAGATGGCTCTCTTCTTTAGTCCTGTATACAGATATGTTTTTGGAGCATAATAGCGGCAGGGCGAGTCTTAATCTAGACGTCCCCACCCCTAGTTTTATCAATGCAAAGTAGAATCAGCCTGGGCCGCTTGCCCCTGTCTGCGAAACACTAGTCTTTATTAATCCTGTTAAAAGTCAAACTTTTGCTTTGGAATGAAAGGTCTACATCTAGGGGAAGTGTCTACCTGGGTGTAAGACTTGCTTCATGGAGAACATTTAAGTTCCCTACATCCAACCTATTGTGCCAGTGCCCCCCTCCACTAGCCTTCTAAGTGGAACCTGTCAAAGTAGGTTATGCCAGCTTGATTTTTACAGCATTTTGCTCCAATTCCACACGTTTTTGCAACATCTAAAGGGATCATGGCAAAGTAGTTAGAAGTTGTGCAAATGGGGGTTGATGCAGATTACAAAAGATTAAAAGGTGATGGCAGCACCCCCAGCATGTGTGGCATCTATTTTTACTGGAAGGCAGGTGTCTTGATTTTAGGAGCTTGCAAGCGCCATTTTCTGTGCATGGCAATAGAAGCTTGGCAGTGGGGTTTCAAAATGGCCGCCCCCAGAGGCAGAAAAATACAAAATGGCTGCCTGCAGAAGAAAGCATGAGGCTAGTTTGCATCCCACGGAACACTGTGCATGTCACAGTGGGATCCCTTGGAAACTGGCACCATGACATCATAAAGGGCCCTGTTCTGCTGGCAGCTGTGGCTGTCTCACTGCTCATTCCAGCTCTGCAGCTCTTCCAGGAGGCAGCGGGAGATGTTGTGCACTGGGGCAGTCATCTCTGGGTTCATGGAAACCCCAGGAGGGGTAATGGCCCGTGCCAAGCAAGTTGGGCTTAGGGAAGATTTAAAGCGCATAGCAGACCATAATGCTAAAAGCACAAAAATCATGCATCATGTTCTTTTGCATGGGATTAGATGGCTGTCTTCTTTAGTCCTGCATACAGATATGTTTTTGGAGCATAATAGCGGCAGGGCAAGTCTTAATCTAGACATCCCCACCCCCAGCTTTATCAATGCAAAGTAGAATCAGCCTGGGCCGCTTGCCCCTGTCTGCGAAACACCAGTCTTTATTAATCCTGTTAAAAGTCAAACTTTTGCTTTGGAATGAAAGGTCTACATCTAGGGGAAGTGTCTACCTGGGTGTAAGACTTGCTTCATGGAGAACATTTAAGTTCCCTACATCCAACCTATTGTGCCAGTGCCCCCCTCCACTAGCCTTCTAAGTGGAACCTGTCAAAGTAGGTTATGCCAGCTTGATTTTTACAGCATTTTGCTCCAATTCCACACGTTTTTGCAACATCTAAAGGGATCATGGCAAAGTAGTTAGAATTTGTGCAAATGGGGGTTGATGCAGAATACAAAAGATTAAAAGGTGATGGCAGCACCCCCAGCATGTGTGGCATCTATTTTTACTGGAAGGCAGGTGTCTTGATTTTAGGAGCTTGCAAGCGCCATTTTCTGTGCATGGCAATAGAAGCTTGGCAGTGGGGTTTCAAAATGGCCGCCCCCAGAGGCAGAAAAATACAAAATGGCTGCCCGCAGAAGAAAGCATGAGGCTAGTTTGCATCCCACGGAACACTGTGCATGTCACAGTGGGATCCCTTGGAAACTGGCACCATGACATCATAAAGGGCCCTGTTCTGCTGGCAGCTGTGGCTGTCTCACTGCTCATTCCAGCTCTGCAGCTCTTCCAGGAGGCAGCGGGAGATGTTGTGCACTGGGGCAGTCATCTCTGGGTTCATGGAAACCCCAGGAGGGGTAATGGCCCGTGCCAAGCAAGTTGGGCTTAGGGAAGATTTAAAGCGCATAGCAGACCATAATGCTAAAAGCACAAAAATCATGCATCATGTTCTTTTGCATGGGATTAGATGGCTGTCTTCTTTAGTCCTGCATACAGATATGTTTTTGGAGCATAATAGCGGCAGGGCGAGTCTTAATCTAGACGTCCTTACGCCCAGCTTTATCAATGCAAAGTAGAATCAGCCTGGGCCGCTTGCCCCTGTCTGCTAAACACCAGTCTTTATTAATCCTGTTAAAAGTCAAACTTTTGCTTTGGAATGAAAGGTCTACATCTAGGGGAAGTGTCTACCTGGGTGTAAGACTTGCTTCATGGAGAACATTTAAGTTCCCTACATCCAACCTATTGTGCCAGTGCCCCCCTCCACTAGCCTTCTAAGTGGAACCTGTCAAAGTAGGTTATGCCAGCTTGATTTTTACAGCATTTTGCTCCAATTCCACACGTTTTTGCAACATCTAAAGGGATCATGGCAAAGTAGTTAGAATTTGTGCAAATGGGGGTTGATGCAGATTACAAAAGATTAAAAGGTGATGGCAGCACCCCCAGCATGTGTGGCATCTATTTTTACTGGAAGGCAGGTGTCTTGATTTTAGGAGCTTGCAAGCGCCATTTTCTGTGCATGGCAATAGAAGCTTGGCAGTGGGGTTTCAAAATGGCCGCCTCTAGAGGCAGAAAAATACAAAATGGCTGCCCGCAGAAGAAAGCATGAGGCTAGTTTGCATCCCACGGAACACTGTGCATGTCACAGTGGGATCCCTTGGAAACTGGCACCATGACATCATAAAGGGCCCTGTTCTGCTGGCAGCTATGGCTGTCTCACTGCTCATTCCAGCTCTGCAGCTCTTCCAGGAGGCAGCGGGAGATGTTGTGCACTGGGGCAGTCATCTCTGGGTTCATGGAAACCCCAGGAGGGGTAATGGCCCGTGCCAAGCAAGTTGGGCTTAGGGAAGATTTAAAGCGCATAGCAGACCATAATGCTAAAAGCACAAAAATCATGCATCATGTTCTTTTGCATGGGATTAGATGGCTGTCTTTTTAGTCCTGCATACAGATATGTTTTTGGAGCATAATAGCGGCAGGGCAAGTCTTAATCTAGACGTCCCCACCCCCAGCTTTATCAATGCAAAGACGAATCAGCCTGGGCCGCTTGCCCCTGTCTGCGAAACACCAGTCTTTATTAATCCTGTTAAAAGTCAAACTTTTGCTTTGGAATGAAAGGTCTACATCTAGGGGAAGTGTCTACCTGGGTGTAAGACTTGCTTCATGGAGAACATTTAAGTTCCCTACATCCAACCTATTGTGCCAGTGCCCCCCTCCACTAGCCTTCTAAGTGGAACCTGTCAAAGTAGGTTATGCCAGCTTGATTTTTACAGCATTTTGCTCCAATTCCACACGTTTTTGCAACATCTAAAGGGATCATGGCAAAGTAGTTAGAAGTTGTGCAAATGGGGGTTGATGCAGATTACAAAAGATTAAAAGGTGATGGCAGCACCCCCAGCATGTGTGGCATCTATTTTTACTGGAAGGCAGGTGTCTTGATTTTAGGAGCTTGCAAGCGCCATTTTCTGTGCATGGCAATAGAAGCTTGGCAGTGGGGTTTCAAAATGGCCGCCCCCAGAGGCAGAAAAATACAAAATGGCTGCCCGCAGAAGAAAGCATGAGGCTAGTTTGCATCCCACGGAACACTGTGCATGTCACAGTGGGATCCCTTGGAAACTGGCACCATGACATCATAAAGGGCCCTGTTCTGCTGGCAGCTATGGCTGTCTCACTGCTCATTCCAGCTCTGCAGCTCTTCCAGGAGGCAGCGGGAGATGTTGTGCACTGGGGCAGTCATCTCTGGGTTCATGGAAACCCCAGGAGGGGTAATGGCCCGTGCCAAGCAAGTTGGGCTTAGGGAAGATTTAAAGCGCATAGCAGACCATAATGCTAAAAGCACAAAAATCATGCATCATGTTCTTTTGCATGGGATTAGATGGCTGTCTTTTTAGTCCTGCATACAGATATGTTTTTGGAGCATAATAGCGGCAGGGCAAGTCTTAATCTAGACGTCCCCACCCCCAGCTTTATCAATGCAAAGACGAATCAGCCTGGGCCGCTTGCCCCTGTCTGCGAAACACCAGTCTTTATTAATCCTGTTAAAAGTCAAACTTTTGCTTTGGAATGAAAGGTCTACATCTAGGGGAAGTGTCTACCTGGGTGTAAGACTTGCTTCATGGAGAACATTTAAGTTCCCTACATCCAACCTATTGTGCCAGTGCCCCCCTCCACTAGCCTTCTAAGTGGAACCTGTCAAAGTAGTTTATGCCAGCTTGATTTTTACAGCATTTTGCTCCAATTCCACACGTTTTTGCAACATCTAAAGGGATCATGGCAAAGTAGTTAGAAGTTGTGCAAATGGGGGTTGATGCAGATTACAAAAGATTAAAAGGTGATGGCAGCACCCCCAGCATGTGTGGCATCTATTTTTACTGGAAGGCAGGTGTCTTGATTTGAGGAGCTTGCAAGCGCCATTTTCTGTGCATGGCAATAGAAGCTTGGCAGTGGGGTTTCAAAATGGCCGCCCCCAGAGGCAGAAAAATACAAAATGGCTGCCCGCAGAAGAAAGCATGAGGCTAGTTTGCATCCCACGGAACACTGTGCATGTCACAGTGGGATCCCTTGGAAACTGGCACCATGACATCATAAAGGGCCCTGTTCTGCTGGCAGCTGTGGCTGTCTCACTGCTCATTCCAGCTCTGCAGCTCTTCCAGGAGGCAGCGGGAGATGTTGTGCACTGGGGCAGTCATCTCTGGGTTCATGGAAACCCCAGGAGGGGTAATGGCCCGTGCCAAGCAAGTTGGGCTTAGGGAAGATTTAAAGCGCATAGCAGACCATAATGCTAAAAGCACAAAAATCATGCATCATGTTCTTTTGCATGGGATTAGATGGCTGTCTTCTTTAGTCCTGCATACAGATATGTTTTTGGAGCATAATAGCGGCAGGGCGAGTCTTAATCTAGACGTCCCCACCCCCAGTTTTATCAATGCAAAGTAGAATCAGCCTGGGCCGCTTGCCCCTGTCTGCTAAACACCAGTCTTTATTAATCCTGTTAAAAGTCAAACTTTTGCTTTGGAATGAAAGGTCTACATCTAGGGGAAGTGTCTACCTGGGTGTAAGACTTGCTTCATGGAGAACATTTAAGTTCCCTACATCCAACCTATTGTGCCAGTGCCCCCCTCTACTAGCCTTCTAAGTTGAACCTGTCAAAGTAGGTTATGCCAGCTTGATTTTTACAGCATTTTGCTCCAATTCCACACGTTTTTGCAACATCTAAAGGGATCATGGCAAAGTAGTTAGAAGTTGTGCAAATGGGGGTTGATGCAGATTACAAAAGATTAAAAGGTGATGGCAGCACCCCCAGCATGTGTGGCATCTATTTTTACTGGAAGGCAAGTGTCTTGATTTTAGGAGCTTGCAAGCGCCATTTTCTGTGCATGGCAATAGAAGCTTGGCAGTGGGGTTTCAAAATGGCCGCCCCCAGAGGCAGAAAAATACAAAATGGCTGCCCGCAGAAGAAAGCATGAGGCTAGTTTGCATCCCACGGAACACTGTGCATGTCACAGTGGGATCCCTTGGAAACTGGCACCATGACATCATAAAGGGCCCTGTTCTGCTGGCAGCTGTGGCTGTCTCACTGCTCATTCCAGCTCTGCAGCTCTTCCAGGAGGCAGCGGGAGATGTTGTGCACTGGGGCAGTCATCTCTGGGTTCATGGAAACCCCAGGAGGGGTAATGGCCCGTGCCAAGCAAGTTGGGCTTAGGGAAGATTTAAAGCGCATAGCAGACCATAATGCTAAAAGCACAAAAATCATGCATCATGTTCTTTTGCATGGGATTAGATGGCTGTCTTCTTTAGTCCTGCATACAGATATGTTTTTGGAGCATAATAGCGGCAGGGCAAGTCTTAATCTAGACGTCCCCACCCCCAGCTTTATCAATGCAAAGTAGAATCAGCCTGGGCCGCTTGCCCCTGTCTGCTAAACACCAGTCTTTATTAATCCTGTTAAAAGTCAAACTTTTGCTTTGGAATGAAAGGTCTACATCTAGGGGAAGTGTCTACCTGGGTGTAAGACTTGCTTCATGGAGAACATTTAAGTTCCCTACATCCAACCTATTGTGCCAGTGCCCCCCTCCACTAGCCTTCTAAGTGGAACCTGTCAAAGTAGGTTATGCCAGCTTGATTTTTACAGCATTTTGCTCCAATTCCACACGTTTTTGCAACATCTAAAGGGATCATGGCAAAGTAGTTAGAATTTGTGCAAATGGGGGTTGATGCAGATTACAAAAGATTAAAAGGTGATGGCAGCACCCCCAGCATGTGTGGCATCTATTTTTACTGGAAGGCAGGTGTCTTGATTTTAGGAGCTTGCAAGCGCCATTTTCTGTGCATGGCAATAGAAGCTTGGCAGTGGGGTTTCAAAATGGCCGCCTCTAGAGGCAGAAAAATACAAAATGGCTGCCCGCAGAAGAAAGCATGAGGCTAGTTTGCATCCCACGGAACACTGTGCATGTCACAGTGGGATCCCTTGGAAACTGGCACCATGACATCATAAAGGGCCCTGTTCTGCTGGCAGCTATGGCTGTCTCACTGCTCATTCCAGCTCTGCAGCTCTTCCAGGAGGCAGCGGGAGATGTTGTGCACTGGGGCAGTCATCTCTGGGTTCATGGAAACCCCAGGAGGGGTAATGGCCCGTGCCAAGCAAGTTGGGCTTAGGGAAGATTTAAAGCGCATAGCAGACCATAATGCTAAAAGCACAAAAATCATGCATCATGTTCTTTTGCATGGGATTAGATGGCTGTCTTTTTAGTCCTGCATACAGATATGTTTTTGGAGCATAATAGCGGCAGGGCAAGTCTTAATCTAGACGTCCCCACCCCCAGCTTTATCAATGCAAAGACGAATCAGCCTGGGCCGCTTGCCCCTGTCTGCGAAACACCAGTCTTTATTAATCCTGTTAAAAGTCAAACTTTTGCTTTGGAATGAAAGGTCTACATCTAGGGGAAGTGTCTACCTGGGTGTAAGACTTGCTTCATGGAGAACATTTAAGTTCCCTACATCCAACCTATTGTGCCAGTGCCCCCCTCCACTAGCCTTCTAAGTGGAACCTGTCAAAGTAGTTTATGCCAGCTTGATTTTTACAGCATTTTGCTCCAATTCCACACGTTTTTGCAACATCTAAAGGGATCATGGCAAAGTAGTTAGAAGTTGTGCAAATGGGGGTTGATGCAGATTACAAAAGATTAAAAGGTGATGGCAGCACCCCCAGCATGTGTGGCATCTATTTTTACTGGAAGGCAGGTGTCTTGATTTGAGGAGCTTGCAAGCGCCATTTTCTGTGCATGGCAATAGAAGCTTGGCAGTGGGGTTTCAAAATGGCCGCCCCCAGAGGCAGAAAAATACAAAATGGCTGCCCGCAGAAGAAAGCATGAGGCTAGTTTGCATCCCACGGAACACTGTGCATGTCACAGTGGGATCCCTTGGAAACTGGCACCATGACATCATAAAGGGCCCTGTTCTGCTGGCAGCTGTGGCTGTCTCACTGCTCATTCCAGCTCTGCAGCTCTTCCAGGAGGCAGCGGGAGATGTTGTGCACTGGGGCAGTCATCTCTGGGTTCATGGAAACCCCAGGAGGGGTAATGGCCCGTGCCAAGCAAGTTGGGCTTAGGGAAGATTTAAAGCGCATAGCAGACCATAATGCTAAAAGCACAAAAATCATGCATCATGTTCTTTTGCATGGGATTAGATGGCTGTCTTCTTTAGTCCTGCATACAGATATGTTTTTGGAGCATAATAGCGGCAGGGCGAGTCTTAATCTAGACGTCCCCACCCCCAGTTTTATCAATGCAAAGTAGAATCAGCCTGGGCCGCTTGCCCCTGTCTGCTAAACACCAGTCTTTATTAATCCTGTTAAAAGTCAAACTTTTGCTTTGGAATGAAAGGTCTACATCTAGGGGAAGTGTCTACCTGGGTGTAAGACTTGCTTCATGGAGAACATTTAAGTTCCCTACATCCAACCTATTGTGCCAGTGCCCCCCTCCACTAGCCTTCTAAGTGGAACCTGTCAAAGTAGGTTATGCCAGCTTGATTTTTACAGCATTTTGCTCCAATTCCACACGTTTTTGCAACATCTAAAGGGATCATGGCAAAGTAGTTAGAAGTTGTGCAAATGGGGGTTGATGCAGATTACAAAAGATTAAAAGGTGATGGCAGCACCCCCAGCATGTGTGGCATCTATTTTTACTGGAAGGCAGGTGTCTTGATTTTAGGAGCTTGCAAGCGCCATTTTCTGTGCATGGCAATAGAAGCTTGGCAGTGGGGTTTCAAAATGGCCGCCCCCAGAGGCAGAAAAATACAAAATGGCTGCCCGCAGAAGAAAGCATGAGGCTAGTTTGCATCCCACGGAACACTGTGCATGTCACAGTGGGATCCCTTGGAAACTGGCACCATGACATCATAAAGGGCCCTGTTCTGCTGGCAGCTATGGCTGTCTCACTGCTCATTCCAGCTCTGCAGCTCTTCCAGGAGGCAGCGGGAGATGTTGTGCACTGGGGCAGTCATCTCTGGGTTCATGGAAACCCCAGGAGGGGTAATGGCCCGTGCCAAGCAAGTTGGGCTTAGGGAAGATTTAAAGCGCATAGCAGACCATAATGCTAAAAGCACAAAAATCATGCATCATGTTCTTTTGCATGGGATTAGATGGCTGTCTTTTTAGTCCTGCATACAGATATGTTTTTGGAGCATAATAGCGGCAGGGCAAGTCTTAATCTAGACGTCCCCACCCCCAGCTTTATCAATGCAAAGACGAATCAGCCTGGGCCGCTTGCCCCTGTCTGCGAAACACCAGTCTTTATTAATCCTGTTAAAAGTCAAACTTTTGCTTTGGAATGAAAGGTCTACATCTAGGGGAAGTGTCTACCTGGGTGTAAGACTTGCTTCATGGAGAACATTTAAGTTCCCTACATCCAACCTATTGTGCCAGTGCCCCCCTCCACTAGCCTTCTAAGTGGAACCTGTCAAAGTAGTTTATGCCAGCTTGATTTTTACAGCATTTTGCTCCAATTCCACACGTTTTTGCAACATCTAAAGGGATCATGGCAAAGTAGTTAGAAGTTGTGCAAATGGGGGTTGATGCAGATTACAAAAGATTAAAAGGTGATGGCAGCACCCCCAGCATGTGTGGCATCTATTTTTACTGGAAGGCAGGTGTCTTGATTTGAGGAGCTTGCAAGCGCCATTTTCTGTGCATGGCAATAGAAGCTTGGCAGTGGGGTTTCAAAATGGCCGCCCCCAGAGGCAGAAAAATACAAAATGGCTGCCCGCAGAAGAAAGCATGAGGCTAGTTTGCATCCCACGGAACACTGTGCATGTCACAGTGGGATCCCTTGGAAACTGGCACCATGACATCATAAAGGGCCCTGTTCTGCTGGCAGCTGTGGCTGTCTCACTGCTCATTCCAGCTCTGCAGCTCTTCCAGGAGGCAGCGGGAGATGTTGTGCACTGGGGCAGTCATCTCTGGGTTCATGGAAACCCCAGGAGGGGTAATGGCCCGTGCCAAGCAAGTTGGGCTTAGGGAAGATTTAAAGCGCATAGCAGACCATAATGCTAAAAGCACAAAAATCATGCATCATGTTCTTTTGCATGGGATTAGATGGCTGTCTTCTTTAGTCCTGCATACAGATATGTTTTTGGAGCATAATAGCGGCAGGGCGAGTCTTAATCTAGACGTCCCCACCCCCAGTTTTATCAATGCAAAGTAGAATCAGCCTGGGCCGCTTGCCCCTGTCTGCTAAACACCAGTCTTTATTAATCCTGTTAAAAGTCAAACTTTTGCTTTGGAATGAAAGGTCTACATCTAGGGGAAGTGTCTACCTGGGTGTAAGACTTGCTTCATGGAGAACATTTAAGTTCCCTACATCCAACGTATTGTGCCAGTGCCCCCCTCTACTAGCCTTCTAAGTTGAACCTGTCAAAGTAGGTTATGCCAGCTTGATTTTTACAGCATTTTGCTCCAATTCCACACGTTTTTGCAACATCTAAAGGGATCATGGCAAAGTAGTTAGAAGTTGTGCAAATGGGGGTTGATGCAGATTACAAAAGATTAAAAGGTGATGGCAGCACCCCCAGCATGTGTGGCATCTATTTTTACTGGAAGGCAAGTGTCTTGATTTTAGGAGCTTGCAAGCGCCATTTTCTGTGCATGGCAATAGAAGCTTGGCAGTGGGGTTTCAAAATGGCCGCCCCCAGAGGCAGAAAAATACAAAATGGCTGCCCGCAGAAGAAAGCATGAGGCTAGTTTGCATCCCACGGAACACTGTGCATGTCACAGTGGGATCCCTTGGAAACTGGCACCATGACATCATAAAGGGCCCTGTTCTGCTGGCAGCTGTGGCTGTCTCACTGCTCATTCCAGCTCTGCAGCTCTTCCAGGAGGCAGCGGGAGATGTTGTGCACTGGGGCAGTCATCTCTGGGTTCATGGAAACCCCAGGAGGGGTAATGGCCCGTGCCAAGCAAGTTGGGCTTAGGGAAGATTTAAAGCGCATAGCAGACCATAATGCTAAAAGCACAAAAATCATGCATCATGTTCTTTTGCATGGGATTAGATGGCTGTCTTCTTTAGTCCTGCATACAGATATGTTTTTGGAGCATAATAGCGGCAGGGCGAGTCTTAATCTAGACGTACCCACCCCCAGCTTTATCAATGCAAAGTAGAATAAGCCTGGGCCGCTTGCCCCTGTCTGCTAAACACCAGTCTTTATTAATCCTGTTAAAAGTCAAACTTTTGCTTTGGAATGAAAGGTCTACATCTAGGGGAAGTGTCTACCTGGGTGTAAGACTTGCTTCATGGAGAACATTTAAGTTCCCTACATCCAACCTATTGTGCCAGTGCCCCCCTCCACTAGCCTTCTAAGTGGAACCTGTCAAAGTAGGTTATGCCAGCTTGATTTTTACAGCATTTTGCTCCAATTCCACACGTTTTTGCAACATCTAAAGGGATCATGGCAAAGTAGTTAGAAGTTGTGCAAATGGGGGTTGATGCAGATTACAAAAGATTAAAAGGTGATGGCAGCACCCCCAGCATGTGTGGCATCTATTTTTACTGGAAGGCAGGTGTCTTGATTTTAGGAGCTTGCAAGCGCCATTTTCTGTGCATGGCAATAGAAGCTTGGCAGTGGGGTTTCAAAATGGCCGCCCCCAGAGGCAGAAAAATACAAAATGGCTGCCCGCAGAAGAAAGCATGAGGCTAGTTTGCATCCCACGGAACACTGTGCATGTCACAGTGGGATCCCTTGGAAACTGGCACCATGACATCATAAAGGGCCCTGTTCTGCTGGCAGCTGTGGCTGTCTCACTGCTCATTCCAGCTCTGCAGCTCTTCCAGGAGGCAGCGGGAGATGTTGTGCACTGGGGCAGTCATCTCTGGGTTCATGGAAACCCCAGGAGGGGTAATGGCCCGTGCCAAGCAAGTTGGGCTTAGGGAAGATTTAAAGCGCATAGCAGACCATAATGCTAAAAGCACAAAAATCATGCATCATGTTCTTTTGCATGGGATTAGATGGCTGTCTTCTTTAGTCCTGCATACAGATATGTTTTTGGAGCATAATAGCGGCAGGGCGAGTCTTAATCTAGACGTCCCCACCCCCAGCTTTATCAATGCAAAGTAGGATCAGCCTGGGCCGCTTGCCCCTGTCTGCTAAACACCAGTCTTTATTAATCCTGTTAAAAGTCAAACTTTTGCTTTGGAATGAAAGGTCTACATCTAGGGGAAGTGTCTACCTGGGTGTAAGACTTGCTTCATGGAGAACATTTAAGTTCCCTACATCCAACCTATTGTGCCAGTGCCCCCCTCCACTAGCCTTCTAAGTGGAACCTGTCAAAGTAGGTTATGCCAGCTTGATTTTTACAGCATTTTGCTCCAATTCCACACGTTTTTGCAACATCTAAAGGGATCATGGCAAAGTAGTTAGAAGTTGTGCAAATGGGGGTTGATGCAGATTACAAAAGATTAAAAGGTGATGGCAGCACCCCCAGCATGTGTGGCATCTATTTTTACTGGAAGGCAGGTGTCTTGATTTTAGGAGCTTGCAAGCGCCATTTTCTGTGCATGGCAATAGAAGCTTGGCAGTGGGGTTTCAAAATGGCCGCCCCCAGAGGCAGAAAAATACAAAATGGCTGCCCGCAGAAGAAAGCATGAGGCTAGTTTGCATCCCACGGAACACTGTGCATGTCACAGTGGGATCCCTTGGAAACTGGCACCATGACATCATAAAGGGCCCTGTTCTGCTGGCAGCTGTGGCTGTCTCACTGCTCATTCCAGCTCTGCAGCTCTTCCAGGAGGCAGCGGGAGATGTTGTGCACTGGGGCAGTCATCTCTGGGTTCATGGAAACCCCAGGAGGGGTAATGGCCCGTGCCAAGCAAGTTGGGCTTAGGGAAGATTTAAAGCGCATAGCAGACCATAATGCTAAAAGCACAAAAATCATGCATCATGTTCTTTTGCATGGGATTAGATGGCTGTCTTCTTTAGTCCTGCATACAGATATGTTTTTGGAGCATAATAGCGGCAGGGCGAGTCTTAATCTAGACGTCCCCACCCCCAGCTTTATCAATGCAAAGTAGAATCAGCCTGGGCCGCTTGCCCCTGTCTGCTAAACACCAGTCTTTATTAATCCTGTTAAAAGTCAAACTTTTGCTTTGGAATGAAAGGTCTACATCTAGGGGAAGTGTCTACCTGGGTGTAAGACTTGCTTCATGGAGAACATTTAAGTTCCCTACATCCAACCTATTGTGCCAGTGCCCCCCTCCACTAGCCTTCTAAGTGGAACCTGTCAAAGTAGGTTATGCCAGCTTGATTTTTACAGCATTTTGCTCCAATTCCACACGTTTTTGCAACATCTAAAGGGATCATGGCAAAGTAGTTAGAAGTTGTGCAAATGGGGGTTGATGCAGATTACAAAAGATTAAAAGGTGATGGCAGCACCCCCAGCATGTGTGGCATCTATTTTTACTGGAAGGCAGGTGTCTTGATTTTAGGAGCTTGCAAGCGCCATTTTCTGTGCATGGCAATAGAAGCTTGGCAGTGGGGTTTCAAAATGGCCGCCCCCAGAGGCAGAAAAATACAAAATGGCTGCCCGCAGAAGAAAGCATGAGGCTAGTTTGCATCCCACGGAACACTGTGCATGTCACAGTGGGATCCCTTGGAAACTGGCACCATGACATCATAAAGGGCCCTGTTCTGCTGGCAGCTGTGGCTGTCTCACTGCTCATTCCAGCTCTGCAGCTCTTCCAGGAGGCAGCGGGAGATGTTGTGCACTGGGGCAGTCATCTCTGGGTTCATGGAAACCCCAGGAGGGGTAATGGCCCGTGCCAAGCAAGTTGGGCTTAGGGAAGATTTAAAGCGCATAGCAGACCATAATGCTAAAAGCACAAAAATCATGCATCATGTTCTTTTGCATGGGATTAGATGGCTGTCTTCTTTAGTCCTGCATACAGATATGTTTTTGGAGCATAATAGCGGCAGGGCGAGTCTTAATCTAGACGTCCCCACCCCCAGCTTTATCAATGCAAAGTAGAATCAGCCTGGGCCGCTTGCCCCTGTCTGCTAAACACCAGTCTTTATTAATCCTGTTAAAAGTCAAACTTTTGCTTTGGAATGAAAGGTCTACATCTAGGGGAAGTGTCTACCTGGGTGTAAGACTTGCTTCATGGAGAACATTTAAGTTCCCTACATCCAACCTATTGTGCCAGTGCCCCCCTCCACTAGCCTTCTAAGTGGAACCTGTCAAAGTAGGTTATGCCAGCTTGATTTTTACAGCATTTTGCTCCAATTCCACACGTTTTTGCAACATCTAAAGGGATCATGGCAAAGTAGTTAGAAGTTGTGCAAATGGGGGTTGATGCAGATTACAAAAGATTAAAAGGTGATGGCAGCACCCCCAGCATGTGTGGCATCTATTTTTACTGGAAGGCAGGTGTCTTGATTTTAGGAGCTTGCAAGCGCCATTTTCTGTGCATGGCAATAGAAGCTTGGCAGTGGGGTTTCAAAATGGCCGCCCCCAGAGGCAGAAAAATACAAAATGGCTGCCCGCAGAAGAAAGCATGAGGCTAGTTTGCATCCCACGGAACACTGTGCATGTCACAGTGGGATCCCTTGGAAACTGGCACCATGACATCATAAAGGGCCCTGTTCTGCTGGCAGCTGTGGCTGTCTCACTGCTCATTCCAGCTCTGCAGCTCTTCCAGGAGGCAGCGGGAGATGTTGTGCACTGGGGCAGTCATCTCTGGGTTCATGGAAACCCCAGGAGGGGTAATGGCCCGTGCCAAGCAAGTTGGGCTTAGGGAAGATTTAAAGCGCATAGCAGACCATAATGCTAAAAGCACAAAAATCATGCATCATGCTCTTTTGCATGGGATTAGATGGCTGTCTTCTTTAGTCCTGCATACAGATATGTTTTTGGAGCATAATAGCGGCAGGGCGAGTCTTAATCTAGACGTCCCCACCCCCAGTTTTATCAATGCAAAGTAGAATCAGCCTGGGCCGCTTGCCCCTGTCTGCTAAACACCAGTCTTTATTAATCCTGTTAAAAGTCAAACTTTTGCTTTGGAATGAAAGGTCTACATCTAGGGGAAGTGTCTACCTGGGTGTAAGACTTGCTTCATGGAGAACATTTAAGTTCCCTACATCCAACCTATTGTGCCAGTGCCCCCCTCCACTAGCCTTCTAAGTGGAACCTGTCAAAGTAGGTTATGCCAGCTTGATTTTTACAGCATTTTGCTCCAATTCCACACGTTTTTGCAACATCTAAAGGGATCATGGCAAAGTAGTTAGAAGTTGTGCAAATGGGGGTTGATGCAGATTACAAAAGATTAAAAGGTGATGGCAGCACCCCCAGCATGTGTGGCATCTATTTTTACTGGAAGGCAAGTGTCTTGATTTTAGGAGCTTGCAAGCGCCATTTTCTGTGCATGGCAATAGAAGCTTGGCAGTGGGGTTTCAAAATGGCCGCCCCCAGAGGCAGAAAAATACAAAATGGCTGCCCGCAGAAGAAAGCATGAGGCTAGTTTGCATCCCACGGAACACTGTGCATGTCACAGTGGGATCCCTTGGAAACTGGCACCATGACATCATAAAGGGCCCTGTTCTGCTGGCAGCTGTGGCTGTCTCACTGCTCATTCCAGCTCTGCAGCTCTTCCAGGAGGCAGCGGGAGATGTTGTGCACTGGGGCAGTCATCTCTGGGTTCATGGAAACCCTAGGAGGGGTAATGGCCCGTGCCAAGCAAGTTGGGCTTAGGGAAGATTTAAAGCGCATAGCAGACCATAATGCTAAAAGCACAAAAATCATGCATCATGTTCTTTTGCATGGGATTAGATGGCTGTCTTCTTTAGTCCTGCATACAGATATGTTTTTGGAGCATAATAGCGGCAGGGCGAGTCTTAATCTAGACGTACCCACCCCCAGCTTTATCAATGCAAAGTAGAATAAGCCTGGGCCGCTTGCCCCTGTCTGCTAAACACCAGTCTTTATTAATCCTGTTAAAAGTCAAACTTTTGCTTTGGAATGAAAGGTCTACATCTAGGGGAAGTGTCTACCTGGGTGTAAGACTTGCTTCATGGAGAACATTTAAGTTCCCTACATCCAACCTATTGTGCCAGTGCCCCCCTCCACTAGCCTTCTAAGTGGAACCTGTCAAAGTAGGTTATGCCAGCTTGATTTTTACAGCATTTTGCTCCAATTCCACACGTTTTTGCAACATCTAAAGGGATCATGGCAAAGTAGTTAGAAGTTGTGCAAATGGGGGTTGATGCAGATTACAAAAGATTAAAAGGTGATGGCAGCACCCCCAGCATGTGTGGCATCTATTTTTACTGGAAGGCAGGTGTCTTGATTTTAGGAGCTTGCAAGCGCCATTTTCTGTGCATGGCAATAGAAGCTTGGCAGTGGGGTTTCAAAATGGCCGCCCCCAGAGGCAGAAAAATACAAAATGGCTGCCCGCAGAAGAAAGCATGAGGCTAGTTTGCATCCCACGGAACACTGTGCATGTCACAGTGGGATCCCTTGGAAACTGGCACCATGACATCATAAAGGGCCCTGTTCTGCTGGCAGCTGTGGCTGTCTCACTGCTCATTCCAGCTCTGCAGCTCTTCCAGGAGGCAGCGGGAGATGTTGTGCACTGGGGCAGTCATCTCTGGGTTCATGGAAACCCCAGGAGGGGTAATGGCCCGTGCCAAGCAAGTTGGGCTTAGGGAAGATTTAAAGCGCATAGCAGACCATAATGCTAAAAGCACAAAAATCATGCATCATGTTCTTTTGCATGGGATTAGATGGCTGTCTTCTTTAGTCCTGCATACAGATATGTTTTTGGAGCATAATAGCGGCAGGGCGAGTCTTAATCTAGACGTCCCCACCCCCAGCTTTATCAATGCAAAGTAGAATCAGCCTGGGCCGCTTGCCCCTGTCTGCTAAACACCAGTCTTTATTAATCCTGTTAAAAGTCAAACTTTTGCTTTGGAATGAAAGGTCTACATCTAGGGGAAGTGTCTACCTGGGTGTAAGACTTGCTTCATGGAGAACATTTAAGTTCCCTACATCCAACCTATTGTGCCAGTGCCCCCCTCCACTAGCCTTCTAAGTGGAACCTGTCAAAGTAGGTTATGCCAGCTTGATTTTTACAGCATTTTGCTCCAATTCCACACGTTTTTGCAACATCTAAAGGGATCATGGCAAAGTAGTTAGAAGTTGTGCAAATGGGGGTTGATGCAGATTACAAAAGATTAAAAGGTGATGGCAGCACCCCCAGCATGTGTGGCATCTATTTTTACTGGAAGGCAGGTGTCTTGATTTTAGGAGCTTGCAAGCGCCATTTTCTGTGCATGGCAATAGAAGCTTGGCAGTGGGGTTTCAAAATGGCCGCCCCCAGAGGCAGAAAAATACAAAATGGCTGCCCGCAGAAGAAAGCATGAGGCTAGTTTGCATCCCACGGAACACTGTGCATGTCACAGTGGGATCCCTTGGAAACTGGCACCATGACATCATAAAGGGCCCTGTTCTGCTGGCAGCTGTGGCTGTCTCACTGCTCATTCCAGCTCTGCAGCTCTTCCAGGAGGCAGCGGGAGATGTTGTGCACTGGGGCAGTCATCTCTGGGTTCATGGAAACCCCAGGAGGGGTAATGGCCCGTGCCAAGCAAGTTGGGCTTAGGGAAGATTTAAAGCGCATAGCAGACCATAATGCTAAAAGCACAAAAATCATGCATCATGTTCTTTTGCATGGGATTAGATGGCTGTCTTCTTTAGTCCTGCATACAGATATGTTTTTGGAGCATAATAGCGGCAGGGCGAGTCTTAATCTAGACGTCCCCACCCCCAGCTTTATCAATGCAAAGTAGAATCAGCCTGGGCCGCTTGCCCCTGTCTGCTAAACACCAGTCTTTATTAATCCTGTTAAAAGTCAAACTTTTGCTTTGGAATGAAAGGTCTACATCTAGGGGAAGTGTCTACCTGGGTGTAAGACTTGCTTCATGGAGAACATTTAAGTTCCCTACATCCAACCTATTGTGCCAGTGCCCCCCTCCACTAGCCTTCTAAGTGGAACCTGTCAAAGTAGGTTATGCCAGCTTGATTTTTACAGCATTTTGCTCCAATTCCACACGTTTTTGCAACATCTAAAGGGATCATGGCAAAGTAGTTAGAAGTTGTGCAAATGGGGGTTGATGCAGATTACAAAAGATTAAAAGGTGATGGCAGCACCCCCAGCATGTGTGGCATCTATTTTTACTGGAAGGCAGGTGTCTTGATTTTAGGA
The DNA here is from genome assembly GCF_040894005.1 of Engystomops pustulosus. Classification (NCBI taxonomy): domain Eukaryota; kingdom Metazoa; phylum Chordata; class Amphibia; order Anura; family Leptodactylidae; genus Engystomops; species Engystomops pustulosus. The sequence goes on from NC_092416.1 coordinate 120,809,773, forward strand.
GCTTGCAAGCGCCATTTTCTGTGCATGGCAATAGAAGCTTGGCAGTGGGGTTTCAAAATGGCCGCCCCCAGAGGCAGAAAAATACAAAATGGCTGCCCGCAGAAGAAAGCATGAGGCTAGTTTGCATCCCACGGAACACTGTGCATGTCACAGTGGGATCCCTTGGAAACTGGCACCATGACATCATAAAGGGCCCTGTTCTGCTGGCAGCTGTGGCTGTCTCACTGCTCATTCCAGCTCTGCAGCTCTTCCAGGAGGCAGCGGGAGATGTTGTGCACTGGGGCAGTCATCTCTGGGTTCATGGAAACCCCAGGAGGGGTAATGGCCCGTGCCAAGCAAGTTGGGCTTAGGGAAGATTTAAAGCGCATAGCAGACCATAATGCTAAAAGCACAAAAATCATGCATCATGTTCTTTTGCATGGGATTAGATGGCTGTCTTCTTTAGTCCTGCATACAGATATGTTTTTGGAGCATAATAGCGGCAGGGCGAGTCTTAATCTAGACGTCCCCACCCCCAGCTTTATCAATGCAAAGTAGAATCAGCCTGGGCCGCTTGCCCCTGTCTGCTAAACACCAGTCTTTATTAATCCTGTTAAAAGTCAAACTTTTGCTTTGGAATGAAAGGTCTACATCTAGGGGAAGTGTCTACCTGGGTGTAAGACTTGCTTCATGGAGAACATTTAAGTTCCCTACATCCAACCTATTGTGCCAGTGCCCCCCTCCACTAGCCTTCTAAGTGGAACCTGTCAAAGTAGGTTATGCCAGCTTGATTTTTACAGCATTTTGCTCCAATTCCACACGTTTTTGCAACATCTAAAGGGATCATGGCAAAGTAGTTAGAAGTTGTGCAAATGGGGGTTGATGCAGATTACAAAAGATTAAAAGGTGATGGCAGCACCCCCAGCATGTGTGGCATCTATTTTTACTGGAAGGCAGGTGTCTTGATTTTAGGAGCTTGCAAGCGCCATTTTCTGTGCATGGCAATAGAAGCTTGGCAGTGGGGTTTCAAAATGGCCGCCCCCAGAGGCAGAAAAATACAAAATGGCTGCCCGCAGAAGAAAGCATGAGGCTAGTTTGCATCCCACGGAACACTGTGCATGTCACAGTGGGATCCCTTGGAAACTGGCACCATGACATCATAAAGGGCCCTGTTCTGCTGGCAGCTGTGGCTGTCTCACTGCTCATTCCAGCTCTGCAGCTCTTCCAGGAGGCAGCGGGAGATGTTGTGCACTGGGGCAGTCATCTCTGGGTTCATGGAAACCCCAGGAGGGGTAATGGCCCGTGCCAAGCAAGTTGGGCTTAGGGAAGATTTAAAGCGCATAGCAGACCATAATGCTAAAAGCACAAAAATCATGCATCATGCTCTTTTGCATGGGATTAGATGGCTGTCTTCTTTAGTCCTGCATACAGATTTGTTTTTGGAGCATAATAGCGGCAGGGCGAGTCTTAATCTAGACGTCCCCACCCCCAGTTTTATCAATGCAAAGTAGAATCAGCCTGGGCCGCTTGCCCCTGTCTGCTAAACACCAGTCTTTATTAATCCTGTTAAAAGTCAAACTTTTGCTTTGGAATGAAAGGTCTACATCTAGGGGAAGTGTCTACCTGGGTGTAAGACTTGCTTCATGGAGAACATTTAAGTTCCCTACATCCAACCTATTGTGCCAGTGCCCCCCTCCACTAGCCTTCTAAGTGGAACCTGTCAAAGTAGGTTATGCCAGCTTGATTTTTACAGCATTTTGCTCCAATTCCACACGTTTTTGCAACATCTAAAGGGATCATGGCAAAGTAGTTAGAAGTTGTGCAAATGGGGGTTGATGCAGATTACAAAAGATTAAAAGGTGATGGCAGCACCCCCAGCATGTGTGGCATCTATTTTTACTGGAAGGCAAGTGTCTTGATTTTAGGAGCTTGCAAGCGCCATTTTCTGTGCATGGCAATAGAAGCTTGGCAGTGGGGTTTCAAAATGGCCGCCCCCAGAGGCAGAAAAATACAAAATGGCTGCCCGCAGAAGAAAGCATGAGGCTAGTTTGCATCCCACGGAACACTGTGCATGTCACAGTGGGATCCCTTGGAAACTGGCACCATGACATCATAAAGGGCCCTGTTCTGCTGGCAGCTGTGGCTGTCTCACTGCTCATTCCAGCTCTGCAGCTCTTCCAGGAGGCAGCGGGAGATGTTGTGCACTGGGGCAGTCATCTCTGGGTTCATGGAAACCCCAGGAGGGGTAATGGCCCGTGCCAAGCAAGTTGGGCTTAGGGAAGATTTAAAGCGCATAGCAGACCATAATGCTAAAAGCACAAAAATCATGCATCATGTTCTTTTGCATGGGATTAGATGGCTGTCTTCTTTAGTCCTGCATACAGATATGTTTTTGGAGCATAATAGCGGCAGGGCGAGTCTTAATCTAGACGTCCCCACCCCCAGCTTTATCAATGCAAAGTAGAATCAGCCTGGGCCGCTTGCCCCTGTCTGCTAAACACCAGTCTTTATTAATCCTGTTAAAAGTCAAACTTTTGCTTTGGAATGAAAGGTCTACATCTAGGGGAAGTGTCTACCTGGGTGTAAGACTTGCTTCATGGAGAACATTTAAGTTCCCTACATCCAACCTATTGTGCCAGTGCCCCCCTCCACTAGCCTTCTAAGTGGAACCTGTCAAAGTAGGTTATGCCAGCTTGATTTTTACAGCATTTTGCTCCAATTCCACACGTTTTTGCAACATCTAAAGGGATCATGGCAAAGTAGTTAGAAGTTGTGCAAATGGGGGTTGATGCAGATTACAAAAGATTAAAAGGTGATGGCAGCACCCCCAGCATGTGTGGCATCTATTTTTACTGGAAGGCAAGTGTCTTGATTTTAGGAGCTTGCAAGCGCCATTTTCTGTGCATGGCAATAGAAGCTTGGCAGTGGGGTTTCAAAATGGCCGCCCCCAGAGGCAGAAAAATACAAAATGGCTGCCCGCAGAAGAAAGCATGAGGCTAGTTTGCATCCCACGGAACACTGTGCATGTCACAGTGGGATCCCTTGGAAACTGGCACCATGACATCATAAAGGGCCCTGTTCTGCTGGCAGCTGTGGCTGTCTCACTGCTCATTCCAGCTCTGCAGCTCTTCCAGGAGGCAGCGGGAGATGTTGTGCACTGGGGCAGTCATCTCTGGGTTCATGGAAACCCCAGGAGGGGTAATGGCCCGTGCCAAGCAAGTTGGGCTTAGGGAAGATTTAAAGCGCATAGCAGACCATAATGCTAAAAGCACAAAAATCATGCATCATGTTCTTTTGCATGGGATTAGATGGCTGTCTTCTTTAGTCCTGCATACAGATATGTTTTTGGAGCATAATAGCGGCAGGGCGAGTCTTAATCTAGACGTCCCCACCCCCAGCTTTATCAATGCAAAGTAGAATCAGCCTGGGCCGCTTGCCCCTGTCTGCTAAACACCAGTCTTTATTAATCCTGTTAAAAGTCAAACTTTTGCTTTGGAATGAAAGGTCTACATCTAGGGGAAGTGTCTACCTGGGTGTAAGACTTGCTTCATGGAGAACATTTAAGTTCCCTACATCCAACCTATTGTGCCAGTGCCCCCCTCCACTAGCCTTCTAAGTGGAACCTGTCAAAGTAGGTTATGCCAGCTTGATTTTTACAGCATTTTGCTCCAATTCCACACGTTTTTGCAACATCTAAAGGGATCATGGCAAAGTAGTTAGAAGTTGTGCAAATGGGGGTTGATGCAGATTACAAAAGATTAAAAGGTGATGGCAGCACCCCCAGCATGTGTGGCATCTATTTTTACTGGAAGGCAGGTGTCTTGATTTTAGGAGCTTGCAAGCGCCATTTTCTGTGCATGGCAATAGAAGCTTGGCAGTGGGGTTTCAAAATGGCCGCCCCCAGAGGCAGAAAAATACAAAATGGCTGCCCGCAGAAGAAAGCATGAGGCTAGTTTGCATCCCACGGAACACTGTGCATGTCACAGTGGGATCCCTTGGAAACTGGCACCATGACATCATAAAGGGCCCTGTTCTGCTGGCAGCTGTGGCTGTCTCACTGCTCATTCCAGCTCTGCAGCTCTTCCAGGAGGCAGCGGGAGATGTTGTGCACTGGGGCAGTCATCTCTGGGTTCATGGAAACCCCAGGAGGGGTAATGGCCCGTGCCAAGCAAGTTGGGCTTAGGGAAGATTTAAAGCGCATAGCAGACCATAATGCTAAAAGCACAAAAATCATGCATCATGTTCTTTTGCATGGGATTAGATGGCTGTCTTCTTTAGTCCTGCATACAGATATGTTTTTGGAGCATAATAGCGGCAGGGCAAGTCTTAATCTAGACGTCCCCACCCCCAGCTTTATCAATGCAAAGTAGAATCAGCCTGGGCCGCTTGCCCCTGTCTGCTAAACACCAGTCTTTATTAATCCTGTTAAAAGTCAAACTTTTGCTTTGGAATGAAAGGTCTACATCTAGGGGAAGTGTCTACCTGGGTGTAAGACTTGCTTCATGGAGAACATTTAAGTTCCCTACATCCAACCTATTGTGCCAGTGCCCCCCTCCACTAGCCTTCTAAGTGGAACCTGTCAAAGTAGGTTATGCCAGCTTGATTTTTACAGCATTTTGCTCCAATTCCACACGTTTTTGCAACATCTAAAGGGATCATGGCAAAGTAGTTAGAAGTTGTGCAAATGGGGGTTGATGCAGATTACAAAAGATTAAAAGGTGATGGCAGCACCCCCAGCATGTGTGGCATCTATTTTTACTGGAAGGCAGGTGTCTTGATTTTAGGAGCTTGCAAGCGCCATTTTCTGTGCATGGCAATAGAAGCTTGGCAGTGGGGTTTCAAAATGGCCGCCCCCAGAGGCAGAAAAATACAAAATGGCTGCCCGCAGAAGAAAGCATGAGGCTAGTTTGCATCCCACGGAACACTGTGCATGTCACAGTGGGATCCCTTGGAAACTGGCACCATGACATCATAAAGGGCCCTGTTCTGCTGGCAGCTGTGGCTGTCTCACTGCTCATTCCAGCTCTGCAGCTCTTCCAGGAGGCAGCGGGAGATGTTGAGCACTGGGGCAGTCATCTCTGGGTTCATGGAAACCCCAGGAGGGGTAATGGCCCGTGCCAAGCAAGTTGGGCTTAGGGAAGATTTAAAGCGCATAGCAGACCATAATGCTAAAAGCACAAAAATCATGCATCATGTTCTTTTGCATGGGATTAGATGGCTGTCTTCTTTAGTCCTGCATACAGATATGTTTTTGGAGCATAATAGCGGCAGGGCGAGTCTTAATCTAGACGTACCCACCCCCAGCTTTATCAATGCAAAGTAGAATAAGCCTGGGCCGCTTGCCCCTGTCTGCTAAACACCAGTCTTTATTAATCCTGTTAAAAGTCAAACTTTTGCTTTGGAATGAAAGGTCTACATCTAGGGGAAGTGTCTACCTGGGTGTAAGACTTGCTTCATGGAGAACATTTAAGTTCCCTACATCCAACCTATTGTGCCAGTGCCCCCCTCCACTAGCCTTCTAAGTGGAACCTGTCAAAGTAGGTTATGCCAGCTTGATTTTTACAGCATTTTGCTCCAATTCCACACGTTTTTGCAACATCTAAAGGGATCGTGGCAAAGTAGTTAGAAGTTGTGCAAATGGGGGTTGATGCAGATTACAAAAGATTAAAAGGTGATGGCAGCACCCCCAGCATGTGTGGCATCTATTTTTACTGGAAGGCAGGTGTCTTGATTTTAGGAGCTTGCAAGCGCCATTTTCTGTGCATGGCAATAGAAGCTTGGCAGTGGGGTTTCAAAATGGCCGCCCCCAGAGGCAGAAAAATACAAAATGGCTGCCCGCAGAAGAAAGCATGAGGCTAGTTTGCATCCCACGGAACACTGTGCATGTCACAGTGGGATCCCTTGGAAACTGGCACCATGACATCATAAAGGGCCCTGTTCTGCTGGCAGCTGTGGCTGTCTCACTGCTCATTCCAGCTCTGCAGCTCTTCCAGGAGGCAGCGGGAGATGTTGTGCACTGGGGCAGTCATCTCTGGGTTCATGGAAACCCCAGGAGGGGTAATGGCCCGTGCCAAGCAAGTTGGGCTTAGGGAAGATTTAAAGCGCATAGCAGACCATAATGCTAAAAGCACAAAAATCATGCATCATGTTCTTTTGCATGGGATTAGATGGCTGTCTTCTTTAGTCCTGCATACAGATATGTTTTTGGAGCATAATAGCGGCAGGGCGAGTCTTAATCTAGACGTCCCCACCCCCAGCTTTATCAATGCAAAGTAGAATCAGCCTGGGCCGCTTGCCCCTGTCTGCTAAACACCAGTCTTTATTAATCCTGTTAAAAGTCAAACTTTTGCTTTGGAATGAAAGGTCTACATCTAGGGGAAGTGTCTACCTGGGTGTAAGACTTGCTTCATGGAGAACATTTAAGTTCCCTACATCCAACCTATTGTGCCAGTGCCCCCCTCCACTAGCCTTCTAAGTGGAACCTGTCAAAGTAGGTTATGCCAGCTTGATTTTTACAGCATTTTGCTCCAATTCCACACGTTTTTGCAACATCTAAAGGGATCATGGCAAAGTAGTTAGAAGTTGTGCAAATGGGGGTTGATGCAGATTACAAAAGATTAAAAGGTGATGGCAGCACCCCCAGCATGTGTGGCATCTATTTTTACTGGAAGGCAGGTGTCTTGATTTTAGGAGCTTGCAAGCGCCATTTTCTGTGCATGGCAATAGAAGCTTGGCAGTGGGGTTTCAAAATGGCCGCCCCCAGAGGCAGAAAAATACAAAATGGCTGCCCGCAGAAGAAAGCATGAGGCTAGTTTGCATCCCACGGAACACTGTGCATGTCACAGTGGGATCCCTTGGAAACTGGCACCATGACATCATAAAGGGCCCTGTTCTGCTGGCAGCTGTGGCTGTCTCACTGCTCATTCCAGCTCTGCAGCTCTTCCAGGAGGCAGCGGGAGATGTTGTGCACTGGGGCAGTCATCTCTGGGTTCATGGAAACCCCAGGAGGGGTAATGGCCCGTGCCAAGCAAGTTGGGCTTAGGGAAGATTTAAAGCGCATAGCAGACCATAATGCTAAAAGCACAAAAATCATGCATCATGCTCTTTTGCATGGGATTAGATGGCTGTCTTCTTTAGTCCTGCATACAGATATGTTTTTGGAGCATAATAGCGGCAGGGCGAGTCTTAATCTAGACGTCCCCACCCCCAGTTTTATCAATGCAAAGTAGAATCAGCCTGGGCCGCTTGCCCCTGTCTGCTAAACACCAGTCTTTATTAATCCTGTTAAAAGTCAAACTTTTGCTTTGGAATGAAAGGTCTACATCTAGGGGAAGTGTCTACCTGGGTGTAAGACTTGCTTCATGGAGAACATTTAAGTTCCCTACATCCAACCTATTGTGCCAGTGCCCCCCTCCACTAGCCTTCTAAGTGGAACCTGTCAAAGTAGGTTATGCCAGCTTGATTTTTACAGCATTTTGCTCCAATTCCACACGTTTTTGCAACATCTAAAGGGATCATGGCAAAGTAGTTAGAAGTTGTGCAAATGGGGGTTGATGCAGATTACAAAAGATTAAAAGGTGATGGCAGCACCCCCAGCATGTGTGGCATCTATTTTTACTGGAAGGCAAGTGTCTTGATTTTAGGAGCTTGCAAGCGCCATTTTCTGTGCATGGCAATAGAAGCTTGGCAGTGGGGTTTCAAAATGGCCGCCCCCAGAGGCAGAAAAATACAAAATGGCTGCCCGCAGAAGAAAGCATGAGGCTAGTTTGCATCCCACGGAACACTGTGCATGTCACAGTGGGATCCCTTGGAAACTGGCACCATGACATCATAAAGGGCCCTGTTCTGCTGGCAGCTGTGGCTGTCTCACTGCTCATTCCAGCTCTGCAGCTCTTCCAGGAGGCAGCGGGAGATGTTGTGCACTGGGGCAGTCATCTCTGGGTTCATGGAAACCCCAGGAGGGGTAATGGCCCGTGCCAAGCAAGTTGGGCTTAGGGAAGATTTAAAGCGCATAGCAGACCATAATGCTAAAAGCACAAAAATCATGCATCATGTTCTTTTGCATGGGATTAGATGGCTGTCTTCTTTAGTCCTGCATACAGATATGTTTTTGGAGCATAATAGCGGCAGGGCGAGTCTTAATCTAGACGTCCCCACCCCCAGCTTTATCAATGCAAAGTAGAATCAGCCTGGGCCGCTTGCCCCTGTCTGCTAAACACCAGTCTTTATTAATCCTGTTAAAAGTCAAACTTTTGCTTTGGAATGAAAGGTCTACATCTAGGGGAAGTGTCTACCTGGGTGTAAGACTTGCTTCATGGAGAACATTTAAGTTCCCTACATCCAACCTATTGTGCGAGTGCCCCCCTCCACTAGCCTTCTAAGTGGAACCTGTCAAAGTAGGTTATGCCAGCTTGATTTTTACAGCATTTTGCTCCAATTCCACACGTTTTTGCAACATCTAAAGGGATCATGGCAAAGTAGTTAGAAGTTGTGCAAATGGGGGTTGATGCAGATTACAAAAGATTAAAAGGTGATGGCAGCACCCCCAGCATGTGTGGCATCTATTTTTACTGGAAGGCAGGTGTCTTGATTTTTGGAGCTTGCAAGCGCCATTTTCTGTGCATGGCAATAGAAGCTTGGCAGTGGGGTTTCAAAATGGCCGCCCCCAGAGGCAGAAAAATACAAAATGGCTGCCCGCAGAAGAAAGCATGAGGCTAGTTTGCATCCCACGGAACACTGTGCATGTCACAGTGGGATCCCTTGGAAACTGGCACCATGACATCATAAAGGGCCCTGTTCTGCTGGCAGCTGTGGCTGTCTCACTGCTCATTCCAGCTCTGCAGCTCTTCCAGGAGGCAGCGGGAGATGTTGTGCACTGGGGCAGTCATCTCTGGGTTCATGGAAACCCCAGGAGGGGTAATGGCCCGTGCCAAGCAAGTTGGGCTTAGGGAAGATTTAAAGCGCATAGCAGACCATAATGCTAAAAGCACAAAAATCATGCATCATGTTCTTTTGCATGGGATTAGATGGCTGTCTTCTTTAGTCCTGCATACAGATATGTTTTTGGAGCATAATAGCGGCAGGGCGAGTCTTAATCTAGACGTCCCCACCCCCAGCTTTATCAATGCAAAGTAGAATCAGCCTGGGCCGCTTGCCCCTGTCTGCTAAACACCAGTCTTTATTAATCCTGTTAAAAGTCAAACTTTTGCTTTGGAATGAAAGGTCTACATCTAGGGGAAGTGTCTACCTGGGTGTAAGACTTGCTTCATGGAGAACATTTAAGTTCCCTACATCCAACCTATTGTGCCAGTGCCCCCCTCCACTAGCCTTCTAAGTGGAACCTGTCAAAGTAGGTTATGCCAGCTTGATTTTTACAGCATTTTGCTCCAATTCCACACGTTTTTGCAACATCTAAAGGGATCATGGCAAAGTAGTTAGAAGTTGTGCAAATGGGGGTTGATGCAGATTACAAAAGATTAAAAGGTGATGGCAGCACCCCCAGCATGTGTGGCATCTATTTTTACTGGAAGGCAGGTGTCTTGATTTTAGGAGCTTGCAAGCGCCATTTTCTGTGCATGGCAATAGAAGCTTGGCAGTGGGGTTTCAAAATGGCCGCCCCCAGAGGCAGAAAAATACAAAATGGCTGCCCGCAGAAGAAAGCATGAGGCTAGTTTGCATCCCACGGAACACTGTGCATGTCACAGTGGGATCCCTTGGAAACTGGCACCATGACATCATAAAGGGCCCTGTTCTGCTGGCAGCTGTGGCTGTCTCACTGCTCATTCCAGCTCTGCAGCTCTTCCAGGAGGCAGCGGGAGATGTTGTGCACTGGGGCAGTCATCTCTGGGTTCATGGAAACCCCAGGAGGGGTAATGGCCCGTGCCAAGCAAGTTGGGCTTAGGGAAGATTTAAAGCGCATAGCAGACCATAATGCTAAAAGCACAAAAATCATGCATCATGCTCTTTTGCATGGGATTAGATGGCTGTCTTCTTTAGTCCTGCATACAGATATGTTTTTGGAGCATAAAAGCGGCAGGGCGAGTCTTAATCTAGACGTCCCCACCTCCAGTTTTATCAATGCAAAGTAGAATCAGCCTGGGCCGCTTGCCCCTGTCTGCTAAACACCAGTCTTTATTAATCCTGTTAAAAGTCAAACTTTTGCTTTGGAATGAAAGGTCTACATCTAGGGGAAGTGTCTACCTGGGTGTAAGACTTGCTTCATGGAGAACATTTAAGTTCCCTACATCCAACCTATTGTGCCAGTGCCCCCCTCCACTAGCCTTCTAAGTGGAACCTGTCAAAGTAGGTTATGCCAGCTTGATTTTTACAGCATTTTGCTCCAATTCCACACGTTTTTGCAACATCTAAAGGGATCATGGCAAAGTAGTTAGAAGTTGTGCAAATGGGGGTTGATGCAGATTACAAAAGATTAAAAGGTGATGGCAGCACCCCCAGCATGTGTGGCATCTATTTTTACTGGAAGGCAAGTGTCTTGATTTTAGGAGCTTGCAAGCGCCATTTTCTGTGCATGGCAATAGAAGCTTGGCAGTGGGGTTTCAAAATGGCCGCCCCCAGAGGCAGAAAAATACAAAATGGCTGCCCGCAGAAGAAAGCATGAGGCTAGTTTGCATCCCACGGAACACTGTGCATGTCACAGTGGGATCCCTTGGAAACTGGCACCATGACATCATAAAGGGCCCTGTTCTGCTGGCAGCTGTGGCTGTCTCACTGCTCATTCCAGCTCTGCAGCTCTTCCAGGAGGCAGCGGGAGATGTTGTGCACTGGGGCAGTCATCTCTGGGTTCATGGAAACCCCAGGAGGGGTAATGGCCCGTGCCAAGCAAGTTGGGCTTAGGGAAGATTTAAAGCGCATAGCAGACCATAATGCTAAAAGCACAAAAATCATGCATCATGTTCTTTTGCATGGGATTAGATGGCTGTCTTCTTTAGTCCTGCATACAGATATGTTTTTGGAGCATAATAGCGGCAGGGCGAGTCTTAATCTAGACGTCCCCACCCCCAGCTTTATCAATGCAAAGTAGAATCAGCCTGGGCCGCTTGCCCCTGTCTGCTAAACACCAGTCTTTATTAATCCTGTTAAAAGTCAAACTTTTGCTTTGGAATGAAAGGTCTACATCTAGGGGAAGTGTCTACCTGGGTGTAAGACTTGCTTCATGGAGAACATTTAAGTTCCCTACATCCAACCTATTGTGCGAGTGCCCCCCTCCACTAGCCTTCTAAGTGGAACCTGTCAAAGTAGGTTATGCCAGCTTGATTTTTACAGCATTTTGCTCCAATTCCACACGTTTTTGCAACATCTAAAGGGATCATGGCAAAGTAGTTAGAAGTTGTGCAAATGGGGGTTGATGCAGATTACAAAAGATTAAAAGGTGATGGCAGCACCCCCAGCATGTGTGGCATCTATTTTTACTGGAAGGCAGGTGTCTTGATTTTTGGAGCTTGCAAGCGCCATTTTCTGTGCATGGCAATAGAAGCTTGGCAGTGGGGTTTCAAAATGGCCGCCCCCAGAGGCAGAAAAATACAAAATGGCTGCCCGCAGGAGAAAGCATGAAGCTAGTTTGCATCCCACGGAACACTGTGCATGTCACAGTGGGATCCCTTGGAAACTGGCACCATGACATCATAAAGGGCCCTGTTCTGCTGGCAGCTGTGGCTGTCTCACTGCTCATTCCAGCTCTGCAGCTCTTCCAGGAGGCAGCGGGAGATGTTGTGCACTGGGGCAGTCATCTCTGGGTTCATGGAAACCCCAGGAGGGGTAATGGCCCGTGCCAAGCAAGTTGGGCTTAGGGAAGATTTAAAGCGCATAGCAGACCATAATGCTAAAAGCACAAAAATCATGCATCATGTTCTTTTGCATGGGATTAGATGGCTGTCTTCTTTAGTCCTGCATACAGATATGTTTTTGGAGCATAATAGCGGCAGGGCAAGTCTTAATCTAGACGTCCCCACCCCCAGCTTTATCAATGCAAAGTAGAATCCGCCTGGGCCGCTTGCCCCTGTCTGCTAAACACCAGTCTTTATTAATCCTGTTAAAAGTCAAACTTTTGCTTTGGAATGAAAGGTCTACATCTAGGGGAAGTGTCTACCTGGGTGTAAGACTTGCTTCATGGAGAACATTTAAGTTCCCTACATCCAATCTATTGTGCCAGTGCCCCCCTCCACTAGCCTTCTAAGTGGAACCTGTCAAAGTAGGTTATGCCAGCTTGATTTTTACAGCATTTTGCTCCAATTCCACACGTTTTTGCAACATCTAAAGGGATCATGGCAAAGTAGTTAGAAGTTGTGCAAATGGGGGTTGATGCAGATTACAAAAGATTAAAAGGTGATGGCAGCACCCCCAGCATGTGTGGCATCTATTTTTACTGGAAGGCAGGTGTCTTGATTTTAGGAGCTTGCAAGCGCCATTTTCTGTGCATGGCAATAGAAGCTTGGCAGTGGGGTTTCAAAATGGCCGCCCCCAGAGGCAGAAAAATACAAAATGGCTGCCCGCAGGAGAAAGCATGAGGCTAGTTTGCATCCCACGGAAAACTGTGCATGTCACAGTGGGATCCCTTGGAAACTGGCACCATGACATCATAAAGGGCCCTGTTCTGCTGGCAGCTGTGGCTGTCTCACTGCTCATTCCAGCTCTGCAGCTCTTCCAGGAGGCAGCGGGAGATGTTGTGCACTGGGGCAGTCATCTCTGGGTTCATGGAAACCCCAGGAGGGGTAATGGCCCGTGCCAAGCAAGTTGGGCTTAGGGAAGATTTAAAGCGCATAGCAGACCATAATGCTAAAAGCACAAAAATCATGCATCATGTTCTTTTGCATGGGATTAGATGGCTGTCTTCTTTAGTCCTGCATACAGATATGTTTTTGGAGCATAATAGCGGCAGGGCGAGTCTTAATCTAGACGTCCCCACCCCCAGTTTTATCAATGCAAAGTAGAATCAGCCTGGGCCGCTTGCCCCTGTCTGCTAAACACCAGTCTTTATTAATCCTGTTAAAAGTCAAACTTTTGCTTTGGAATGAAAGGTCTACATCTAGGGGAAGTGTCTACCTGGGTGTAAGACTTGCTTCATGGAGAACATTTAAGTTCCCTACATCCAACCTATTGTGCCAGTGCCCCCCTCCACTAGCCTTCTAAGTGGAACCTGTCAAAGTAGGTTATGCCAGCTTGATTTTTACAGCATTTTGCTCCAATTCCACACGTTTTTGCAACATCTAAAGGGATCATGGCAAAGTAGTTAGAAGTTGTGCAAATGGGGGTTGATGCAGATTACAAAAGATTAAAAGGTTATGGCAGCACCCGCAGCATGTGTGGCATCTATTTTTACTGGAAGGCAGGTGTCTTGATTTTAGGAGCTTGCAAGCGCCATTTTCTGTGCATGGCAATAGAAGCTTGGCAGTGGGGTTTCAAAATGGCCGCCCCCAGAGGCAGAAAAATACAAAATGGCTGCCCGCAGAAGAAAGCATGAGGCTAGTTTGCATCCCACGGAACACTGTGCATGTCACAGTGGGATCCCTTGGAAACTGGCACCATGACATCATAAAGGGCCCTGTTCTGCTGGCAGCTGTGGCTGTCTCACTGCTCATTCCAGCTCTGCAGCTCTTCCAGGAGGCAGCGGGAGATGTTGTGCACTGGGGCAGTCATCTCTGGGTTCATGGAAACCCCAGGAGGGGTAATGGCCCGTGCCAAGCAAGTTGGGCTTAGGGAAGATTTAAAGCGCATAGCAGACCATAATGCTAAAAGCACAAAAATCATGCATCATGTTCTTTTGCATGGGATTAGATGGCTGTCTTCTTTAGTCCTGCATACAGATATGTTTTTGGAGCATAATAGCGGCAGGGCGAGTCTTAATCTAGATGTCCCCACCCCCAGCTTTATCAATGCAAAGTAGAATCAGCCTGGGCCGCTTGCCCCTGTCTGCTAAACACCAGTCTTTATTAATCCTGTTAAAAGTCAAACTTTTGCTTTGGAATGAAAGGTCTACATCTAGGGGAAGTGTCTACCTGGGTGTAAGACTTGCTTCATGGAGAACATTTAAGTTCCCTACATCCAACCTATTGTGCCAGTGCCGCCCTCCACTAGCCTTCTAAGTGGAACCTGTCAAAGTAGGTTATGCCAGCTTGATTTTTACAGCATTTTGCTCCAATTCCACACGTTTTTGCAACATCTAAAGGGATCATGGCAAAGTAGTTAGAAGTTGTGCAAATGGGGGTTGATGCAGATTACAAAAGATTAAAAGGTGATGGCAGCACCCCCAGCATGTGTGGCATCTATTTTTACTGGAAGGCAGGTGTCTTGATTTGAGGAGCTTGCAAGCGCCATTTTCTGTGCATGGCAATAGAAGCTTGGCAGTGGGGTTTCAAAATGGCCGCCCCCAGAGGCAGAAAAATACAAAATGGCTGCCCGCAGAAGAAAGCATGAGGCTAGTTTGCATCCCACGGAACACTGTGCATGTCACAGTGGGATCCCTTGGAAACTGGCACCATGACATCATAAAGGGCCCTGTTCTGCTGGCAGCTGTGGCTGTCTCACTGCTCATTCCAGCTCTGCAGCTCTTCCAGGAGGCAGCGGGAGATGTTGTGCACTGGGGCAGTCATCTCTGGGTTCATGGAAACCCCAGGAGGGGTAATGGCCCGTGCCAAGCAAGTTGGGCTTAGGGAAGATTTAAAGCGCATAGCAGACCATAATGCTAAAAGCACAAAAATCATGCATCATGTTCTTTTGCATGGGATTAGATGGCTGTCTTCTTTAGTCCTGCATACAGATATGTTTTTGGAGCATAATAGCGGCAGGGCAAGTCTTAATCTAGACGTCCCCACCCCCAGCTTTATCAATGCAAAGTAGAATCCGCCTGGGCCGCTTGCCCCTGTCTGCTAAACACCAGTCTTTATTAATCCTGTTAAAAGTCAAACTTTTGCTTTGGAATGAAAGGTCTACATCTAGGGGAAGTGTCTACCTGGGTGTAAGACTTGCTTCATGGAGAACATTTAAGTTCCCTACATCCAATCTATTGTGCCAGTGCCCCCCTCCACTAGCCTTCTAAGTGGAACCTGTCAAAGTAGGTTATGCCAGCTTGATTTTTACAGCATTTTGCTCCAATTCCACACGTTTTTGCAACATCTAAAGGGATCATGGCAAAGTAGTTAGAAGTTGTGCAAATGGGGGTTGATGCAGATTACAAAAGATTAAAAGGTGATGGCAGCACCCCCAGCATGTGTGGCATCTATTTTTACTGGAAGGCAGGTGTCTTGATTTTAGGAGCTTGCAAGCGCCATTTTCTGTGCATGGCAATAGAAGCTTGGCAGTGGGGTTTCAAAATGGCCGCCCCCAGAGGCAGAAAAATACAAAATGGCTGCCCGCAGGAGAAAGCATGAGGCTAGTTTGCATCCCACGGAAAACTGTGCATGTCACAGTGGGATCCCTTGGAAACTGGCACCATGACATCATAAAGGGCCCTGTTCTGCTGGCAGCTGTGGCTGTCTCACTGCTCATTCCAGCTCTGCAGCTCTTCCAGGAGGCAGCGGGAGATGTTGTGCACTGGGGCAGTCATCTCTGGGTTCATGGAAACCCCAGGAGGGGTAATGGCCCGTGCCAAGCAAGTTGGGCTTAGGGAAGATTTAAAGCGCATAGCAGACCATAATGCTAAAAGCACAAAAATCATGCATCATGTTCTTTTGCATGGGATTAGATGGCTGTCTTCTTTAGTCCTGCATACAGATATGTTTTTGGAGCATAATAGCGGCAGGGCGAGTCTTAATCTAGACGTCCCCACCCCCAGTTTTATCAATGCAAAGTAGAATCAGCCTGGGCCGCTTGCCCCTGTCTGCTAAACACCAGTCTTTATTAATCCTGTTAAAAGTCAAACTTTTGCTTTGGAATGAAAGGTCTACATCTAGGGGAAGTGTCTACCTGGGTGTAAGACTTGCTTCATGGAGAACATTTAAGTTCCCTACATCCAACCTATTGTGCCAGTGCCCCCCTCCACTAGCCTTCTAAGTGGAACCTGTCAAAGTAGGTTATGCCAGCTTGATTTTTACAGCATTTTGCTCCAATTCCACACGTTTTTGCAACATCTAAAGGGATCATGGCAAAGTAGTTAGAAGTTGTGCAAATGGGGGTTGATGCAGATTACAAAAGATTAAAAGGTTATGGCAGCACCCGCAGCATGTGTGGCATCTATTTTTACTGGAAGGCAGGTGTCTTGATTTTAGGAGCTTGCAAGCGCCATTTTCTGTGCATGGCAATAGAAGCTTGGCAGTGGGGTTTCAAAATGGCCGCCCCCAGAGGCAGAAAAATACAAAATGGCTGCCCGCAGAAGAAAGCATGAGGCTAGTTTGCATCCCACGGAACACTGTGCATGTCACAGTGGGATCCCTTGGAAACTGGCACCATGACATCATAAAGGGCCCTGTTCTGCTGGCAGCTGTGGCTGTCTCACTGCTCATTCCAGCTCTGCAGCTCTTCCAGGAGGCAGCGGGAGATGTTGTGCACTGGGGCAGTCATCTCTGGGTTCATGGAAACCCCAGGAGGGGTAATGGCCCGTGCCAAGCAAGTTGGGCTTAGGGAAGATTTAAAGCGCATAGCAGACCATAATGCTAAAAGCACAAAAATCATGCATCATGTTCTTTTGCATGGGATTAGATGGCTGTCTTCTTTAGTCCTGCATACAGATATGTTTTTGGAGCATAATAGCGGCAGGGCGAGTCTTAATCTAGATGTCCCCACCCCCAGCTTTATCAATGCAAAGTAGAATCAGCCTGGGCCGCTTGCCCCTGTCTGCTAAACACCAGTCTTTATTAATCCTGTTAAAAGTCAAACTTTTGCTTTGGAATGAAAGGTCTACATCTAGGGGAAGTGTCTACCTGGGTGTAAGACTTGCTTCATGGAGAACATTTAAGTTCCCTACATCCAACCTATTGTGCCAGTGCCGCCCTCCACTAGCCTTCTAAGTGGAACCTGTCAAAGTAGGTTATGCCAGCTTGATTTTTACAGCATTTTGCTCCAATTCCACACGTTTTTGCAACATCTAAAGGGATCATGGCAAAGTAGTTAGAAGTTGTGCAAATGGGGGTTGATGCAGATTACAAAAGATTAAAAGGTGATGGCAGCACCCCCAGCATGTGTGGCATCTATTTTTACTGGAAGGCAGGTGTCTTGATTTGAGGAGCTTGCAAGCGCCATTTTCTGTGCATGGCAATAGAAGCTTGGCAGTGGGGTTTCAAAATGGCCGCCCCCAGAGGCAGAAAAATACAAAATGGCTGCCCGCAGAAGAAAGCATGAGGCTAGTTTGCATCCCACGGAACACTGTGCATGTCACAGTGGGATCCCTTGGAAACTGGCACCATGACATCATAAAGGGCCCTGTTCTGCTGGCAGCTGTGGCTGTCTCACTGCTCATTCCAGCTCTGCAGCTCTTCCAGGAGGCAGCGGGAGATGTTGTGCACTGGGGCAGTCATCTCTGGGTTCATGGAAACCCCAGGAGGGGTAATGGCCCGTGCCAAGCAAGTTGGGCTTAGGGAAGATTTAAAGCGCATAGCAGACCATAATGCTAAAAGCACAAAAATCATGCATCATGTTCTTTTGCATGGGATTAGATGGCTGTCTTCTTTAGTCCTGCATACAGATATGTTTTTGGAGCATAATAGCGGCAGGGCGAGTCTTAATCTAGACGTCCCCACCCCCAGCTTTATCAATGCAAAGTAGAATCAGCCTGGGCCGCTTGCCCCTGTCTGCTAAACACCAGTCTTTATTAATCCTGTTAAAAGTCAAACTTTTGCTTTGGAATGAAAGGTCTACATCTAGGGGAAGTGTCTACCTGGGTGTAAGACTTGCTTCATGGAGAACATTTAAGTTCCCTACATCCAACCTATTGTGCCAGTGCCCCCCTCCACTAGCCTTCTAAGTGGAACCTGTCAAAGTAGGTTATGCCAGCTTGATTTTTACAGCATTTTGCTCCAATTCCACACGTTTTTGCAACATCTAAAGGGATCATGGCAAAGTAGTTAGAAGTTGTGCAAATGGGGGTTGATGCAGATTACAAAAGATTAAAAGGTGATGGCAGCACCCCCAGCATGTGTGGCATCTATTTTTACTGGAAGGCAGGTGTCTTGATTTGAGGAGCTTGCAAGCGCCATTTTCTGTGCATGGCAATAGAAGCTTGGCAGTGGGGTTTCAAAATGGCCGCCCCCAGAGGCAGAAAAATACAAAATGGCTGCCCGCAGAAGAAAGCATGAGGCTAGTTTGCATCCCACGGAACACTGTGCATGTCACAGTGGGATCCCTTGGAAACTGGCACCATGACATCATAAAGGGCCCTGTTCTGCTGGCAGCTGTGGCTGTCTCACTGCTCATTCCAGCTCTGCAGCTCTTCCAGGAGGCAGCGGGAGATGTTGTGCACTGGGGCAGTCATCTCTGGGTTCATGGAAACCCCAGGAGGGGTAATGGCCCGTGCCAAGCAAGTTGGGCTTAGGGAAGATTTAAAGCGCATAGCAGACCATAATGCTAAAAGCACAAAAATCATGCATCATGTTCTTTTGCATGGGATTAGATGGCTGTCTTCTTTAGTCCTGCATACAGATATGTTTTTGGAGCATAATAGCGGCAGGGCGAGTCTTAATCTAGACGTCCCCACCCCCAGTTTTATCAATGCAAAGTAGAATCAGCCTGGGCCGCTTGCCCCTGTCTGCTAAACACCAGTCTTTATTAATCCTGTTAAAAGTCAAACTTTTGCTTTGGAATGAAAGGTCTACATCTAGGGGAAGTGTCTACCTGGGTGTAAGACTTGCTTCATGGAGAACATTTAAGTTCCCTACATCCAACCTATTGTGCCAGTGCCCCCCTCCACTAGCCTTCTAAGTGGAACCTGTCAAAGTAGGTTATGCCAGCTTGATTTTTACAGCATTTTGCTCCAATTCCACACGTTTTTGCAACATCTAAAGGGATCATGGCAAAGTAGTTAGAAGTTGTGCAAATGGGGGTTGATGCAGATTACAAAAGATTAAAAGGTGATGGCAGCACCCCCAGCATGTGTGGCATCTATTTTTACTGGAAGGCAGGTGTCTTGATTTTAGGAGCTTGCAAGCGCCATTTTCTGTGCATGGCAATAGAAGCTTGGCAGTGGGGTTTCAAAATGGCCGCCCCCAGAGGCAGAAAAATACAAAATGGCTGCCCGCAGAAGAAAGCATGAGGCTAGTTTGCATCCCACGGAACACTGTGCATGTCACAGTGGGATCCCTTGGAAACTGGCACCAAGACATCATAAAGGGCCCTGTTCTGCTGGCAGCTGTGGCTGTCTCACTGCTCATTCCAGCTCTGCAGCTCTTCCAGGAGGCAGCGGGAGATGTTGTGCACTGGGGCAGTCATCTCTGGGTTCATGGAAACCCCAGGAGGGGTAATGGCCCGTGCCAAGCAAGTTGGGCTTAGGAAAGATTTAAAGCGCATAGCACACCATAATGCTAAAAGCACAAAAATCATGCATCATGTTCTTTTGCATGGGATTAGATGGCTGTCTTCTTTAGTCCTGCATACAGATATGTTTTTGGAGCATAATAGCGGCAGGGCAAGTCTTAATCTAGACGTCCCCACCCCCAGCTTTATCAATGCAAAGTAGAATCAGCCTGGGCCGCTTGCCCCTGTCTGCTAAACACCAGTCTTTATTAATCCTGTTAAAAGTCAAACTTTTGCTTTGGAATGAAAGGTCTACATCTAGGGGAAGTGTCTACCTGGGTGTAAGACTTGCTTCATGGAGAACATTTAAGTTCCCTACATCCAACCTATTGTGCCAGTGCCCCCCTCCACTAGCCTTCTAAGTGGAACCTGTCAAAGTAGGTTATGCCAGCTTGATTTTTACAGCATTTTGCTCCAATTCCACACGTTTTTGCAACATCTAAAGGGATCATGGCAAAGTAGTTAGAAGTTGTGCAAATGGGGGTTGATGCAGATTACAAAAGATTAAAAGGTGATGGCAGCACCCCCAGCATGTGTGGCATCTATTTTTACTGGAAGGCAGGTGTCTTGATTTGAGGAGCTTGCAAGCGCCATTTTCTGTGCATGGCAATAGAAGCTTGGCAGTGGGGTTTCAAAATGGCCGCCCCCAGAGGCAGAAAAATACAAAATGGCTGCCCGCAGAAGAAAGCATGAGGCTAGTTTGCATCCCACGGAACACTGTGCATGTCACAGTGGGATCCCTTGGAAACTGGCACCATGACATCATAAAGGGCCCTGTTCTGCTGGCAGCTGTGGCTGTCTCACTGCTCATTCCAGCTCTGCAGCTCTTCCAGGAGGCAGCGGGAGATGTTGTGCACTGGGGCAGTCATCTCTGGGTTCATGGAAACCCCAGGAGGGGTAATGGCCCGTGCCAAGCAAGTTGGGCTTAGGGAAGATTTAAAGCGCATAGCAGACCGTAATGCTAAAAGCACAAAAATCATGCATCATGTTCTTTTGCATGGGATTAGATGGCTGTCTTCTTTAGTCCTGCATACAGATATGTTTTTGGAGCATAATAGCGGCAGGGCGAGTCTTAATCTAGACGTCCCCACCCCCAGCTTTATCAATGCAAAGTAGAATCAGCCTGGGCCGCTTGCCCCTGTGTGCTAAACACCAGTCTTTATTAATCCTGTTAAAAGTCAAACTTTTGCTTTGGAATGAAAGGTCTACATCTAGGGGAAGTGTCTACCTGGGTGTAAGACTTGCTTCATGGAGAACATTTAAGTTCCCTACATCCAACCTATTGTGCCAGTGCCCCCCTCCACTAGCCTTCTAAGTGGAACCTGTCAAAGTAGGTTATGCCAGCTTGATTTTTACAGCATTTTGCTCCAATTCCACACGTTTTTGCAACATCTAAAGGGATCATGGCAAAGTAGTTAGAAGTTGTGCAAATGGGGGTTGATGCAGATTACAAAAGATTAAAAGGTGATGGCAGCACCCCCAGCATGTGTGGCATCTATTTTTACTGGAAGGCAGGTGTCTTGATTTTAGGAGCTTGCAAGCGCCATTTTCTGTGCATGGCAATAGAAGCTTGGCAGTGGGGTTTCAAAATGGCCGCCCCCAGAGGCAGAAAAATACAAAATGGCTGCCCGCAGAAGAAAGCATGAGGCTAGTTTGCATCCCACGGAACACTGTGCATGTCACAGTGGGATCCCTTGGAAACTGGCACCATGACATCATAAAGGGCCCTGTTCTGCTGGCAGCTGTGGCTGTCTCACTGCTCATTCCAGCTCTGCAGCTCTTCCAGGAGGCAGCGGGAGATGTTGTGCACTGGGGCAGTCATCTCTGGGTTCATGGAAACCCCAGGAGGGGTAATGGCCCGTGCCAAGCAAGTTGGGCTTAGGGAAGATTTAAAGCGCATAGCAGACCATAATGCTAAAAGCACAAAAATCATGCATCATGTTCTTTTGCATGGGATTAGATGGCTGTCTTCTTTAGTCCTGCATACAGATATGTTTTTGGAGCATAATAGCGGCAGGGCAAGTCTTAATCTAGACGTCCCCACCCCCAGCTTTATCAATGCAAAGTAGAATCAGCCTGGGCCGCTTGCCCCTGTCTGCTAAACACCAGTCTTTATTAATCCTGTTAAAAGTCAAACTTTTGCTTTGGAGTGAAAGGTCTACATCTAGGGGAAGTGTCTACCTGGGTGTAAGACTTGCTTCATGGAGAACATTTAAGTTCCCTACATCCAACCTATTGTGCCAGTGCCCCCCTCCACTAGCCTTCTAAGTGGAACCTGTCAAAGTAGGTTATGCCAGCTTGATTTTTACAGCATTTTGCTCCAATTCCACACGTTTTTGCAACATCTAAAGGGATCATGGCAAAGTAGTTAGAAGTTGTGCAAATGGGGGTTGATGCAGATTACAAAAGATTAAAAGGTGATGGCAGCACCCCCAGCATGTGTGGCATCTATTTTTACTGGAAGGCAGGTGTCTTGATTTGAGGAGCTTGCAAGCGCCATTTTCTGTGCATGGCAATAGAAGCTTGGCAGTGGGGTTTCAAAATGGCCGCCCCCAGAGGCAGAAAAATACAAAATGGCTGCCCGCAGAAGAAAGCATGAGGCTAGTTTGCATCCCACGGAACACTGTGCATGTCACAGTGGGATCCCTTGGAAACTGGCACCATGACATCATAAAGGGCCCTGTTCTGCTGGCAGCTGTGGCTGTCTCACTGCTCATTCCAGCTCTGCAGCTCTTCCAGGAGGCAGCGGGAGATGTTGTGCACTGGGGCAGTCATCTCTGGGTTCATGGAAACCCCAGGAGGGGTAATGGCCCGTGCCAAGCAAGTTGGGCTTAGGGAAGATTTAAAGCCCATAGCAGACCATAATGCTAAAAGCACAAAAATCATGCATCATGTTCTTTTGCATGGGATTAGATGGCTGTCTTCTTTAGTCCTGCATACAGATATGTTTTTGGAGCATAATAGCGGCAGGGCGAGTCTTAATCTAGACGTCCCCACCCCCAGCTTTATCAATGCAAAGTAGAATCAGCCTGGGCCGCTTGCCCCTGTGTGCTAAACACCAGTCTTTATTAATCCTGTTAAAAGTCAAACTTTTGCTTTGGAATGAAAGGTCTACATCTAGGGGAAGTGTCTACCTGGGTGTAAGACTTGCTTCATGGAGAACATTTAAGTTCCCTACATCCAACCTATTGTGCCAGTGCCCCCCTCCACTAGCCTTCTAAGTGGAACCTGTCAAAGTAGGTTATGCCAGCTTGATTTTTACAGCATTTTGCTCCAATTCCACACGTTTTTGCAACATCTAAAGGGATCATGGCAAAGTAGTTAGAAGTTGTGCAAATGGGGGTTGATGCAGATTACAAAAGATTAAAAGGTGATGGCAGCACCCCCAGCATGTGTGGCATCTATTTTTACTGGAAGGCAGGTGTCTTGATTTTAGGAGCTTGCAAGCGCCATTTTCTGTGCATGGCAATAGAAGCTTGGCAGTGGGGTTTCAAAATGGCCGCCCCCAGAGGCAGAAAAATACAAAATGGCTGCCCGCAGAAGAAAGCATGAGGCTAGTTTGCATCCCACGGAACACTGTGCATGTCACAGTGGGATCCCTTGGAAACTGGCACCATGACATCATAAAGGGCCCTGTTCTGCTGGCAGCTGTGGCTGTCTCACTGCTCATTCCAGCTCTGCAGCTCTTCCAGGAGGCAGCGGGAGATGTTGTGCACTGGGGCAGTCATCTCTGGGTTCATGGAAACCCCAGGAGGGGTAATGGCCCGTGCCAAGCAAGTTGGGCTTAGGGAAGATTTAAAGCGCATAGCAGACCATAATGCTAAAAGCACAAAAATCATGCATCATGTTCTTTTGCATGGGATTAGATGGCTGTCTTCTTTAGTCCTGCATACAGATATGTTTTTGGAGCATAATAGCGGCAGGGCAAGTCTTAATCTAGACGTCCCCACCCCCAGCTTTATCAATGCAAAGTAGAATCAGCCTGGGCCGCTTGCCCCTGTCTGCTAAACACCAGTCTTTATTAATCCTGTTAAAAGTCAAACTTTTGCTTTGGAATGAAAGGTCTACATCTAGGGGAAGTGTCTACCTGGGTGTAAGACTTGCTTCATGGAGAACATTTAAGTTCCCTACATCCAACCTATTGTGCCAGTGCCCCCCTCCACTAGCCTTCTAAGTGGAACCTGTCAAAGTAGGTTATGCCAGCTTGATTTTTACAGCATTTTGCTCCAATTCCACACGTTTTTGCAACATCTAAAGGGATCATGGCAAAGTAGTTAGAAGTTGTGCAAATGGGGGTTGATGCAGATTACAAAAGATTAAAAGGTGATGGCAGCACCCCCAGCATGTGTGGCATCTATTTTTACTGGAAGGCAGGTGTCTTGATTTGAGGAGCTTGCAAGCGCCATTTTCTGTGCATGGCAATAGAAGCTTGGCAGTGGGGTTTCAAAATGGCCGCCCCCAGAGGCAGAAAAATACAAAATGGCTGCCCGCAGAAGAAAGCATGAGGCTAGTTTGCATCCCACGGAACACTGTGCATGTCACAGTGGGATCCCTTGGAAACTGGCACCATGACATCATAAAGGGCCCTGTTCTGCTGGCAGCTGTGGCTGTCTCACTGCTCATTCCAGCTCTGCAGCTCTTCCAGGAGGCAGCGGGAGATGTTGTGCACTGGGGCAGTCATCTCTGGGTTCATGGAAACCCCAGGAGGGGTAATGGCCCGTGCCAAGCAAGTTGGGCTTAGGGAAGATTTAAAGCGCATAGCAGACCATAATGCTAAAAGCACAAAAATCATGCATCATGTTCTTTTGCATGGGATTAGATGGCTGTCTTCTTTAGTCCTGCATACAGATATGTTTTTGGAGCATAATAGCGGCAGGGCAAGTCTTAATCTAGACGTCCCCACCCCCAGCTTTATCAATGCAAAGTAGAATCAGCCTGGGCCGCTTGCCCCTGTCTGCTAAACGCCAGTCTTTATTAATCCTGTTAAAGTCAAACTTTTGCTTTGGAATGAAAGGTCTACATCTAGGGGAAGTGTCTACCTGGGTGTAAGACTTGCTTCATGGAGAACATTTAAGTTCCCTACATCCAACCTATTGTGCCAGTGCTCCCCTCCACTAGCCTTCTAAGTGGAACCTGTCAAAGTAGGTTATGCCAGCTTGATTTTTACAGCATTTTGCTCCAATTCCACACGTTTTTGCAACATCTAAAGGGATCATGGCAAAGTAGTTAGAAGTTGTGCAAATGGGGGTTGATGCAGATTACAAAAGATTAAAAGGTGATGGCAGCACCCCCAGCATGTGTGGCATCTATTTTTACTGGAAGGCAGGTGTCTTGATTTGAGGAGCTTGCAAGCGCCATTTTCTGTGCATGGCAATAGAAGCTTGGCAGTGGGGTTTCAAAATGGCCGCCCCCAGAGGCAGAAAAATACAAAATGGCTGCCCGCAGAAGAAAGCATGAGGCTAGTTTGCATCCCACGGAACACTGTGCATGTCACAGTGGGATCCCTTGGAAACTGGCACCATGACATCATAAAGGGCCCTGTTCTGCTGGCAGCTGTGGCTGTCTCACTGCTCATTCCAGCTCTGCAGCTCTTCCAGGAGGCAGCGGGAGATGTTGTGCACTGGGGCAGTCATCTCTGGGTTCATGGAAACCCCAGGAGGGGTAATGGCCCGTGCCAAGCAAGTTGGGCTTAGGGAAGATTTAAAGCGCATAGCAGACCATAATGCTAAAAGCACAAAAATCATGCATCATGTTCTTTTGCATGGGATTAGATGGCTGTCTTCTTTAGTCCTGCATACAGATATGTTTTTGGAGCATAATAGCGGCAGGGCAAGTCTTAATCTAGACGTCCCCACCCCCAGCTTTATCAATGCAAAGTAGAATCAGCCTGGGCCGCTTGCCCCTGTCTGCTAAACGCCAGTCTTTATTAATCCTGTTAAAGTCAAACTTTTGCTTTGGAATGAAAGGTCTACATCTAGGGGAAGTGTCTACCTGGGTGTAAGACTTGCTTCATGGAGAACATTTAAGTTCCCTACATCCAACCTATTGTGCCAGTGCTCCCCTCCACTAGCCTTCTAAGTGGAACCTGTCAAAGTAGGTTATGCCAGCTTGATTTTTACAGCATTTTGCTCCAATTCCACACGTTTTTGCAACATCTAAAGGGATCATGGCAAAGTAGTTAGAAGTTGTGCAAATGGGGGTTGATGCAGATTACAAAAGATTAAAAGGTGATGGCAGCACCCCCAGCATGTGTGGCATCTATTTTTACTGGAAGGCAGGTGTCTTGATTTTAGGAGCTTGCAAGCGCCATTTTCTGTGCATGGCAATAGAAGCTTGGCAGTGGGGTTTCAAAATGGCCGCCCCCAGAGGCAGAAAAATACAAAATGGCTGCCCGCAGAAGAAAGCATGAGGCTAGTTTGCATCCCACGGAACACTGTGCATGTCACAGTGGGATCCCTTGGAAACTGGCACCATGACATCATAAAGGGCCCTGTTCTGCTGGCAGCTGTGGCTGTCTCACTGCTCATTCCAGCTCTGCAGCTCTTCCAGGAGGCAGCGGGAGATGTTGTGCACTGGGGCAGTCATCTCTGGGTTCATGGAAACCCCAGGAGGGGTAATGGCCCGTGCCAAGCAAGTTGGGCTTAGGGAAGATTTAAAGCGCATAGCAGACCATAATGCTAAAAGCACAAAAATCATGCATCATGTTCTTTTGCATGGGATTAGATGGCTGTCTTCTTTAGTCCTGCATACAGATATGTTTTTGGAGCATAATAGCGGCAGGGCAAGTCTTAATCTAGACGTCCCCACCCCCAGCTTTATCAATGCAAAGTAGAATCAGCCTGGGCCGCTTGCCCCTGTCTGCTAAACACCAGTCTTTATTAATCCTGTTAAAAGTCAAACTTTTGCTTTGGAATGAAAGGTCTACATCTAGGGGAAGTGTCTACCTGGGTGTAAGACTTGCTTCATGGAGAACATTTAAGTTCCCTACATCCAACCTATTGTGCCAGTGCCCCCCTCCACTAGCCTTCTAAGTGGAACCTGTCAAAGTAGGTTATGCCAGCTTGATTTTTACAGCATTTTGCTCCAATTCCACACGTTTTTGCAACATCTAAAGGGATCATGGCAAAGTAGTTAGAAGTTGTGCAAATGGGGGTTGATGCAGATTACAAAAGATTAAAAGGTGATGGCAGCACCCCCAACATGTGTGGCATCTATTTTTACTGGAAGGCAGGTGTCTTGATTTGAGGAGCTTGCAAGCGCCATTTTCTGTGCATGGCAATAGAAGCTTGGCAGTGGGGTTTCAAAATGGCCGCCCCCAGAGGCAGAAAAATACAAAATGGCTGCCCGCAGAAGAAAGCATGAGGCTAGTTTGCATCCCACGGAACACTGTGCATGTCACAGTGGGATCCCTTGGAAACTGGCACCATGACATCATAAAGGGCCCTGTTCTGCTGGCAGCTGTGGCTGTCTCACTGCTCATTCCAGCTCTGCAGCTCTTCCAGGAGGCAGCGGGAGATGTTGTGCACTGGGGCAGTCATCTCTGGGTTCATGGAAACCCCAGGAGGGGTAATGGCCCGTGCCAAGCAAGTTGGGCTTAGGGAAGATTTAAAGCCCATAGCAGACCATAATGCTAAAAGCACAAAAATCATGCATCATGTTCTTTTGCATGGGATTAGATGGCTGTCTTCTTTAGTCCTGCATACAGATATGTTTTTGGAGCATAATAGCGGCAGGGCGAGTCTTAATCTAGACGTCCCCACCCCCAGCTTTATCAATGCAAAGTAGAATCAGCCTGGGCCGCTTGCCCCTGTCTGCTAAACACCAGTCTTTATTAATCCTGTTAAAAGTCAAACTTTTGCTTTGGAATGAAAGGTCTACATCTAGGGGAAGTGTCTACCTGGGTGTAAGACTTGCTTCATGGAGAACATTTAAGTTCCCTACATCCAACCTATTGTGCCAGTGCCCCCCTCCACTAGCCTTCTAAGTGGAACCTGTCAAAGTAGGTTATGCCAGCTTGATTTTTACAGCATTTTGCTCCAATTCCACACGTTTTTGCAACATCTAAAGGGATCATGGCAAAGTAGTTAGAAGTTGTGCAAATGGGGGTTGATGCAGATTACAAAAGATTAAAAGGTGATGGCAGCACCCCCAGCATGTGTGGCATCTATTTTTACTGGAAGGCAGGTGTCTTGATTTTAGGAGCTTGCAAGCGCCATTTTCTGTGCATGGCAATAGAAGCTTGGCAGTGGGGTTTCAAAATGGCCGCCCCCAGAGGCAGAAAAATACAAAATGGCTGCCCGCAGAAGAAAGCATGAGGCTAGTTTGCATCCCACGGAACACTGTGCATGTCACAGTGGGATCCCTTGGAAACTGGCACCATGACATCATAAAGGGCCCTGTTCTGCTGGCAGCTGTGGCTGTCTCACTGCTCATTCCAGCTCTGCAGCTCTTCCAGGAGGCAGCGGGAGATGTTGTGCACTGGGGCAGTCATCTCTGGGTTCATGGAAACCCCAGGAGGGGTAATGGCCCGTGCCAAGCAAGTTGGGCTTAGGGAAGATTTAAAGCGCATAGCAGACCATAATGCTAAAAGCACAAAAATCATGCATCATGTTCTTTTGCATGGGATTAGATGGCTGTCTTCTTTAGTCCTGCATACAGATATGTTTTTGGAGCATAATAGCGGCAGGGCAAGTCTTAATCTAGACGTCCCCACCCCCAGCTTTATCAATGCAAAGTAGAATCAGCCTGGGCCGCTTGCCCCTGTCTGCTAAACGCCAGTCTTTATTAATCCTGTTAAAGTCAAACTTTTGCTTTGGAATGAAAGGTCTACATCTAGGGGAAGTGTCTACCTGGGTGTAAGACTTGCTTCATGGAGAACATTTAAGTTCCCTACATCCAACCTATTGTGCCAGTGCTCCCCTCCACTAGCCTTCTAAGTGGAACCTGTCAAAGTAGGTTATGCCAGCTTGATTTTTACAGCATTTTGCTCCAATTCCACACGTTTTTGCAACATCTAAAGGGATCATGGCAAAGTAGTTAGAAGTTGTGCAAATGGGGGTTGATGCAGATTACAAAAGATTAAAAGGTGATGGCAGCACCCCCAGCATGTGTGGCATCTATTTTTACTGGAAGGCAGGTGTCTTGATTTTAGGAGCTTGCAAGCGCCATTTTCTGTGCATGGCAATAGAAGCTTGGCAGTGGGGTTTCAAAATGGCCGCCCCCAGAGGCAGAAAAATACAAAATGGCTGCCCGCAGAAGAAAGCATGAGGCTAGTTTGCATCCCACGGAACACTGTGCATGTCACAGTGGGATCCCTTGGAAACTGGCACCATGACATCATAAAGGGCCCTGTTCTGCTGGCAGCTGTGGCTGTCTCACTGCTCATTCCAGCTCTGCAGCTCTTCCAGGAGGCAGCGGGAGATGTTGTGCACTGGGGCAGTCATCTCTGGGTTCATGGAAACCCCAGGAGGGGTAATGGCCCGTGCCAAGCAAGTTGGGCTTAGGGAAGATTTAAAGCGCATAGCAGACCATAATGCTAAAAGCACAAAAATCATGCATCATGTTCTTTTGCATGGGATTAGATGGCTGTCTTCTTTAGTCCTGCATACAGATATGTTTTTGGAGCATAATAGCGGCAGGGCAAGTCTTAATCTAGACGTCCCCACCCCCAGCTTTATCAATGCAAAGTAGAATCAGCCTGGGCCGCTTGCCCCTGTCTGCTAAACACCAGTCTTTATTAATCCTGTTAAAAGTCAAACTTTTGCTTTGGAATGAAAGGTCTACATCTAGGGGAAGTGTCTACCTGGGTGTAAGACTTGCTTCATGGAGAACATTTAAGTTCCCTACATCCAACCTATTGTGCCAGTGCCCCCCTCCACTAGCCTTCTAAGTGGAACCTGTCAAAGTAGGTTATGCCAGCTTGATTTTTACAGCATTTTGCTCCAATTCCACACGTTTTTGCAACATCTAAAGGGATCATGGCAAAGTAGTTAGAAGTTGTGCAAATGGGGGTTGATGCAGATTACAAAAGATTAAAAGGTGATGGCAGCACCCCCAACATGTGTGGCATCTATTTTTACTGGAAGGCAGGTGTCTTGATTTGAGGAGCTTGCAAGCGCCATTTTCTGTGCATGGCAATAGAAGCTTGGCAGTGGGGTTTCAAAATGGCCGCCCCCAGAGGCAGAAAAATACAAAATGGCTGCCCGCAGAAGAAAGCATGAGGCTAGTTTGCATCCCACGGAACACTGTGCATGTCACAGTGGGATCCCTTGGAAACTGGCACCATGACATCATAAAGGGCCCTGTTCTGCTGGCAGCTGTGGCTGTCTCACTGCTCATTCCAGCTCTGCAGCTCTTCCAGGAGGCAGCGGGAGATGTTGTGCACTGGGGCAGTCATCTCTGGGTTCATGGAAACCCCAGGAGGGGTAATGGCCCGTGCCAAGCAAGTTGGGCTTAGGGAAGATTTAAAGCCCATAGCAGACCATAATGCTAAAAGCACAAAAATCATGCATCATGTTCTTTTGCATGGGATTAGATGGCTGTCTTCTTTAGTCCTGCATACAGATATGTTTTTGGAGCATAATAGCGGCAGGGCGAGTCTTAATCTAGACGTCCCCACCCCCAGCTTTATCAATGCAAAGTAGAATCAGCCTGGGCCGCTTGCCCCTGTCTGCTAAACACCAGTCTTTATTAATCCTGTTAAAAGTCAAACTTTTGCTTTGGAATGAAAGGTCTACATCTAGGGGAAGTGTCTACCTGGGTGTAAGACTTGCTTCATGGAGAACATTTAAGTTCCCTACATCCAACCTATTGTGCCAGTGCCCCCCTCCACTAGCCTTCTAAGTGGAACCTGTCAAAGTAGGTTATGCCAGCTTGATTTTTACAGCATTTTGCTCCAATTCCACACGTTTTTGCAACATCTAAAGGGATCATGGCAAAGTAGTTAGAAGTTGTGCAAATGGGGGTTGATGCAGATTACAAAAGATTAAAAGGTGATGGCAGCACCCCCAGCATGTGTGGCATCTATTTTTACTGGAAGGCAGGTGTCTTGATTTTAGGAGCTTGCAAGCGCCATTTTCTGTGCATGGCAATAGAAGCTTGGCAGTGGGGTTTCAAAATGGCCGCCCCCAGAGGCAGAAAAATACAAAATGGCTGCCCGCAGAAGAAAGCATGAGGCTAGTTTGCATCCCACGGAACACTGTGCATGTCACAGTGGGATCCCTTGGAAACTGGCACCATGACATCATAAAGGGCCCTGTTCTGCTGGCAGCTGTGGCTGTCTCACTGCTCATTCCAGCTCTGCAGCTCTTCCAGGAGTATGCGGGAGATGTTGTGCAGTGGGGCAGTCATCTCTGGGTTCATGGAAACCCCAGGAGGGGTAATGGCCCGTGCCAAGCAAGTTGGGCTTAGGGAAGATTTAAAGCGCATAGCAGACCATAATGCTAAAAGCACAAAAATCATGCATCATGTTCTTTTGCATGGGATTAGATGGCTGTCTTCTTTAGTCCTGCATACAGATATGTTTTTGGAGCATAATAGAGGCAGGGCGAGTCTTAATCTAGACGTCCCCACCCCCAGTTTTATCAATGCAAAGTAGAATCAGCCTGGGCCGCTTGCCCCTGTCTGCTAAACACCAGTCTTTATTAATCCTGTTAAAAGTCAAACTTTTGCTTTGGAATGAAAGGTCTACATCTAGGGGAAGTGTCTACCTGGGTGTAAGACTTGCTTCATGGAGAACATTTAAGTTCCCTACATCCAACCTATTGTGCCAGTGCCCCCCTCCACTAGCCTTCTAAGTGGAACCTGTCAAAGTAGGTTATGCCAGCTTGATTTTTACAGCATTTTGCTCCAATTCCACACGTTTTTGCAACATCTAAAGGGATCATGGCAAAGTAGTTAGAAGTTGTGCAAATGGGGGTTGATGCAGATTACAAAAGATTAAAAGGTGATGGCAGCACCCCCAGCATGTGTGGCATCTATTTTTACTGGAAGGCAGGTGTCTTGATTTTAGGAGCTTGCAAGCGCCATTTTCTGTGCATGGCAATAGAAGCTTGGCAGTGGAGTTTCAAAATGGCCGCCCCCAGAGGCAGAAAAATACAAAATGGCTGCCCGCAGAAGAAAGCATGAGGCTAGTTTGCATCCCACGGAACACTGTGCATGTCACAGTGGGATCCCTTGGAAACTGGCACCATGACATCATAAAGGGCCCTGTTCTGCTGGCAGCTGTGGCTGTCTCACTGCTCATTCCAGCTCTGCAGCTCTTCCAGGAGTATGCGGGAGATGTTGTGCAGTGGGGCAGTCATCTCTGGGTTCATGGAAACCCCAGGAGGGGTAATGGCCCGTGCCAAGCAAGTTGGGCTTAGGGAAGATTTAAAGCGCATAGCAGACCATAATGCTAAAAGCACAGAAATCATGCATCATGTTCTTTTGCATGGGATTAGATGGCTGTCTTCTTTAGTCCTGCATACAGATATGTTTTTGGAGCATAATAGCGGCAGGGCGAGTCTTAATCTAGACGTCCCCACCCCCAGTTTTATCAATGCAAAGTAGAATCAGCCTGGGCCGCTTGCCCCTGTCTGCTAAACACCAGTCTTTATTAATCCTGTTAAAAGTCAAACTTTTGCTTTGGAATGAAAGATCTACATCTAGGGGAAGTGTCTACCTGGGTGTAAGACTTGCTTCATGGAGAACATTTAAGTTCCCTACATCCAACCTATTGTGCCAGTGCCCCCCTCCACTAGCCTTCTAAGTGGAACCTGTCAAAGTAGGTTATGCCAGCTTGATTTTTTCACATTTTGCTCCAATTCCACACGTTTTTGCAACATCTAAAGGGATCATGGCAAAGTAGTTATAAGTTGTGCAAATGGGGGTTGATGCAGATTACAAAAGATTAAAAGGTGATGGCAGCACCCCAAGCATGTGTGGCATCTATTTTTACTGGAAGGCAGGTGTCTTGATTTTAGGAGCTTGCAAGCGCCATTTTCTGTGCATGGCAATAGAAGCTTGGCAGTGGGGTTTCAAAATGGCCGCCCCCAGAGGCAGAAAAAAACAAAGTGGCTGCCCGCAGAAGAAAGCATGAGGCTAGTTTGCATCCCACGGAACACTGTGCATGTCACAGTGGGATCCCTTGGAAACTGGCACCATGACATCATAAAGGGCCCTGTTCTGCTGGCAGCTGTGGCTGTCTCACTGCTCATTCCAGCTCTGCAGCTCTTCCAGGAGGCAGCGGGAGATGTTGTGCACTGGGGCAGTCATCTCTGGGTTCATGGAAACCCCAGGAGGGGTAATGGCCCGTGCCAAGCAAGTTGGGCTTAGGGAAGATTTAAAGCGCATAGCAGACCATAATGCTAAAAGCACAAAAATCATGCATCATGTTCTTTTGCATGGGATTAGATGGCTGTCTTCTTTAGTCCTGCATACAGATATGTTTTTGGAGCATAATAGCGGCAGGGCAAGTCTTTATCTAGACGTCCCCACCCCCAGCTTTATCAATGCAAAGTAGAATCAGCCTGGGCCGCTTGCCCCTGTCTGCTAAACACCAGTCTTTATTAATCCTGTTAAAAGTCAAACTTTTGCTTTGGAATGAAAGGTCTACATCTAGGGGAAGTGTCTACCTGGGTGTAAGACTTGCTTCATGGAGAACATTTAAGTTCCCTACATCCAACCTATTGTGCCAGTGCCCCCCTCCACTAGCCTTCTAAGTGGAACCTGTCAAAGTAGGTTATGCCAGCTTGATTTTTACAGCATTTTGCTCCAATTCCACACGTTTTTGCAACATCTAAAGGGATCATGGCAAAGTAGTTAGAAGTTGTGCAAATGGGGGTTGATGCAGATTACAAAAGATTAAAAGGTGTTGGCAGCACCCCCAGCATGTGTGGCATCTATTTTTACTGGAAGGCAGGTGTCTTGATTTGAGGAGCTTGCAAGCGCCATTTTCTGTGCGTGGCAATAGAAGCTTGGCAGTGGGGTTTCAAAATGGCCGCCCCCAGAGGCAGAAAAATACAAAATGGCTGCCCGCAGAAGAAAGCATGAGGCTAGTTTGCATCCCACGGAACACTGTGCATGTCACAGTGGGATCCCTTGGAAACTGGCACCATGACATCATAAAGGGCCCTGTTCTGCTGGCAGCTGTGGCTGTCTCACTGCTCATTCCAGCTCTGCAGCTCTTCCAGGAGGCAGCGGGAGATGTTGTGCACTGGGGCAGTCATCTCTGGGTTCATGGAAACCCCAGGAGGGGTAATGTCCCGTGCCAAGCAAGTTGGGCTTAGGGAAGATTTAAAGCGCATAGCAGACCATAATGCTAAAAGCACAAAAATCATGCATCATGTTCTTTTGCATGGGATTAGATGGCTGTCTTCTTTAGTCCTGCATACAGATATGTTTTTGGAGCATAATAGCGGCAGGGCAAGTCTTAATCTAGACGTCCCCACCCCCAGCTTTATCAATGCAAAGTAGAATCAGCCTGGGCCGCTTGCCCCTGTCTGCTAAACACCAGTCTTTATTAATCCTGTTAAAAGTCAAACTTTTGCTTTGGAAAGAAAGGTCTACATCTAGGGGAAGTGTCTACCTGGGTGTAAGACTTGCTTCATGGAGAACATTTAAGTTCCCTACATCCAACCTATTGTGCCAGTGCCCCCCTCCACTAGCCTTCTAAGTGGAACCTGTCAAAGTAGGTTATGCCAGCTTGATTTTTACAGCATTTTGCTCCAATTCCACACGTTTTTGCAACATCTAAAGGGATCATGGCAAAGTAGTTAGAAGTTGTGCAAATGGGGGTTGATGCAGATTACAAAAGATTAAAAGGTGATGGCAGCACCCCCAGCATGTGTGGCATCTATTTTTACTGGAAGGCAGGTGTCTTGATTTGAGGAGCTTGCAAGCGCCATTTTCTGTGCATGGCAATAGAAGCTTGGCAGTGGGGTTTCAAAATGGCCGCCCCCAGAGGCAGAAAAATACAAAATGGCTGCCCGCAGAAGAAAGCATGAGGCTAGTTTGCATCCCACGGAACACTGTGCATGTCACAGTGGGATCCCTTGGAAACTGGCACCATGACATCATAAAGGGCCCTGTTCTGCTGGCAGCTGTGGCTGTCTCACTGCTCATTCCAGCTCTGCAGCTCTTCCAGGAGGCAGCGGGAGATGTTGTGCACTGGGGCAGTCATCTCTGGGTTCATGGAAACCCCAGGAGGGGTAATGGCCCGTGCCAAGCAAGTTGGGCTTAGGGAAGATTTAAAGCGCATAGCAGACCATAATGCTAAAAGCACAAAAATCATGCATCATGTTCTTTTGCATGGGATTAGATGGCTGTCTTCTTTAGTCCTGCATACAGATATGTTTTTGGAGCATAATAGCGGCAGGGCAAGTCTTAATCTAGACGTCCCCACCCCCAGCTTTATCAATGCAAAGTAGAATCAGCCTGGGCCGCTTGCCCCTGTCTGCTAAACACCAGTCTTTATTAATCCTGTTAAAAGTCAAACTTTTGCTTTGGAATGAAAGGTCTACATCTAGGGGAAGTGTCTACCTGGGTGTAAGACTTGCTTCATGGAGAACATTTAAGTTCCCTACATCCAACCTATTGTGCCAGTGCCCCCCTCCACTAGCC
This sequence comes from Engystomops pustulosus, assembly GCF_040894005.1. Lineage (NCBI taxonomy): Eukaryota > Metazoa > Chordata > Amphibia > Anura > Leptodactylidae > Engystomops > Engystomops pustulosus. Next base: position 120,844,807 of record NC_092416.1, read on the forward strand.
TTCTAAGTGGAACCTGTCAAAGTAGGTTATGCCAGCTTGATTTTTACAGCATTTTGCTCCAATTCCACACGTTTTTGCAACATCTAAAGGGATCATGGCAAAGTAGTTAGAAGTTGTGCAAATGGGGGTTGATGCAGATTACAAAAGATTAAAAGGTGATGGCAGCACCCCCAGCATGTGTGGCATCTATTTTTACTGGAAGGCAGGTGTCTTGATTTGAGGAGCTTGCAAGCGCCATTTTCTGTGCGTGGCAATAGAAGCTTGGCAGTGGGGTTTCAAAATGGCCGCCCCCAGAGGCAGAAAAATACAAAATGGCTGCCCGCAGAAGAAAGCATGAGGCTAGTTTGCATCCCACGGAACACTGTGCATGTCACAGTGGGATCCCTTGGAAACTGGCACCATGACATCATAAAGGGCCCTGTTCTGCTGGCAGCTGTGGCTGTCTCACTGCTCATTCCAGCTCTGCAGCTCTTCCAGGAGGCAGCGGGAGATGTTGTGCACTGGGGCAGTCATCTCTGGGTTCATGGAAACCCCAGGAGGGGTAATGGCCCGTGCCAAGCAAGTTGGGCTTAGGGAAGATTTAAAGCGCATAGCAGACCATAATGCTAAAAGCACAAAAATCATGCATCATGTTCTTTTGCATGGGATTAGATGGCTGTCTTCTTTAGTCCTGCATACAGATATGTTTTTGGAGCATAATAGCGGCAGGGCAAGTCTTAATCTAGACGTCCCCACCCCCAGCTTTATCAATGCAAAGTAGAATCAGCCTGGGCCGCTTGCCCCTGTCTGCTAAACACCAGTCTTTATTAATCCTGTTAAAAGTCAAACTTTTGCTTTGGAATGAAAGGACTACATCTAGGGGAAGTGTCTACCTGGGTGTAAGACTTGCTTCATGGAGAACATTTAAGTTCCCTACATCCAACCTATTGTGCCAGTGCCCCCCTCCACTAGCCTTCTAAGTGGAACCTGTCAAAGTAGGTTATGCCAGCTTGATTTTTACAGCATTTTGCTCCAATTCCACACGTTTTTGCAACATCTAAAGGGATCATGGCAAAGTAGTTAGAAGTTGTGCAAATGGGGGTTGATGCAGATTACAAAAGATTAAAAGGTGATGGCATCACCCCCAGCATGTGTGGCATCTATTTTTACTGGAGGGCAGGTGTCTTGATTTGAGGAGCTTGCAAGCGCCATTTTCTGTGCATGGCAATAAAAGCTTGGCAGTGGGGTTTCAAAATGGCCGCCCCCAGAGGCAGAAAAATACAAAATGGCTGCCCGCAGAAGAAAGCATGAGGCTAGTTTGCATCCCACGGAACACTGTGCATGTCACAGTGGGATCCCTTGGAAACTGGCACCATGACATCATAAAGGGCCCTGTTCTGCTGGCAGCTGTGGCTGTCTCACTGCTCATTCCAGCTCTGCAGCTCTTCCAGGAGGCAGCGGGAGATGTTGTGCACTGGGGCAGTCATCTCTGGGTTCATGGAAACCCCAGGAGGGGTAATGGCCCGTGCCAAGCAAGTTGGGCTTAGGGAAGATTTAAAGCGCATAGCAGACCATAATGCTAAAAGCACAAAAATCATGCATCATGTTCTTTTGCATGGGATTAGATGGCTGTCTTCTTTAGTCCTGCATACAGATATGTTTTTGGAGCATAATAGCGGCAGGGCAAGTCTTAATCTAGACGTCCCCACCCCCAGCTTTATCAATGCAAAGTAGAATCAGCCTGGGCCGCTTGCCCCTGTCTGCTAAACACCAGTCTTTATTAATCCTGTTAAAAGTCAAACTTTTGCTTGGGAATGAAAGGTCTACATCTAGGGGAAGTGTCTACCTGGGTGTAAGACTTGCTTCATGGAGAACATTTAAGTTCCCTACATCCAACCTATTGTGCCAGTGCCCCCCTCCACTAGCCTTCTAAGTGGAACCTGTCAAAGTAGGTTATGCCAGCTTGATTTTTACAGCATTTTGCTCCAATTCCACACGTTTTTGCAACATCTAAAGGGATCATGGCAAAGTAGTTAGAAGTTGTGCAAATGGGGGTTGATGCAGATTACAAAAGATTAAAAGGTGATGGCAGCATCCCCAGCATGTGTGGCATCTATTTTTACTGGAAGGCAGGTGTCTTGATTTGAGGAGCTTGCAAGCGCCATTTTCTGTGCGTGGCAATAGAAGCTTGGCAGTGGGGTTTCAAAATGGCCGCCCCCAGAGGCAGAAAAATACAAAATGGCTGCCCGCAAAAGAAAGCATGAGGCTAGTTTGCATCCCACGGAACACTGTGCATGTCACAGTGGGATCCCTTGGAAACTGGCACCATGACATCATAAAGGGCCCTGTTCTGCTGGCAGCTGTGGCTGTCTCACTGCTCATTCCAGCTCTGCAGCTCTTCCAGGAGGCAGCGGGAGATGTTGTGCACTGGGGCAGTCATCTCTGGGTTCATGGAAACCCCAGGAGGGGTAATGGCCCGTGCCAAGCAAGTTGGGCTTAGGGAAGATTTAAAGCGCATAGCAGACCATAATGCTAAAAGCACAAAAATCATGCATCATGTTCTTTTGCATGGGATTAGATGGCTGTCTTCTTTAGTCCTGCATACAGATATGTTTTTGGAGCATAATAGCGGCAGGGCGAGTCTTAATCTAGACGTCCCCACCCCCAGTTTTATCAATGCAAAGTAGAATCAGCCTGGGCCGCTTGCCCCTGTCTGCTAAACACCAGTCTTTATTAATCCTGTTAAAAGTCAAACTTTTGCTTTGGAATGAAAGGTCTACATCTAGGGGAAGTGTCTACCTGGGTGTAAGACTTGCTTCATGGAGAACATTTAAGTTCCCTACATCCAACCTATTGTGCCACTGCCCCCCTCCACTAGCCTTCTAAGTGGAACCTGTCAAAGTAGGTTATGCCAGCTTGATTTTTACAGCATTTTGCTCCAATTCCACACGTTTTTGCAACATCTAAAGGGATCATGGCAAAGTAGTTAGAAGTTGTGCAAATGGGGGTTGATGCAGATTACAAAAGATTAAAAGGTGATGGCAGCACCCCCAGCATGTGTGGCATCTATTTTTACTGGAAGGCAGGTGTCTTGATTTGAGGAGCTTGCAAGCGCCATTTTCTGTGCATGGCAATAGAAGCTTGGCAGTGGGGTTTCAAAATGGCCGCCCCCAGAGGCAGAAAAATACAAAATGGCTGCCCGCAGAAGAAAGCATGAGGCTAGTTTGCATCCCACGGAACACTGTGCATGTCACAGTGGGATCCCTTGGAAACTGGCACCATGACATCATAAAGGGCCCTGTTCTGCTGGCAGCTGTGGCTGTCTCACTGCTCATTCCAGCTCTGCAGCTCTTCCAGGAGGCAGCGGGAGATGTTGTGCACTGGGGCAGTCATCTCTGGGTTCATGGAAACCCCAGGAGGGGTAATGGCCCGTGCCAAGCAAGTTGGGCTTAGGGAAGATTTAAAGCGCATAGCAGACCATAATGCTAAAAGCACAAAAATCATGCATCATGTTCTTTTGCATGGGATTAGATGGCTGTCTTCTTTAGTCCTGCATACAGATATGTTTTTGGAGCATAATAGCGGCAGGGCAAGTCTTTATCTAGACGTCCCCACCCCCAGCTTTATCAATGCAAAGTAGAATCAGCCTGGGCCGCTTGCCCCTGTCTGCTAAACACCAGTCTTTATTAATCCTGTTAAAAGTCAAACTTTTGCTTTGGAATGAAAGGTCTACATCTAGGGGAAGTGTCTACCTGGGTGTAAGACTTGCTTCATGGAGAACATTTAAGTTCCCTACATCCAACCTATTGTGCCAGTGCCCCCCTCCACTAGCCTTCTAAGTGGAACCTGTCAAAGTAGGTTATGCCAGCTTGATTTTTACAGCATTTTGCTCCAATTCCACACGTTTTTGCAACATCTAAAGGGATCATGGCAAAGTAGTTAGAAGTTGTGCAAATGGGGGTTGATGCAGATTACAAAAGATTAAAAGGTGTTGGCAGCACCCCCAGCATGTGTGGCATCTATTTTTACTGGAAGGCAGGTGTCTTGATTTTAGGAGCTTGCAAGCGCCATTTTCTGTGCGTGGCAATAGAAGCTTGGCAGTGGGGTTTCAAAATGGCCGCCCCCAGAGGCAGAAAAATACAAAATGGCTGCCCGCAGAAGAAAGCATGAGGCTAGTTTGCATCCCACGGAACACTGTGCATGTCACAGTGGGATCCCTTGGAAACTGGCACCATGACATCATAAAGGGCCCTGTTCTGCTGGCAGCTGTGGCTGTCTCACTGCTCATTCCAGCTCTGCAGCTCTTCCAGGAGGCAGCGGGAGATGTTGTGCACTGGGGCAGTCATCTCTGGGTTCATGGAAACCCCAGGAGGGGTAATGTCCCGTGCCAAGCAAGTTGGGCTTAGGGAAGATTTAAAGCGCATAGCAGACCATAATGCTAAAAGCACAAAAATCATGCATCATGTTCTTTTGCATGGGATTAGATGGCTGTCTTCTTTAGTCCTGCATACAGATATGTTTTTGGAGCATAATAGCGGCAGGGCAAGTCTTAATCTAGACGTCCCCACCCCCAGCTTTATCAATGCAAAGTAGAATCAGCCTGGGCCGCTTGCCCCTGTCTGCTAAACACCAGTCTTTATTAATCCTGTTAAAAGTCAAACTTTTGCTTTGGAATGAAAGGTCTACATCTAGGGGAAGTGTCTACCTGGGTGTAAGACTTGCTTCATGGAGAACATTTAAGTTCCCTACATCCAACCTATTGTGCCAGTGCCCCCCTCCACTAGCCTTCTAAGTGGAACCTGTCAAAGTAGGTTATGCCAGCTTGATTTTTACAGCATTTTGCTCCAATTCCACACGTTTTTGCAACATCTAAAGGGATCATGGCAAAGTAGTTAGAAGTTGTGCAAATGGGGGTTGATGCAGATTACAAAAGATTAAAAGGTGATGGCAGCACCCCCAGCATGTGTGGCATCTATTTTTACTGGAAGGCAGGTGTCTTGATTTGAGGAGCTTGCAAGCGCCATTTTCTGTGCATGGCAATAGAAGCTTGGCAGTGGGGTTTCAAAATGGCCGCCCCCAGAGGCAGAAAAATACAAAATGGCTGCCCGCAGAAGAAAGCATGAGGCTAGTTTGCATCCCACGGAACACTGTGCATGTCACAGTGGGATCCCTTGGAAACTGGCACCATGACATCATAAAGGGCCCTGTTCTGCTGGCAGCTGTGGCTGTCTCACTGCTCATTCCAGCTCTGCAGCTCTTCCAGGAGGCAGCGGGAGATGTTGTGCACTGGGGCAGTCATCTCTGGGTTCATGGAAACCCCAGGAGGGGTAATGGCCCGTGCCAAGCAAGTTGGGCTTAGGGAAGATTTAAAGCGCATAGCAGACCATAATGCTAAAAGCACAAAAATCATGCATCATGTTCTTTTGCATGGGATTAGATGGCTGTCTTCTTTAGTCCTGCATACAGATATGTTTTTGGAGCATAATAGCGGCAGGGCAAGTCTTTATCTAGACGTCCCCACCCCCAGCTTTATCAATGCAAAGTAGAATCAGCCTGGGCCGCTTGCCCCTGTCTGCTAAACACCAGTCTTTATTAATCCTGTTAAAAGTCAAACTTTTGCTTTGGAATGAAAGGTCTACATCTAGGGGAAGTGTCTACCTGGGTGTAAGACTTGCTTCATGGAGAACATTTAAGTTCCCTACATCCAACCTATTGTGCCAGTGCCCCCCTCCACTAGCCTTCTAAGTGGAACCTGTCAAAGTAGGTTATGCCAGCTTGATTTTTACAGCATTTTGCTCCAATTCCACACGTTTTTGCAACATCTAAAGGGATCATGGCAAAGTAGTTAGAAGTTGTGCAAATGGGGGTTGATGCAGATTACAAAAGATTAAAAGGTGTTGGCAGCACCCCCAGCATGTGTGGCATCTATTTTTACTGGAAGGCAGGTGTCTTGATTTTAGGAGCTTGCAAGCGCCATTTTCTGTGCGTGGCAATAGAAGCTTGGCAGTGGGGTTTCAAAATGGCCGCCCCCAGAGGCAGAAAAATACAAAATGGCTGCCCGCAGAAGAAAGCATGAGGCTAGTTTGCATCCCACGGAACACTGTGCATGTCACAGTGGGATCCCTTGGAAACTGGCACCATGACATCATAAAGGGCCCTGTTCTGCTGGCAGCTGTGGCTGTCTCACTGCTCATTCCAGCTCTGCAGCTCTTCCAGGAGGCAGCGGGAGATGTTGTGCACTGGGGCAGTCATCTCTGGGTTCATGGAAACCCCAGGAGGGGTAATGTCCCGTGCCAAGCAAGTTGGGCTTAGGGAAGATTTAAAGCGCATAGCAGACCATAATGCTAAAAGCACAAAAAACATGCATCATGTTCTTTTGCATGGGATTAGATGGCTGTCTTCTTTAGTCCTGCATACAGATATGTTTTTGGAGCATAATAGCGGCAGGGCAAGTCTTAATCTAGACGTCCCCACCCCCAGCTTTATCAATGCAAAGTAGAATCAGCCTGGGCCGCTTGCCCCTGTCTGCTAAACACCAGTCTTTATTAATCCTGTTAAAAGTCAAACTTTTGCTTTGGAATGAAAGGTCTACATCTAGGGGAAGTGTCTACCTGGGTGTAAGACTTGCTTCATGGAGAACATTTAAGTTCCCTACATCCAACCTATTGTGCCAGTGCCCCCCTCCACTAGCCTTCTAAGTGGAACCTGTCAAAGTAGGTTATGCCAGCTTGATTTTTACAGCATTTTGCTCCAATTCCACACGTTTTTGCAACATCTAAAGGGATCATGGCAAAGTAGTTAGAAGTTGTGCAAATGGGGGTTGATGCAGATTACAAAAGATTAAAAGGTGATGGCAGCACCCCCAGCATGTGTGGCATCTATTTTTACTGGAAGGCAGGTGTCTTGATTTGAGGAGCTTGCAAGCGCCATTTTCTGTGCATGGCAATAGAAGCTTGGCAGTGGGGTTTCAAAATGGCCGCCCCCAGAGGCAGAAAAATACAAAATGGCTGCCCGCAGAAGAAAGCATGAGGCTAGTTTGCATCCCACGGAACACTGTGCATGTCACAGTGGGATCCCTTGGAAACTGGCACCATGACATCATAAAGGGCCCTGTTCTGCTGGCAGCTGTGGCTGTCTCACTGCTCATTCCAGCTCTGCAGCTCTTCCAGGAGGCAGCGGGAGATGTTGTGCACTGGGGCAGTCATCTCTGGGTTCATGGAAACCCCAGGAGGGGTAATGGCCCGTGCCAAGCAAGTTGGGCTTAGGGAAGATTTAAAGCGCATAGCAGACCATAATGCTAAAAGCACAAAAATCATGCATCATGTTCTTTTGCATGGGATTAGATGGCTGTCTTCTTTAGTCCTGCATACAGATATGTTTTTGGAGCATAATAGCGGCAGGGCAAGTCTTAATCTAGACGTCCCCACCCCCAGCTTTATCAATGCAAAGTAGAATCAGCCTGGGCCGCTTGCCCCTGTCTGCTAAACACCAGTCTTTATTAATCCTGTTAAAAGTCAAACTTTTGCTTTGGAATGAAAGGTCTACATCTAGGGGAAGTGTCTACCTGGGTGTAAGACTTGCTTCATGGAGAACATTTAAGTTCCCTACATCCAACCTATTGTGCCAGTGCCCCCCTCCACTAGCCTTCTAAGTGGAACCTGTCAAAGTAGGTTATGCCAGCTTGATTTTTACAGCATTTTGCTCCAATTCCACACGTTTTTGCAACATCTAAAGGGATCATGGCAAAGTAGTTAGAAGTTGTGCAAATGGGGGTTGATGCAGATTACAAAAGATTAAAAGGTGATGGCAGCACCCCCAGCATGTGTGGCATCTATTTTTACTGGAAGGCAGGTGTCTTGATTTGAGGAGCTTGCAAGCGCCATTTTCTGTGCGTGGCAATAGAAGCTTGGCAGTGGGGTTTCAAAATGGCCGCCCCCAGAGGCAAAAAAATACAAAATGGCTGCCCGCAGAAGAAAGCATGAGGCTAGTTTGCATCCCACGGAACACTGTGCATGTCACAGTGGGATCCCTTGGAAACTGGCACCATGACATCATAAAGGGCCCTGTTCTGCTGACAGCTGTGGCTGTCTCACTGCTCATTCCAGCTCTGCAGCTCTTCCAGGAGGCAGCTGGAGATGTTGTGCACTGGGGCAGTCATCTCTGGGTTCATGGAAACCCCAGGAGGGGTAATGGCCCGTGCCAAGCAAGTTGGGCTTAGGGAAGATTTAAAGCGCATAGCAGACCATAATGCTAAAAGCACAAAAATCATGCATCATGTTCTTTTGCATGGGATTAGATGGCTGTCTTCTTTAGTCCTGCATACAGATATGTTTTTGGAGCATAATAGCGGCAGGGCAAGTCTTAATCTAGACGTCCCCACCCCCAGCTTTATCAATGCAAAGTAGAATCAGCCTGGGCCGCTTGCCCCTGTCTGCTAAACACCAGTCTTTATTAATCCTGTTAAAAGTCAAACTTTTGCTTTGGAATGAAAGGACTACATCTAGGGGAAGTGTCTACCTGGGTGTAAGACTTGCTTCATGGAGAACATTTAAGTTCCCTACATCCAACCTATTGTGCCAGTGCCCCCTTCCACTAGCCTTCTAAGTGGAACCTGTCAAAGTAGGTTATGCCAGCTTGATTTTTACAGCATTTTGCTCCAATTCCACACGTTTTTGCAACATCTAAAGGGATCATGGCAAAGTAGTTAGAAGTTGTGCAAATGGGGGTTGATGCAGATTACAAAAGATTAAAAGGTGATGGCAGCACCCCCAGCATGTGTGGCATCTATTTTTACTGGAGGGCAGGTGTCTTGATTTGAGGAGCTTGCAAGCGCCATTTTCTGTGCATGGCAATAGAAGCTTGGCAGTGGGGTTTCAAAATGGCCGCCCCCAGAGGCAGAAAAATACAAAATGGCTGCCCGCAGAAGAAAGCATGAGGCTAGTTTGCATCCCACGGAACACTGTGCATGTCACAGTGGGATCCCTTGGAAACTGGCACCATGACATCATAAAGGGCCCTGTTCTGCTGGCAGCTGTGGCTGTCTCACTGCTCATTCCAGCTCTGCAGCTCTTCCAGGAGGCAGCGGGAGATGTTGTGCACTGGGGCAGTCATCTCTGGGTTCATGGAAACCCCAGGAGGGGTAATGGCCCGTGCCAAGCAAGTTGGGCTTAGGGAAGATTTAAAGCGCATAGCAGACCATAATGCTAAAAGCACAAAAATCATGCATCATGTTCTTTTGCATGGGATTAGATGGCTGTCTTCTTTAGTCCTGCATACAGATATGTTTTTGGAGCATAATAGCGGCAGGGCAAGTCTTAATCTAGACGTCCCCACCCCCAGCTTTATCAATGCAAAGTAGAATCAGCCTGGGCCGCTTGCCCCTGTCTGCTAAACACCAGTCTTTATTAATCCTGTTAAAAGTCAAACTTTTGCTTTGGAATGAAAGGTCTACATCTAGGGGAAGTGTCTACCTGGGTGTAAGACTTGCTTCATGGAGAACATTTAAGTTCCCTACATCCAACCTATTGTGCCAGTGCCCCCCTCCACTAGCCTTCTAAGTGGAACCTGTCAAAGTAGGTTATGCCAGCTTGATTTTTACAGCATTTTGCTCCAATTCCACACGTTTTTGCAACATCTAAAGGGATCATGGCAAAGTAGTTAGAAGTTGTGCAAATGGGGGTTGATGCAGATTACAAAAGATTAAAAGGTGATGGCAGCATCCCCAGCATGTGTGGCATCTATTTTTACTGGAAGGCAGGTGTCTTGATTTGAGGAGCTTGCAAGCGCCATTTTCTGTGCGTGGCAATAGAAGCTTGGCAGTGGGGTTTCAAAATGGCCGCCCCCAGAGGCAGAAAAATACAAAATGGCTGCCCGCAAAAGAAAGCATGAGGCTAGTTTGCATCCCACGGAACACTGTGCATGTCACAGTGGGATCCCTTGGAAACTGGCACCATGACATCATAAAGGGCCCTGTTCTGCTGGCAGCTGTGGCTGTCTCACTGCTCATTCCAGCTCTGCAGCTCTTCCAGGAGGCAGCGGGAGATGTTGTGCACTGGGGCAGTCATCTCTGGGTTCATGGAAACCCCAGGAGGGGTAATGGCCCGTGCCAAGCAAGTTGGGCTTAGGGAAGATTTAAAGCGCATAGCAGACCATAATGCTAAAAGCACAAAAATCATGCATCATGTTCTTTTGCATGGGATTAGATGGCTGTCTTCTTTAGTCCTGCATACAGATATGTTTTTGGAGCATAATAGCGGCAGGGCGAGTCTTAATCTAGACGTCCCCACCCCCAGTTTTATCAATGCAAAGTAGAATCAGCCTGGGCCGCTTGCCCCTGTCTGCTAAACACCAGTCTTTATTAATCCTGTTAAAAGTCAAACTTTTGCTTTGGAATGAAAGGTCTACATCTAGGGGAAGTGTCTACCTGGGTGTAAGACTTGCTTCATGGAGAACATTTAAGTTCCCTACATCCAACCTATTGTGCCAGTGCCCCCCTCCACTAGCCTTCTAAGTGGAACCTGTCAAAGTAGGTTATGCCAGCTTGATTTTTACAGCATTTTGCTCCAATTCCACACGTTTTTGCAACATCTAAAGGGATCATGGCAAAGTAGTTAGAAGTTGTGCAAATGGGGGTTGATGCAGATTACAAAAGATTAAAAGGTGATGGCAGCACCCCCAGCATGTGTGGCATCTATTTTTACTGGAAGGCAGGTGTCTTGATTTGAGGAGCTTGCAAGCGCCATTTTCTGTGCATGGCAATAGAAGCTTGGCAGTGGGGTTTCAAAATGGCCGCCCCCAGAGGCAGAAAAATACAAAATGGCTGCCCGCAGAAGAAAGCATGAGGCTAGTTTGCATCCCACGGAACACTGTGCATGTCACAGTGGGATCCCTTGGAAACTGGCACCATGACATCATAAAGGGCCCTGTTCTGCTGGCAGCTGTGGCTGTCTCACTGCTCATTCCAGCTCTGCAGCTCTTCCAGGAGGCAGCGGGAGATGTTGTGCACTGGGGCAGTCATCTCTGGGTTCATGGAAACCCCAGGAGGGGTAATGGCCCGTGCCAAGCAAGTTGGGCTTAGGGAAGATTTAAAGCGCATAGCAGACCATAATGCTAAAAGCACAAAAATCATGCATCATGTTCTTTTGCATGGGATTAGATGGCTGTCTTCTTTAGTCCTGCATACAGATATGTTTTTGGAGCATAATAGCGGCAGGGCGAGTCTTAATCTAGACGTCCCCACCCCCAGTTTTATCAATGCAAAGTAGAATCAGCCTGGGCCGCTTGCCCCTGTCTGCTAAACACCAGTCTTTATTAATCCTGTTAAAAGTCAAACTTTTGCTTTGGAATGAAAGGTCTACATCTAGGGGAAGTGTCTACCTGGGTGTAAGACTTGCTTCATGGAGAACATTTAAGTTCCCTACATCCAACCTATTGTGCCAGTGCCCCCCTCCACTAGCCTTCTAAGTGGAACCTGTCAAAGTAGGTTATGCCAGCTTGATTTTTACAGCATTTTGCTCCAATTCCACACGTTTTTGCAACATCTAAAGGGATCATGGCAAAGTAGTTAGAAGTTGTGCAAATGGGGGTTGATGCAGATTACAAAAGATTAAAAGGTGATGGCAGCACCCCCAGCATGTGTGGCATCTATTTTTACTGGAAGGCAGGTGTCTTGATTTGAGGAGCTTGCAAGCGCCATTTTCTGTGCATGGCAATAGAAGCTTGGCAGTGGGGTTTCAAAATGGCCGCCCCCAGAGGCAGAAAAATACAAAATGGCTGCCCGCAGAAGAAAGCATGAGGCTAGTTTGCATCCCACGGAACACTGTGCATGTCACAGTGGGATCCCTTGGAAACTGGCACCATGACATCATAAAGGGCCCTGTTCTGCTGGCAGCTGTGGCTGTCTCACTGCTCATTCCAGCTCTGCAGCTCTTCCAGGAGGCAGCGGGAGATGTTGTGCACTGGGGCAGTCATCTCTGGGTTCATGGAAACCCCAGGAGGGGTAATGGCCCGTGCCAAGCAAGTTGGGCTTAGGGAAGATTTAAAGCGCATAGCAGACCATAATGCTAAAAGCACAAAAATCATGCATCATGTTCTTTTGCATGGGATTAGATGGCTGTCTTCTTTAGTCCTGCATACAGATATGTTTTTGGAGCATAATAGCGACAGGGCAAGTCTTAATCTAGACGTCCCCACCCCCAGCTTTATCAATGCAAAGTAGAATCAGCCTGGGCCGCTTGCCCCTGTCTGCTAAACACCAGTCTTTATTAATCCTGTTAAAAGTCAAACTTTTGCTTTGGAATGAAAGGTCTACATCTAGGGGAAGTGTCTACCTGGGTGTAAGACTTGCTTCATGGAGAACATTTAAGTTCCCTACATCCAACCTATTGTGCCAGTGCCCCCCTCCACTAGCCTTCTAAGTGGAACCTGTCAAAGTAGGTTATGCCAGCTTGATTTTTACAGCATTTTGCTCCAATTCCACACGTTTTTGCAACATCTAAAGGGATCATGGCAAAGTAGTTAGAAGTTGTGCAAATGGGGGTTGATGCAGATTACAAAAGATTAAAAGGTGATGGCAGCATCCCCAGCATGTGTGGCATCTATTTTTACTGGAAGGCAGGTGTCTTGATTTTAGGAGCTTGCAAGCGCCATTTTCTGTGCGTGGCAATAGAAGCTTGGCAGTGGGGTTTCAAAATGGCCGCCCCCAGAGGCAGAAAAATACAAAATGGCTGCCCGCAGAAGAAAGCATGAGGCTAGTTTGCATCCCACGGAACACTGTGCATGTCACAGTGGGATCCCTTGGAAACTGGCACCATGACATCATAAAGGGCCCTGTTCTGCTGGCAGCTGTGGCTGTCTCACTGCTCATTCCAGCTCTGCAGCTCTTCCAGGAGGCAGCGGGAGATGTTGTGCACTGGGGCAGTCATCTCTGGGTTCATGGAAACCCCAGGAGGGGTAATGTCCCGTGCCAAGCAAGTTGGGCTTAGGGAAGATTTAAAGCGCATAGCAGACCATAATGCTAAAAGCACAAAAATCATGCATCATGTTCTTTTGCATGGGATTAGATGGCTGTCTTCTTTAGTCCTGCATACAGATATGTTTTTGGAGCATAATAGCGGCAGGGCAAGTCTTTATCTAGACGTCCCCACCCCCAGCTTTATCAATGCAAAGTAGAATCAGCCTGGGCCGCTTGTCCCTGTCTGCTAAACACCAGTCTTTATTAATCCTGTTAAAAGTCAAACTTTTGCTTTGGAATGAAAGGTCTACATCTAGGGGAAGTGTCTATCTGGGTGTAAGACTTGCTTCATGGAGAACATTTAAGTTCCCTACATCCAACCTATTGTGCCAGTGCCCCCCTCCACTAGCCTTCTAAGTGGAACCTGTCAAAGTAGGTTATGCCAGCTTGATTTTTACAGCATTTTGCTCCAATTCCACACGTTTTTGCAACATCTAAAGGGATCATGGCAAAGTAGTTAGAAGTTGTGCAAATGGGGGTTGATGCAGATTACAAAAGATTAAAAGGTGTTGGCAGCACCCCCAGCATGTGTGGCATCTATTTTTACTGGAAGGCAGGTGTCTTGATTTTAGGAGCTTGCAAGCGCCATTTTCTGTGCGTGGCAATAGAAGCTTGGCAGTGGGGTTTCAAATTGGCCGCCCCCAGAGGCAGAAAAATACAAAATGGCTGCCCGCAGAAGAAAGCATGAGGCTAGTTTGCATCCCACGGAACACTGTGCATGTCACAGTGGGATCCCTTGGAAACTGGCACCATGACATCATAAAGGGCCCTGTTCTGCTGGCAGCTGTGGCTGTCTCACTGCTCATTCCAGCTCTGCAGCTCTTCCAGGAGGCAGCGGGAGATGTTGTGCACTGGGGCAGTCATCTCTGGGTTCATGGAAACCCCAGGAGGGGTAATGTCCCGTGCCAAGCAAGTTGGGCTTAGGGAAGATTTAAAGCGCATAGCAGACCATAATGCTAAAAGCACAAAAATCATGCATCATGTTCTTTTGCATGGGATTAGATGGCTGTCTTCTTTAGTCCTGCATACAGATATGTTTTTGGAGCATAATAGCGGCAGGGCAAGTCTTAATCTAGACGTCCCCACCCCCAGCTTTATCAATGCAAAGTAGAATCAGCCTGGGCCGCTTGCCCCTGTCTGCTAAACACCAGTCTTTATTAATCCTGTTAAAAGTCAAACTTTTGCTTTGGAAAGAAAGGTCTACATCTAGGGGAAGTGTCTACCTGGGTGTAAGACTTGCTTCATGGAGAACATTTAAGTTCCCTACATCCAACCTATTGTGCCAGTGCCCCCCTCCACTAGCCTTCTAAGTGGAACCTGTCAAAGTAGGTTATGCCAGCTTGATTTTTACAGCATTTTGCTCCAATTCCACACGTTTTTGCAACATCTAAAGGGATCATGGCAAAGTAGTTAGAAGTTGTGCAAATGGGGGTTGATGCAGATTACAAAAGATTAAAAGGTGATGGCAGCACCCCCAGCATGTGTGGCATCTATTTTTACTGGAAGGCAGGTGTCTTGATTTGAGGAGCTTGCAAGCGCCATTTTCTGTGCGTGGCAATAGAAGCTTGGCAGTGGGGTTTCAAAATGGCCGCCCCCAGAGGCAGAAAAATACAAAATGGCTGCCCGCAGAAGAAAGCATGAGGCTAGTTTGCATCCCACGGAACACTGTGCATGTCACAGTGGGATCCCTTGGAAACTGGCACCATGACATCATAAAGGGCCCTGTTCTGCTGGCAGCTGTGGCTGTCTCACTGCTCATTCCAGCTCTGCAGCTCTTCCAGGAGGCAGCGGGAGATGTTGTGCACTGGGGCAGTCATCTCTGGGTTCATGGAAACCCCAGGAGGGGTAATGGCCCGTGCCAAGCAAGTTGGGCTTAGGGAAGATTTAAAGCGCATAGCAGACCATAATGCTAAAAGCACAAAAATCATGCATCATGTTCTTTTGCATGGGATTAGATGGCTGTCTTCTTTAGTCCTGCATACAGATATGTTTTTGGAGCATAATAGCGGCAGGGCAAGTCTTAATCTAGACGTCCCCACCCCCAGCTTTATCAATGCAAAGTAGAATCAGCCTGGGCCGCTTGCCCCTGTCTGCTAAACACCAGTCTTTATTAATCCTGTTAAAAGTCAAACTTTTGCTTTGGAATGAAAGGTCTACATCTAGGGGAAGTGTCTACCTGGGTGTAAGACTTGCTTCATGGAGAACATTTAAGTTCCCTACATCCAACCTATTGTGCCAGTGCCCCCCTCCACTAGCCTTCTAAGTGGAACCTGTCAAAGTAGGTTATGCCAGCTTGATTTTTACAGCATTTTGCTCCAATTCCACACGTTTTTGCAACATCTAAAGGGATCATGGCAAAGTAGTTAGAAGTTGTGCAAATGGGGGTTGATGCAGATTACAAAAGATTAAAAGGTGATGGCAGCACCCCCAGCATGTGTGGCATCTATTTTTACTGGAAGGCAGGTGTCTTGATTTGAGGAGCTTGCAAGCGCCATTTTCTGTGCATGGCAATAGAAGCTTGGCAGTGGGGTTTCAAAATGGCCGCCCCCAGAGGCAGAAAAATACAAAATGGCTGCCCGCAGAAGAAAGCATGAGGCTAGTTTGCATCCCACGGAACACTGTGCATGTCACAGTGGGATCCCTTGGAAACTGGCACCATGACATCATAAAGGGCCCTGTTCTGCTGGCAGCTGTGGCTGTCTCACTGCTCATTCCAGCTCTGCAGCTCTTCCAGGAGGCAGCGGGAGATGTTGTGCACTGGGGCAGTCATCTCTGGGTTCATGGAAACCCCAGGAGGGGTAATGGCCCGTGCCAAGCAAGTTGGGCTTAGGGAAGATTTAAAGCGCATAGCAGACCATAATGCTAAAAGCACAAAAATCATGCATCATGTTCTTTTGCATGGGATTAGATGGCTGTCTTCTTTAGTCCTGCATACAGATATGTTTTTGGAGCATAATAGCGACAGGGCAAGTCTTAATCTAGACGTCCCCACCCCCAGCTTTATCAATGCAAAGTAGAATCAGCCTGGGCCGCTTGCCCCTGTCTGCTAAACACCAGTCTTTATTAATCCTGTTAAAAGTCAAACTTTTGCTTTGGAATGAAAGGTCTACATCTAGGGGAAGTGTCTACCTGGGTGTAAGACTTGCTTCATGGAGAACATTTAAGTTCCCTACATCCAACCTATTGTGCCAGTGCCCCCCTCCACTAGCCTTCTAAGTGGAACCTGTCAAAGTAGGTTATGCCAGCTTGATTTTTACAGCATTTTGCTCCAATTCCACACGTTTTTGCAACATCTAAAGGGATCATGGCAAAGTAGTTAGAAGTTGTGCAAATGGGGGTTGATGCAGATTACAAAAGATTAAAAGGTGATGGCAGCATCCCCAGCATGTGTGGCATCTATTTTTACTGGAAGGCAGGTGTCTTGATTTTAGGAGCTTGCAAGCGCCATTTTCTGTGCGTGGCAATAGAAGCTTGGCAGTGGGGTTTCAAAATGGCCGCCCCCAGAGGCAGAAAAATACAAAATGGCTGCCCGCAGAAGAAAGCATGAGGCTAGTTTGCATCCCACGGAACACTGTGCATGTCACAGTGGGATCCCTTGGAAACTGGCACCATGACATCATAAAGGGCCCTGTTCTGCTGGCAGCTGTGGCTGTCTCACTGCTCATTCCAGCTCTGCAGCTCTTCCAGGAGGCAGCGGGAGATGTTGTGCACTGGGGCAGTCATCTCTGGGTTCATGGAAACCCCAGGAGGGGTAATGTCCCGTGCCAAGCAAGTTGGGCTTAGGGAAGATTTAAAGCGCATAGCAGACCATAATGCTAAAAGCACAAAAATCATGCATCATGTTCTTTTGCATGGGATTAGATGGCTGTCTTCTTTAGTCCTGCATACAGATATGTTTTTGGAGCATAATAGCGGCAGGGCAAGTCTTAATCTAGACGTCCCCACCCCCAGCTTTATCAATGCAAAGTAGAATCAGCCTGGGCCGCTTGCCCCTGTCTGCTAAACACCAGTCTTTATTAATCCTGTTAAAAGTCAAACTTTTGCTTTGGAAAGAAAGGTCTACATCTAGGGGAAGTGTCTACCTGGGTGTAAGACTTGCTTCATGGAGAACATTTAAGTTCCCTACATCCAACCTATTGTGCCAGTGCCCCCCTCCACTAGCCTTCTAAGTGGAACCTGTCAAAGTAGGTTATGCCAGCTTGATTTTTACAGCATTTTGCTCCAATTCCACACGTTTTTGCAACATCTAAAGGGATCATGGCAAAGTAGTTAGAAGTTGTGCAAATGGGGGTTGATGCAGATTACAAAAGATTAAAAGGTGATGGCAGCACCCCCAGCATGTGTGGCATCTATTTTTACTGGAAGGCAGGTGTCTTGATTTGAGGAGCTTGCAAGCGCCATTTTCTGTGCATGGCAATAGAAGCTTGGCAGTGGGGTTTCAAAATGGCCGCCCCCAGAGGCAGAAAAATACAAAATGGCTGCCCGCAGAAGAAAGCATGAGGCTAGTTTGCATCCCACGGAACACTGTGCATGTCACAGTGGGATCCCTTGGAAACTGGCACCATGACATCATAAAGGGCCCTGTTCTGCTGGCAGCTGTGGCTGTCTCACTGCTCATTCCAGCTCTGCAGCTCTTCCAGGAGGCAGCGGGAGATGTTGTGCACTGGGGCAGTCATCTCTGGGTTCATGGAAACCCCAGGAGGGGTAATGTCCCGTGCCAAGCAAGTTGGGCTTAGGGAAGATTTAAAGCGCATAGCAGACCATAATGCTAAAAGCACAAAAATCATGCATCATGTTCTTTTGCATGGGATTAGATGGCTGTCTTCTTTAGTCCTGCATACAGATATGTTTTTGGAGCATAATAGCGGCAGGGCAAGTCTTAATCTAGACGTCCCCACCCCCATCTTTATCAATGCAAAGTAGAATCAGCCTGGGCCGCTTGCCCCTGTCTGCTAAACACCAGTCTTTATTAATCCTGTTAAAAGTCAAACTTTTGCTTTGGAATGAAAGGTCTACATCTAGGGGAAGTGTCTACCTGGGTGTAAGACTTGCTTCATGGAGAACATTTAAGTTCCCTACATCCAACCTATTGTGCCAGTGCCCCCCTCCACTAGCCTTCTAAGTGGAACCTGTCAAAGTAGGTTATGCCAGCTTGATTTTTACAGCATTTTGCTCCAATTCCACACGTTTTTGCAACATCTAAAGGGATCATGGCAAAGTAGTTAGAAGTTGTGCAAATGGGGGTTGATGCAGATTACAAAAAATTAAAAGGTGATGGCAGCACCCCCAGCATGTGTGGCATCTATTTTTACTGGAAGGCAGGTGTCTTGATTTGAGGAGCTTGCAAGCGCCATTTTCTGTGCGTGGCAATAGAAGCTTGGCAGTGGGGTTTCAAAATGGCCGCCCCCAGAGGCAGAAAAATACAAAATGGCTGCCCGCAGAAGAAAGCATGAGGCTAGTTTGCATCCCACGGAACACTGTGCATGTCACAGTGGGATCCCTTGGAAACTGGCACCATGACATCATAAAGGGCCCTGTTCTGCTGGCAGCTGTGGCTGTCTCACTGCTCATTCCAGCTCTGCAGCTCTTCCAGGAGGCAGCGGGAGATGTTGTGCACTGGGGCAGTCATCTCTGGGTTCATGGAAACCCCAGGAGGGGTAATGGCCCGTGCCAAGCAAGTTGGGCTTAGGGAAGATTTAAAGCGCATAGCAGACCATAATGCTAAAAGCACAAAAATCATGCATCATGTTCTTTTGCATGGGATTAGATGGCTGTCTTCTTTAGTCCTGCATACAGATATGTTTTTGGAGCATAATAGCGGCAGGGCAAGTCTTAATCTAGACGTCCCCACCCCCAGCTTTATCAATGCAAAGTAGAATCAGCCTGGGCCGCTTGCCCCTGTCTGCTAAACACCAGTCTTTATTAATCCTGTTAAAAGTCAAACTTTTGCTTTGGAATGAAAGGTCTACATCTAGGGGAAGTGTCTACCTGGGTGTAAGACTTGCTTCATGGAGAACATTTAAGTTCCCTACATCCAACCTATTGTGCCAGTGCCCCCCTCCACTAGCCTTCTAAGTGGAACCTGTCAAAGTAGGTTATGCCAGCTTGATTTTTACAGCATTTTGCTCCAATTCCACACGTTTTTGCAACATCTAAAGGGATCATGGCAAAGTAGTTAGAAGTTGTGCAAATGGGGGTTGATGCAGATTACAAAAGATTAAAAGGTGATGGCAGCACCCCCAGCATGTGTGGCATCTATTTTTACTGGAGGGCAGGTGTCTTGATTTGAGGAGCTTGCAAGCGCCATTTTCTGTGCATGGCAATAGAAGCTTGGCAGTGGGGTTTCAAAATGGCCGCCCCCAGAGGCAGAAAAATACAAAATGGCTGCCCGCAGAAGAAAGCATGAGGCTAGTTTGCATCCCACGGAACACTGTGCATGTCACAGTGGGATCCCTTGGAAACTGGCACCATGACATCATAAAGGGCCCTGTTCTGCTGGCAGCTGTGGCTGTCTCACTGCTCATTCCAGCTCTGCAGCTCTTCCAGGAGGCAGCGGGAGATGTTGTGCACTGGGGCAGTCATCTCTGGGTTCATGGAAACCCCAGGAGGGGTAATGGCCCGTGCCAAGCAAGTTGGGCTTAGGGAAGATTTAAAGCGCATAGCAGACCATAATGCTAAAAGCACAAAAATCATGCATCATGTTCTTTTGCATGGGATTAGATGGCTGTCTTCTTTAGTCCTGCATACAGATATGTTTTTGGAGCATAATAGCGGCAGGGCAAGTCTTAATCTAGACGTCCCCACCCCCAGCTTTATCAATGCAAAGTAGAATCAGCCTGGGCCGCTTGCCCCTGTCTGCTAAACACCAGTCTTTATTAATCCTGTTAAAAGTCAAACTTTTGCTTTGGAATGAAAGGTCTACATCTAGGGGAAGTGTCTACCTGGGTGTAAGACTTGCTTCATGGAGAACATTTAAGTTCCCTACATCCAACCTATTGTGCCAGTGCCCCCCTCCACTAGCCTTCTAAGTGGAACCTGTCAAAGTAGGTTATGCCAGCTTGATTTTTACAGCATTTTGCTCCAATTCCACACGTTTTTGCAACATCTAAAGGGATCATGGCAAAGTAGTTAGAAGTTGTGCAAATGGGGGTTGATGCAGATTACAAAAGATTAAAAGGTGATGGCAGCACCCCCAGCATGTGTGGCATCTATTTTTACTGGAAGGCAGGTGTCTTGATTTGAGGAGCTTGCAAGCGCCATTTTCTGTGCATGGCAATAGAAGCTTGGCAGTGGGGTTTCAAAATGGCCGCCCCCAGAGGCAGAAAAATACAAAGTGGCTGCCCGCAGAAGAAAGCATGAGGCTAGTTTGCATCCCACGGAACACTGTGCATGTCACAGTGGGATCCCTTGGAAACTGGCACCATGACATCATAAAGGGCCCTGTTCTGCTGGCAGCTGTGGCTGTCTCACTGCTCATTCCAGCTCTGCAGCTCTTCCAGGAGGCAGCGGGAGATGTTGTGCACTGGGGCAGTCATCTCTGGGTTCATGGAAACCCCAGGAGGGGTAATGGCCCGTGCCAAGCAAGTTGGGCTTAGGGAAGATTTAAAGCGCATAGCAGACCATAATGCTAAAAGCACAAAAATCATGCATCATGTTCTTTTGCATGGGATTAGATGGCTGTCTTCTTTAGTCCTGCATACAGATATGTTTTTGGAGCATAATAGCGGCAGGGCAAGTCTTAATCTAGACGTCCCCACCCCCAGCTTTATCAATGCAAAGTAGAATCAGCCTGGGCCGCTTGCCCCTGTCTGCTAAACACCAGTCTTTATTAATCCTGTTAAAAGTCAAACTTTTGCTTTGGAATGAAAGGTCTACATCTAGGGGAAGTGTCTACCTGGGTGTAAGACTTGCTTCATGGAGAACATTTAAGTTCCCTACATCCAACCTATTGTGCCAGTGCCCCCCTCCACTAGCCTTCTAAGTGGAACCTGTCAAAGTAGGTTATGCCAGCTTGATTTTTACAGCATTTTGCTCCAATTCCACACGTTTTTGCAACATCTAAAGGGATCATGGCAAAGTAGTTAGAAGTTGTGCAAATGGGGGTTGATGCAGATTACAAAAGATTAAAAGGTGATGGCAGCATCCCCAGCATGTGTGGCATCTATTTTTACTGGAAGGCAGGTGTCTTGATTTGAGGAGCTTGCAAGCGCCATTTTCTGTGCGTGGCAATAGAAGCTTGGCAGTGGGGTTTCAAAATGGCCGCCCCCAGAGGCAGAAAAATACAAAATGGCTGCCCGCAAAAGAAAGCATGAGGCTAGTTTGCATCCCACGGAACACTGTGCATGTCACAGTGGGATCCCTTGGAAACTGGCACCATGACATCATAAAGGGCCCTGTTCTGCTGGCAGCTGTGGCTGTCTCACTGCTCATTCCAGCTCTGCAGCTCTTCCAGGAGGCAGCGGGAGATGTTGTGCACTGGGGCAGTCATCTCTGGGTTCATGGAAACCCCAGGAGGGGTAATGGCCCGTGCCAAGCAAGTTGGGCTTAGGGAAGATTTAAAGCGCATAGCAGACCATAATGCTAAAAGCACAAAAATCATGCATCATGTTCTTTTGCATGGGATTAGATGGCTGTCTTCTTTAGTCCTGCATACAGATATGTTTTTGGAGCATAATAGCGGCAGGGCGAGTCTTAATCTAGACGTCCCCACCCCCAGTTTTATCAATGCAAAGTAGAATCAGCCTGGGCCGCTTGCCCCTGTCTGCTAAACACCAGTCTTTATTAATCCTGTTAAAAGTCAAACTTTTGCTTTGGAATGAAAGGTCTACATCTAGGGGAAGTGTCTACCTGGGTGTAAGACTTGCTTCATGGAGAACATTTAAGTTCCCTACAACCAACCTATTGTGCCAGTGCCCCCCTCCACTAGCCTTCTAAGTGGAACCTGTCAAAGTAGGTTATGCCAGCTTGATTTTTACAGCATTTTGCTCCAATTCCACACGTTTTTGCAACATCTAAAGGGATCATGGCAAAGTAGTTAGAAGTTGTGCAAATGGGGGTTGATGCAGATTACAAAAGATTAAAAGGTGATGGCAGCACCCCCAGCATGTGTGGCATCTATTTTTACTGGAAGGCAGGTGTCTTGATTTGAGGAGCTTGCAAGCGCCATTTTCTGTGCATGGCAATAGAAGCTTGGCAGTGGGGTTTCAAAATGGCCGCCCCCAGAGGCAGAAAAATACAAAGTGGCTGCCCGCAGAAGAAAGCATGAGGCTAGTTTGCATCCCACGGAACACTGTGCATGTCACAGTGGGATCCCTTGGAAACTGGCACCATGACATCATAAAGGGCCCTGTTCTGCTGGCAGCTGTGGCTGTCTCACTGCTCATTCCAGCTCTGCAGCTCTTCCAGGAGGCAGCGGGAGATGTTGTGCACTGGGGCAGTCATCTCTGGGTTCATGGAAACCCCAGGAGGGGTAATGGCCCGTGCCAAGCAAGTTGGGCTTAGGGAAGATTTAAAGCGCATAGCAGACCATAATGCTAAAAGCACAAAAATCATGCATCATGTTCTTTTGCATGGGATTAGATGGCTGTCTTCTTTAGTCCTGCATACAGATATGTTTTTGGAGCATAATAGCGGCAGGGCAAGTCTTAATCTAGACGTCCCCACCCCCAGCTTTATCAATGCAAAGTAGAATCAGCCTGGGCCGCTTGCCCCTGTCTGCTAAACACCAGTCTTTATTAATCCTGTTAAAAGTCAAACTTTTGCTTTGGAATGAAAGGTCTACATCTAGGGGAAGTGTCTACCTGGGTGTAAGACTTGCTTCATGGAGAACATTTAAGTTCCCTACATCCAACCTATTGTGCCAGTGCCCCCCTCCACTAGCCTTCTAAGTGGAACCTGTCAAAGTAGGTTATGCCAGCTTGATTTTTACAGCATTTTGCTCCAATTCCACACGTTTTTGCAACATCTAAAGGGATCATGGCAAAGTAGTTAGAAGTTGTGCAAATGGGGGTTGATGCAGATTACAAAAGATTAAAAGGTGATGGCAGCATCCCCAGCATGTGTGGCATCTATTTTTACTGGAAGGCAGGTGTCTTGATTTGAGGAGCTTGCAAGCGCCATTTTCTGTGCGTGGCAATAGAAGCTTGGCAGTGGGGTTTCAAAATGGCCGCCCCCAGAGGCAGAAAAATACAAAATGGCTGCCCGCAAAAGAAAGCATGAGGCTAGTTTGCATCCCACGGAACACTGTGCATGTCACAGTGGGATCCCTTGGAAACTGGCACCATGACATCATAAAGGGCCCTGTTCTGCTGGCAGCTGTGGCTGTCTCACTGCTCATTCCAGCTCTGCAGCTCTTCCAGGAGGCAGCGGGAGATGTTGTGCACTGGGGCAGTCATCTCTGGGTTCATGGAAACCCCAGGAGGGGTAATGGCCCGTGCCAAGCAAGTTGGGCTTAGGGAAGATTTAAAGCGCATAGCAGACCATAATGCTAAAAGCACAAAAATCATGCATCATGTTCTTTTGCATGGGATTAGATGGCTGTCTTCTTTAGTCCTGCATACAGATATGTTTTTGGAGCATAATAGCGGCAGGGCGAGTCTTAATCTAGACGTCCCCACCCCCAGTTTTATCAATGCAAAGTAGAATCAGCCTGGGCCGCTTGCCCCTGTCTGCTAAACACCAGTCTTTATTAATCCTGTTAAAAGTCAAACTTTTGCTTTGGAATGAAAGGTCTACATCTAGGGGAAGTGTCTACCTGGGTGTAAGACTTGCTTCATGGAGAACATTTAAGTTCCCTACAACCAACCTATTGTGCCAGTGCCCCCCTCCACTAGCCTTCTAAGTGGAACCTGTCAAAGTAGGTTATGCCAGCTTGATTTTTACAGCATTTTGCTCCAATTCCACACGTTTTTGCAACATCTAAAGGGATCATGGCAAAGTAGTTAGAAGTTGTGCAAATGGGGGTTGATGCAGATTACAAAAGATTAAAAGGTGATGGCAGCACCCCCAGCATGTGTGGCATCTATTTTTACTGGAAGGCAGGTGTCTTGATTTGAGGAGCTTGCAAGCGCCATTTTCTGTGCATGGCAATAGAAGCTTGGCAGTGGGGTTTCAAAATGGCCGCCCCCAGAGGCAGAAAAATACAAAATGGCTGCCCGCAGAAGAAAGCATGAGGCTAGTTTGCATCCCACGGAACACTGTGCATGTCACAGTGGGATCCCTTGGAAACTGGCACCATGACATCATAAAGGGCCCTGTTCTGCTGGCAGCTGTGGCTGTCTCACTGCTCATTCCAGCTCTGCAGCTCTTCCAGGAGGCAGCGGGAGATGTTGTGCACTGGGGCAGTCATCTCTGGGTTCATGGAAACCCCAGGAGGGGTAATGGCCCGTGCCAAGCAAGTTGGGCTTAGGGAAGATTTAAAGCGCATAGCAGACCATAATGCTAAAAGCACAAAAATCATGCATCATGTTCTTTTGCATGGGATTAGATGGCTGTCTTCTTTAGTCCTGCATACAGATATGTTTTTGGAGCATAATAGCGACAGGGCAAGTCTTAATCTAGACGTCCCCACCCCCAGCTTTATCAATGCAAAGTAGAATCAGCCTGGGCCGCTTGCCCCTGTCTGCTAAACACCAGTCTTTATTAATCCTGTTAAAAGTCAAACTTTTGCTTTGGAATGAAAGGTCTACATCTAGGGGAAGTGTCTACCTGGGTGTAAGACTTGCTTCATGGAGAACATTTAAGTTCCCTACATCCAACCTATTGTGCCAGTGCCCCCCTCCACTAGCCTTCTAAGTGGAACCTGTCAAAGTAGGTTATGCCAGCTTGATTTTTACAGCATTTTGCTCCAATTCCACACGTTTTTGCAACATCTAAAGGGATCATGGCAAAGTAGTTAGAAGTTGTGCAAATGGGGGTTGATGCAGATTACAAAAGATTAAAAGGTGATGGCAGCATCCCCAGCATGTGTGGCATCTATTTTTACTGGAAGGCAGGTGTCTTGATTTTAGGAGCTTGCAAGCGCCATTTTCTGTGCGTGGCAATAGAAGCTTGGCAGTGGGGTTTCAAAATGGCCGCCCCCAGAGGCAGAAAAATACAAAATGGCTGCCCGCAGAAGAAAGCATGAGGCTAGTTTGCATCCCACGGAACACTGTGCATGTCACAGTGGGATCCCTTGGAAACTGGCACCATGACATCATAAAGGGCCCTGTTCTGCTGGCAGCTGTGGCTGTCTCACTGCTCATTCCAGCTCTGCAGCTCTTCCAGGAGGCAGCGGGAGATGTTGTGCACTGGGGCAGTCATCTCTGGGTTCATGGAAACCCCAGGAGGGGTAATGGCCCGTGCCAAGCAAGTTGGGCTTAGGGAAGATTTAAAGCGCATAGCAGACCATAATGCTAAAAGCACAAAAATCATGCATCATGTTCTTTTGCATGGGATTAGATGGCTGTCTTCTTTAGTCCTGCATACAGATATGTTTTTGGAGCATAATAGCGGCAGGGCAAGTCTTAATCTAGACGTCCCCACCCCCAGCTTTATCAATGCAAAGTAGAATCAGCCTGGGCCGCTTGCCCCTGTCTGCTAAACACCAGTCTTTATTAATCCTGTTAAAAGTCAAACTTTTGCTTTGGAATGAAAGGACTACATCTAGGGGAAGTGTCTACCTGGGTGTAAGACTTGCTTCATGGAGAACATTTAAGTTCCCTACATCCAACCTATTGTGCCAGTTCCCCCCTCCACTAGCCTTCTAAGTGGAACCTGTCAAAGTAGGTTATGCCAGCTTGATTTTTACAGCATTTTGCTCCAATTCCACACGTTTTTGCAACATCTAAAGGGATCATGGCAAAGTAGTTAGAAGTTGTGCAAATGGGGGTTGATGCAGATTACAAAAGATTAAAAGGTGATGGCAGCACCCCCAGCATGTGTGGCATCTATTTTTACTGGAGGGCAGGTGTCTTGATTTGAGGAGCTTGCAAGCGCCATTTTCTGTGCATGGCAATAAAAGCTTGGCAGTGGGGTTTCAAAATGGCCGCCCCCAGAGGCAGAAAAATACAAAATGGCTGCCCGCAGAAGAAAGCATGAGGCTAGTTTGCATCCCACGGAACACTGTGCATGTCACAGTGGGATCCCTTGGAAACTGGCACCATGACATCATAAAGGGCCCTGTTCTGCTGGCAGCTGTGGCTGTCTCACTGCTCATTCCAGCTCTGCAGCTCTTCCAGGAGGCAGCGGGAGATGTTGTGCACTGGGGCAGTCATCTCTGGGTTCATGGAAACCCCAGGAGGGGTAATGGCCCGTGCCAAGCAAGTTGGTCTTAGGGAAGATTTAAAGCGCATAGCAGACCATAATGCTAAAAGCACAAAAATCATGCATCATGTTCTTTTGCATGGGATTAGATGGCTGTCTTCTTTAGTCCTGCATACAGATATGTTTTTGGAGCATAATAGCGGCAGGGCAAGTCTTAATCTAGACGTCCCCACCCCCAGCTTTATCAATGCAAAGTAGAATCAGCCTGGGCCGCTTGCCCCTGTCTGCTAAACACCAGTCTTTATTAATCCTGTTAAAAGTCAAACTTTTGCTTTGGAATGAAAGGTCTACATCTAGGGGAAGGGTCTACCTGGGTGTAAGACTTGCTTCATGGAGAACATTTAAGTTCCCTACATCCAACCTATTGTGCCAGTGCCCCCCTCCACTAGCCTTCTAAGTGGAACCTGTCAAAGTAGGTTATGCCAGCTTGATTTTTACAGCATTTTGCTCCAATTCCACACGTTTTTGCAACATCTAAAGGGATCATGGCAAAGTAGTTAGAAGTTGTGCAAATGGGGGTTGATGCAGATTACAAAAGATTAAAAGGTGATGGCAGCATCCCCAGCATGTGTGGCATCTATTTTTACTGGAAGGCAGGTGTCTTGATTTGAGGAGCTTGCAAGCGCCATTTTCTGTGCGTGGCAATAGAAGCTTGGCAGTGGGGTTTCAAAATGGCCGCCCCCAGAGGCAGAAAAATACAAAATGGCTGCCCGCAAAAGAAAGCATGAGGCTAGTTTGCATCCCACGGAACACTGTGCATGTCACAGTGGGATCCCTTGGAAACTGGCACCATGACATCATAAAGGGCCCTGTTCTGCTGGCAGCTGTGGCTGTCTCACTGCTCATTCCAGCTCTGCAGCTCTTCCAGGAGGCAGCGGGAGATGTTGTGCACTGGGGCAGTCATCTCTGGGTTCATGGAAACCCCAGGAGGGGTAATGGCCCGTGCCAAGCAAGTTGGGCTTAGGGAAGATTTAAAGCGCATAGCAGACCATAATGCTAAAAGCACAAAAATCATGCATCATGTTCTTTTGCATGGGATTAGATGGCTGTCTTCTTTAGTCCTGCATACAGATATGTTTTTGGAGCATAATAGCGGCAGGGCGAGTCTTAATCTAGACGTCCCCACCCCCAGTTTTATCAATGCAAAGTAGAATCAGCCTGGGCCGCTTGCCCCTGTCTGCTAAACACCAGTCTTTATTAATCCTTTTAAAAGTCAAACTTTTGCTTTGGAATGAAAGGTCTACATCTAGGGGAAGTGTCTACCTGGGTGTAAGACTTGCTTCATGGAGAACATTTAAGTTCCCTACATCCAACCTATTGTGCCACTGCCCCCCTCCACTAGCCTTCTAAGTGGAACCTGTCAAAGTAGGTTATGCCAGCTTGATTTTTACAGCATTTTGCTCCAATTCCACACGTTTTTGCAACATCTAAAGGGATCATGGCAAAGTAGTTAGAAGTTGTGCAAATGGGGGTTGATGCAGATTACAAAAGATTAAAAGGTGATGGCAGCACCCCCAGCATGTGTGGCATCTATTTTTACTGGAAGGCAGGTGTCTTGATTTGAGGAGCTTGCAAGCGCCATTTTCTGTGCATGGCAATAGAAGCTTGGCAGTGGGGTTTCAAAATGGCCGCCCCCAGAGGCAGAAAAATACAAAATGGCTGCCCGCAGAAGAAAGCATGAGGCTAGTTTGCATCCCACGGAACACTGTGCATGTCACAGTGGGATCCCTTGGAAACTGGCACCATGACATCATAAAGGGCCCTGTTCTGCTGGCAGCTGTGGCTGTCTCACTGCTCATTCCAGCTCTGCAGCTCTTCCAGGAGGCAGCGGGAGATGTTGTGCACTGGGGCAGTCATCTCTGGGTTCATGGAAACCCCAGGAGGGGTAATGGCCCGTGCCAAGCAAGTTGGGCTTAGGGAAGATTTAAAGCGCATAGCAGACCATAATGCTAAAAGCACAAAAATCATGCATCATGTTCTTTTGCATGGGATTAGATGGCTGTCTTCTTTAGTCCTGCATACAGATATGTTTTTGGAGCATAATAGCAACAGGGCAAGTCTTAATCTAGACGTCCCCACCCCCAGCTTTATCAATGCAAAGTAGAATCAGCCTGGGCCGCTTGCCCCTGTCTGCTAAACACCAGTCTTTATTAATCCTGTTAAAAGTCAAACTTTTGCTTTGGAATGAAAGGTCTACATCTAGTGGAAGTGTCTACCTGGGTGTAAGACTTGCTTCATGGAGAACATTTAAGTTCCCTACATCCAACCTATTGTGCCAGTGCCCCCCTCCACTAGCCTTCTAAGTGGAACCTGTCAAAGTAGGTTATGCCAGCTTGATTTTTACAGCATTTTGCTCCAATTCCACACGTTTTTGCAACATCTAAAGGGATCATGGCAAAGTAGTTAGAAGTTGTGCAAATGGGGGTTGATGCAGATTACAAAAGATTAAAAGGTGATGGCAGCATCCCCAGCATGTGTGGCATCTATTTTTACTGGAAGGCAGGTGTCTTGATTTTAGGAGCTTGCAAGCGCCATTTTCTGTGCGTGGCAATAGAAGCTTGGCAGTGGGGTTTCAAAATGGCCGCCCCCAGAGGCAGAAAAATACAAAATGGCTGCCCGCAGAAGAAAGCATGAGGCTAGTTTGCATCCCACGGAACACTGTGCATGTCACAGTGGGATCCCTTGGAAACTGGCACCATGACATCATAAAGGGCCCTGTTCTGCTGGCAGCTGTGGCTGTCTCACTGCTCATTCCAGCTCTGCAGCTCTTCCAGGAGGCAGCGGGAGATGTTGTGCACTGGGGCAGTCATCTCTGGGTTCATGGAAACCCCAGGAGGGGTAATGTCCCGTGCCAAGCAAGTTGGGCTTAGGGAAGATTTAAAGCGCATAGCAGACCATAATGCTAAAAGCACAAAAATCATGCATCATGTTCTTTTGCATGGGATTAGATGGCTGTCTTCTTTAGTCCTGCATACAGATATGTTTTTGGAGCATAATAGCGGCAGGGCAAGTCTTTATCTAGACGTCCCCACCCCCAGCTTTATCAATGCAAAGTAGAATCAGCCTGGGCCGCTTGCCCCTGTCTGCTAAACACCAGTCTTTATTAATCCTGTTAAAAGTCAAACTTTTGCTTTGGAATGAAAGGTCTACATCTAGGGGAAGTGTCTACCTGGGTGTAAGACTTGCTTCATGGAGAACATTTAAGTTCCCTACATCCAACCTATTGTGCCAGTGCCCCCCTCCACTAGCCTTCTAAGTGGAACCTGTCAAAGTAGGTTATGCCAGCTTGATTTTTACAGCATTTTGCTCCAATTCCACACGTTTTTGCAACATCTAAAGGGATCATGGCAAAGTAGTTAGAAGTTGTGCAAATGGGGGTTGATGCAGATTACAAAAGATTAAAAGGTGTTGGCAGCACCCCCAGCATGTGTGGCATCTATTTTTACTGGAAGGCAGGTGTCTTGATTTTAGGAGCTTGCAAGCGCCATTTTCTGTGCGTGGCAATAGAAGCTTGGCAGTGGGGTTTCAAAATGGCCGCCCCCAGAGGCAGAAAAATACAAAATGGCTGCCCGCAGAAGAAAGCATGAGGCTAGTTTGCATCCCACGGAACACTGTGCATGTCACAGTGGGATCCCTTGGAAACTGGCACCATGACATCATAAAGGGCCCTGTTCTGCTGGCAGCTGTGGCTGTCTCACTGCTCATTCCAGCTCTGCAGCTCTTCCAGGAGGCAGCGGGAGATGTTGTGCACTGGGGCAGTCATCTCTGGGTTCATGGAAACCCCAGGAGGGGTAATGTCCCGTGCCAAGCAAGTTGGGCTTAGGGAAGATTTAAAGCGCATAGCAGACCATAATGCTAAAAGCACAAAAATCATGCATCATGTTCTTTTGCATGGGATTAGATGGCTGTCTTCTTTAGTCCTGCATACAGATATGTTTTTGGAGCATAATAGCGGCAGGGCAAGTCTTAATCTAGACGTCCCCACCCCCAGCTTTATCAATGCAAAGTAGAATCAGCCTGGGCCGCTTGCCCCTGTCTGCTAAACACCAGTCTTTATTAATCCTGTTAAAAGTCAAACTTTTGCTTTGGAATGAAAGGTCTACATCTAGGGGAAGTGTCTACCTGGGTGTAAGACTTGCTTCATGGAGAACATTTAAGTTCCCTACATCCAACCTATTGTGCCAGTGCCCCCCTCCACTAGCCTTCTAAGTGGAACCTGTCAAAGTAGGTTATGCCAGCTTGATTTTTACAGCATTTTGCTCCAATTCCACACGTTTTTGCAACATCTAAAGGGATCATGGCAAAGTAGTTAGAAGTTGTGCAAATGGGGGTTGATGCAGATTACAAAAGATTAAAAGGTGATGGCAGCACCCCCAGCATGTGTGGCATCTATTTTTACTGGAAGGCAGGTGTCTTGATTTGAGGAGCTTGCAAGCGCCATTTTCTGTGCATGGCAATAGAAGCTTGGCAGTGGGGTTTCAAAATGGCCGCCCCCAGAGGCAGAAAAATACAAAATGGCTGCCCGCAGAAGAAAGCATGAGGCTAGTTTGCATCCCACGGAACACTGTGCATGTCACAGTGGGATCCCTTGGAAACTGGCACCATGACATCATAAAGGGCCCTGTTCTGCTGGCAGCTGTGGCTGTCTCACTGCTCATTCCAGCTCTGCAGCTCTTCCAGGAGGCAGCGGGAGATGTTGTGCACTGGGGCAGTCATCTCTGGGTTCATGGAAACCCCAGGAGGGGTAATGGCCCGTGCCAAGCAAGTTGGGCTTAGGGAAGATTTAAAGCGCATAGCAGACCATAATGCTAAAAGCACAAAAATCATGCATCATGTTCTTTTGCATGGGATTAGATGGCTGTCTTCTTTAGTCCTGCATACAGATATGTTTTTGGAGCATAATAGCGGCAGGGCAAGTCTTAATCTAGACGTCCCCACCCCCAGCTTTATCAATGCAAAGTAGAATCAGCCTGGGCCGCTTGCCCCTGTCTGCTAAACACCAGTCTTTATTAATCCTGTTAAAAGTCAAACTTTTGCTTTGGAATGAAAGGTCTACATCTAGGGGAAGTGTCTACCTGGGTGTAAGACTTGCTTCATGGAGAACATTTAAGTTCCCTACATCCAACCTATTGTGCCAGTGCCCCCCTCCACTAGCCTTCTAAGTGGAACCTGTCAAAGTAGGTTATGCCAGCTTGATTTTTACAGCATTTTGCTCCAATTCCACACGTTTTTGCAACATCTAAAGGGATCATGGCAAAGTAGTTAGAAGTTGTGCAAATGGGGGTTGATGCAGATTACAAAAGATTAAAAGGTGATGGCAGCACCCCCAGCATGTGTGGCATCTATTTTTACTGGAAGGCAGGTGTCTTGATTTGAGGAGCTTGCAAGCGCCATTTTCTGTGCATGGCAATAGAAGCTTGGCAGTGGGGTTTCAAAATGGCCGCCCCCAGAGGCAGAAAAATACAAAATGGCTGCCCGCAGAAGAAAGCATGAGGCTAGTTTGCATCCCACGGAACACTGTGCATGTCACAGTGGGATCCCTTGGAAACTGGCACCATGACATCATAAAGGGCCCTGTTCTGCTGGCAGCTGTGGCTGTCTCACTGCTCATTCCAGCTCTGCAGCTCTTCCAGGAGGCAGCGGGAGATGTTGTGCACTGGGGCAGTCATCTCTGGGTTCATGGAAACCCCAGGAGGGGTAATGGCCCGTGCCAAGCAAGTTGGGCTTAGGGAAGATTTAAAGCGCATAGCAGACCATAATGCTAAAAGCACAAAAATCATGCATCATGTTCTTTTGCATGGGATTAGATGGCTGTCTTCTTTAGTCCTGCATACAGATATGTTTTTGGAGCATAATAGCGGCAGGGCAAGTCTTAATCTAGACGTCCCCACCCCCAGCTTTATCAATGCAAAGTAGAATCAGCCTGGGCCGCTTGCCCCTGTCTGCTAAACACCAGTCTTTATTAATCCTGTTAAAAGTCAAACTTTTGCTTTGGAATGAAAGGTCTACATCTAGGGGAAGTGTCTACCTGGGTGTAAGACTTGCTTCATGGAGAACATTTAAGTTCCCTACATCCAACCTATTGTGCCAGTGCCCCCCTCCACTAGCCTTCTAAGTGGAACCTGTCAAAGTAGGTTATGCCAGCTTGATTTTTACAGCATTTTGCTCCAATTCCACACGTTTTTGCAACATCTAAAGGGATCATGGCAAAGTAGTTAGAAGTTGTGCAAATGGGGGTTGATGCAGATTACAAAAGATTAAAAGGTGATGGCAGCACCCCCAGCATGTGTGGCATCTATTTTTACTGGAAGGCAGGTGTCTTGATTTGAGGAGCTTGCAAGCGCCATTTTCTGTGCGTGGCAATAGAAGCTTGGCAGTGGGGTTTCAAAATGGCCGCCCCCAGAGGCAGAAAAATACAAAATGGCTGCCCGCAGAAGAAAGCATGAGGCTAGTTTGCATCCCACGGAACACTGTGCATGTCACAGTGGGATCCCTTGGAAACTGGCACCATGACATCATAAAGGGCCCTGTTCTGCTGACAGCTGTGGCTGTCTCACTGCTCATTCCAGCTCTGCAGCTCTTCCAGGAGGCAGCTGGAGATGTTGTGCACTGGGGCAGTCATCTCTGGGTTCATGGAAACCCCAGGAGGGGTAATGGCCCGTGCCAAGCAAGTTGGGCTTAGGGAAGATTTAAAGCGCATAGCAGACCATAATGCTAAAAGCACAAAAATCATGCATCATGTTCTTTTGCATGGGATTAGATGGCTGTCTTCTTTAGTCCTGCATACAGATATGTTTTTGGAGCATAATAGCGGCAGGGCAAGTCTTAATCTAGACGTCCCCACCCCCAGCTTTATCAATGCAAAGTAGAATCAGCCTGGGCCGCTTGCCCCTGTCTGCTAAACACCAGTCTTTATTAATCCTGTTAAAAGTCAAACTTTTGCTTTGGAATGAAAGGACTACATCTAGGGGAAGTGTCTACCTGGGTGTAAGACTTGCTTCATGGAGAACATTTAAGTTCCCTACATCCAACCTATTGTGCCAGTGCCCCCTTCCACTAGCCTTCTAAGTGGAACCTGTCAAAGTAGGTTATGCCAGCTTGATTTTTACAGCATTTTGCTCCAATTCCACACGTTTTTGCAACATCTAAAGGGATCATGGCAAAGTAGTTAGAAGTTGTGCAAATGGGGGTTGATGCAGATTACAAAAGATTAAAAGGTGATGGCAGCACCCCCAGCATGTGTGGCATCTATTTTTACTGGAGGGCAGGTGTCTTGATTTGAGGAGCTTGCAAGCGCCATTTTCTGTGCATGGCAATAGAAGCTTGGCAGTGGGGTTTCAAAATGGCCGCCCCCAGAGGCAGAAAAATACAAAATGGCTGCCCGCAGAAGAAAGCATGAGGCTAGTTTGCATCCCACGGAACACTGTGCATGTCACAGTGGGATCCCTTGGAAACTGGCACCATGACATCATAAAGGGCCCTGTTCTGCTGGCAGCTGTGGCTGTCTCACTGCTCATTCCAGCTCTGCAGCTCTTCCAGGAGGCAGCGGGAGATGTTGTGCACTGGGGCAGTCATCTCTGGGTTCATGGAAACCCCAGGAGGGGTAATGGCCCGTGCCAAGCAAGTTGGGCTTAGGGAAGATTTAAAGCGCATAGCAGACCATAATGCTAAAAGCACAAAAATCATGCATCATGTTCTTTTGCATGGGATTAGATGGCTGTCTTCTTTAGTCCTGCATACAGATATGTTTTTGGAGCATAATAGCGGCAGGGCAAGTCTTAATCTAGACGTCCCCACCCCCAGCTTTATCAATGCAAAGTAGAATCAGCCTGGGCCGCTTGCCCCTGTCTGCTAAACACCAGTCTTTATTAATCCTGTTAAAAGTCAAACTTTTGCTTTGGAATGAAAGGTCTACATCTAGGGTAAGTGTCTACCTGGGTGTAAGACTTGCTTCATGGAGAACATTTAAGTTCCCTACATCCAACCTATTGTGCCAGTGCCCCCCTCCACTAGCCTTCTAAGTGGAACCTGTCAAAGTAGGTTATGCCAGCTTGATTTTTACAGCATTTTGCTCCAATTCCACACGTTTTTGCAACATCTAAAGGGATCATGGCAAAGTAGTTAGAAGTTGTGCAAATGGGGGTTGATGCAGATTACAAAAGATTAAAAGGTGATGGCAGCATCCCCAGCATGTGTGGCATCTATTTTTACTGGAAGGCAGGTGTCTTGATTTGAGGAGCTTGCAAGCGCCATTTTCTGTGCGTGGCAATAGAAGCTTGGCAGTGGGGTTTCAAAATGGCCGCCCCCAGAGGCAGAAAAATACAAAATGGCTGCCCGCAAAAGAAAGCATGAGGCTAGTTTGCATCCCACGGAACACTGTGCATGTCACAGTGGGATCCCTTGGAAACTGGCACCATGACATCATAAAGGGCCCTGTTCTGCTGGCAGCTGTGGCTGTCTCACTGCTCATTCCAGCTCTGCAGCTCTTCCAGGAGGCAGCGGGAGATGTTGTGCACTGGGGCAGTCATCTCTGGGTTCATGGAAACCCCAGGAGGGGTAATGGCCCGTGCCAAGCAAGTTGGGCTTAGGGAAGATTTAAAGCGCATAGCAGACCATAATGCTAAAAGCACAAAAATCATGCATCATGTTCTTTTGCATGGGATTAGATGGCTGTCTTCTTTAGTCCTGCATACAGATATGTTTTTGGAGCATAATAGCAGCAGGGCGAGTCTTAATCTAGACGTCCCCACCCCCAGTTTTATCAATGCAAAGTAGAATCAGCCTGGGCCGCTTGCCCCTGTCTGCTAAACACCAGTCTTTATTAATCCTGTTAAAAGTCAAACTTTTGCTTTGGAATGAAAGGTCTACATCTAGGGGAAGTGTCTACCTGGGTGTAAGACTTGCTTCATGGAGAACATTTAAGTTCCCTACATCCAACCTATTGTGCCAGTGCCCCCCTCCACTAGCCTTCTAAGTGGAACCTGTCAAAGTAGGTTATGCCAGCTTGATTTTTACAGCATTTTGCTCCAATTCCACACGTTTTTGCAACATCTAAAGGGATCATGGCAAAGTAGTTAGAAGTTGTGCAAATGGGGGTTGATGCAGATTACAAAAGATTAAAAGGTGATGGCAGCACCCCCAGCATGTGTGGCATCTATTTTTACTGGAAGGCAGGTGTCTTGATTTGAGGAGCTTGCAAGCGCCATTTTCTGTGCATGGCAATAGAAGCTTGGCAGTGGGGTTTCAAAATGGCCGCCCCCAGAGGCAGAAAAATACAAAATGGCTGCCCGCAGAAGAAAGCATGAGGCTAGTTTGCATCCCACGGAACACTGTGCATGTCACAGTGGGATCCCTTGGAAACTGGCACCATGACATCATAAAGGGCCCTGTTCTGCTGGCAGCTGTGGCTGTCTCACTGCTCATTCCAGCTCTGCAGCTCTTCCAGGAGGCAGCGGGAGATGTTGTGCACTGGGGCAGTCATCTCTGGGTTCATGGAAACCCCAGGAGGGGTAATGGCCCGTGCCAAGCAAGTTGGGCTTAGGGAAGATTTAAAGCGCATAGCAGACCATAATGCTAAAAGCACAAAAATCATGCATCATGTTCTTTTGCATGGGATTAGATGGCTGTCTTCTTTAGTCCTGCATACAGATATGTTTTTGGAGCATAATAGCGACAGGGCAAGTCTTAATCTAGACGTCCCCACCCCCAGCTTTATCAATGCAAAGTAGAATCAGCCTGGGCCGCTTGCCCCTGTCTGCTAAACACCAGTCTTTATTAATCCTGTTAAAAGTCAAACTTTTGCTTTGGAATGAAAGGTCTACATCTAGGGGAAGTGTCTACCTGGGTGTAAGACTTGCTTCATGGAGAACATTTAAGTTCCCTACATCCAACCTATTGTGCCAGTGCCCCCCTCCACTAGCCTTCTAAGTGGAACCTGTCAAAGTAGGTTATGCCAGCTTGATTTTTACAGCATTTTGCTCCAATTCCACACGTTTTTGCAACATCTAAAGGGATCATGGCAAAGTAGTTAGAAGTTGTGCAAATGGGGGTTGATGCAGATTACAAAAGATTAAAAGGTGATGGCAGCATCCCCAGCATGTGTGGCATCTATTTTTACTGGAAGGCAGGTGTCTTGATTTTAGGAGCTTGCAAGCGCCATTTTCTGTGCGTGGCAATAGAAGCTTGGCAGTGGGGTTTCAAAATGGCCGCCCCCAGAGGCAGAAAAATACAAAATGGCTGCCCGCAGAAGAAAGCATGAGGCTAGTTTGCATCCCACGGAACACTGTGCATGTCACAGTGGGATCCCTTGGAAACTGGCACCATGACATCATAAAGGGCCCTGTTCTGCTGGCAGCTGTGGCTGTCTCACTGCTCATTCCAGCTCTGCAGCTCTTCCAGGAGGCAGCGGGAGATGTTGTGCACTGGGGCAGTCATCTCTGGGTTCATGGAAACCCCAGGAGGGGTAATGTCCCGTGCCAAGCAAGTTGGGCTTAGGGAAGATTTAAAGCGCATAGCAGACCATAATGCTAAAAGCACAAAAATCATGCATCATGTTCTTTTGCATGGGATTAGATGGCTGTCTTCTTTAGTCCTGCATACAGATATGTTTTTGGAGCATAATAGCGGCAGGGCAAGTCTTTATCTAGACGTCCCCACCCCCAGCTTTATCAATGCAAAGTAGAATCAGCCTGGGCCGCTTGTCCCTGTCTGCTAAACACCAGTCTTTATTAATCCTTTTAAAAGTCAAACTTTTGCTTTGGAATGAAAGGTCTACATCTAGGGGAAGTGTCTATCTGGGTGTAAGACTTGCTTCATGGAGAACATTTAAGTTCCCTACATCCAACCTATTGTGCCAGTGCCCCCCTCCACTAGCCTTCTAAGTGGAACCTGTCAAAGTAGGTTATGCCAGCTTGATTTTTACAGCATTTTGCTCCAATTCCACACGTTTTTGCAACATCTAAAGGGATCATGGCAAAGTAGTTAGAAGTTGTGCAAATGGGGGTTGATGCAGATTACAAAAGATTAAAAGGTGTTGGCAGCACCCCCAGCATGTGTGGCATCTATTTTTACTGGAAGGCAGGTGTCTTGATTTTAGGAGCTTGCAAGCGCCATTTTCTGTGCGTGGCAATAGAAGCTTGGCAGTGGGGTTTCAAAATGGCCGCCCCCAGAGGCAGAAAAATACAAAATGGCTGCCCGCAGAAGAAAGCATGAGGCTAGTTTGCATCCCACGGAACACTGTGCATGTCACAGTGGGATCCCTTGGAAACTGGCACCATGACATCATAAAGGGCCCTGTTCTGCTGGCAGCTGTGGCTGTCTCACTGCTCATTCCAGCTCTGCAGCTCTTCCAGGAGGCAGCGGGAGATGTTGTGCACTGGGGCAGTCATCTCTGGGTTCATGGAAACCCCAGGAGGGGTAATGTCCCGTGCCAAGCAAGTTGGGCTTAGGGAAGATTTAAAGCGCATAGCAGACCATAATGCTAAAAGCACAAAAATCATGCATCATGTTCTTTTGCATGGGATTAGATGGCTGTCTTCTTTAGTCCTGCATACAGATATGTTTTTGGAGCATAATAGCGGCAGGGCAAGTCTTAATCTAGACGTCCCCACCCCCAGCTTTATCAATGCAAAGTAGAATCAGCCTGGGCCGCTTGCCCCTGTCTGCTAAACACCAGTCTTTATTAATCCTGTTAAAAGTCAAACTTTTGCTTTGGAAAGAAAGGTCTACATCTAGGGGAAGTGTCTACCTGGGTGTAAGACTTGCTTCATGGAGAACATTTAAGTTCCCTACATCCAACCTATTGTGCCAGTGCCCCCCTCCACTAGCCTTCTAAGTGGAACCTGTCAAAGTAGGTTATGCCAGCTTGATTTTTACAGCATTTTGCTCCAATTCCACACGTTTTTGCAACATCTAAAGGGATCATGGCAAAGTAGTTAGAAGTTGTGCAAATGGGGGTTGATGCAGATTACAAAAGATTAAAAGGTGATGGCAGCACCCCCAGCATGTGTGGCATCTATTTTTACTGGAAGGCAGGTGTCTTGATTTGAGGAGCTTGCAAGCGCCATTTTCTGTGCATGGCAATAGAAGCTTGGCAGTGGGGTTTCAAAATGGCCGCCCCCAGAGGCAGAAAAATACAAAATGGCTGCCCGCAGAAGAAAGCATGAGGCTAGTTTGCATCCCACGGAACACTGTGCATGTCACAGTGGGATCCCTTGGAAACTGGCACCATGACATCATAAAGGGCCCTGTTCTGCTGGCAGCTGTGGCTGTCTCACTGCTCATTCCAGCTCTGCAGCTCTTCCAGGAGGCAGCGGGAGATGTTGTGCACTGGGGCAGTCATCTCTGGGTTCATGGAAACCCCAGGAGGGGTAATGGCCCGTGCCAAGCAAGTTGGGCTTAGGGAAGATTTAAAGCGCATAGCAGACCATAATGCTAAAAGCACAAAAATCATGCATCATGTTCTTTTGCATGGGATTAGATGGCTGTCTTCTTTAGTCCTGCATACAGATATGTTTTTGGAGCATAATAGCGGCAGGGCAAGTCTTAATCTAGACGTCCCCACCCCCAGCTTTATCAATGCAAAGTAGAATCAGCCTGGGCCGCTTGCCCCTGTCTGCTAAACACCAGTCATTATTAATCCTGTTAAAAGTCAAACTTTTGCTTTGGAATGAAAGGTCTACATCTAGGGGAAGTGTCTACCTGGGTGTAAGACTTGCTTCATGGAGAACATTTAAGTTCCCTACATCCAACCTATTGTGCCAGTGCCCCCCTCCACTAGCCTTCTAAGTGGAACCTGTCAAAGTAGGTTATGCCAGCTTGATTTTTACAGCATTTTGCTCCAATTCCACACGTTTTTGCAACATCTAAAGGGATCATGGCAAAGTAGTTAGAAGTTGTGCAAATGGGGGTTGATGCAGATTACAAAAGATTAAAAGGTGATGGCAGCATCCCCAGCATGTGTGGCATCTATTTTTACTGGAAGGCAGGTGTCTTGATTTGAGGAGCTTGCAAGCGCCATTTTCTGTGCGTGGCAATAGAAGCTTGGCAGTGGGGTTTCAAAATGGCCGCCCCCAGAGGCAGAAAAATACAAAATGGCTGCCCGCAAAAGAAAGCATGAGGCTAGTTTGCATCCCACGGAACACTGTGCATGTCACAGTGGGATCCCTTGGAAACTGGCACCATGACATCATAAAGGGCCCTGTTCTGCTGGCAGCTGTGGCTGTCTCACTGCTCATTCCAGCTCTGCAGCTCTTCCAGGAGGCAGCGGGAGATGTTGTGCACTGGGGCAGTCATCTCTGGGTTCATGGAAACCCCAGGAGGGGTAATGGCCCGTGCCAAGCAAGTTGGGCTTAGGGAAGATTTAAAGCGCATAGCAGACCATAATGCTAAAAGCACAAAAATCATGCATCATGTTCTTTTGCATGGGATTAGATGGCTGTCTTCTTTAGTCCTGCATACAGATATGTTTTTGGAGCATAATAGCGGCAGGGCGAGTCTTAATCTAGACGTCCCCACCCCCAGTTTTATCAATGCAAAGTAGAATCAGCCTGGGCCGCTTGCCCCTGTCTGCTAAACACCAGTCTTTATTAATCCTGTTAAAAGTCAAACTTTTGCTTTGGAATGAAAGGTCTACATCTAGGGGAAGTGTCTACCTGGGTGTAAGACTTGCTTCATGGAGAACATTTAAGTTCCCTACATCCAACCTATTGTGCCAGTGCCCCCCTCCACTAGCCTTCTAAGTGGAACCTGTCAAAGTAGGTTATGCCAGCTTGATTTTTACAGCATTTTGCTCCAATTCCACACGTTTTTGCAACATCTAAAGGGATCATGGCAAAGTAGTTAGAAGTTGTGCAAATGGGGGTTGATGCAGATTACAAAAGATTAAAAGGTGATGGCAGCACCCCCAGCATGTGTGGCATCTATTTTTACTGGAAGGCAGGTGTCTTGATTTGAGGAGCTTGCAAGCGCCATTTTCTGTGCATGGCAATAGAAGCTTGGCAGTGGGGTTTCAAAATGGCCGCCCCCAGAGGCAGAAAAATACAAAATGGCTGCCCGCAGAAGAAAGCATGAGGCTAGTTTGCATCCCACGGAACACTGTGCATGTCACAGTGGGATCCCTTGGAAACTGGCACCATGACATCATAAAGGGCCCTGTTCTGCTGGCAGCTGTGGCTGTCTCACTGCTCATTCCAGCTCTGCAGCTCTTCCAGGAGGCAGCGGGAGATGTTGTGCACTGGGGCAGTCATCTCTGGGTTCATGGAAACCCCAGGAGGGGTAATGGCCCGTGCCAAGCAAGTTGGGCTTAGGGAAGATTTAAAGCGCATAGCAGACCATAATGCTAAAAGCACAAAAATCATGCATCATGTTCTTTTGCATGGGATTAGATGGCTGTCTTCTTTAGTCCTGCATACAGATATGTTTTTGGAGCATAATAGCGACAGGGCAAGTCTTAATCTAGACGTCCCCACCCCCAGCTTTATCAATGCAAAGTAGAATCAGCCTGGGCCGCTTGCCCCTGTCTGCTAAACACCAGTCTTTATTAATCCTGTTAAAAGTCAAACTTTTGCTTTGGAATGAAAGGTCTACATCTAGGGGAAGTGTCTACCTGGGTGTAAGACTTGCTTCATGGAGAACATTTAAGTTCCCTACATCCAACCTATTGTGCCAGTGCCCCCCTCCACTAGCCTTCTAAGTGGAACCTGTCAAAGTAGGTTATGCCAGCTTGATTTTTACAGCATTTTGCTCCAATTCCACACGTTTTTGCAACATCTAAAGGGATCATGGCAAAGTAGTTAGAAGTTGTGCAAATGGGGGTTGATGCAGATTACAAAAGATTAAAAGGTGATGGCAGCATCCCCAGCATGTGTGGCATCTATTTTTACTGGAAGGCAGGTGTCTTGATTTTAGGAGCTT
Source organism: Engystomops pustulosus (assembly GCF_040894005.1). NCBI lineage: Eukaryota > Metazoa > Chordata > Amphibia > Anura > Leptodactylidae > Engystomops > Engystomops pustulosus. The sequence goes on from NC_092416.1 coordinate 120,886,013, forward strand.
GCAAGCGCCATTTTCTGTGCGTGGCAATAGAAGCTTGGCAGTGGGGTTTCAAAATGGCCGCCCCCAGAGGCAGAAAAATACAAAATGGCTGCCCGCAGAAGAAAGCATGAGGCTAGTTTGCATCCCACGGAACACTGTGCATGTCACAGTGGGATCCCTTGGAAACTGGCACCATGACATCATAAAGGGCCCTGTTCTGCTGGCAGCTGTGGCTGTCTCACTGCTCATTCCAGCTCTGCAGCTCTTCCAGGAGGCAGCGGGAGATGTTGTGCACTGGGGCAGTCATCTCTGGGTTCATGGAAACCCCAGGAGGGGTAATGTCCCGTGCCAAGCAAGTTGGGCTTAGGGAAGATTTAAAGCGCATAGCAGACCATAATGCTAAAAGCACAAAAATCATGCATCATGTTCTTTTGCATGGGATTAGATGGCTGTCTTCTTTAGTCCTGCATACAGATATGTTTTTGGAGCATAATAGCGGCAGGGCAAGTCTTAATCTAGACGTCCCCACCCCCAGCTTTATCAATGCAAAGTAGAATCAGCCTGGGCCGCTTGCCCCTGTCTGCTAAACACCAGTCTTTATTAATCCTGTTAAAAGTCAAACTTTTGCTTTGGAAAGAAAGGTCTACATCTAGGGGAAGTGTCTACCTGGGTGTAAGACTTGCTTCATGGAGAACATTTAAGTTCCCTACATCCAACCTATTGTGCCAGTGCCCCCCTCCACTAGCCTTCTAAGTGGAACCTGTCAAAGTAGGTTATGCCAGCTTGATTTTTACAGCATTTTGCTCCAATTCCACACGTTTTTGCAACATCTAAAGGGATCATGGCAAAGTAGTTAGAAGTTGTGCAAATGGGGGTTGATGCAGATTACAAAAGATTAAAAGGTGATGGCAGCACCCCCAGCATGTGTGGCATCTATTTTTACTGGAAGGCAGGTGTCTTGATTTGAGGAGCTTGCAAGCGCCATTTTCTGTGCATGGCAATAGAAGCTTGGCAGTGGGGTTTCAAAATGGCCGCCCCCAGAGGCAGAAAAATACAAAATGGCTGCCCGCAGAAGAAAGCATGAGGCTAGTTTGCATCCCACGGAACACTGTGCATGTCACAGTGGGATCCCTTGGAAACTGGCACCATGACATCATAAAGGGCCCTGTTCTGCTGGCAGCTGTGGCTGTCTCACTGCTCATTCCAGCTCTGCAGCTCTTCCAGGAGGCAGCGGGAGATGTTGTGCACTGGGGCAGTCATCTCTGGGTTCATGGAAACCCCAGGAGGGGTAATGTCCCGTGCCAAGCAAGTTGGGCTTAGGGAAGATTTAAAGCGCATAGCAGACCATAATGCTAAAAGCACAAAAATCATGCATCATGTTCTTTTGCATGGGATTAGATGGCTGTCTTCTTTAGTCCTGCATACAGATATGTTTTTGGAGCATAATAGCGGCAGGGCAAGTCTTAATCTAGACGTCCCCACCCCCATCTTTATCAATGCAAAGTAGAATCAGCCTGGGCCGCTTGCCCCTGTCTGCTAAACACCAGTCTTTATTAATCCTGTTAAAAGTCAAACTTTTGCTTTGGAATGAAAGGTCTACATCTAGGGGAAGTGTCTACCTGGGTGTAAGACTTGCTTCATGGAGAACATTTAAGTTCCCTACATCCAACCTATTGTGCCAGTGCCCCCCTCCACTAGCCTTCTAAGTGGAACCTGTCAAAGTAGGTTATGCCAGCTTGATTTTTACAGCATTTTGCTCCAATTCCACACGTTTTTGCAACATCTAAAGGGATCATGGCAAAGTAGTTAGAAGTTGTGCAAATGGGGGTTGATGCAGATTACAAAAGATTAAAAGGTGATGGCAGCACCCCCAGCATGTGTGGCATCTATTTTTACTGGAAGGCAGGTGTCTTGATTTGAGGAGCTTGCAAGCGCCATTTTCTGTGCGTGGCAATAGAAGCTTGGCAGTGGGGTTTCAAAATGGCCGCCCCCAGAGGCAGAAAAATACAAAATGGCTGCCCGCAGAAGAAAGCATGAGGCTAGTTTGCATCCCACGGAACACTGTGCATGTCACAGTGGGATCCCTTGGAAACTGGCACCATGACATCATAAAGGGCCCTGTTCTGCTGGCAGCTGTGGCTGTCTCACTGCTCATTCCAGCTCTGCAGCTCTTCCAGGAGGCAGCGGGAGATGTTGTGCACTGGGGCAGTCATCTCTGGGTTCATGGAAACCCCAGGAGGGGTAATGGCCCGTGCCAAGCAAGTTGGGCTTAGGGAAGATTTAAAGCGCATAGCAGACCATAATGCTAAAAGCACAAAAATCATGCATCATGTTCTTTTGCATGGGATTAGATGGCTGTCTTCTTTAGTCCTGCATACAGATATGTTTTTGGAGCATAATAGCGGCAGGGCAAGTCTTAATCTAGACGTCCCCACCCCCAGCTTTATCAATGCAAAGTAGAATCAGCCTGGGCCGCTTGCCCCTGTCTGCTAAACACCAGTCTTTATTAATCCTGTTAAAAGTCAAACTTTTGCTTTGGAATGAAAGGTCTACATCTAGGGGAAGTGTCTACCTGGGTGTAAGACTTGCTTCATGGAGAACATTTAAGTTCCCTACATCCAACCTATTGTGCCAGTGCCCCCCTCCACTAGCCTTCTAAGTGGAACCTGTCAAAGTAGGTTATGCCAGCTTGATTTTTACAGCATTTTGCTCCAATTCCACACGTTTTTGCAACATCTAAAGGGATCATGGCAAAGTAGTTAGAAGTTGTGCAAATGGGGGTTGATGCAGATTACAAAAGATTAAAAGGTGATGGCAGCACCCCCAGCATGTGTGGCATCTATTTTTACTGGAGGGCAGGTGTCTTGATTTGAGGAGCTTGCAAGCGCCATTTTCTGTGCATGGCAATAGAAGCTTGGCAGTGGGGTTTCAAAATGGCCGCCCCCAGAGGCAGAAAAATACAAAATGGCTGCCCGCAGAAGAAAGCATGAGGCTAGTTTGCATCCCACGGAACACTGTGCATGTCACAGTGGGATCCCTTGGAAACTGGCACCATGACATCATAAAGGGCCCTGTTCTGCTGGCAGCTGTGGCTGTCTCACTGCTCATTCCAGCTCTGCAGCTCTTCCAGGAGGCAGCGGGAGATGTTGTGCACTGGGGCAGTCATCTCTGGGTTCATGGAAACCCCAGGAGGGGTAATGGCCCGTGCCAAGCAAGTTGGGCTTAGGGAAGATTTAAAGCGCATAGCAGACCATAATGCTAAAAGCACAAAAATCATGCATCATGTTCTTTTGCATGGGATTAGATGGCTGTCTTCTTTAGTCCTGCATACAGATATGTTTTTGGAGCATAATAGCGGCAGGGCAAGTCTTAATCTAGACGTCCCCACCCCCAGCTTTATCAATGCAAAGTAGAATCAGCCTGGGCCGCTTGCCCCTGTCTGCTAAACACCAGTCTTTATTAATCCTGTTAAAAGTCAAACTTTTGCTTTGGAATGAAAGGTCTACATCTAGGGGAAGTGTCTACCTGGGTGTAAGACTTGCTTCATGGAGAACATTTAAGTTCCCTACATCCAACCTATTGTGCCAGTGCCCCCCTCCACTAGCCTTCTAAGTGGAACCTGTCAAAGTAGGTTATGCCAGCTTGATTTTTACAGCATTTTGCTCCAATTCCACACGTTTTTGCAACATCTAAAGGGATCATGGCAAAGTAGTTAGAAGTTGTGCAAATGGGGGTTGATGCAGATTACAAAAGATTAAAAGGTGATGGCAGCACCCCCAGCATGTGTGGCATCTATTTTTACTGGAAGGCAGGTGTCTTGATTTGAGGAGCTTGCAAGCGCCATTTTCTGTGCATGGCAATAGAAGCTTGGCAGTGGGGTTTCAAAATGGCCGCCCCCAGAGGCAGAAAAATACAAAGTGGCTGCCCGCAGAAGAAAGCATGAGGCTAGTTTGCATCCCACGGAACACTGTGCATGTCACAGTGGGATCCCTTGGAAACTGGCACCATGACATCATAAAGGGCCCTGTTCTGCTGGCAGCTGTGGCTGTCTCACTGCTCATTCCAGCTCTGCAGCTCTTCCAGGAGGCAGCGGGAGATGTTGTGCACTGGGGCAGTCATCTCTGGGTTCATGGAAACCCCAGGAGGGGTAATGGCCCGTGCCAAGCAAGTTGGGCTTAGGGAAGATTTAAAGCGCATAGCAGACCATAATGCTAAAAGCACAAAAATCATGCATCATGTTCTTTTGCATGGGATTAGATGGCTGTCTTCTTTAGTCCTGCATACAGATATGTTTTTGGAGCATAATAGCGGCAGGGCAAGTCTTAATCTAGACGTCCCCACCCCCAGCTTTATCAATGCAAAGTAGAATCAGCCTGGGCCGCTTGCCCCTGTCTGCTAAACACCAGTCTTTATTAATCCTGTTAAAAGTCAAACTTTTGCTTTGGAATGAAAGGTCTACATCTAGGGGAAGTGTCTACCTGGGTGTAAGACTTGCTTCATGGAGAACATTTAAGTTCCCTACATCCAACCTATTGTGCCAGTGCCCCCCTCCACTAGCCTTCTAAGTGGAACCTGTCAAAGTAGGTTATGCCAGCTTGATTTTTACAGCATTTTGCTCCAATTCCACACGTTTTTGCAACATCTAAAGGGATCATGGCAAAGTAGTTAGAAGTTGTGCAAATGGGGGTTGATGCAGATTACAAAAGATTAAAAGGTGATGGCAGCACCCCCAGCATGTGTGGCATCTATTTTTACTGGAAGGCAGGTGTCTTGATTTGAGGAGCTTGCAAGCGCCATTTTCTGTGCATGGCAATAGAAGCTTGGCAGTGGGGTTTCAAAATGGCCGCCCCCAGAGGCAGAAAAATACAAAGTGGCTGCCCGCAGAAGAAAGCATGAGGCTAGTTTGCATCCCACGGAACACTGTGCATGTCACAGTGGGATCCCTTGGAAACTGGCACCATGACATCATAAAGGGCCCTGTTCTGCTGGCAGCTGTGGCTGTCTCACTGCTCATTCCAGCTCTGCAGCTCTTCCAGGAGGCAGCGGGAGATGTTGTGCACTGGGGCAGTCATCTCTGGGTTCATGGAAACCCCAGGAGGGGTAATGGCCCGTGCCAAGCAAGTTGGGCTTAGGGAAGATTTAAAGCGCATAGCAGACCATAATGCTAAAAGCACAAAAATCATGCATCATGTTCTTTTGCATGGGATTAGATTGCTGTCTTCTTTAGTCCTGCATACAGATATGTTTTTGGAGCATAATAGCGGCAGGGCAAGTCTTAATCTAGACGTCCCCACCCCCAGCTTTATCAATGCAAAGTAGAATCAGCCTGGGCCGCTTGCCCCTGTCTGCTAAACACCAGTCTTTATTAATCCTGTTAAAAGTCAAACTTTTGCTTTGGAATGAAAGGTCTACATCTAGGGGAAGTGTCTACCTGGGTGTAAGACTTGCTTCATGGAGAACATTTAAGTTCCCTACATCCAACCTATTGTGCCAGTGCCCCCCTCCACTAGCCTTCTAAGTGGAACCTGTCAAAGTAGGTTATGCCAGCTTGATTTTTACAGCATTTTGCTCCAATTCCACACGTTTTTGCAACATCTAAAGGGATCATGGCAATGTAGTTAGAAGTTGTGCAAATGGGGGTTGATGCAGATTACAAAAGATTAAAAGGTGATGGCAGCACCCCCAGCATGTGTGGCATCTATTTTTACTGGAAGGCAGGTGTCTTGATTTTAGGAGCTTGCAAGCGCCATTTTCTGTGCATGGCAATAGAAGCTTGGCAGTGGGGTTTCAAAATGGCCGCCCCCAGAGGCAGAAAAATACAAAATGGCTGCCCGCAAAAGAAAGCATGAGGCTAGTTTGCATCCCACGGAACACTGTGCATGTCACAGTGGGATCCCTTGGAAACTGGCACCATGACATCATAAAGGGCCCTGTTCTGCTGGCAGCTGTGGCTGTCTCACTGCTCATTCCAGCTCTGCAGCTCTTCCAGGAGGCAGCGGGAGATGTTGTGCACTGGGGCAGTCATCTCTGGGTTCATGGAAACCCCAGGAGGGGTAATGGCCCGTGCCAAGCAAGTTGGGCTTAGGGAAGATTTAAAGCGCATAGCAGACCATAATGCTAAAAGCACAAAAATCATGCATCATGTTCTTTTGCATGGGATTAGATGGCTGTCTTCTTTAGTCCTGCATACAGATATGTTTTTGGAGCATAATAGCGGCAGGGCAAGTCTTAATCTAGACGTCCCCACCCCCAGCTTTATCAATGCAAAGTAGAATCAGCCTGGGCCGCTTGCCCCTGTCTGCTAAACACCAGTCTTTATTAATCCTGTTAAAAGTCAAACTTTTGCTTTGGAATGAAAGGTCTACATCTAGGGGAAGTGTCTACCTGGGTGTAAGACTTGCTTCATGGAGAACATTTAAGTTCCCTACATCCAACCTATTGTGCCAGTGCCCCCCTCCACTAGCCTTCTAAGTGGAACCTGTCAAAGTAGGTTATGCCAGCTTGATTTTTACAGCATTTTGCTCCAATTCCACACGTTTTTGCAACATCTAAAGGGATCATGGCAAAGTAGTTAGAAGTTGTGCAAATGGGGGTTGATGCAGATTACAAAAGATTAAAAGGTGATGGCAGCACCCCCAGCATGTGTGGCATCTATTTTTACTGGAAGGCAGGTGTCTTGATTTGAGGAGCTTGCAAGCGCCATTTTCTGTGCATGGCAATAGAAGCTTGGCAGTGGGGTTTCAAAATGGCCGCCCCCAGAGGCAGAAAAATACAAAGTGGCTGCCCGCAGAAGAAAGCATGAGGCTAGTTTGCATCCCACGGAACACTGTGCATGTCACAGTGGGATCCCTTGGAAACTGGCACCATGACATCATAAAGGGCCCTGTTCTGCTGGCAGCTGTGGCTGTCTCACTGCTCATTCCAGCTCTGCAGCTCTTCCAGGAGGCAGCGGGAGATGTTGTGCACTGGGGCAGTCATCTCTGGGTTCATGGAAACCCCAGGAGGGGTAATGGCCCGTGCCAAGCAAGTTGGGCTTAGGGAAGATTTAAAGCGCATAGCAGACCATAATGCTAAAAGCACAAAAATCATGCATCATGTTCTTTTGCATGGGATTAGATGGCTGTCTTCTTTAGTCCTGCATACAGATATGTTTTTGGAGCATAATAGCGGCAGGGCAAGTCTTAATCTAGACGTCCCCACCCCCAGCTTTATCAATGCAAAGTAGAATCAGCCTGGGCCGCTTGCCCCTGTCTGCTAAACACCAGTCTTTATTAATCCTGTTAAAAGTCAAACTTTTGCTTTGGAATGAAAGGTCTACATCTAGGGGAAGTGTCTACCTGGGTGTAAGACTTGCTTCATGGAGAACATTTAAGTTCCCTACATCCAACCTATTGTGCCAGTGCCCCCCTCCACTAGCCTTCTAAGTGGAACCTGTCAAAGTAGGTTATGCCAGCTTGATTTTTACAGCATTTTGCTCCAATTCCACACGTTTTTGCAACATCTAAAGGGATCATGGCAATGTAGTTAGAAGTTGTGCAAATGGGGGTTGATGCAGATTACAAAAGATTAAAAGGTGATGGCAGCACCCCCAGCATGTGTGGCATCTATTTTTACTGGAAGGCAGGTGTCTTGATTTTAGGAGCTTGCAAGCGCCATTTTCTGTGCATGGCAATAGAAGCTTGGCAGTGGGGTTTCAAAATGGCCGCCCCCAGAGGCAGAAAAATACAAAATGGCTGCCCGCAGAAGAAAGCATGAGGCTAGTTTGCATCCCACGGAACACTGTGCATGTCACAGTGGGATCCCTTGGAAACTGGCACCATGACATCATAAAGGGCCCTGTTCTGCTGGCAGCTGTGGCTGTCTCACTGCTCATTCCAGCTCTGCAGCTCTTCCAGGAGGCAGCGGGAGATGTTGTGCACTGGGGCAGTCATCTCTGGGTTCATGGAAACCCCAGGAGGGGTAATGTCCCGTGCCAAGCAAGTTGGGCTTAGGGAAGATTTAAAGCGCATAGCAGACCATAATGCTAAAAGCACAAAAATCATGCATCATGTTCTTTTGCATGGGATTAGATGGCTGTCTTCTTTAGTCCTGCATACAGATATGTTTTTGGAGCATAATAGCGGCAGGGCGAGTCTTAATCTAGACGTCCCCACCCCCAGCTTTATCAATGCAAAGTAGAATCAGCCTGGGCCGCTTGCCCCTGTCTGCTAAACACCAGTCTTTATTAATCCTGTTAAAAGTCAAACTTTTGCTTTGGAAAGAAAGGTCTACATCTAGGGGAAGTGTCTACCTGGGTGTAAGACTTGCTTCATGGAGAACATTTAAGTTCCCTACATCCAACCTATTGTGCCAGTGCCCCCCTCCACTAGCCTTCTAAGTGGAACCTGTCAAAGTAGGTTATGCCAGCTTGATTTTTACAGCATTTTGCTCCAATTCCACACGTTTTTGCAACATCTAAAGGGATCATGGCAAAGTAGTTAGAAGTTGTGCAAATGGGGGTTGATGCAGATTACAAAAGATTAAAAGGTGATGGCAGCACCCCCAGCATGTGTGGCATCTATTTTTACTGGAAGGCAGGTGTCTTGATTTGAGGAGCTTGCAAGCGCCATTTTCTGTGCATGGCAATAGAAGCTTGGCAGTGGGGTTTCAAAATGGCCGCCCCCAGAGGCAGAAAAATACAAAATGGCTGCCCGCAGAAGAAAGCATGAGGCTAGTTTGCATCCCACGGAACACTGTGCATGTCACAGTGGGATCCCTAGGAAACTGGCACCATGACATCATAAAGGGCCCTGTTCTGCTGGCAGCTGTGGCTGTCTCACTGCTCATTCCAGCTCTGCAGCTCTTCCAGGAGGCAGCGGGAGATGTTGTGCACTGGGGCAGTCATCTCTGGGTTCATGGAAACCCCAGGAGGGGTAATGGCCCGTGCCAAGCAAGTTGGGCTTAGGGAAGATTTAAAGCGCATAGCAGACCATAATGCTAAAAGCACAAAAATCATGCATCATGTTCTTTTGCATGGGATTAGATGGCTGTCTTCTTTAGTCCTGCATACAGATATGTTTTTGGAGCATAATAGCGGCAGGGCAAGTCTTAATCTAGACGTCCCCACCCCCAGCTTTATCAATGCAAAGTAGAATCAGCCTGGGCCGCTTGCCCCTGTCTGCTAAACACCAGTCTTTATTAATCCTGTTAAAAGTCAAACTTTTGCTTTGGAATGAAAGGTCTACATCTAGGGGAAGTGTCTACCTGGGTGTAAGACTTGCTTCATGGAGAACATTTAAGTTCCCTACATCCAACCTATTGTGCCAGTGCCCCCCTCCACTAGCCTTCTAAGTGGAACCTGTCAAAGTAGGTTATGCCAGCTTGATTTTTACAGCATTTTGCTCCAATTCCACACGTTTTTGCAACATCTAAAGGGATCATGGCAATGTAGTTAGAAGTTGTGCAAATGGGGGTTGATGCAGATTACAAAAGATTAAAAGGTGATGGCAGCACCCCCAGCATGTGTGGCATCTATTTTTACTGGAAGGCAGGTGTCTTGATTTTAGGAGCTTGCAAGCGCCATTTTCTGTGCATGGCAATAGAAGCTTGGCAGTGGGGTTTCAAAATGGCCGCCCCCAGAGGCAGAAAAATACAAAATGGCTGCCCGCAGAAGAAAGCATGAGGCTAGTTTGCATCCCACGGAACACTGTGCATGTCACAGTGGGATCCCTTGGAAACTGGCACCATGACATCATAAAGGGCCCTGTTCTGCTGGCAGCTGTGGCTGTCTCACTGCTCATTCCAGCTCTGCAGCTCTTCCAGGAGGCAGCGGGAGATGTTGTGCACTGGGGCAGTCATCTCTGGGTTCATGGAAACCCCAGGAGGGGTAATGTCCCGTGCCAAGCAAGTTGGGCTTAGGGAAGATTTAAAGCGCATAGCAGACCATAATGCTAAAAGCACAAAAATCATGCATCATGTTCTTTTGCATGGGATTAGATGGCTGTCTTCTTTAGTCCTGCATACAGATATGTTTTTGGAGCATAATAGCGGCAGGGCGAGTCTTAATCTAGACGTCCCCACCCCCAGCTTTATCAATGCAAAGTAGAATCAGCCTGGGCCGCTTGCCCCTGTCTGCTAAACACCAGTCTTTATTAATCCTGTTAAAAGTCAAACTTTTGCTTTGGAAAGAAAGGTCTACATCTAGGGGAAGTGTCTACCTGGGTGTAAGACTTGCTTCATGGAGAACATTTAAGTTCCCTACATCCAACCTATTGTGCCAGTGCCCCCCTCCACTAGCCTTCTAAGTGGAACCTGTCAAAGTAGGTTATGCCAGCTTGATTTTTACAGCATTTTGCTCCAATTCCACACGTTTTTGCAACATCTAAAGGGATCATGGCAAAGTAGTTAGAAGTTGTGCAAATGGGGGTTGATGCAGATTACAAAAGATTAAAAGGTGATGGCAGCACCCCCAGCATGTGTGGCATCTATTTTTACTGGAAGGCAGGTGTCTTGATTTGAGGAGCTTGCAAGCGCCATTTTCTGTGCATGGCAATAGAAGCTTGGCAGTGGGGTTTCAAAATGGCCGCCCCCAGAGGCAGAAAAATACAAAATGGCTGCCCGCAGAAGAAAGCATGAGGCTAGTTTGCATCCCACGGAACACTGTGCATGTCACAGTGGGATCCCTAGGAAACTGGCACCATGACATCATAAAGGGCCCTGTTCTGCTGGCAGCTGTGGCTGTCTCACTGCTCATTCCAGCTCTGCAGCTCTTCCAGGAGGCAGCGGGAGATGTTGTGCACTGGGGCAGTCATCTCTGGGTTCATGGAAACCCCAGGAGGGGTAATGGCCCGTGCCAAGCAAGTTGGGCTTAGGGAAGATTTAAAGCGCATAGCAGACCATAATGCTAAAAGCACAAAAATCATGCATCATGTTCTTTTGCATGGGATTAGATGGCTGTCTTCTTTAGTCCTGCATACAGATATGTTTTTGGAGCATAATAGCGGCAGGGCAAGTCTTAATCTAGACGTCCCCACCCCCAGCTTTATCAATGCAAAGTAGAATCAGCCTGGGCCGCTTGCCCCTGTCTGCTAAACACCAGTCTTTATTAATCCTGTTAAAAGTCAAACTTTTGCTTTGGAATGAAAGGTCTACATCTAGGGGAAGTGTCTACCTGGGTGTAAGGCCTCTTGCACACTAGCGTTGCGTTTCACGTCAGGGTGCAATGCGTGAAAAACTGACGTTTTGGCTGCGTTTTTGTTCCATTTTTCCTTGGAGTAATTTGCGTTTTTGCGTTTTTCACGCGCGTGTTGTTAGCGTTGTTTTTGCGTTTTCGGCGCATTTTTGACGCGCGTTTCAATGGGAGACTCGAGCAGTTTTCAAAGGGACCATGGTTTGGGATTAAAATGTGTTATTTAATTGAAAAATAATGTCTTCTGATAATTTGCAAACATCTGCGATCTATTCTTCACTGTTCCGCGCGTATATTATCTCCCGACAATTTAGCAGATGTGAAGAACAGTGAAGAATAGAATAAAATCATTGTACACAGTGAACACAGTGAACACAGGATCATTTAAGAGAAAAACACAGTGCAGAACACAGTGCAGAATAGATTACAGATGTTCGGCACATCTGCTTACTTGTCGGGAGATACGCGCGGAACGCCGCGAACAAAATAGCATGTGAAGAACAATATATATGTGTGTGAAGAACACATTGCAGATGTTTAAATACAACTACAAACATCAACATTCTTACTAACGCCTCTCTGCTGCATCAGATATATTTAACTTTTGTACATCTGACAAACCCACATCTGCCGTGTAATGACACATTCAGCTCTGCTACACGGGTCCACAGCCCCCCCTGTACCCGGGGCCATAAATCAGTGGCCGCCTCGGTTTATTTATTCTCTGTAAAGTTTGCAGAACTTTCATTTTATGGGAATAAGTCGATGACTTTTTAAGCGCATCAACAAGCGACCGGAGACGCGACTGCGACTATCCGAAAAATTAAATGCAGAAAAAACTAAAGGAACAGGGTTTACTCATTGCAAAAAAATATGTAGCAGAGCTGAAAGAGTCAAATACAGATGTAGCAGTGTTAAATTTGTCTTTGATACAATATAATATTTTGATACATTGTATCCGACGACAAACTCATCAATCCTACATCATCTTTATATCTATTGCATCTTGTATCTGCTTCTTCTATGTCGTAGTTTTACTGTCACTCATGGGAAGTGTCTGCGAACAAACTTGATGGTTGTATGACACGGCGTATACTCAGGGGGTGCGATGTGGTACCCGACACCCCAATACTCTCAGCCACGCACCACGGTTCATAGAGTTCAGCAAATTAAAAAAAAATCCCTTATACTCTAATAATAAATAATGGAATAGTCAATTCGGATTGACCTTCCTGAGCGGCGCCCGATGTCAGACCTACTGTGATGTCATAATTGTGCCACGCAACAAACCCAACACTGCTACATGGCTGCACATCGAAATATCAGAGAAATTGTAAAAATAAATGTCTTTTTTTTTATAGAAAAATAATAAACAGATTGTGGAATCCGATAAAGCGGCGCCGTAATTCCAAGATTACAAATCTATTGTGCGTGTGCCGTATAACAGACTCAGCTCTGCTTCATTTCTTCATTTCACTTGGAATGAAATGCCGCAGAACAGTTTCAAAAAATAGCATGTGAAGAACAATATATATGTGTGTGAAGAACACATTGCAGATGTTTAAATACATCTGCAATGTGTTCTTCACACATATATATTGTTCTTCACATACTATTTTGTTCGCGCCGTTCCGCGCGTATCTCCCGACAAGTAAGCAGATGTGCCGAACATCTGTAATCTATTCTGCACTGTGTTCTGCACTGTGTTTTTATCTTAAATGATCCTGTGGTCACTGTGTTCACTGTGTTCACTGTTTTTATTCTATTCTTCACTGTGTTTTATTAATTAAATGATCGTTCGCGAGCAGGGGAAATAATGTTATTCTGGTCACCTAGCAACCCTTACGTTTAAAACGCATTGCACTCGCATTGCACTTGCAATGATTGCGAGTGCAATGCGTTCTTGATGCATCTCCATAGACTTGAATGGGGCGTGAAAAACGTGCGTGACCCGCAAAAATAGAGCATGCTGCGATTTTGACGCGCGTGCAAACGAACGCAAGCACGCGCGTTAAAAACCACGCTAATGGAGAAAGACCCATTGAATACAATGGGACAGAGTGCAATGCGAGTTCTGAGCGTCAAATGCACGCGCAGAACTCGCGCGTGAAAAACGCCAGTGGAGAAGGGGCCTAAGACTTGCTTCATGGAGAACATTTAAGTTCCCTACATCCAACCTATTGTGCCAGTGCCCCCCTCCACTAGCCTTCTAAGTGGAACCTGTCAAAGTAGGTTATGCCAGCTTGATTTTTACAGCATTTTGCTCCAATTCCACACGTTTTTGCAACATCTAAAGGGATCATGGCAAAGTAGTTAGAAGTTGTGCAAATGGGGGTTGATGCAGATTACAAAAGATTAAAAGGTGATGGCAGCACCCCCAGCATGTGTGGCATCTATTTTTACTGGAGGGCAGGTGTCTTGATTTTAGGAGCTTGCAAGCGCCATTTTCTGTGCGTGGCAATAGAAGCTTTGCAGTGGGGTTTCAAAATGGCCGCCCCCAGAGGCAGAAAAATACAAAATGGCTGCCCGCAGAAGAAAGCATGAGGCTAGTTTGCATCCCACGGAACACTGTGCATGTCACAGTGGGATCCCTTGGAAACTGGCACCATGACATCATAAAGGGCCCTGTTCTGCTGGCAGCTGTGGCTGTCTCACTGCTCATTCCAGCTCTGCAGCTCTTCCAGGAGGCAGCGGGAGATGTTGTGCACTGGGGCAGTCATCTCTGGGTTCATGGAAACCCCAGGAGGGGTAATGGCCCGTGCCAAGCAAGTTGGGCTTAGGGAAGATTTAAAGCGCATAGCAGACCATAATGCTAAAAGCACAAAAATCATGCATCATGTTCTTTTGCATGGGATTAGATGGCTGTCTTCTTTAGTCCTGCATACAGATATGTTTTTGGAGCATAATAGCGGCAGGGCAAGTCTTAATCTAGACGTCCCCACCCCCAGCTTTATCAATGCAAAGTAGAATCAGCCTGGGCCGCTTGCCCCTGTCTGCTAAACACCAGTCTTTATTAATCCTGTTAAAAGTCAAACTTTTGCTTTGGAATGAAAGGTCTACATCTAGGGGAAGTGTCTACCTGGGTGTAAGACTTGCTTCATGGAGAACATTTAAGTTCCCTACATCCAACCTATTGTGCCAGTGCCCCCCTCCACTAGCCTTCTAAGTGGAACCTGTCAAAGTAGGTTATGCCAGCTTGATTTTTACAGCATTTTGCTCCAATTCCACACGTTTTTGCAACATCTAAAGGGATCATGGCAAAGTAGTTAGAAGTTGTGCAAATGGGGGTTGATGCAGATTACAAAAGATTAAAAGGTGATGGCAGCACCCCCAGCATGTGTGGCATCTATTTTTACTGGAAGGCAGGTGTCTTGATTTGAGGAGCTTGCAAGCGCCATTTTCTGTGCATGGCAATAGAAGCTTGGCAGTGGGGTTTCAAAATGGCCGCCCCCAGAGGCAGAAAAATACAAAATGGCTGCCCGCAGAAGAAAGCATGAGGCTAGTTTGCATCCCACGGAACACTGTGCATGTCACAGTGGGATCCCTTGGAAACTGGCACCATGACATCATAAAGGGCCCTGTTCTGCTGGCAGCTGTGGCTGTCTCACTGCTCATTCCAGCTCTGCAGCTCTTCCAGGAGGCAGCGGGAGATGTTGTGCACTGGGGCAGTCATCTCTGGGTTCATGGAAACCCCAGGAGGGGTAATGGCCCGTGCCAAGCAAGTTGGGCTTAGGAAAGATTTAAAGCGCATAGCAGACCATAATGCTAAAAGCACAAAAATCATGCATCATGTTCTTTTGCATGGGATTAGATGGCTGTCTTCTTTAGTCCTGCATACAGATATGTTTTTGGAGCATAATAGCGGCAGGGCAAGTCTTAATCTAGACGTCCCCACCCCCAGCTTTATCAATGTAAAGTAGAATCAGCCTGGGCCGCTTGCCCCTGTCTGCTAAACACCAGTCTTTATTAATCCTGTTAAAAGTCAAACTTTTGCTTTGGAATGAAAGGTCTACATCTAGGGGAAGTGTCTACCTGGGTGTAAGACTTGCTTCATGGAGAACATTTAAGTTCCCTACATCCAACCTATTGTGCCAGTGGCCCCCTCCACTAGCCTTCTAAGTGGAACCTGTCAAAGTAGGTTATGCCAGCTTGATTTTTACAGCATTTTGCTCCAATTCCACACGTTTTTGCAACATCTAAAGGGATCATGGCAAAGTAGTTAGAAGTTGTGCAAATGGGGGTTGATGCAGATTACAAAAGATTAAAAGGTGATGGCAGCATCCCCAGCATGTGTGGCATCTATTTTTACTGGAAGGCAGGTGTCTTGATTTGAGGAGCTTGCAAGCGCCATTTTCTGTGCGTGGCAATAGAAGCTTGGCAGTGGGGTTTCAAAATGGCCGCCCCCAGAGGCAGAAAAATACAAAATGGCTGCCCGCAGAAGAAAGCATGAGGCTAGTTTGCATCCCACGGAACACTGTGCATGTCACAGTGGGATCCCTTGGAAACTGGCACCATGACATCATAAAGGGCCCTGTTCTGCTGGCAGCTGTGGCTGTCTCACTGCTCATTCCAGCTCTGCAGCTCTTCCAGGAGGCAGCGGGAGATGTTGTGCACTGGGGCAGTCATCTCTGGGTTCATGGAAACCCCAGGAGGGGTAATGGCCCGTGCCAAGCAAGTTGGGCTTAGGGAAGATTTAAAGCGCATAGCAGACCATAATGCTAAAAGCACAAAAATCATGCATCATGTTCTTTTGCATGGGATTAGATGGCTGTCTTCTTTAGTCCTGCATACAGATATGTTTTTGGAGCATAATAGCGGCAGGGCAAGTCTTAATCTAGACGTCCCCACCCCCAGCTTTATCAATGCAAAGTAGAATCAGCCTGGGCCGCTTGCCCCTGTCTGCTAAACACCAGTCTTTATTAATCCTATTAAAAGTCAAACTTTTGCTTTGGAATGAAAGGTCTACATCTAGGGGAAGTGTCTACCTGGGTGTAAGACTTGCTTCATGGAGAACATTTAAGTTCCCTACATCCAACCTATTGTGCCAGTGCCCCCCTCCACTAGCCTTCTAAGTGGAACCTGTCAAAGTAGGTTATGCCAGCTTGATTTTTACAGCATTTTGCTCCAATTCCACACGTTTTTGCAACATCTAAAGGGATCATGGCAATGTAGTTAGAAGTTGTGCAAATGGGGGTTGATGCAGATTACAAAAGATTAAAAGGTGATGGCAGCACCCCCAGCATGTGTGGCATCTATTTTTACTGGAGGGCAGGTGTCTTGATTTTAGGAGCTTGCAAGCGCCATTTTCTGTGCGTGGCAATAGAAGCTTGGCAGTGGGGTTTCAAAATGGCCGCCCCCAGAGGCAGAAAAATACAAAATGGCTGCCCGCAGAAGAAAGCATGAGGCTAGTTTGCATCCCACGGAACACTGTGCATGTCACAGTGGGATCCCTTGGAAACTGGCACCATGACATCATAAAGGGCCCTGTTCTGCTGGCAGCTGTGGCTGTCTCACTGCTCATTCCAGCTCTGCAGCTCTTCCAGGAGGCAGCGGGAGATGTTGTGCACTGGGGCAGTCATCTCTGGGTTCATGGAAACCCCAGGAGGGGTAATGTCCCGTGCCAAGCAAGTTGGGCTTAGGGAAGATTTAAAGCGCATAGCAGACCATAATGCTAAAAGCACAAAAATCATGCATCATGTTCTTTTGCATGGGATTAGATGGCTGTCTTCTTTAGTCCTGCATACAGATATGTTTTTGGAGCATAATAGCGGCAGGGCGAGTCTTAATCTAGACGTCCCCACCCCCAGCTTTATCAATGCAAAGTAGAATCAGCCTGGGCCGCTTGCCCCTGTCTGCTAAACACCAGTCTTTATTAATCCTGTTAAAAGTCAAACTTTTGCTTTGGAATGAAAGGTCTACATCTAGGGGAAGTGTCTACCTGGGTGTAAGACTTGCTTCATGGAGAACATTTAAGTTCCCTACATCCAACCTATTGTGACAGTGCCCCCCTCCACTAGCCTTCTAAGTGGAACCTGTCAAAGTAGGTTATGCCAGCTTGATTTTTACAGCATTTTGCTCCAATTCCACACGTTTTTGCAACATCTAAAGGGATCATGGCAAAGTAGTTAGAAGTTGTGCAAATGGGGGTTGATGCAGATTACAAAAGATTAAAAGGTGATGGCAGCACCCCCAGCATGTGTGGCATCTATTTTTACTGGAGGGCAGGTGTCTTGATTTTAGGAGCTTGCAAGCGCCATTTTCTGTGCGTGGCAATAGAAGCTTTGCAGTGGGGTTTCAAAATGGCCGCCCCCAGAGGCAGAAAAATACAAAATGGCTGCCCGCAGAAGAAAGCATGAGGCTAGTTTGCATCCCACGGAACACTGTGCATGTCACAGTGGGATCCCTTGGAAACTGGCACCATGACATCATAAAGGGCCCTGTTCTGCTGGCAGCTGTGGCTGTCTCACTGCTCATTCCAGCTCTGCAGCTCTTCCAGGAGGCAGCGGGAGATGTTGTGCACTGGGGCAGTCATCTCTGGGTTCATGGAAACCCCAGGAGGGGTAATGGCCCGTGCCAAGCAAGTTGGGCTTAGGGAAGATTTAAAGCGCATAGCAGACCATAATGCTAAAAGCACAAAAATCATGCATCATGTTCTTTTGCATGGGATTAGATGGCTGTCTTCTTTAGTCCTGCATACAGATATGTTTTTGGAGCATAATAGCGGCAGGGCAAGTCTTAATCTAGACGTCCCCACCCCCAGCTTTATCAATGCAAAGTAGAATCAGCCTGGGCCGCTTGCCCCTGTCTGCTAAACACCAGTCTTTATTAATCCTGTTAAAAGTCAAACTTTTGCTTTGGAATGAAAGGTCTACATCTAGGGGAAGTGTCTACCTGGGTGTAAGACTTGCTTCATGGAGAACATTTAAGTTCCCTACATCCAACCTATTGTGCCAGTGCCCCCCTCCACTAGCCTTCTAAGTGGAACCTGTCAAAGTAGGTTATGCCAGCTTGATTTTTACAGCATTTTGCTCCAATTCCACACGTTTTTGCAACATCTAAAGGGATCATGGCAAAGTAGTTAGAAGTTGTGCAAATGGGGGTTGATGCAGATTACAAAAGATTAAAAGGTGATGGCAGCACCCCCAGCATGTGTGGCATCTATTTTTACTGGAAGGCAGGTGTCTTGATTTGAGGAGCTTGCAAGCGCCATTTTCTGTGCGTGGCAATAGAAGCTTGGCAGTGGGGTTTCAAAATGGCCGCCCCCAGAGGCAGAAAAATACAAAATGGCTGCCCGCAGAAGAAAGCATGAGGCTAGTTTGCATCCCACGGAACACTGTGCATGTCACAGTGGGATCCCTTGGAAACTGGCACCATGACATCATAAAGGGCCCTGTTCTGCTGGCAGCTGTGGCTGTCTCACTGCTCATTCCAGCTCTGCAGCTCTTCCAGGAGGCAGCGGGAGATGTTGTGCACTGGGGCAGTCATCTCTGGGTTCATGGAAACCCCAGGAGGGGTAATGGCCCGTGCCAAGCAAGTTGGGCTTAGGGAAGATTTAAAGCGCATAGCAGACCATAATGCTAAAAGCACAAAAATCATGCATCATGTTCTTTTGCATGGGATTAGATGGCTATCTTCTTTAGTCCTGCATACAGATATGTTTTTGGAGCATAATAGCGGCAGGGCAAGTCTTAATCTAGACGTCCCCACCCCCAGCTTTATCAATGCAAAGTAGAATCAGCCTGGGCCGCTTGCCCCTGTCTGCTAAACACCAGTCTTTATTAATCCTGTTAAAAGTCAAACTTTTGCTTTGGAATGAAAGGTCTACATCTAGGGGAAGTGTCTACCTGGGTGTAAGACTTGCTTCATGGAGAACATTTAAGTTCCCTACATCCAACCTATTGTGCCAGTGCCCCCCTCCACTAGCCTTCTAAGTGGAACCTGTCAAAGTAGGTTATGCCAGCTTGATTTTTACAGCATTTTGCTCCAATTCCACACGTTTTTGCAACATCTAAAGGGATCATGGCAAAGTAGTTAGAAGTTGTGCAAATGGGGGTTGATGCAGATTACAAAAGATTAAAAGGTGATGGCAGCACCCCCAGCATGTGTGGCATCTATTTTTACTGGAAGGCAGGTGTCTTGATTTGAGGAGCTTGCAAGCGCCATTTTCTGTGCATGGCAATAGAAGCTTGGCAGTGGGGTTTCAAAATGGCCGCCCCCAGAGGCAGAAAAATACAAAATGGCTGCCCGCAGAAGAAAGTATGAGGCTAGTTTGCATCCCACGGAACACTGTGCATGTCACAGTGGGATCCCTTGGAAACTGGCACCATGACATCATAAAGGGCCCTGTTCTGCTGGCAGCTGTGGCTGTCTCACTGCTCATTCCAGCTCTGCAGCTCTTCCAGGAGGCAGCGGGAGATGTTGTGCACTGGGGCAGTCATCTCTGGGTTCATGGAAACCCCAGGAGGGGTAATGGCCCGTGCCAAGCAAGTTGGGCTTAGGGAAGATTTAAAGCGCATAGCAGACCATAATGCTAAAAGCACAAAAATCATGCATCATGTTCTTTTGCATGGGATTAGATGGCTGTCTTCTTTAGTCCTGCATACAGATATGTTTTTGGAGCATAATAGCGGCAGGGCAAGTCTTAATCTAGACGTCCCCACCCCCAGCTTTATCAATGCAAAGTAGAATCAGCCTGGGCCGCTTGCCCCTGTCTGCTAAACACCAGTCTTTATTAATCCTGTTAAAAGTCAAACTTTTGCTTTGGAATGAAAGGTCTACATCTAGGGGAAGTGTCTACCTGGGTGTAAGACTTGCTTCATGGAGAACATTTAAGTTCCCTACATCCAACCTATTGTGCCAGTGCCCCCCTCCACTAGCCTTCTAAGTGGAACCTGTCAAAGTAGGTTATGCCAGCTTGATTTTTACAGCATTTTGCTCCAATTCCACACGTTTTTGCAACATCTAAAGGGATCATGGCAAAGTAGTTAGAAGTTGTGCAAATGGGGGTTGATGCAGATTACAAAAGATTAAAAGGTGATGGCAGCACCCCCAGCATGTGTGGCATCTATTTTTACTGGAAGGCAGGTGTCTTGATTTTAGGAGCTTGCAAGCGCCATTTTCTGTGCATGGCAATAGAAGCTTGGCAGTGGGGTTTCAAAATGGCCGCCCCCAGAGGCAGAAAAATACAAAATGGCTGCCCGCAGAAGAAAGCATGAGGCTAGTTTGCATCCCACGGAACACTGTGCATGTCACAGTGGGATCCCTTGGAAACTGGCACCATGACATCATAAAGGGCCCTGTTCTGCTGGCAGCTGTGGCTGTCTCACTGCTCATTCCAGCTCTGCAGCTCTTCCAGGAGGCAGCGGGAGATGTTGTGCACTGGGGCAGTCATCTCTGGGTTCATGGAAACCCCAGGAGGGGTAATGGCCCGTGCCAAGCAAGTTGGGCTTAGGGAAGATTTAAAGCGCATAGCAGACCATAATGCTAAAAGCACAAAAATCATGCATCATGTTCTTTTGCATGGGATTAGATGGCTGTCTTCTTTAGTCCTGCATACAGATATGTTTTTGGAGCATAATAGCGGCAGGGCAAGTCTTAATCTAGACGTCCCCACCCCCAGCTTTATCAATGCAAAGTAGAATCAGCCTGGGCCGCTTGCCCCTGTCTGCTAAACACCAGTCTTTATTAATCCTGTTAAAAGTCAAACTTTTGCTTTGGAATGAAAGGTCTACATCTAGGGGAAGTGTCTACCTGGGTGTAAGACTTGCTTCATGGAGAACATTTAAGTTCCCTACATCCAACCTATTGTGCCAGTGCCCCCCTCCACTAGCCTTCTAAGTGGAACCTGTCAAAGTAGGTTATGCCAGCTTGATTTTTACAGCATTTTGCTCCAATTCCACACGTTTTTGCAACATCTAAAGGGATCATGGCAAAGTAGTTAGAAGTTGTGCAAATGGGGGTTGATGCAGATTACAAAAGATTAAAAGGTGATGGCAGCACCCCCAGCATGTGTGGCATCTATTTTTACTGGAAGGCAGGTGTCTTGATTTTAGGAGCTTGCAAGCGCCATTTTCTGTGCATGGCAATAGAAGCTTTGCAGTGGGGTTTCAAAATGGCCGCCCCCAGAGGCAGAAAAATACAAAATGGCTGCCCGCAGAAGAAAGCATGAGGCTAGTTTGCATCCCACGGAACACTGTGCATGTCACAGTGGGATCCCTTGGAAACTGGCACCATGACATCATAAAGGGCCCTGTTCTGCTGGCAGCTGTGGCTGTCTCACTGCTCATTCCAGCTCTGCAGCTCTTCCAGGAGGCAGCGGGAGATGTTGTGCACTGGGGCAGTCATCTCTGGGTTCATGGAAACCCCAGGAGGGGTAATGGCCCGTGCCAAGCAAGTTGGGCTTAGGGAAGATTTAAAGCGCATAGCAGACCATAATGCTAAAAGCACAAAAATCATGCATCGTGTTCTTTTGCATGGGATTAGATGGCTGTCTTCTTTAGTCCTGCATACAGATATGTTTTTGGAGCATAATAGCGGCAGGGCAAGTCTTAATCTAGACGTCCCCACCCCCAGCTTTATCAATGCAAAGTAGAATCAGCCTGGGCCGCTTGCCCCTGTCTGCTAAACACCAGTCTTTATTAATCCTGTTAAAAGTCAAACTTTTGCTTTGGAATGAAAGGTCTACATCTAGGGGAAGTGTCTACCTGGGTGTAAGACTTGCTTCATGGAGAACATTTAAGTTCCCTACATCCAACCTATTGTGCCAGTGCCCCCCTCCACTAGCCTTCTAAGTGGAACCTGTCAAAGTAGGTTATGCCAGTTTGATTTTTACAGCATTTTGCTCCAATTCCACACGTTTTTGCAACATCTAAAGGGATCATGGCAAAGTAGTTAGAAGTTGTGCAAATGGGGGTTGATGCAGATTACAAAAGATTAAAAGGTGATGGCAGCACCCCCAGCATGTGTGGCATCTATTTTTACTGGAAGGCAGGTGTCTTGATTTGAGGAGCTTGCAAGCGCCATTTTCTGTGCATGGCAATAGAAGCTTGGCAGTGGGGTTTCAAAATGGCCGCCCCCAGAGGCAGAAAAATACAAAATGGCTGCCCGCAGAAGAAAGCATGAGGCTAGTTTGCATCCCACGGAACACTGTGCATGTCACAGTGGGATCCCTTGGAAACTGGCACCATGACATCATAAAGGGCCCTGTTCTGCTGGCAGCTGTGGCTGTCTCACTGCTCATTCCAGCTCTGCAGCTCTTCCAAGAGGCAGCGGGAGATGTTGTGCACTGGGGCAGTCATCTCTGGGTTCATGGAAACCCCAGGAGGGGTAATGGCCCGTGCCAAGCAAGTTGGGCTTAGGGAAGATTTAAAGCGCATAGCAGACCATAATGCTAAAAGCACAAAAATCATGCATCATGTTCTTTTGCATGGGATTAGATGGCTGTCTTCTTTAGTCCTGCATACAGATATGTTTTTGGAGCATAATAGCGGCAGGGCAAGTCTTAATCTAGACGTCCCCACCCCCAGCTTTATCAATGCAAAGTAGAATCAGCCTGGGCCGCTTGCCCCTGTCTGCTAAACACCAGTCTTTATTAATCCTGTTAAAAGTCAAACTTTTGCTTTGGAATGAAAGGTCTACATCTAGGGGAAGTGTCTACCTGGGTGTAAGACTTGCTTCATGGAGAACATTTAAGTTCCCTACATCCAACCTATTGTGCCAGTGCCCCCCTCCACTAGCCTTCTAAGTGGAACCTGTCAAAGTAGGTTATGCCAGCTTGATTTTTACAGCATTTTGCTCCAATTCCACACGTTTTTGCAACATCTAAAGGGATCATGGCAAAGTAGTTAGAAGTTGTGCAAATGGGGGTTGATGCAGATTACAAAAGATTAAAAGGTGATGGCAGCACCCCCAGCATGTGTGGCATCTATTTTTACTGGAAGGCAGGTGTCTTGATTTTAGGAGCTTGCAAGCGCCATTTTCTGTGCATGGCAATAGAAGCTTGGCAGTGGGGTTTCAAAATGGCCGCCCCCAGAGGCAGAAAAATACAAAATGGCTGCCCGCAGAAGAAAGCATGAGGCTAGTTTGCATCCCACGGAACACTGTGCATGTCACAGTGGGATCCCTTGGAAACTGGCACCATGACATCATAAAGGGCCCTGTTCTGCTGGCAGCTGTGGCTGTCTCACTGCTCATTCCAGCTCTGCAGCTCTTCCAGGAGGCAGCGGGAGATGTTGTGCACTGGGGCAGTCATCTCTGGGTTCATGGAAACCCCAGGAGGGGTAATGGCCCGTGCAAAGCAAGTTGGGCTTAGGGAAGATTTAAAGCGCATAGCAGACCATAATGCTAAAAGCACAAAAATCATGCATCATGTTCTTTTGCATGGGATTAGATGGCTGTCTTCTTTAGTCCTGCATACAGATATGTTTTTGGAGCATAATAGCGGCAGGGCAAGTCTTAATCTAGACGTCCCCACCCCCAGCTTTATCAATGCAAAGTAGAATCAGCCTGGGCCGCTTGCCCCTGTCTGCTAAACACCAGTCTTTATTAATCCTGTTAAAAGTCAAACTTTTGCTTTGGAATGTAAGGTCTACATCTAGGGGAAGTGTCTACCTGGGTGTAAGACTTGCTTCATGGAGAACATTTAAGTTCCCTACATCCAACCTATTGTGCCAGTGCCCCCCTCCACTAGCCTTCTAAGTGGAACCTGTCAAAGTAGGTTATGCCAGCTTGATTTTTACAGCATTTTGCTCCAATTCCACACGTTTTTGCAACATCTAAAGGGATCATGGCAAAGTAGTTAGAAGTTGTGCAAATGGGGGTTGATGCAGATTACAAAGACTGGGAGGTAGTAAACTTAAACACCAATTTTTTCCCCATAAGGCACTTTAAAACAGACCCATAATATTAAACAGAGTTATAAACTCTAACAAACATCCCCACCAAGTAAAGGCAAGGAGGCTTCCTGTTGGGTGTAAAAAGGTCACAGCTATTTATTTAACAATTTAACAAAACTCCAAAATTAAACGGCACTATTATGATGTTCCTTCTTTGTGCCAAAAAACCGCAGCTGCCCGAAGCGGTTTGCTCGGCCGGACTCCCGGCCAACACTGCGTCTTCCGGGCAAATCTCGTTCCAAATCTCAAATCTCCACCAATCTCTTCCATTTTTCCGCCAGCTGTGACTTCACCGTATGGAATACAAAAGAGACATCAAAAACACCAAACAATAACAGTAGGGAGGGAGGGAGGGACAGCTTCACCGGTGGCGCGGGCAAGAGGAAGCAGCACGCCCAGGCACCAGCTTATAAACCCAAGGGGAGGGGAAAGCACAGGGAAGGGGAGGAGAATCCCAACAATTGAGCACTACCCCCCTTAAAGTGCAAACACCACACTAAAACACTTCAGTGCAACTCCTGGACACCCCCAGTCAGAGGGCACCCTCCATATTCAGTCGGGGGTACCCTACAGACTGGGAGGTAGTAAACTTAAACCGCAAAAAAACCCAAAAAACCGCAGCTGCCCGAAGCGGTTTGCTCGGCCGGACTCCCGGCCAACACTGCGTCTTCCAGGCAAATCTCGTTCCAAATCTCAAATCTCCACCAATCTCTTCCATTTTTCCGCCACCAGGAGCTCCGTGTAACCCTACACGTAGCTCCGACCGCCACCCAACAGGAAAAGCGCCTGCTCAATGCCGTCCTGCAGGCCCGACAAAAATATGTCAAGCCCAATGTCCGTCAGATGAACCCCATCATCCAGCATCAAAGCCGAATTATCCCCTTCCAGCTCTCTGTGTCTAACCACCACACCAAACTTTGACCTCACAAAGCGCGCCATCCGAGCATTTATAGTCCGCCTAGCACGATCAATAGCCCCAACATCCCTTGCACCCTGCCAAGCAACCCTAGGAACCATCTCAGACCATACTATAACAACCTCGGCAAAGAATGCAGACAACTTGTCCACATCCGAGCGCATAACCGTTAGCAGCTCTGCAACCCTAAGGGAACCAAGGTCATTACCGCCAGCATGAATCACCAGCACTACCGGGGAATTACAAACACGACTAATGTCCACCACCTCAGTCAGGACCTGGGACCATAACAAACCTCTTATGCCACGCCAGAATACATCCACACCATGGAAACCCAAAGTCCTCCCACCCGGCCGACTCTCTGCCCTTTGGGACGCCCAGTAGACATATGAATGCCCCAGTATCCACACAGCCGGGCGCGAACGCAGCGCAGAAGTACCTGTAACAGAAAACAAAGGAAATTATTGGCAAAACATTTACTGAAGAAGATCAGGACGGACATAGCGAGCAAAACAACCAGAGCGCCAGCGCCCGATACGCATAACATCGGAATCAGGTAAACCCGCCCTGGCCGCTTCCGTGGCAGCACCAATCCTAAATGAATGAGTGCCGTACTCAGACGGGACAAGTCCCAAAGTTGACAAACATCCACGAAACACAGACAAGAATTGAAAACGGGTAAGAGGCGAACCGTCGGCATGGACCAAAAAACGATCCCCTTGGGGAGAAAGAGATGAGAAACTGCGGGACAACATAAAAGGGCAAAACGGACCGGGTACAGCGCACAAACGAATCCATGAACCCCTCCCATAAATGTCCGTCTTAGACCTGCGGACCTTAATCCGCAAAACATCTTGGCCAAAAACCACGTCCTGCCTAAGCAAACCCCCAGATGAAGAAGCGGACGCCGGCAATAATTCCCCGATACGAAAAGCCCCAAAAATGCAAGACTGAAAGCCAAGGAAAACAGCAAAGCCTCGAACTCAGATAAACAAACCGACCCGCAAGCTGACACCAGAGACCCCAAAAGCGAGAAGGAGACTGGGCGCTGCGACTCCGTAGTCACCGCCTCCCTTTTCCAACCTTTAAGGATCTGTCTAATGAGAAAACCCTTTGTAATATCTGGCCAGCCCCGCAACTGAAAATGGAATGCCAAGCCAGCAAGGCATTTTTGCGCAACCGCCCCGGAAGCTCCACGGGAGCGGAGAGAGGATAAAAAGGCTAAAGTCACTTCGACCCTGTCCGACGAGCTAGAAAAAACAGGCCTGTCACCGGCAAAGGCCAACCACGACTCCCACGCCTTACCATATTGACGCCATGTCGAAGGAGCAAGAGAGGACTAGACCAGCGACATCAATTGAGGATCAGGTCCCACAGGAACGATGGGCATTCCCGCCCCTCCTGGGCGGCCGAAGGAAGAAACTCCCGAAACTCCTGCCATTGAAAACGGGAAAGAGCATCAGCAACAATGTTAACACAACCAGGCACATGTTGGGCCCTAAAAACAATGTTAAACTCCAAACACCGAAGGACCAGGTGCCGTAACAGAGACAACACTGGGAGAGATGAGGACGTCAATCTATTGATGCAAAAAACGACCGCAAGGTTGTCAGTATGAAAACAGATCCTACGATTTGCAAAAGAAGGCCCCCAGAGTTCCACTGCAACCACGATCGGGAACAACTCCAAGAGGGTCAGATTCCTGCACAAACCTGCATCCCGCCAAGCCAAAGGCCACTCGGCGGCGCACCAATCAGACCCAAAAATGGCCCCAAAACCTATAGACCCCGACGCGTCAGTAAAAAGGGACAGCTCATGGCTGGGAACTTCCGGAAAAGGCCAACACGTCTGCCCATTGTAAGAGGACAGAAAAACACGCCACACCTGGAGATCAGCCCTAAGCTGAGAGGTGACCCGGATGTGATGCGCCGGCTTAGTGGCACCCCGCGTGGCCAAAGAAAGGCGCCTGGAAAAAACCCTCCCCATGGGCATTATTCTGCATGCAAAAACCAACATGCCCAGCAAGGATTGCACCTGCCGCAACGTAACCTTCTTCGCTGCGCAAAACCCCTCAACCAAACCAATGAGCTTGCTCAACTTGTCCTGAGGAAGGCGAAAAACCATAGCCACCGAGTCAAGTTCGATGCCCAAAAAGGTGATAACCGTGCACGGACCCTCTGTCTTTTCTGCTGACAAAGGAACACCAAAATAACGCATAAAATACTGAAAAGTCTTCAGCAAAAAGGTGCAAACAGGGGAACCTCCCGGGCCAATAAACAAAAAATCATCCAAGTAGTGCATGACGGAATTGAAACCCGTTTCATACCGCACCACCCACTCCAAAAAGGAACTGAACAACTCGAAATAACGGCAGGAAATGGAGCATCCCATAGGCAAACAAGTGTCATAATAATAACCCCCGTCCACGCAACACCCTAACAAGTGATAACAATCTGGGTGTATAGGCAATAGCCGAAAAGCCTATTCAATATCGGACTTCGCCATAAGAGCGCCAGGACCTGCAACGCGCATCAACGCGACCGCCCTATCGAAAGGAACATAGGAGACAGAGGACTCCTCCGGCAAAATACCATCATTGACCGACGAACCTTTAGGAAAGGAAAGGTGATGGATTAAGCGATACTTGCCCGGTTCCTTCTTAGGAACCACCCCAAGCGGGGACACACGCAAATTAGAAAACGGGGGGTGACTGAAAGGGCCCTCAATCCTGCCCAAAGCGACCTCCTTCGCAATTTTTTCACGTAAAACTTCGGGATGTTCCCTGGCCGATTTCAAATTATCCGCGAAAAACCCTTCCCAGGACAGCGAAAAAGGGATGAAAAAACCGTCACGGAAACCGAGAGATAGGGATTCGGCCGCCTCCCTATTGGGGTAAGCGTCGAGCCACGGCTGCATCGCGTCCACGCTCACCGGGGTCTTTTGGATCTGAGGGCTTAGGCGGCTGCTTGCCTGCCGCCCTGTTACAGCGGGAGAAGGGGTGAGGACCTCCGCAGGACGAGCACTCGTGTTTGTACTTGCAAAGGCCGAAAAAACGGCAGTGTCCTTCGTTAAAGAGCCAACAGGCTCCCGGGCGCCTAACGGCCACCGCCCCTGAAGCACTGACTGCCCCGGGGGAGGCGGCCGCGGCTGGAAAGGAAGAGGGCTTTTGTGATACCATTAACCGTAACCACGCATCCGTCGCTTTTACACCCCAACCCATTTCCGGATGCAGAGTTAACCGCTTCCGAAAACCTCATCGTACTTCCACCATGCAGAACCGCCATGTGTCTTGTACGAAGAATAAATACCGTCCATGTACATAAACAACTCGGAACACCGTTCCGGGTGCTTTTGCCCCATGACCCCCCCCAAAACAAAAAAGGCCTGGACCCAGTTATTAATGGTCTTGGCCACCCGGGGCTTCCTATCCTGGGGCCGCTCAGACCAAACCCGACGCTCCTTATCCACTGTATGCTGGTCTACCGTTACTAGCGACCAGATGTCAATGTACGCATTAGCCCAAATCTTTTCTTTCAACGCAATGTCTAAATGATCCCCTAACGGGCTGACAGCACAATACACAGCGTCCTTATGAACCCCAGCTAACGCAGGCGCAGCGGTGGTAGAAGGGACGGGAACCTGAGGGGGCGTTACAGATGGAGTAACAGAAGAAGGCAACTTATCCACAATCTGCTTCAAGGAAGACAATATTTCCGAACCCACCCCACTAGGCCCCGCCCCCGCCTAAGCACCCACAAAAGGATACTCGCCAGAAATAGTAGCACCTGTGGCCGGAGCCACAGGCGTCGCAATGGTGGCCGATGGCATCGGCGGTGGAACCAGGCTGGTCTCCCTGGCAGAACGGCTCCTGTTGCTCCCACGTCGTCCACGACTCCTCTGACCAGACATCGCCGAGGCGTCCGATGAACCGCCCGATGAAGACGGGGAACGCCATCTGGACGACCTGGATCTCCTCTCCCGATGAGAGGAGCGGGACCACCTTCCACTGCTGTCACGATGCACCGCAGAGCCGCGGCGGCGACGCCTGCGTGCATCCCGGGCGGGCGAGGATGAATAGGACCTGCTGCGCCTGCGCCTGGACCCAGCAGTAGCCGACGGTCCTGGAGGCGGTTGAGATGGAACAAGGGGAACGGGCTGCTGACACAACCCTGCAAATGGCTGAGAAGGAGCAGAAAGGGGCTGTGTGGGGACCACCAGGGACTGTGAGGGGACCACCAGGGACTGTGAGGGGACCACCAGGGGCTGAGCGGGGGCCCCCAGGGGCTGAGCAGGGGCCACCAGGGGCTGTGCAGGGGCCACCAGGGGCAGTGCAGGGGCCATGACAGGCTGGGCCATGCAGGCCTGAGGGCGGGGGGAAATCAGAGGCTGTGAGGGGGCCTGCGGAGGAGCACTAGCCTCCGCTTCTACAGGCGCAGCAGCTGCTGCCACCGGTGCCGAGAGCTCTTGCCGCCCCTCGGTCACCGGGGCAGCCCTAACCTGGTGGCTGGAGGCTGAAGCCTCGGAGGAGGAGGAGGCAGGGGAGCTGTATGTTCCTCCCATGCTGGTAATGTCGGCCGCCCGGTGTGGGGGCGGGACCGAGGCGCCGATAGGCCGCGCGCCGCAGCAGAAGAGGCAGGGACGCCCCCTGCCCGGGCGCGCGAGCCAGGACCAGCCAGCAGGGCTGAGTCCTCACTCAGGCGCGCCGGCGGCCGCGACACACGTCCGGACCGCCGGCTAATCACATGCGCAGCAGGAGGAGGGATAAAAGGAGGTGGATGGGGAGGGAGAAAAGAAGGGGGAGGGAGCGAACAAGGAGGGGGGGGGAGGACGATAACCCGGCGCCGAAGAATGTACAGGAGAAGGCGCCGGGGGGGGGAGCGGGGGATGACAGCTGGGAGGGAGAGAGGACCTGAGACAGCCAGCCCTCTCCCTCCAGCCTTATGCGGGCGCGAAGCGCCTCTATCAGGGGATCGCCCATGAGCAAACCTGGCAGGGAGACACAGGCACACAACCCAAGTACACGCTCACCACAGCTTCACCGGTGGCGCGGGCAAGAGGAAGCAGCACGCCCAGGCACCAGCTTATAAACCCAAGGGGAGGGGAAACCACAGGGAAGGGGAGGAGAATCCCAACAATTGAGCAATACCCCCCTTAAAGTGCAAACACCACACTAAAACACTTCAGTGCAACTCCTGGACACCCCCAGTCAGAGGGCACCCTCCATATTCAGTCGGGGGTACCCTACAAGATTAAAAGGTGAGGGCAGCACCCCCAGCATGTGTGGCATCTATTTTTACTGGAAGGCAGGTGTCTTGATTTGAGGAGCTTGCATGCGCCATTTTCTGTACATGGCAATAGAAGCTTGGCAGTGGGGTTTCAAAATGGCCGCCCCCAGAGGCAGAAAAATACAAAATGGCTGCCCGCAGAAGAAAGCATGAGGCTAGTTTGCATCCCACGGAACACTGTGCATGTCACAGTGGGATCCCTTGGAAACTGGCACCATGACATCATAAAGGGCCCTGTTCTGCTGGCAGCTGTGGCTGTCTCACTGCTCATTCCAGCTCTGCAGCTCTTCCAGGAGGCAGCGGGAGATGTTGTGCACTGGGGCAGTCATCTCTGGGTTCATGGAAACCCCAGGAGGGGTAATGGCCCGTGCCAAGCAAGTTGGGCTTAGGGAAGATTTAAAGCGCATAGCAGACCATAATGCTAAAAGCACAAAAATCATGCATCATGTTCTTTTGCATGGGATTAGATGGCTGTCTTCTTTAGTCCTGCATACAGATATGTTTTTGGAGCATAATAGCGGCAGGGCAAGTCTTAATCTAGACGTCCCCAACCCCAGCTTTATCAATGCAAAGTAGAATCAGCCTGGGCCGCTTGCCCCTGTCTGCTAAGCACCAGTCTTTAATAATCCTGTTAAAATTTAAACTTTTGCTTTGGAATGAAAGGTCTACATCTAGGGGAAGTGTCTACCTGGGTGTAAGACTTGCTTCATGGAGAACATTTAAGTTCCCTACATCCAACCTATTGTGCCAGTGCCCCCCTCCACTAGCCTTCTAAGTGGAACCTGTCAAAGTAGGTTATGCCAGCTTGATTTTTACAGCATTTTGCTCCAATTCCACACGTTTTTGCAACATCTAAAGGGATCATGGCAAAGTAGTTAGAAGTTGTGCAAATGGGGGTTGATGCAGATTACAAAAGATTAAAAGGTGATGGCAGCACCCCCAGCATGTGTGGCATCTATTTTTACTGGAAGGCAGGTGTCTTGATTTTAGGAGCTTGCAAGCGCCATTTTCTGTGCATGGCAATAGAAGCTTGGCAGTGGGGTTTCAAAATGGCCGCCCCCAGAGGCAGAAAAATACAAAATGGCTGCCCGCAGAAGAAAGCATGAGGCTAGTTTGCATCCCACGGAACACTGTGCATGTCACAGTGGGATCCCTTGGAAACTGGCACCATGACATCATAAAGGGCCCTGTTCTGCTGGCAGCTGTGGCTGTCTCACTGCTCATTCCAGCTCTGCAGCTCTTCCAGGAGGCAGCGGGAGATGTTGTGCACTGGGGCAGTCATCTCTGGGTTCATGGAAACCCCAGGAGGGGTAATGGCCCGTGCCAAGCAAGTTGGGCTTAGGGAAGATTTAAAGCGCATAGCAGACCATAATGCTAAAAGCACAAAAATCATGCATCATGTTCTTTTGCATGGGATTAGATGGCTGTCTTCTTTAGTCCTGCATACAGATATGTTTTTGGAGCATAATAGCGGCAGGGCAAGTCTTAATCTAGACGTCCCCACCCCCAGCTTTATCAATGCAAAGTAGAATCAGCCTGGGCCGCTTGCCCCTGTCTGCTAAACACCAGTCTTTATTAATCCTGTTAAAAGTCAAACTTTTGCTTTGGAATGAAAGGTCTACATCTAGGGGAAGTGTCTACCTGGGTGTAAGACTTGCTCCATGGAGAACATTTAAGTTCCCTACATCCAACCTATTGCGCCAGTGCCCCCCTCCACTAGCCTTCTAAGTGGAACCTGTCAAAGTAGGTTATGCCAGCTTGATTTTTACAGCCACGGAACACTGTGCATGTCACAGTGGGATCCCTTGGAAACTGGCACCATGACATCATAAAGGGCCCTGTTCTGCTGGCAGCTGTGGCTGTCTCACTGCTCATTCCAGCTCTGCAGCTCTTCCAGGAGGCAGCAGGAGATGTTGTGCACTGGGGCAGTCATCTCTGGGTTCATGGAAACCCCAGGAGGGGTAATGGCCCGTGCCAAGCAAGTTGGGCTTAGGGAAGATTTAAAGCGCATAGCAGACCATAATGCTAAAAGCACAAAAATCATGCATCATGTTCTTTTGCATGGGATTAGATGGCTGTCTTCTTTAGTCCTGCATACAGATATGTTTTTGGAGCATAATAGCGGCAGGGCAAGTCTTAATCTAGACGTCCCCAACCCCAGCTTTATCAATGCAAAGTAGAATCAGCCTGGGCCGCTTGCCCCTGTCTGCTAAGCACCAGTCTTTATTAATCCTGTTAAAAGTCAAACTTTTGCTTTGGAATGAAAGGTCTACATCTAGGGGAAGTGTCTACCTGGGTGTAAGACTTGCTTCATGGAGAACATTTAAGTTCCCTACATCCAACCTATTGTGCCAGTGCCCCCCTCCACTAGCCTTCTAAGTGGAACCTGTCAAAGTAGGTTATGCCAGCTTGATTTTTACAGCATTTTGCTCCAATTCCACACGTTTTTGCAACATCTAAAGGGATCATGGCAAAGTAGTTAGAAGTTGTGCAAATGGGGGTTGATGCAGATTACAAAAGATTAAAAGGTGATGGCAGCACCCCCAGCATGTGTGGCATCTATTTTTACTGGAAGGCAGGTGTCTTGATTTTAGGAGCTTGCAAGCGCCATTTTCTGTGCATGGCAATAGAAGCTTGGCAGTGGGGTTTCAAAATGGCCGCCCCCAGAGGCAGAAAAATACAAAATGGCTGCCCGCAGAAGAAAGCATGAGGCTAGTTTGCATCCCACGGAACACTGTGCATGTCACAGTGGGATCCCTTGGAAACTGGCACCATGACATCATAAAGGGCCCTGTTCTGCTGGCAGCTGTGGATGTCTCACTGCTCATTCCAGCTCTGCAGCTCTTCCAGGAGGCAGCGGGAGATGTTGTGCACTGGGGCAGTCATCTCTGGGTTCATGGAAACCCCAGGAGGGGTAATGGCCCGTGCCAAGCAAGTTGGGCTTAGGGAAGATTTAAAGCGCATAGCAGACCATAATGCTAAAAGCACAAAAATCATGCATCATGTTCTTTTGCATGGGATTAGATGGCTGTCTTCTTTAGTCCTGCATACAGATATGTTTTTGGAGCATAATAGCGGCAGGGCAAGTCTTAATCTAGACGTCCCCACCCCCAGCTTTATCAATGCAAAGTAGAATCAGCCTGGGCCGCTTGCCCCTGTCTGCTAAACACCAGTCTTTATTAATCCTGTTAAAAATCAAACTTTTGCTTTGGAATGAAAGGTCTACATCTAGGGGAAGTGTCTACCTGGGTGTAAGACTTGCTCCATGGAGAACATTTAAGTTCCCTACATCCAACCTATTGCGCCAGTGCCCCCCTCCACTAGCCTTCTAAGTGGAACCTGTCAAAGTAGGTTATGCCAGCTTGATTTTTACAGCCACGGAACACTGTGCATGTCACAGTGGGATCCCTTGGAAACTGGCACCATGACATCATAAAGGGCCCTGTTCTGCTGGCAGCTGTGGCTGTCTCACTGCTCATTCCAGCTCTGCAGCTCTTCCAGGAGGCAGCGGGAGATGTTGTGCACTGGGGCAGTCATCTCTGGGTTCATGGAAACCCCAGGAGGGGTAATGGCCCGTGCCAAGCAAGTTGGGCTTAGGGAAGATTTAAAGCGCATAGCAGACCATAATGCTAAAAGCACAAAAATCATGCATCATGTTCTTTTGCATGGGATTAGATGGCTGTCTTCTTTAGTCCTGCATACAGATATGTTTTTGGAGCATAATAGCGGCAGGGCAAGTCTTAATCTAGACGTCCCCAACCCCAGCTTTATCAATGCAAAGTAGAATCAGCCTGGGCCGCTTGCCCCTGTCTGCTACGCACCAGTCTTTAATAATCCTGTTAAAAGTCAAACTTTTGCTTTGGAATGAAAGGTCTACATCTAGGGGAAGTGTCTACCTGGGTGTAAGACTTGCTTCATGGAGAACATTTAAGTTCCCTACATCCAACCTATTGTGCCAGTGCCCCCCTCCACTAGCCTTCTAAGTGGAACCTGTCAAAGTAGGTTATGCCAGCTTGATTTTTACAGCATTTTGCTCCAATTCCACACGTTTTTGCAACATCTAATGGGATCATGGCAAAGTAGTTAAAAGTTGTGCAAATGGGGGTTGATGCAGATTACAAAAGATTAAAAGGTGATGGCAGCACCCCCAGAATGTGTGGCATCTATTTTTACTGGAAGGCAGGTGTCTTGATTTTAGGAGCTTGCAAGCGCCATTTTCTGTGCATGGCAATAGAAGCTTGGCAGTGGGGTTTCAAAATGGCCGCCCCCAGAGGCAGAAAAATACAAAATGGCTGCCCGCAGAAGAAAGCATGAGGCTAGTTTGCATCCCACGGAACACTGTGCATGTCACAGTGGGATCCCTTGGAAACTGGCACCATGACATCATAAAGGGCCCTGTTCTGCTGGCAGCTGTGGCTGTCTCACTGCTCATTCCAGCTCTGCAGCTCTTCCAGGAGGCAGCGGGAGATGTTGTGCACTGGGGCAGTCATCTCTGGGTTCATGGAAACCCCAGGAGGGGTAATGGCCCGTGCCAAACAAGTTGGGCTTAGGGAAGATTTAAAGCGCATAGCAGACCATAATGCTAAAAGCACAAAAATCATGCATCATGTTCTTTTGCATGGGATTAGATGGCTGTCTTCTTTAGTCCTGCATACAGATATGTTTTTGGAGCATAATAGCGGCAGGGCAAGTCTTAATCTAGACGTCCCCACCCCCAGCTTTATCAATGCAAAGTAGAATCAGCCTGGGCCGCTTGCCACTGTCTGCTAAACACCAGTCTTTATTAATCCTGTTAAAAGTCAAACTTTTGCTTTGGAATGAAAGATCTACATCTAGGGGAAGTGTCTACCTGGGTGTAAGACTTGCTTCATGGAGAACATTTAAGTTCCCTACATCCAACCTATTGTGCCAGTGCCCCCCTCCACTAGCCTTCTAAGTGGAACCTGTCAAAGTAGGTTATGCCAGCTTGATTTTTACAGCATTTTGCTCCAATTCCACACGTTTTTGCAACATCTAAAGGGATCATGGCAAAGTAGTTAGAAGTTGTGCAAATGGGGGTTGATGCAGATTACAAAAGATTAAAAGGTGATGGCAGCACCCCCAGCATGTGTGGCATCTATTTTTACTGGAAGGCAGGTGTCTTGATTTTAGGAGCTTGCAAGCGCCATTTTCTGTGCATGGCAATAGAAGCTTGGCAGTGGGGTTTCAAAATGGCCGCCCCCAGAGGCAGAAAAATACAAAATGGCTGCCCGCAGAAGAAAGCATGAGGCTAGTTTGCATCCCACGGAACACTGTGCATGTCACAGTGGGATCCCTTGGAAACTGGCACCATGACATCATAAAGGGCCCTGTTCTGCTGGCAGCTGTGGCTGTCTCACTGCTCATTCCAGCTCTGCAGCTCTTCCAGGAGGCAGCGGGAGATGTTGTGCACTGGGGCAGTCATCTCTGGGTTCATGGAAACCCCAGGAGGGGTAATGGCCCATGCCAAGCAAGTTGGGCTTAGGGAAGATTTAAAGCGCATAGCAGACCATAAAGTTCCTCAGCAATCAGAACATGATGTTGGTCAAATAAAAGGACAAAAGCGATGTCCTTGTTCTGACCACAATTCATGGGGACTTAAGCACCCTCACCAGGTAGCTCCACTGCTGCCCCCAGGCCACAATAAATACATCGGTGGGTTTGATCTGTCAGATCATGTGTGGAAGCTGTACAGTGCCCTGCGGAAAGCGAAGTTATGGTACAAAAGCACTTGCCGTGTACATTGTACAGATGATGCTGTACAACTCTTACGTGCTGTTCCAATGTGCAGGTCCTGCCACATCATTTCTCCATTTTCAAGAGGCGGATATTAGGAAACTAATATTTGGGCCCTAGTACCTCTGGATTAAATGTCCACCGGTTTTGCCAGGACAGCTTTTTCCAAGTGAATTCCGCTGCTTCTAAAGTAAGGACTCAGAAAAGAGTCTGTTCCAAAAGAGGAGTTAGGATGGACACTACATACTACTAAGAGACCTGCAAGTACTCTAGAGTGACAACATTTTAGTTGTTCCCTGGTATATTCCACCTCCTTATACACAACGCATTCACAATTCACGTCCAACCTTTGTTGTGAATTAATTTCGGTAAAAGAAATTAATGTAACAACTGTTAGGTCAAATTGATCACTACACCCCTCGATTATTTCATTACGGGATGTAGTTTGCAAACTAGGGTTTTATGTTTTTTATTTAGGCTTTCTCCAAGCCTTTGGATTTGGTAGCAGATCCTTTATAATTCTCACAGTTCTTTATTTATTTATTATTATTTATTTATATTCCAAGTGCTTTATCATTTCGGAGCCCTGCTGTATTTTCTGGCTAGCGTTTAGGATCACATGTAGGGTCTTTCTCGCATCAGGAAACGTGGCTTTCCAATCAGAGACCTGACATTTCAGTGGCACAAACTGGGCATCACATAATGGGCACTGAACTTTTCAGAAATAATTGCAATTTCCATCTTGGGCTCCTTTGCACATCATATTTGAAAACCACCTCATGCTCATATCACCATTTGTATTACACTACACCACATACTGTATTATACCATGCTAAATTCTCCAAGGAGTGTGCATTCAACAATTATATCAATAACATTTTATATGCACATGTGGGGTACTGCTACTCTCCAGGGGTTATTTAATCTTTTATCCCTTATGGCTTACAAAAATTAGGTAAAAGGGGTAAATTGTTCACCTGTTTAATTTTTAGGGCCTCATTGAATCTTTCAGCTGTAGGGACAAATACACATATTACACATTGCTAATTTCTCCAAGGGGTGTGCGTTCAAAAAATAGGGTCACTTTTTGGGTTCTTCTCTGTTTTATACCATTAGGGCTTTCCAAATGCATGTGAAGGATTTCTGTCAAATTTGACTACTGAAAGGCAAGCATCCCACTTTCCTTCTACTGTGCGGCCATACAACATTTTATATACACATGTGGGGTACATCTACACTCGGGAGAAATAGTTTTACACATTTTTGGGGGTTATAACATTTTTGATTCTTTCTGGTAATTGAATCAAACACCCGTATGGGCAAATACACATATTAGATCTTGCTAAATTCTCCAAGGGGTATTCTTTCCAAAATGGTGACACTTGTTGAGGTTCTCCTCTGTTTCGTACCATTAGGACTCTCCAAATGCATCCTGACAGGTGTAAAGGATTTCTGTCAAATTTGGCTTTGAATAGGCAAATATCCCTATTTCCCATCTCGGCCCTACTGCATATCCATAGAACATTTTATATGCACCTGTGCAGCAATTCTGCACTTAGGAGAAATAGTTTTACACATTTCTTTGGGTTTTTCATCTTTTATCCCTTGTGGCTTACAAAACTTTGGGGTAAAAGTGATTTTTTTTACTACCTTTTCACTTTTTTCCTTTTTGGGGCCTAATTGATTTAAACACCTGTTGGGGCAAATACACAACTTACACCTTGCTAAACTCTCCAAGGGGTGTACTTTCCAAAATGGTGTCACCTGTTGGGGTTCTCATCTGTTTTGGAACCACTAGGGCTCTCGATATGCATCCTTACACATGAAAACTTTTTCAGCCATATTTGGCCTCCAAAAACGGAACAACGCTCTTTCCCTTCCAAGTGCCCTTCTGTGCCCGTACAGAAGGGTACAGTGACAAAATAGGTATTGGCATACTCATGAGGAATTTTAACCCATTGTGAAGGTGCATATTTTTGTGTTCAATGAATCTATAGTAAGATAAAATTACATTTCTTTAATTTCACTTCCATTTATTTTTCACCCTCATGAAACGCTTATAGGGTTAACAAACTTCCCAAAGGTTGTTTTGAATATTTTGAGGCGAGCAGTTTCTAAAATGTTGTTATTTGTGGGTTTCTGTCATGTAGGCCTTATAAAGTCACTTCTAACTGGCCCAACAAAAATAGGTTTTGATGATTTTCATGAAAATCGGAAAAATCGCACTCAAAGTTATAAGCCTCCTAACATCCTAAAAAAAGGAAAGGGTGTTTGAAAAATTATGCCCAGTTAAAGCAGATATATGGAACTGTTAGTTATCAAGTCGTTTTGGTGATATGACCAACTTTCCAAATAGTAGAACATTTTGAATTTGGAAAACATATTTTTAAAAAAATGTTTTGCCAAATTGTTATTTATTTCATAAATAAATACTAAACATATTGCTTACATTTCTCAACCAACATGAAGTACAATGTGTCACGAAAAAATCATCTCAAAATCACCTGGATATGTTACAGCATTCTAAAGTTATGACCACTTATAGTGACACGTCAGGTTTTTAAAAAAGGGCCATGTCAGGAAGGTGCAAAATGGCCAAGTCGGTTAAATTAAGAGGGCCCTGTTACAGACAATTCATTAATAGGGGGGTGAATCTCTGCTTTCTCTGCTGTGTGCATTTATTAGACATTTAATTAAAGGGGGGCATCAGTGGTGGACATTAAATCAGAAAAAGTCAGAAACCCAATGGAAATGCGTCCAACGGAGCCTTAGTAAATGTGCAACATTGTCTTTAAATAAGTAGTCTGGATTTGTACATATGTTAGTGGAGATTTTGAATCTTCATGTTATTTTTGCATTTTTCCACAGTTTGCTGCAAAGTTGCATGAAGGTGGTTCTGTGATTAATTAAAGAGGACCTGTCACCCCGGAAAACCCACCCACCAAATGTGCCCCCCATAATCCTTCCCCAGCCCCCTTCTCCCTAGCCATTTTTTAAAAAAATGTATGTGCAGTAAATTGATTTACACTGATCCGACCTCTTACCAAATAAGAGGTCGGATCGTGTATCTGGCATGCTGGCCGTCAGCAGTATTCATTAGGGGGCGTGCCGACACACCCCCAGCCCGCCCCTCCCAGCGGTCACATTGTAGGAGAAGCCAGCAGCATCGCATCGCTGGCAATGTGAGTCCAGCTACTGTTAGTGCGGTGCGGCCACACCGCGGAGAGCCAGCAGCGATGCGATGCTGTCAGCTTCTCCTACAATGTGACCGCTGGCAGGGGCTGGGGTGTGTCGGCACGACCCTTAATGAATACCGCCGACTGCCAGCACGCCAGATACACGATCCGACCTCTTACTGCACATAAATTTTTTAAAAAATGGCTAGGGAGAAAGGGGCTGGGGGAAGGATTATGGAGGGCACATTTGGTGGGTGGGTTTTTCCGGGGTGACAGGTCCTCTTTAAATAGAACCAGTCACCCCCAAAACTAAATATATTTTCATAAACTGCCATTGGAAAGCATTACCCCTATACCTTCATTGTCATTGTCATCTACATTCCTGTAAACTTAAAAAATCAGGTACTAAAGCTGTATAGAAATGACCTGAGATGGGCACATGAATCATTGTCATATTCAGCAGTCCAGCTTATTCGTGAGTGTGAGGCACAGTGACAGCCTGTGTAATGATGTGACACTCCTTGTGCTGGCTGTTTCTCTATACTTCCTGGTGCTGGCAGACACTCTCCCTACGGCCTTTGTGTATGAGATAGTCCCATACACATGAATGACAGACTGTATAATAATATGACACTCCTGGTTCTGGCTGCCTCTCTTTACTTCCTGGTGCTGGCTACCCCCTGAAGCCTGTGTGTGTATGAGATATTCCTATACACATGACTGACAGCCTGTATAATGATGTGATGATACTCCTGGTTCTAGCTCCTCTATGTAATCCTGGTTGTGGCGGCCATGCCTACTGCAACTGGTGTGTATTAGATACTCCTATACACATGACTGACAGCCTGTACCAATGATGTGACACTCCTGGTGCTGGCTCTTCTCTATACTTCCCAATGCTGGCAGCCACAGCCCCTGCAGCCCATGTGTGTATGAGAGATTCAACTGCTCCAGGTTGAAGCCATGTGTATAGCAGAACATGTCGGGTACTTGTGTAGCTGATGTCTGTGTCTCATCTCACACCTGCATGTAGCAGAACACGTCAGTAGATAAAGCACAGCCAGTAGCAATGCTTTACATACACAGACATGAGCAGGGGGAGGAGAGGTGGAACAGCAGTGACATCACTTTCTCTCTCCATGGGCCCAGGCTCATTTACATAATAAAAGCTGATTTTAGAATGATTAATGTATGAATTGACTAGATAAAGATGGGGATAGAATCCTCGTGAACTGCTCCAACAGGTAGTGGTGGAAGAATTGGTCACAGAGCCAGCAGTCAAAGTGATGCCCCCAGTAGTCACAACAATGCCCCCAGTAGTCAGTAGTCACAGTAATGCTCCCAGTAGTTAGTAGTCACAGTGAATGCCCCAGTAGCAAGTATTCATAGTAATGACCCAGTAGCTAGCAGTCACAGTGATGCCTCCAGTAGTTAAAGTGCTGCCCCCCAGTAGTATATTAGACTGCTTGGCTCTTTTTTGTTTTTGGGTTTCCATTTTTCACTCCCCACCTCAAAAAATATCTAACTTTTTAAATGTTTCCATATACAGAGCTGTGCATGGGCTTGTTTCCTACGTAACAAATTGTATTTGAAAGTAACAGTATTTAATATTATATGCCATGTACTTTGAAGTGGGAGAAAAATTCAATTTTAAAAATTTTTTTGTGTGCCCCAAATTACACATCTACTTTATTCTTTGGGTCGGAATGATCACAAGGATTGCACATTTATATAGGTTTTATTGTGTTCTAATACATAAAAAAATGTAAAACCTGTGCGTAAAAAACCTAAATTTTTCATTTCAAAATTTTGGGGACTGTACTACATATTGATCACTTTTTATACAATTTTCTGTTAGGAATAATCGTTGTTATAGTTTGATAGATTAGGAGATCAGCCATTGGTCGGAAGCCTGGAATTCCCCTCATAGTGGAATTTTATAAATACTCCTTCTAGCTGGATTTCCATAGAATTCTGGGCAAGTTGTCGGCCAGTCCGTATCAGAAGGTCTGCAGAGACAGTCAGCCTGCACCTGCTATCTCCTCTCAGAGAGGTTCCCCTTTATCAGACCTGCAGCTCTGTGTGCATCTCTCCACAGAGCCTGCTAAGATATTTTCCAGCCCCAGATACAGGATCAGAGCTGTGAGCTACCCCCACCCCCTCCCCCCAACACACACAACCTACCACCAGCTACCTCGTGGACCAAGCAGGAAGGATCTTTTTAGCTCAGCTTGTCATCCTCATGTTGGTCCCTCTGTCCTCTATCCCCTCGCATTATGGCCTCTTATTCCCCATCCTCCTCATATTATTCCCTCATCCTGTCCTCCATCACTCTCATATTGTGGCCCCATGTCATCCTTTCTCCTAATATTGTAGCCTCATGTCCTCCATCTCCTCTCATATCTTAGCCTTCTGTCCTCCATTTTCTCATATTGTGACCTCCTGTCCTCCATTTCTCTCATATTGTGACTTCCAGTCTTCATCCCTCTCATATTGTGGCCTCCTGTCCTCTATCACCCTCATAATGTAGCCCCCTGTCCTCCATCCGCCTCACATTGTGGCCTCTTGTTCTCCATTTCCCTCATAATGTGGCCCTCTGTCCTCCACCATATTTGGGCTGTTCTGTCCCCTCACATATTGTGGCTCCTCTGTCCTATCACATATTGTGGCTCCTCTGTCCTATCACATATTGTGGCTCCTCTGTCCTATCACATATTGTGGCTCCTCTGTCCTATCACATATTGTGGCTCCTCTGTTCTCTCACATATTATGGCTCCCTTACATTGGGGCACATTTACTTACAGGGTCACCAGAGTTCACTGAAAGTGTATTGTCCGTCTATTATGCAGTGTGTGGTTATTCACTAAGATTGTGCATCTGAAATCATGAATGTTTCGCTTCTCCGCTTAGGTCCAACAGAGTTCACCATCTTTTTTGGTGCATATAATACATTATAACTTAGGGCTTGCAACATAATTTGAAAGTTAAATTCCCCTCATGCTGTGGCTCCTCTGTCCCCTCACATATTGTGGCTCCTCTGTCCCATATTGTGGTTCCCCTGTGTTCCACTGTTCCTGGGTGTTAAAAAATTGTGTCACCAACCTTTCCTCGTTCCCCAGCAGATCTGCTTCATCTTCTCTCGGGCTCTGAGTTTGTGAGATGTGTGGAAGCCACAGGAGCTGGTCCCGCCTACTGGTCTTGGATCTGCAGTCTAGTGTGTTGGAGCAGGGAACCGGGAGGTGAGACATCCTGGGGCAGCGTGGGGTAGCCGGGGACATACTCCCAACCGACTGAATACGGGATAGTTGGGAGCTATAGCTTATCTACACTCACCGGCCACTTTATTAGGTACACCTAATACACTTAATTTCTAATCAGCCAATCACATGGCGGCAACTCAGTGCATTTAGGCATGTAGACATGATCAAGACAATCTCCTGCAGTTCAAACCAAGCATCAGTATGGGGAAGAAAGGTGATTTGAGTGCCTTTGAACGTGGCATGGTTGTTGGTGCCAGAAGGGCTGGTCTGAGTATTTCAGAAACTGCTGATATACTGGGATTTTCACGCACAACCATCTCTAGGGTTTACAGAGAATGGTCCGAAAAAGAAAAAACATCCAGTGAGCGGCAGTTCTGTGGGCGGAAATGCCTTGTTGATGCCAGAGATCAGAGGAGAATGGGCAGACTGGTTCGAGCTGATAGAAAGGCAACCGTGACTCAAATCGCCACCCGTTACAACCAAGGTAGACAGAAGAGCATCTCTGAACGCACAGTACGTCGAACTTTGAGGCATATGGTCTACAGCAGCAGAAGACCACACCGGGTGCCACTCCTTTCAGCTAAGAACAGGAAACTGAGGCTACAATTTGCACAAGCTCATCGAAATTGGACAGTAGAAGATTGGAAAAACGTTGCCTGGTCTGATGAGTCTCGATTTCTGCTGCGACATTCGGATGGTAGGGTCAGAATTTGGCGTCAACAACATGAAAGCATGGATCCATCCTGCCTTGTATCAACGGTTCAGGCTGGTGGTGGTGGTGTCATGGTGTGGGGAATATTTTCTTGGCACTCTTTGGGCCCCTTGGTACCAATTGAGCATCGTTGCAACGCCACAGCCTACCTGAGTATTGTTGCTGACCATGTCCATCCCTTTATGACAACAATGTACCCAACATCTGATGGCTACTTTTAGCAGGATAATGCGCCATGTCATAAAGCTGGAATCATCTCAGACTGGTTTCTTGAACATGACAATGAGTTCACTGTACTCAAATGGCCTCCACAGTCACCAGATCTCAATCCAATAGAGCATCTTTTGGATGTGGTGGAACGGGAGATTCGCATCATGGATGTGCACCCGACAAATCTGCGGCAACTGTGTGATGCCATCATGTCAATATGGAACAAAATCTCTGAGGAATGCTTCCAGCACCTTGTTGAATCTATGCCACGAAGAATTGAGGCAGTTCTGAAGGCAAAAGGGGGTCCAACCCGTTACTAGCATGGTGTATCTAATAAAGTGGCTGGTGAGTCTATATAGATTAACTTTACAGCTGAGCAGCAACAGGAGAACAATAGCACTAGAGAGCAAGAGAGAAGAAACATAATGGGGCACATTTACTTACCCGTGCCGTCACGATCCCCGAGCTGTGTTGTCTGACGAGGATTCGGAGCTGCCACGATTCATTAAGATCCAATTTCCCACATGTGTCGCTTCCCCGCTCAGGTCTGCCTGAGTTCACCATCTTCTTCCCGGTGTATGTGAGCGCATGTCTTGCAACACAATTTGAATTCTAAATTCCATGGTTTGTCCAAATCAGTTGGGTTGTCCGATGGCCACGCCCCCATGAAAGCCGGCGCCATTGTGCCAAAATCCAATCGCGTGCCCCAAAAACTCCTGTGCAATTTGCACAAATCGGAAAAATTCGGTAAACCTGAGGGAAATGCGTTCCGCGGACCCTTAGTAAATGTGCTCCAATGACTGTGGCCAATCTCCGCTCAGGAACGAGAGGCTCAGAAAGAAGACGGAAGATGACGAATGCCAACAGTATGTGAAGAGGACAACCCAGGGCAGCCCGGGACATTCTCCGAACTGCCCGGGACAGCACCCAAAAAAACAGGACTGTCCCACTGCATCCAGGACAGTTGAGAACTATGAGTACATTACTTATTAACCGAAGCAGGAAATGGCTCTTTTCTGCACAATGTTCTGTTTTCTCTGGAGACTTTATTGAAATTATTGATTTACTGCAA
This sequence comes from Engystomops pustulosus, assembly GCF_040894005.1. NCBI lineage: Eukaryota > Metazoa > Chordata > Amphibia > Anura > Leptodactylidae > Engystomops > Engystomops pustulosus. Next base: position 120,930,437 of record NC_092416.1, read on the forward strand.
CTAGACAAAAAAAAAGCTCCCCAACAGCTGGTAATATTTATATACAGCTGTTAGATGATACCCCACATTCTAGGCTCCTCTGAGATGGTGTCACACACTATGGGCTTAAATACTCAACACAACATGTCACAAATATGATTCAAGATTCTGAAAGGCAATATATTATATAGTTGCTGCAAGAAAATATTTAGGCAGCTACTGCCACTTTGTGGTGTGACAGATACAGTGCACCTTTAATTGACTTGTAAATGCCTTTGTAAGGCACAGTCAGGACAACGCCTTTTTTATGGCATTCAACAGACAAAAATTCTGCCTCCTTAGAAGCCATAAAATCAATTCATGATAATAGCACTGTCACAGATGCACACACAATACTTGTGCCCGTACTTGTGCCCGTGCCGCTGTCCCGCTCCCCGGCCTGGACTCACCTCTCCACACTCCACACATGTGTGCAGCGTGACAGGGATGTGAAATGGGGTGCAGTGTGACATGGATGTAATGTGGGGTGCAAGGTAACGTGGATGTAATATACCTCCCAACCGTCCCGCTTTCAGCGTGACAGTCCCGTTTTATGGGCTCTGTCACGCTGCCACGGAAGGAGGAGAGAATGTCCTGGGCCCGCCCACTTTCCCCGCTTTGTTCCACCTCCTCCAGCCCCCGTAGTTTAGGGCTACGTAGTTTAGCCCCCGGCTGGCCACGCCCCCTCCACGAGTCATTCAGACTCCAGCCCGGGAGAAGATTATTGACTGCAGGTAAGAGACTGAGGGGACAGGGGGGCTAGAGGCTACAGAAGGAGGATAGAGGACAGGGTGGGCTGGGGCACAGGAGGAGGACAGAGGGGGGGGCTGGAGGCTACTGGAGGAGGAAAGGGGGTCTGGGGCACAGGAAGAGGACAGCAGGGGGGGGTGCTGGAGGCTACAGGGGGGGCTGGAGGCTACAGGGGGGGCTGGAGGCTACTGGAGGAGGAAAGGGGGAGCTGGGGCACAGGAAGAGGACAGGGGGGTGCTGGAGGCTACAGGGGGTGCTGGAAGCTACAGGAGGAAGGGGGGGCTGGGGCACAGGAGCAGGACAGGGGGGGGCTGGAGGCTGCTGGTGGGCAGGAGGAGGCTGCTGGGGGACAGGAGGGGAACAGGAGGAGGAGGCTGGGAACAGGAGGCTACTGGTGTGCAGGAGGAGGCTGCTGGTGGGCAAGAGGAGGCGGCTGGTGGGCAGGAGGGGAACAGAAGGAGGAGGCTGGGAACAAGAGGAGGCTGTAGGACAGGTGGAGGCTGGGGACAGGAGGAGGATGCTGGAGGATAGGTGAAGGCTGGGGACAGGAGGAGGATGCTGGAGGACAGGTGGAGGCTGAGGACAGGAGGATGCTCGAGGAGACTGGGGGACAGGAGGACAGGTGGAGGCTGCTGGGGGACAGATGGATGCTGGGGGACAGATGGAGGCTGGGGGACAGGAGAAGGAGGCTGGGGGACAGGAGGCTACAGAAGGAGGCTGGAGGACAGGGGGCTACAGGAGGAGGCTGGGGGACAGGAGGAGGAGGTCGGAGGACAGGAGGATTCTGGATGGGACTGTGGGACTGGAGGACAGGTGGAAGATGCTGAAGGAGAAGGCTGGAGAACAGGAGGCTGCAGGAGGAGGCTGGAGGACAGGAGGCTACAGGAGGAGGCTGGGGGACAGGAGGATGCTTGAGGAGGCTGGAGGACAGGTGGAGACTGCTGGGGGACAGATGGAGGCTGGGGGACAGGAGGAGGAGGAGGCTGGGGGACAGGGGGCTACAGGAGGAGGCTGGAGGACAGGGGGCTACAGGAGGAGGCTGGAGGACAGGGCGCTACAGGAGGAGGCTGGAGGACAGGAGGAGGATGCTTAAGGGGGAGGTCGGAGGACAGGAGGATTCTGGAGGGGACTCTGGGACTGGAGGACAGGTGGAGGATGCTGAAGGAGAAGGCTGGAGGACAGGAGGCTCCAGGAGGAGGCTTGAGGACAGGAGGATGCTTGAGGAGGCTGGGGGACAGGAGGACAGGTGGAGACTGCTGGGGGACAGATGAAGGCTTGAGGACAGGAGGCGGAGGCTGGGAGACAGGAGGAGGAGGCTGGGGAACAGGGGGCTACAGGAGGAGGCTGGAGGACAGGGGGCTACAGGAGGAGGCTGGGGGACAGGAGGAGGAGGCTGAAGGACAGGAGGATGCTTGAGGGGGAGGTCGGAGGACAGGAGAATTCTGGGGGGACTGTGGGACTGGAGGACAGGTGGAGGATGCTGGAGGAGAAGGCTGGAGGACAGGAGGCTGGAGGACAGGAGGCTATATAATAAGGAGGATAGAGAACAGGGACCACACCATGTGAGGAGGGGTGAGGGTAGGAGTACAGATAATATTATGTGTAAGTTTGGGGAGATACGATAAGATTGGAAAACGAAATGTAAAGGGAGGATGAAATTAAAGAGGGGTTTTATATGTTTTATATGTTGCATATTTGCTTTAGGGGATATTATACGGGTCCAAGTAAGGGGCACTGTACTATGTGGGGACCGTCAATGTTGATATTATACTATGCTTGTGGGTGGGACAATGGGCGTGGTTTAGAAAAAGGGGGAGAAGCGTTTGTCCCTCTTTCTCTTGTCCAAAAGTTGGGAGGTATGGGTGCAGTGTGACATGGATGTAATGTAGGGTGCAGCGTGACATGGATGTAATGTGGGGTGCAAGGTAACATGGATGTAATATGGGGGAGCAGCGTGACATGGATGTAATGTGGGGGTGCAGTGTGACATGGATGTAATGTAGGGTGCAGCGTGACCTGGATGTAATGTGGGAGTACAGCGTGACCTGGATGTAATGTGTGGTGCAGCGTGACCTGGATGTAATGTGGGGTGCAGGGTGACATGGATGTAATGTGGGGTGCAGAGTGACATGGATGTAATGTGGGAGTACAGCGTTACATGGATGTAATGTGGGGTGCAGGGTGACATGGATGTAATGTGGGGTGCAGCGTGACATGGATGTAATGTGGGAGTACAGCGTGACCTGGATGTAATGTGTGGTGCAGCGTGACCTGGATGTAATGTGTGGTGCAGCGTGACATGGATGTAATGTGGGGGCAGCGTGACATGGATGTAATGTGAGGGCAGCGTGACATGGATGTAATGTGTGGTGCAGCGTGACATGGATGTAATGTGGGAGTACAGCGTGACCTGGATGTAATGTGTGGTGCAGCGTGACCTGGATGTAATGTGTGGTGCAGCGTGACATGGATGTAATGTGGGGGCAGCGTGACATGGATGTAATGTGAGGGCAGCGTGACATGGATGTAATGTGTGGTGCAGCGTGACATGGATGTAATGTGGGGGCAGCGTGACATGGATGTAATGTGGGGGCAGCGTGACATGGATGTTATGCTGGGGTACAGAGTGACATTGATGTAATGTAGGGTGGAGCATGACATGGATGTAATGTAGGGTGGAGCGTGACATGGATGTAATGTAGGGTGCAGTGTGACATGGATGTAATGTGGGGTGCAGGGTGACATGGATGTAATGTGGGAGTACAGCGTGACATGGATGTAATGTGGGAGTACAGCGTTACATGGATGTAATGTGGGGTGCAGGGTGACATGGATGTAATGTGGGAGTACAGCGTGACATGGATGTAATGTGGGGTGCAGTGGGACATGGGTGTAATGTGGGGATGCAGTGTGACATGGATGTAATGTGGGGTGCAGGGTGACATGGATGTAATGTGGGGTGCAGAGTGACATGGATGTAATGTGGGAGTACAGCGTTACATGGATGTAATGTGGGGTGCAGGGTGACATGGATGTAATGTGGGAGTACAGCGTGACATGGATGTAATGTGGGAGTACAGCGTTACATGGATGTAATGTGGGGTGCAGGGTGACATGGATGTAATGTGGGAGTACAGCGTGACATGGATGTAATGTGGGGTGCAGGGTGACATGGATGTAATGTGGGAGTACAGCGTGACATGGATGTAATGTGGGAGTACAGCGTTACATGGATGTAATGTGGGGTGCAGGGTGACATGGATGTAATGTGGGAGTACAGCGTGACATGGATGTAATGTGGGGTGCAGTGGGACATGGGTGTAATGTGGGGATGCAGTGTGACATGGATGTAATGTGGGGTGCAGGGTGACATGGATGTAATGTGGGGTGCAGGGTGACATGGATGTAATGTGGGAGTACAGCGTGACATGGATGTAATGTGGGGTGCAGTGGGACATGGGTGTAATGTGGGGATGCAGTGTGACATGGATGTAATGTGGGGTGCAGGGTGACATGGATGTAATGTGGGGTGCAGGGTGACATGGATGTAATGTGGGAGTACAGCGTGACATGGATGTAATGTGGGAGTACAGCGTTACATGGATGTAATGTGGGGTGCAGGGTGACATGGATGTAATGTGGGAGTACAGCGTGACATGGATGTAATGTGGGGTGCAGTGGGACATGGGTGTAATGTGGGGATGCAGTGTGACATGGGTGTAATGTGGGGTGCAGGGTGACATGGATGTAATGTGGGCCTGCAGCGTGACATGGATGTAATGTCGGGTGCAGTGTGACATGGATGTAATGTGGGGGTGCAGGGTGACATGGATGTAATGTAGGGTGCAGGGTGACATGGATGTAATCTAGGGTGGAGCATGACATGGATGTTATGTAGGGTGCAGCGTGACATGGATGTAATGTGGGGGCAGCGTGACAAGGATGTAATGTGGGGGCAGCGTGACATGGATGTTATGCTGGGGTACAGAGTGACATTGATGTAATGTAGGGTGGAGCAAGACATGGATGTAATGTAGGGTGGAGCGTGACATGGATGTAATGTAGGGTGCAGTGTGACATGGATGTAATGTGGGGTGCAGGGTGACATGGATGTAATGTGGGAGTACAGCGTTACATGGATGTAATGTGGGGTGTAGGGTGACATGGATGTAATGTGGCAGTACAGCGTTACATGGATGTAATGTGGGGTGCAGGGTGACATGGATGTAATGTGGGGTGCAGGGTGACATAGATGTAATGTGGGAGTACAGCGTGATATGGATGTAATGTGGGGTGCAGTGTGACATGGGTGTAATGTGGAGATGCAGTGTGACATGGGTGTAATGTGGGTTGCAGCGTGACATGGATGTAATGTCGGGTGCAGCGTGACATGGATGTAATGTCGGGTGCAGCGTGACATGGATGTAATGTGGGGTGCAGCGTGACATGGATGTAATGTGGGGTGCAGTGGGACATGGGTGTAATGTGGGGATGCAGTGTGACATGGATGTAATGTGGGGTGCAGGGTGACATGGATGTAATGTGGGGTGCAGAGTGACATGGATGTAATGTGGGAGTACAGCGTTACATGGATGTAATGTGGGGTGCAGGGTGACATGGATGTAATCTAGGGTGGAGCATGACATGGATGTAATGTGGGGGCAGCGTGACATGGATGTAATGTGGGGGCAGCGTGACATGGATGTTATGCTGGGGTACAGAGTGACATTGATGTAATGTAGGGTGGAGCAAGACATGGATGTAATGTAGGGTGGAGCGTGACATGGATGTAATGTAGGGTGCAGTGTGACATGGATGTAATGTGGGGTGCAGGGTGACATGGATGTAATGTGGGGTGCAGAGTGACATGGATGTAATGTGGGAGTACAGCGTTACATGGATGTAATGTGGGGTGCAGGGTGACATGGATGTAATGTGGGAGTACAGCGTGACATGGATGTAATGTGGGAGTACAGCGTTACATGGATGTAATGTGGGGTGCAGGGTGACATGGATGTAATGTGGGAGTACAGCGTGACATGGATGTAATGTGGGGGCAGCGTGACATGGATGTAATGTGGGGGCAGCGTGGCATGGATGTTATGCTGGGGTACAGAGTGACATTGATGTAATGTAGGGTGGAGCATGACATGGATGTAATGTAGGGTGGAGCGTGACATGGATGTAATGTAGGGTGCAGTGTGACATGGATGTAATGTGGGGTGCAGGGTGACATGGATGTAATGTGGGAGTACAGCGTGACATGGATGTAATGTGGGAGTACAGCGTTACATGGATGTAATGTGGGGTGCAGGGTGACATGGATGTAATGTGGGAGTACAGCGTGACATGGATGTAATGTGGGAGTACAGCGTTACATGGATGTAATGTGGGGTGCAGGGTGACATGGATGTAATGTGGGAGTACAGCGTGACATGGATGTAATGTGGGGGCAGCGTGACATGGATGTAATGTGGGGGCAGCGTGACATGGATGTTATGCTGGGGTACAGAGTGACATTGATGTAATGTAGGGTGGAGCATGACATGGATGTAATGTAGGGTGGAGCGTGACATGGATGTAATGTAGGGTGCAGTGTGACATGGATGTAATGTGGGGTGCAGGGTGACATGGATGTAATGTGGGAGTACAGCGTGACATGGATGTAATGTGGGAGTACAGCGTTACATGGATGTAATGTGGGGTGCAGGGTGACATGGATGTAATGTGGGAGTACAGCGTGACATGGATGTAATGTGGGGTGCAGTGGGACATGGGTGTAATGTGGGGATGCAGTGTGACATGGATGTAATGTGGGGTGCAGGGTGACATGGATGTAATGTGGGGTGCAGGGTGACATGGATGTAATGTGGGAGTACAGCGTGACATGGATGTAATGTGGGGTGCAGTGGGACATGGGTGTAATGTGGGGATGCAGTGTGACATGGATGTAATGTGGGGTGCAGGGTGACATGGATGTAATGTGGCGTGCAGGGTGACATGGATGTAATGTGGGAGTACAGCGTGACATGGATGTAATGTGGGAGTACAGCGTTACATGGATGTAATGTGGGGTGCAGGGTGACATGGATGTAATGTGGGAGTACAGCGTGACATGGATGTAATGTGGGGTGCAGTGGGACATGGGTGTAATGTGGGGATGCAGTGTGACATGGGTGTAATGTGGGGTGCAGGGTGACATGGATGTAATGTGGGCCTGCAGCGTGACATGGATGTAATGTCGGGTGCAGTGTGACATGGATGTAATGTGGGGGTGCAGGGTGACATGGATGTAATGTGGGGTGCAGGGTGACATGGATGTAATCTAGGGTGGAGCATGACATGGATGTTATGTAGGGTGCAGCGTGACATGGATGTAATGTGGGGGCAGCGTGACAAGGATGTAATGTGGGGGCAGCGTGACATGGATGTTATGCTGGGGTACAGAGTGACATTGATGTAATGTAGGGTGGAGCAAGACATGGATGTAATGTAGGGTGGAGCGTGACATGGATGTAATGTAGGGTGCAGTGTGACATGGATGTAATGTGGGGTGCAGGGTGACATGGATGTAATGTGGGGTGCAGAGTGACATGGATGTAATGTGGGAGTACAGCGTTACATGGATGTAATGTGGGGTGCAGGGTGACATGGATGTAATGTGGGAGTACAGCGTGACATGGATGTAATGTGGGAGTACAGCGTTACATGGATGTAATGTGGGGTGCAGGGTGACATGGATGTAATGTGGGAGTACAGCGTGACATGGATGTAATGTGGGGTGCAGTGGGACATGGGTGTAATGTGGGGATGCAGTGTGACATGGATGTAATGTGGGGTGCAGGGTGACATGGATGTAATGTGGCAGTACAGCGTTACATGGATGTAATGTGGGGTGCAGGGTGACATGGATGTAATGTGGGGTGCAGGGTGACATAGATGTAATGTGGGAGTACAGCGTGATATGGATGTAATGTGGGGTGCAGTGTGACATGGGTGTAATGTGGAGATGCAGTGTGACATGGGTGTAATGTGGGTTGCAGTGTGACATGGGTGTAATGTGGGTTGCAGCGTGACATGGATGTAATGTCGGGTGCAGTGTGACATGGATGTAATGTGGGAGTACAGCGTGACATGGATGTAATGTGGGAGTACAGCGTTACATGGATGTAATGTGGGAGTACAGCGTTACATGGATGTAATGTGGGAGTACAGCGTGACATGGATGTAATGTGGGGTGCAGTGGGACATGGATGTAATGTGGGGTGCAGTGGGACATGGGTGTAATGTGGGGATGCAGTGTGACATGGATGTAATGTGGGGTGCAGGGTGACATGGATGTAATGTGGGGTGCAGGGTGACATGGATGTAATGTGGGAGTACAGCGTGACATGGATGTAATGTGGGGTGCAGTGGGACATGGGTGTAATGTGGGGATGCAGTGTGACATGGATGTAATGTGGGGTGCAGGGTGACATGGATGTAATGTGGGGTGCAGGGTGACATGGATGTAATGTGGGAGTACAGCGTGACATGGATGTAATGTGGGAGTACAGCGTTACATGGATGTAATGTGGGGTGCAGGGTGACATGGATGTAATGTGGGAGTACAGCGTGACATGGATGTAATGTGGGGTGCAGTGGGACATGGGTGTAATGTGGGGATGCAGTGTGACATGGGTGTAATGTGGGGTGCAGGGTGACATGGGTGTAATGTGGGGTGCAGGGTGACATGGATGTAATGTGGGCCTGCAGCGTGACATGGATGTAATGTCGGGTGCAGTGTGACATGGATGTAATGTGGGGGTGCAGGGTGACATGGATGTAATGTAGGGTGCAGGGTGACATGGATGTAATCTAGGGTGGAGCATGACATGGATGTTATGTAGGGTGCAGCGTGACATGGATGTAATGTGGGGGCAGCGTGACAAGGATGTAATGTGGGGGCAGCGTGACATGGATGTTATGCTGGGGTACAGAGTGACATTGATGTAATGTAGGGTGGAGCAAGACATGGATGTAATGTAGGGTGGAGCGTGACATGGATGTAATGTAGGGTGCAGTGTGACATGGATGTAATGTGGGGTGCAGGGTGACATGGATGTAATGTGGGAGTACAGCGTTACATGGATGTAATGTGGGGTGTAGGGTGACATGGATGTAATGTGGCAGTACAGCGTTACATGGATGTAATGTGGGGTGCAGGGTGACATGGATGTAATGTGGGGTGCAGGGTGACATAGATGTAATGTGGGAGTACAGCGTGATATGGATGTAATGTGGGGTGCAGTGTGACATGGGTGTAATGTGGAGATGCAGTGTGACATGGGTGTAATGTGGGTTGCAGCGTGACATGGATGTAATGTCGGGTGCAGCGTGACATGGATGTAATGTCGGGTGCAGCGTGACATGGATGTAATGTCGGGTGCAGCGTGACATGGATGTAATGTGGGGTGCAGCGTGACATGGATGTAATGTGGGGTGCAGTGGGACATGGGTGTAATGTGGGGATGCAGTGTGACATGGATGTAATGTGGGGTGCAGGGTGACATGGATGTAATGTGGGGTGCAGAGTGACATGGATGTAATGTGGGAGTACAGCGTTACATGGATGTAATGTGGGGTGCAGGGTGACATGGATGTAATGTGGGAGTACAGCGTGACATGGATGTAATGTGGGGTGCAGTGGGACATGGGTGTAATGTGGGGATGCAGTGTGACATGGGTGTAATGTGGGGTGCAGGGTGACATGGATGTAATGTGGGCCTGCAGCGTGACATGGATGTAATGTCGGGTGCAGTGTGACATGGATGTAATGTGGGGGTGCAGGGTGACATGGATGTAATGTGGGGTGCAGGGTGACATGGATGTAATCTAGGGTGGAGCATGACATGGATGTAATGTAGGGTGCAGCGTGACATGGATGTAATGTGGGGGCAGCGTGACATGGATGTAATGTGGGGGCAGCGTGACATGGATGTTATGCTGGGGTACAGAGTGACATTGATGTAATGTAGGGTGGAGCATGACATGGATGTAATGTGGGGTGCAGTGTGACATGGATGTAATGTAGGGTGGAGCGTGACATGGATGTAATGTAGGGTGCAGTGTGACATGGATGTAATGTGGGGTGCAGGGTGACATGGATGTAATGTGGGGTGCAGAGTGACATGGATGTAATGTGGGAGTACAGCGTTACATGGATGTAATGTGGGGTGCAGGGTGACATGGATGTAATGTGGGAGTACAGCGTTACATGGATGTAATGTGGGGTGCAGGGTGACAAGGATGTAATGTGGGAGTACAGCGTGACATGGATGTAATGTGGGGTGCAGTGGGACATGGGTGTAATGTGGGGATGCAGTGTGACATGGATGTAATGTGGGGTGCAGGGTGACATGGATGTAATGTGGGGTGCAGAGTGACATGGATGTAATGTGGGAGTACAGCGTTACATGGATGTAATGTGGGGTGCAGGGTGACATGGATGTAATGTGGGAGTACAGCGTTACATGGATGTAATGTCGGGTGCAGCGTGACATGGATGTAATGTCGGGTGCAGCGTGACATGGATGTAATGTGGGGTGCAGCGTGACATGGATGTAATGTCGGGTGCAGTGTGACATGGATGTAATGTGGGGTGTAGGGTGACATGGATGTAATGTGGGATGCAGGGTGACATGGATGTAATGTGGGGTGCAGCGTGACATGGATGTCATGTGGGGGGTGCAGTGTGACATGGGTGTAATGTGGGCCTGCAGCGTGACATGGATGTAATATCGGGTGCAGTTTGACATGGATGTAATGTGGGATGCAGTGTGACATGGGTGTAATGTGGGGTGCAGGGTGACATGGGTGTAATGTGGGGGTGCAGGGTGACATGGATGTAATGTGGGAGTACAGCGTGACATGGATGTAATGTGGGATGCAGTGTGACATGGGTGTAATGTGGGGTGCAGTGTGACATTGATGTAATGTGGGGGCAGCGTGACATGGATGTAATGTGGGGAGCAGGGTGACATGGATGTAATGTGAGGTGCAGGGTGACATGGATGTAATGTGGGGGTGCAGGGTGACATGGATGTAATGTGGGGTGCAGGGTGACATGGATGTAATGTGGGGAGCAGGGTGACGGATGTAACGTGGAGGTGCAGGGTGACATGGGTGTAATGTGGGGTGCAGGGTGACATGGATGTAATGTGGGGTGCAGGGTGACATTGATGTAATGTGGGGTGCAGGGTCACATGGATGTAATGTGGGGGTGCAGGGTGACATGGTTGTAATGTGGGGTGCAGGGTGACATGGGTGTAATGTGGGGGTGCAGGGTGACATGGATGTAATGTGGGGGTGCAGGGTGACATGGATGTAATGTGAGGTGCAGGGTGACATGGATGTAATGTGGGGGTGCAGGGTGACATGGGTGTAATGTGGGGGCAGCGTGACATGGATGTAATGTGGGGGTGCAGGGTGACATGGATGTAATGTGGGAGTACAGCATGACATGGATGTAATGTGGGATGCAGTGTGACATGGGTGTAATCTGGGGTGCAGTGTGACATGTATGTAATGTGGGGGCAGCGTGACATGGATGTAATGTGGGGGTGCAGGGTGACATGGATGTAATGTGGGAGTACAGCGTGACATGGATGTAATGTGGGGTGCAGTGTGACATGGATGTAATGTCGGGTGCAGCGTGACATGGATGTAATGTAGGGGCAGCGTGATATGGATGTAATGTGGGGTGCAGTGTGACATGGATGTTATGTCGGGTGCAGTGTGACATGGATGTAATGTCGGGTGCAGTGTGACATGGATGTCATGTGGGGGTGCAGCGTGACATGGATGTCATGTGGGGGTGCAGTATGACATGAATGTAATGTGCGGTACAGGGTGACATGGATGTAATACTGGGTGCAGTGTGACATGGATGTTATGCGGGATGCAGTGTGACATGTATGTAATATCGGGTGCAGTGTGACATGGATGTTATGCGGGGTGCAGTGTGACGTGTATGTAATGTGGGGTGCAGTGTGACATGGATGTTATGTGGGGGTCAGGCATCGCATGGATGTTATGCGGGATGCAGTGTGACATGTATTTAATGTGGGGTGCAGTGTCACATGGATGATATGTGGGGGTCAGTCATCACATGGACATAGCTCCCAACTGTCCCGGTTTCAGCGGGACTGTCACGTTTTTTAACCCCTGTCCCGCCTCCCCGGTCAATTGATGGTTTGTCACGTATTTCCCAGCTGGGTTCCGCTCTGGCTTGACATGTCCCGCCTCCGTCTTTGTTCCGCCCCCGACACCTACTTCCTTCTCTGGGTGGCTGCAGTGAAGCCAGGAGGCGGGGTAGGCAAGCCGCTGCTGGTCTTCGCACATTCACACCTCTCCCTCATCATGTTGCCCCTATCCCGACTTTGTGTGTGAGCACAGCCCAGCACCTCCCCTCAGTCCGAGTTTGGCCCCGCCCCCTCCTCTGAGGATATGCCTGAGGTGATGCCTAGGAGGATCCTCTTATCTGTGAGTGTATATCAGCTCCCTGTCCCCTTCCCCTCCTCCCCCCCTCACAGCCCGGGAAGAACACATGTAGCAGAGCCGGGAGTGTACAGCAGCAGCCGTGATGTCAGGTATCTGTGACTGCTGTGTCTGCTTAGGCAGCTTAAGTGTGAAATACTTCACTTCCCATAGACCCCCTGCCAAATAGGATCCCCCCCTCAGTGCCTGCTATTCTGCTTTATTTTACTAGATGTGACTTAACCCCTTAACCACCAGGCCCTTATTTATTTTTGCGTTTCCATTTTTCATTCCCCACTCTCAATGTTCCATAACTTGTTATTTTTCCATGTCCAGAGCTGTGTGCGGCTTGTTTTCTGTGTAACACATTGTCCTCTCTAGTAACGGTATTAAATATTCTGCGCCATGTACAGAGAAGTGGGGAAAAAATCCACATGCAGTGATATTGGTGAAAAAACGCATTTGCGCCATTTTCTTTTGTGCCCTGTTTCTACAGATTTCACTGCGCCCCACATGACACCTCTGCTTTTTTCTTTGGTCGGCACAATCACAGAGACACCACATTTATAGAAGAATTATTGTGTTTTAGTAGATTTAAAAAAAAATGTAAATGTTTTGTAGAAAAAAAATTCTTAATTTTGCCATATTTTGGGACCAATAACTTTTCTATACTTCGGTGTGTGTAGCTGTGTAAAGAGGACCTGTCACCCTGAAAAACGGTACTAGGAGGGTGCAATCACACGTTGTGTTTTTATTGCGTTTGAAACGCATTACAACAGCTGAGGAGGCGATTTGCCTAATGACATTACTGTTAACATTTCCGTTTACAGAACGCACTCTAAACGCAATGTCAATGCATAGTATCATAGTATATAAGGCTGGAAAAAGACACAAGTCCATCAAGTCCAACCTTTAAGAATTAAATAAATGTTTTATCCCCATAACCCGTGATATTTTTGCTCTCCAGAAAGGCCTCCAGGCAGGGCCGATTCTAGCATATTTGCTGCCTGAGGCGAATATTAAAATGCTGCCCCCCCCCGCTCCCTGATCAGTAAATACTGAAAACTTTACTAACAATTAACATCCCAACAGACAGCTTACTGACACTGTGACTGACTACAGGTTCTGGAAGTCATTAGTGGCATCTAGTACCTTATAGATGACAATCTCTTCCATCAGGAGGACTTTATTCCGGGTTCTCCAATCCATGACGTATCACTGCTGAATTCACATCCAGATATCTTCAGCTCCATGCAGCACATCTCCACCCGGCGTCCCTAAAAATACCACAGTCACTTACAGTATGAAGTCTCCTGGATAACAACACTGCGCTCCTAAATAATATATACCCCTCACAACGTAATGGACGTCACTCTCCCCACATATAAAACATCCCTTCACTATAATATATACATTCAACTGGAATTATAGCATGCACAGCAGCAATCAATATACAACACCCCCAATTTATTAATACAGACCCCCCCCCCCAACATTTGGTTTACACGATGCAAAGTTGTATCCTATTGTATCCTATAACTAATATATCCCACCCTTTTACATAAGATTTTATATATATATTTTAATGCACAGCACCCCGCCCCCTTCCCAGATAAAAGGATTATGGCCCCATATAAAATGCACAGCACCCCCCCCCCCACCCCAGATAAAAGTATTATGGCCCCACATAATATTAATAGCATCACCCGCCCCCCCCCAGATAAAATGATTATGGCCCCATATAAAATGCACAGCACCCTCCCCCCTTTCCAAGATAAAAGGATTATGGCCCCATATAATATTAACCCCTAGGCACACCAGGACGTTATAGTACGTCCCCGGGGCTAGATGCTTAGCGCACGGGGACGTTCTATAACGTCCTGCTTCTGGCACCGGCTCACGAACGGAGCCGGTACCAGAAGCAGCGGCTGTCAGCTGTCTAGTACAGCTGACAGCCTGCGCTAACACCCGATCGCGGGTGTTAACCCCTTACACGCCGCGGTCAAACATGACCGCGGCGTGTAAGGGTGTTTGCGCTGTGGATCGGATCCCCCGTGCCGCTTACCGGGGGATCCGATCCACTTCTGGGCAGCTCCGAGGACTGGCATGTGCCCCGGAGCTGCCCGGTCTCCATGGCAGTCAGACCCCTTCCGGGTCTGAATGTAAGCTGTCTGAGCATGCGCAAGCATGCTCAGACAGTTTACACTGCTCTACAATAAAATAGTATTGTAGAGCAGTGTATTGAACTTAAACCAGTGATCAGAGCATCACTGGTTCAAGTTCAAGTATGTATAAGTAAAAATATGCAAAAACACTTAACACTACACATTATAATAAATAAAAAATAAATACATAAAAATATAAGCCCCTAAAATGTCACTTTCCCATAAAAACACTTAATAAAGTATCAAAAAAACCCGCATATTTGGTATTGCCGCGTCCGTAACAATCTGTATAATAAAACAGAATCGTTACTGGACCCGCACGGTACACGCCGTAGAAAAAAAAACGCAAAAACGTTCCGAAAAAAGATAATTTTTTATTAATACCCTATCAAAAAATGCTCTAAAAAGTAATTTAAAAAATGTTATGCACTCTAAAATAAGCCCACTAAAAAGAACAACTCTTCTCGCAAAAAAATAAGCCCCTAACCAGATTTGTCATAAATAAGTTATGCATATGAAAAGATGGTGATGCTAAAATGAACAAGATTTTCTCCAAATTGGTTTTTATTCAGTACAATTGAATAAAATACACAAAACCCCCACATATTTGGTATCCCTGCGTCCGTAACAATCTGCGTAATAAAACAGAATCGTTATTAGATCCACAAAGTGAACCCCGTAAAAAACAAAACAAAAAAAGCTCCAGAAAAAAGATCATTTTCAATTAATACCCTATAAAAATGCTCTAAAAAGGGATTTAAAAAATGTTATGCACTCTAAAATAAGACCACTAAAAAGAACAATCCTTCTCGCAAAAAATAAGCCCTTAAACAGATTTGTGAGGCAAAAAATAAAAAAGTTATGCATATGAAAGACGATGATGCTAAAATTAACAACATTTTTGCCAAATTACTTTTTATGCAGTAAAAATGGGAAAAAAATAAAAAATCTATATAAATGAGATCTTTTTGTAATCGTGGCGACCCATAGAATAAAAATAATATACTATTTTTATGGTATGGTAAACGGGCAAAAAAAAAAACCCATAAAAATCTTCCTGAAAAGTGATGATTTTCATTTCCTCCACCAACAAAGAGTTAATAAAATCTCACCAATTAGCCTATAGATTCCCCCAAATTACGTACCAGAAAAGTGCATCTCATGTGGCAAAAGAAATAAGCCCCTATAGGTCCACATTAAAAAAAAGAAAAAAATTATAGCCTGTACAATGTGACATAGAAAATCTGATCTGGATGGCGCCTCCTTCCCTTCTATGCCCGGCCGTGCGCCCATACAGCAGGTTAACACCACATGTAGAGTAACCGTGTACTCGGGAGAAATTGGGTAACAAACTTTGTGGAGCCTTTATTCATTTAATCCATTGTAAATGTTTAATTTTCCACCCAAAATGGGTGTATTGTGAAAAAATATTACAATTTGCAGACTGCACCTCCATTTTGTTTTAACCCCTATAAAACACGTAAAGCGTTAACAAACTTCGTAAAAGTGGTTTTTCATACGTTGAGGTGTGTAGTTTCTACAATGGGGTAATTTACAAGTCTCACTATTATTTAGGCCTCTCAGTGTCAATTAGAAGTTGAGCAGGTCCATCTAAATGCGGGTTTTGGTGATTTTACAAAAATGTGAAAAATGATATCTAAATTCTGAGCCTCATAACATTCTAGTAAAATATGTGGAATCTTAAAAAACCATGCCAACATAAAGCAGACATTTGGGAAATGTAAGTTATGAATTTATTTGGGAGCTATGACTATCTGCATCAAAAGTAGAGAATTTAGAACGTTGAAAATAAAGAATTTTTCCAAATTTTTTCCAAATTTTGTTTTTTTCATAACTAAACACAAAAGATATCATCCAAATTTTTAAACTAATTTGAAGTACAATGTGTCACGAGAAAACAATCTAAAAATCCCCTGGATATCTCATAGCGTTCCAAAGCTATAACCACTTATAGTGACACAGGTCAGATTTGAAGAATGGGGCCGCGTCCTTAAAGCCAAAAGAGGCTGAGTCCCCTAGGGGTTAATAGCATTCCCCCCCCAGATAAAAGGATTATGGCCCCATATAAAATGAACAGCCTCCCCCTCCCCCCAGTTAAAAGGATTATGGCCCCATATAAAATGAACAGCCTCCCCCCCCCCCAGATAAAAGGATTATGGCCCCATATAAAATGAACAGACTCCCCCTCCCTCCAGATAAAAAGATTATGGCCCCATATAAAATGAACAGCCCCCCCCCCTGCAGATAAAAGGATTATGGCCCTATATAAAATGAACAGCTCCCCCCCCCAGATAAAAGGAATATGGGCCGATATATATAAATATATAGAAAAACCTCCCCACCCCTACACAGCTATATTAACTATATAATCCTATATCCCCCCTTATTGGCCACATTTAATTAGTAGCGGGACATCAAAAATAATAAAACTTATACTTACCTCCGGCAGGGTGCTTCCACGGAGCACAGCTCCCATCTTCTCGCGGCTCTCCTGTCAGCCGCGGCTCTGATCAGAGACACAGGCGGGTGACGTCATCATCCGCCGCCTGTGTCTCTGCTTAGAAGGGAGCGACGCCAGCAGCAAGATAGGCGCTGCGTTGCTCCGCTAATAAATCGCGTCTGTCTCTTAAAGAGACAGGCGCGTTTTATTTAGCTGGTGGGCAATTTGGGCGGCAGCGGGCGCCCGAATCACCCACATTAGAGCGGCGAATATCGCCGCCCTTTACAGGGACCCGCAATCTGCCGCCTGAAGCGAGATTTTCATCTCGCCTCATGGCAGATGCGGTCCTGCATCCAGGCCTCTCTTGAACATGTACATGGAGTCCGCCATAACAAGCATGTGTTAACAAACGTAAACAGTAACGTAATTAGGCAAATCGCCTCTCTTCAGCTGTTGTAATGTGTTTCAAACGCAATGAAAACGCAGGCAAAATGCACCGTGTGATCGCGCCCAGATATGTTACTAAAGTGAGCAGCTCCTAGTGCTAAGCCACTAGTGCTTTATTTTTTTGCGACACTCTTCATAGTTTGCCATGGTAGTGGTGCCGGCTAGATGACGGTGCTTATTACTAAGGGCTGGCCTTACTGTTTGCCTTAATGTTGGCAAATTCACACTAACGCCCATACCATTACCCCGGTACCCACCGCCACCAGGGGTGCCGGGAAGAGCCGGGCACAAACCAGTACCTGACCGTCTATAGATGGTCAGGTAGTGGGGCGGCTGCAGGCTGTTATTATTGCGCTGGAATAGTCCCCTAACAGTGGCCTATCCCAGCTCAGTAATGGCAGGCTGCTGCTGCTTTTTTGTATCTGGCTGATTTAAAAATAAGGGGCACCCCACGCCGTCCCCCCCCCCCCCATTTTTTTATAAAAATGGGGGAAACAGCCTGGGAGCCCCCTTTTAAGGGGGGACCCCACGCATATTTTAGCCAAAAATTGGAGGAAAAAGCGGCATGGGGTGGCCCCTATTTTTCAATTCAGCCAGATACAAAAAAAGCAGCAGCAGCCTGTTATTACTGAGCTGGGATAGGCCACTGTTAGGGGGCTATTCCAGCGCAACAATAACAGCCTGCAGCCGCCCCACTACTGGTTTGTGCCTGGCTCTTCCCGGCACCCCTGGTGTCGGTGGGTACCGGGGTAATGGTATGGGCGTTAGTGTGAATTTGCCAAACAAATTAAGGCAAACACTAAGGCCAGCCCTTAGTAATGAGCACTAGCCGGCACCACTACTATGGCAAACTATGAAGAGTGTTGCAAAAAAAATAAATCACACAAATATAACAAATATAAATATTTGTAACAAATATAAATTTAATTGAACAAAAAACGCAGACACACCCTCATTGACCATTTTATTTGTTAGAAATGTCAGTCATCGATGTAATCCTTCGAATCCAAAGTAGTCCACAGCAGGCACGGTCCTGGAAGACACAAATAACACAAACACACAAAAAAGGGCATGCAGCCATGGAGGGGGGGCATTCTCGTTGTCTAGGGGGGAGGACATGCTCGTTGTCTAGGGGGGAGGACAAGCTTGTTGTCTAGGGGGGGACATGCTCGTTGTCTAGGGGGGGGGACATGCTCATTTTCTAGGGGGGGACATGCTCGTTGTCTAGGGGGAGTGGAATATGCCCCCCAATTATATACATAAATATACATTGGTGACAGTGGGGTTAATCAGCAGTGGATATATAAATATAATGCTGCTATACATTGGTGTCAGTGGATGCGTTGGAGGTATGAGCAGTGAGGGTAAGGTTAGAGGTGTGGCGGGGGTGTGGTTAGGGGTGTGGCTAGTGTGTGGCTTCCGTGGGTAAAAAATCATTTTGTCCCTCTTTCTCCTCTGCAAAAGTTGGGAGGTATGCATGGATGTTATGTGGGGGTCAGGCATCACATGGATGTTATGAGGGATGCAGTGTGACATGTATGTAATGTGGGGTGCAGTGTGACATGGATGATATGTGGGGGTCAGGCATCACATGGATGTTATGAGGGATGCAGTGTGACATGTATGTAATGTGGGGTGCAGTGTGACATGGATGATATGTGGGGGTCAGGCATCATATGGATGTTATGTGAGGTGCAGTGTGACATGGTTGTTATGTGGGGGTTACGGGTGACATGGATGTAATGTGGGGGGTGAAGGGTGTGTGTGACATGGAGGGAACATGCGGGGCAGGCATAACTCTTTATGTTTCTTAATCTTTAGAGCCGAGTTCTTATCTGGCAGAAGCCAAAGAAGAAAGAAAATTCCTCCAACCAAAGACGCCATGTGTGAGCTGCTGGATTTCCAGCGCTGGCATTACAGATGCATGGGGGACATGTATCTCAGTTTTTTTTTTCCTTTGGTGTATACGAGACATATGGAAGGTCTTTTTTGCACCTTATTTATGATCCTGTCTTTTTACTTGTGATACATGTGCAGGTTTTCCTATCCTGTCAGGCGTAAATTTTGGCTTCTTTTTTAGACTTTTTTTTGCAAATGTCTCAAATCCACATGGACACAAGCCACGTGAGGGGGTTGAATGCAGGAGTGGAGACTACTGTAAATTTTGGATTTGAGACCGTGTCCTGCATTTTTAAGCACTCTAGTCACACCCCAGGAAGAGGACAACATATGAGGCTGTGGTCACACGTGGTGTTAAGGTTGAGGTCACACGTTGCATTTTCATTGTGTTTTGAAAGACAACAGCTGAGGAGAGGGGATTTGCCCAATTAGAATACTGTTGACATTTGCATTTACAAAATGCACATGTTACCGCATTGTTAATGCATGTTTTAACTTGGTGTTTGAATATGCGTTAACTTATAATTTATTTATTGACCTCACCCTTAGAAGTAACCAATAAATTTTAAAAAAATGTAATTGCAAAATGTATTAATTAAAAAGCTTAATGTACAATATTTTAAACATTTAAAGCATGTGAAATAATTCCAATTTACATGTTAAAACAGGGTCCATGAAAAAAAATCCTTCCTTTGCACCTGCCCTGGACCAGGTGCAGATTGGCGCCTAAAAAAAGTGATAAGTGAAAAGTCCCATGGAACATCTGGAAAATAAAAATACATAAAGCACACTGCACAAGGTGCAGACCAAGGCATAATTGAAAAACGACAGCAAAAGTCACAGTGAAAAGTTGCAAAACAACAAAAGTTGCAAAAATGAGGCAATTTAACTAGCAGAAATAAAGATACATGTCACCGTTATCTCAAAATTATCCACTCACTATACAACACCGAGCTTGGTTTTGATTCTGTTGTTATGTACTTATTCAGGTCTGTGGGTATGTATATATACATATCTACACTCACCGGCCACTTTATTAGGTACACCATGCTAGTAACGGGTTGGACCCCCTTTTGCCTTCAGAACTGCCTCAATTCTTCGTGGCATAGATTCAACAAGGTGCTGGAAGCATTCCTCAGAGATTTTGGTCCATATTGACATGATGGCATCACACAGTTGCCGCAGATTTGTCGGCTGCACATCCATGATGCGAATCTCACGTTCTACCACATCCCAAAGATGCTCTATTGGATTGAGATCTGGTGACTGTCGAGGCCATTTGAGTACAGTGAACTCACTGTCATGTTCAAGAAACCAGTCTGGTCATAAAGGGATGGACATGGTCAGCAATAATACTCAGGTAGGCTGTGGCGTTGCAACGATGCTCAATTGGTACCAAGGGGCCCAAAGAGTGCCAAGAAAATATTCCCCACACCATGACCCAACCACCACCAGCCTGAACCGTTGATACAGGGCAGGATGAATCCATGCTTTCATGTTGTTGACGCCAAATTCTGACCCTACCATCCGAATGTCGCAGCAGAAATCGAGACTCATAGTATATAAGGCTGGAAGGAGACGCAAGTCCATCAAGTCCAACCTTCAAGAATTAAATAAATGTTTTATCCCCATGACCCGTGATATTTTTTCTCTCCAGAAAGTCATCCAGGCCTCTCTTGAACATGTACATAGAGTCCGCCATAACAACCTCCTGCGGCAGAGAGTTCCATAGTCTCACTGCTCTTCTCGTAAAGAACCTTTGTCTATGTTGATGGTAGAATCGCCTCTCCTCTAGGCGTAGAGGATGCCCCCTTGTCCTGGTCACAGGCCTAGGTATAAAAAGATCTTTGGAGAGATCCTTGTACTGTCCGTTCAGGTATTTGTACATTGTAATGAGGTCTCCCCTCAGTCGTCTTTTTTCTAAACTGAATAATCCCAAATTTTGTAATCTGTCATTGTATTCTAGTCCCCCCATTCCCCTAATAATCCTGGTTGCTCTCCTCTGCACCCGTTCCAGCTCTATTATATCCTTTTTATACACTGGTGCCCAAAACTGTACACAATATTCCATGTGTGGTCTGACCAGGGATTTGTATAAGGGCAGAACTATGTCTTTATCATGAGAATCTATTCCTCTCTTGATACATCCCATTATTTTATTTGCTTTAGCAGCAGCCGCCTGGCTCTGGTCACTAAAATTAAGTTTACCATCCACCAATACGCCCAAGTCCTTTTCAGCTTCAGTTTTACTAAGTAATTGACCGTTTAGAACATAATTATACTTTTTGTTTCTATGGCCCAAGTGCATAACTTTACATTTATCTACATTAAACCTCATCAACCATTTCTGTGCCCATCCCTCAAGCTTCCACAAATCCCTCTGTAATGCTAAACTATCGACCTCAGTATTTATTACTTTACACAGCTTAGTATCATCTGCAAATATTGAAACTTGACTGTGTAAACCCACTACAAGGTCATTAATAAAAATATTAAAAAGAAGTGGCCCCAATACTGACCCCTGTGGCACTCCACTGGTAACATCAACCCAATCTGAGAATGTGCCATTAATGACCACCCTCTGTTTTCTATCACTAAGCCAATTACTTACCCAGATACACAGATTTTCTCCTATTCCCAGCAGTCTCATTTTATATACCAACCTTTTATGTGGCACGGTGTCAAATGCCTTTGAGAAGTCCAGATATACAACATCCACAGCGTCCCCCAGATCCAGTCTTGAACTTACCTCCTCGTAGAAACCAATCAGATTAGTCTGACAGGACCGATCTCTCATAAACCCATGCTGACGCTGGGTTATAAGGTTGTGCACAGTGAGATACTCCAGGATAGCATCTCTAATAAACCCCTCAAATATTTTCCCCACCACAGCAGTTAGACTTACGGGTCTGTAGTTTCCAGGATCGCTATTTGATCCTTTTTTGTATATTGGTACCACATTTGCTATGCGCCATTCCTGTGGAACATAACCAGTCCTCAGTGAATCTTCAAATATTAAAAATAACGGTCTGTCTATCACGGTACATAGTTCATGCAGAACCCGGGGGTGTATGCCATCTGGCCCCGGTGATTTATCTATCTTAGTGGTTGCGAGGCGGCGCCGTACCTCTTCCTGGGTTAAACTGTTGACATTATAAAAAGAATTTACATTATTCCTCATTGTGTCTTCCACCAGGGGATTTTCCTGGGTAAAGACAGATGAGAAGGCGACATTCAGTAGATTGGCCCTTTCCTCATCTCCTTCCACCATGACCCCCATGTTATTTCTAAGGGGACCCACGCTCTCTGTTTTTAGTTTCTTATCATTTATATACTTGAAAAATAATTTGGGATTATTTTTGCTCTCCCTGGCAATATTTCTCTCAGTCTCTATTTTTGCGGCCTTTATCTGCTTTTTACAGGATTTATTTTTCTCTCTATAATCCTGTAATGCCTCATCGCTACCTTCACGTTTTAGCACCTTAAACGCTTTATCTTTATCGCTTATTGCTTTCCTTACAAGACTAGTTAGCCACATAGGGTTTTTCTTGTTCCTTTTATGCTTTTTCCCATAAGGGATGTGTTTCTCACAGGACTTTTTCAGAATATATGAGAAAAAGTCCCATTTTGGGGGGGGGGCTTTTGTCCTTGAGAGCATTATCCCAGTCTATGCCTTTAAGGTCTTCCCTTAGTTGATGAAAATTTTCCCTCCTGAAGTTTAGAGTGTTGGTTGCCCCTTCACTAACATGCTTAGTAAAGCGTAATACAAAATCAATGATCATATGATCACTATTCCCCAGGTTCCCTCCAACCTGTAGTTTTGATACCCTATCAGGTCTGTTGGTAAGGATAAGGTCCAGCAGTGCCACCCCTCTTGTTGGCTCCAGGACTAGTTGCGACAGGTAATTGTCTTTTGTTGTTGACAAGAACCTGCTACCTTTGAAGGACCTGCAGGTTTCTGCCCCCCAGTCAATATCTGGGTAATTGAAGTCCCCCATGATAAGTACTTCACCATGCTTTGAAGCCGCATCCATTTCACTTATCAGCATTTCCTCTGTTGCCTCCATTATATTTGGAGCCTTATAACAAACCCCTAGTAATATTTTATTATTCTTTTTCCCTCCTCTTATCTCCACCCATAGGGACTCCACATTTGCGTTACTGATGTCATCTCGCAGGACGGGCTTGAGGCAAGAATTCACATATAAACAAACCCCTCCCCCTTTTTTATTTATACGATCCTTTCTAAAAAGACTATAACCATCTATAGTAACAGCCCAGTCATAGCTACTGTCCAGCCATGTCTCGCTGATACCCACTATATCATATTTCCGTTCCAACATCAAGAGTTCCAGTTCCTCCATTTTGTTTGTGAGGCTTCTGGCATTTGTGTACATGCACTTTATATGGTTTTCCCTGTCCGTATTCCTTTTGTCCTTATTCCCCAATCTCATTCCAGCCCCCCTTCCTCCCCCATGGACTATGACTCTTCCCAGCTCTCTATGTACACCGTCTATTTGCCCTGCACATTTGTAATTGCCCTCCCCCCAGGTCTCTAGTTTAAACACTCCTCCAACCTTCTAGCCATTTTTTCCCCTAAAACAGCGGCCCCCTCCCCATTGAGGTGCAGCCCATCCCTACTGTAGAGCCTGTAGCCCACAGAAAAGTCAGCCCAGTTCTCCATGAACCCAAACCCCTCCTTCCTACACCAACTTTTGAGCCACTTATTTACCTCCTTGATCTCCCGCTGCCTTTCTGGTGTGGCACATGGTACAGGCAGTATTTCGGAGAAAATTACCTTTGAGGTCCTTGTCCTGAGCTTATGGCCTAAATCTCTGAAATCATTTTTAAGGACCTTCCACCTACCTGTTACTTTGTCATTAGTGCCAATGTGGACCATGACCGCTGGTTCCTCACCAGCCCCTCCCAGTAATCCGTCAACCCGATCCGCAACATGCCGAACCCGAGCACCCGGCAAACAACACACTGTTCGGTATGCACGGTCTTTGTGACAGATTGCCCTGTGTGTTCCCCTAATAATGGAATCTCCCACTACCAGCACCTGTCTGACCTTGCCTGTGCTCCCATTACCCTTCTTACTGGAGCAGACAGTCCCCTGGTTACTAGCGGCCATGTCTTGCTGCAACATTGCTACCCCAGAGCTGATATCCCCCTCATCCGCCAGCCTGGCAAACTTATTGGGGTGCACCAGATCAGGACTAGACTCCCTACAACTCTTCCCTCTACCCCGCCTTCTACATGTTACCCAACTAGCTGCCCCCTCATTCTGCACCTCCATACTTCCCTCCCCACAGCCATCTTCCCCAAAGAGTTTGTGCTCCAGGAGCAGCAAACTTCGTTCCATATTATCAATTGCCCGCAGCCTTGATACTTGCTCATTTAGATCCAGAATCTGGGCTTCCAGATGAGCAATTTTCACACACCCCACACAGCAGTATTCCCCCTCGAACGGCTGTTCAAGGAAAGCATACATGGCATCAGACCAGGCAACGTTTTTCCAATCTTCTACTGTCCAATTTCGATGAGCTTGTGCAAATTGTAGCCTCAGTTTCCTGTTCTTAGCTGAAAGGAGTGGCACCCGGTGTGGTCTTCTGCTGCTGTAGCCCAACTGCCTCAAAGTTCGACGTACTGTGCGTTCAGAGATGCTCTTCTGCCTACCTTGGTTGTAACGGGTGGCGATCTGAGTCACCGTTGCCTTTCTATCAGCTCAAACCAGTCTGCCCATTCTCCTCTGGCATCAACAAGGCATTTCCGTCCACAGAACTGCCGCTCACTGGATGGTTTTTCTTTTTCGGACCATTCTCTGTAAACCCTAGAGATGGTTGTGCGTGAAAATCCCAGTAGATCAGCAGTTTCTGAAATACTCACACCAGCCCTTCTGGCACCAACAACCATGCCACGTTCAAAGGCACTCAAATCACCTTTCTTCCCCATACTGATGCTCGGTTTGAACTGCAGGAGATTGTCTTGACCATGTCTACATGCCTAAATGCACTGAGTTGCCGCCATGTGATTGGCTGATTAGAAATTAAGTGTTAACGTGCAGTTGGACAGGTGTACCTAATAAAGTGGCCGGTGAGTGTATATATAATACAAACTCCAAGGAAGGAAGCAGCACTGCAAGATAAATAGTGAATATTTATTCCACCAGTGGTATATATAATATATATACAGGCATGGTGTTCATGATTAAAGGGGTTGCCCAGGCTGGTATTTTTTTTATTAGTTGAGTGAAGAGGCTGCAATAACAAGAAATCAGTTGTACTTTCCCCCTCTGGTTCTCCAGTCCAGCGGCTGCCTCCATCACCTCCTGTCTGTATGTATACAGAGCTACCACCACCACAGCGATCCCTGTACAGTCTCTACCTGCGGCCTGTCTAAGTGTTACACTGACCACAGCCAGGACCTGCAGCGGCTACCCCCATCACCCCCAGTCTGTATGCACACAGAGATACAGCAGTGATGTAACCACACAGCGCTCCCTGTGCAGCCTCTGCCTGCTACCTGTGTAAGTGTTACACTGACCACAGTCAGGACCTGCAGCGCTGCCCACCTTCACCTTCTGTGTGTATGTTTACAGAGATACAGCAGTAATGTCACCACCACAGCGCTCCCTGTGCAGCCTCTGTCTGCTGCTTGTGTAAGTGTTATACTGACCACAGCCAGGACCTGCAGCGGCTGCACTTATCACCCTCAGCCTGTATGTATACAGAGATCCAGCAATAATGTCACCACTACAGTGCTCCCTGCGCAGCCTCTGCCTGCTACCTGTGTAAGTGTTACACTGACCACAGTCAGGACCTGCAGCGCTGCCCACCTTCACCTTCTGTGTGTATGTATACAGAGATACAGCAGTAATGTCACCACCACAGCGCTCCCTGTGCAGCCTCTGCCTGCAGCCTGTGTAAGTGTTACACTGACCACAGCCAGGACCTGCAGCTCTCCCCAATCATCCCCAGCCTGTATGTATACATAGATACAGCAGTGATGTCACCACTACAGTGCTCCGTGCGCAGCCTCTGCCTGTGGCCTGTGTAAGTGCTATACTGACCACAGCCAGGACCTGAAGGGCTACTCCTACCACCTCCTGTGTATATGTATACAGAGATAAAGCAGTGATGACACCATCACAGCGCTCTCTGTGCAGCCTCTGCCTGCAGCCTGTGTAAGTGATACACTGACCACAGCCAGGACCTGCAGTGGCTTCCCCCATCACCCCCAGTCTGTATGTACACAGAGATACAGCAGTGATGTAACCACACAGCGCTCCCTGTGCAGTCTCTGCCTGTAGCCTGTATAAGTGTTACACTGACCACAGCCAGGACCTGCAGCGCTGCCCCCATCTCCCCCAGTCTGTATGTATACAGAGATACAGCAGTGATATCACCACCACAGCGCTCCCTGTGCAGCCTCTGCCTACAGCCTGTGGAAGTGTTACACTGACCACAGCCAGGACCTGCAGCGCTGCCCCCTATCACCCCCAGTCTGTATGTATACAGAGAAATAGCAGTGATGTCACCACCACAGCGCTCCTAGTGTAGCCTCTGCCTGCAGCCTGTGTAAGTATTACACTGAGCACAGTCAGGACCTGCAGCGGCTGCCCCC
Organism: Engystomops pustulosus; assembly: GCF_040894005.1. NCBI lineage: Eukaryota > Metazoa > Chordata > Amphibia > Anura > Leptodactylidae > Engystomops > Engystomops pustulosus. The sequence continues at coordinate 120,957,320 of NC_092416.1, forward strand.
ATCTCCCCCAGTTTGTATGTATACAGAGATACAGCAGTGATGTCGCCACCACAACGCTTCCTGTGCAGCCTCTGCCTGTGGCCTGTGTTAGTGTTACATGGACCACAGCCAGAACCTTTAGTGCCCCCTATCACCCCCAGTCTGTATGTATACAGAGAAACAGCAGTGATGTCACCACCACAGCGCTCCTAGTGTAGCCTCTGCCTGCAGCCTGTGTAAGTGATACACTGACCACAGCCAGGACCTGCAGCGGCTTCCCCCATCTCCCCCAGTCTGTATGTATACAGAGATACAGCAGTGATGTCACCACCACAGAGCTCCCTGCCTGAGGCGAGCCATTGAGAGGCGCCCCCCCCCCCCGCACATATATGTAATATATCAGGGAGTGTCAGGACCAGATCCATCATATTGGTTTGGTGTAAAAATAAAGCAATGCAAAATGCATACAGCGTGTCGCGTAGTATAAAATGCATACAGCGTATCGCCATGTAGTATAAAATGCATACAGCTTGCCACCATGTAGTATAAAATGCATACAGCATATCGCCATGTAGTATAAAATGCATACAGCATACCGCCATGTAGTATAAAATGCATACAGCATACCACCATGTAGTATAAAATAGACACAGAGTACCACCAAGTAGTATAAAATGCACACAGAGTACCGCCACGTAGTACAAAATAGAAGCCCTGATAAATATCACACACACACACACACATATACACACACAGATATATACACAGATAGACACATATATACACATATATATATAGATACACATATATACACACATACACACAGATACACATATATACATACATATACATACAAATATACACACATACATGCATATACATACATATATACACACATACATGCATATACATACATATACACACATACATGCATATACATACATATACACACATACATGCATATACATACATATACACACATATATACATATATACATAGATATACACACAGATACACACATATATACACACATATATACATGCAAAGATAAATTTACTTTACCTCTCTGTTGTGTTCTTGTGTTCGGCGCCCAGTCCTGCAGCGGCGGTGTCGCGGTGGGGAAGCCGGGAGCAGGAGGACTTGATAGCCGGTCCGGTGGTCCGGTGAAGGGGGGGGTGCTAGGGAGCACGGAGCTTGAGTGGGGGCCGTCGGAGCAGGGAGCCGAGAGCCTGGAGTGGTGGGGGGGGGATAGGAGCGGAGCCGGGCTGACAAGGGAGCGGAGCAGGGGCTGGCAAGGGAGCGGAGCGGGGACTGGCAAGGGAGCGGAGCGGGGGCTGATAAGGGAGCGGAGCGGGGGCTGATAAGGGAGTGGAGCGGGGGCTGACAAGAGAGCGAAGCGGGGGCTGACATGGGAGCGGAGGTATGCGGGTAGTGGGAGGCGGGAGCACATTGTCGGCTGGGAGAACAGTGTCCCCGGCTGGAAAGTGGCGCTGGCCGGCCGGCATGCGGGAGTTTGATGCAGGCCGGCAGGGGGGCGGAACATCGGTGCCTGCGGGGGTGGGCGCAAGGTGGCGGCGGTGGGCGGGCGCAAGGTGCCAGCAGCATCGGAGAGAAAGGTGCCGGACTGAGGGCTGCAACGCGGTCCCGTCCGGCGTGTGGAGCACGGTGCCGCCCCCTTGTTGAGCAGGAGGCGCGCCGCCTGAGGCGAGATGCTCAACTCGCCTCATGGCAGGTGCGGCCCTGCCTGCAGCGGCTTCCCCCATCACCCCTAAACTGTATGTATTAGAGATACAGCAGTGATGTCACCACCACAGAGCTCCCAGTGCAGCCTCTGCCTGCAGCCTGTGTAAGTGTTACACTGAGCACAGTCAGGACCTACAGCGGCTGCCCCCATTACATCCAGTCTGTATGTATAAAGAGATACAGCAGTGATGTCACCACCACAGCGCTTCCTGTGCAGCCTCTGCCTGCGGCCTGTGTTAGTGTTACATGGACCACAGCCAGGACCTTCAGTGCCCCCTATCACCCGCAGTCTGTATGTATACAGACATACAGCAATGATGTCACCACCACAGCGCTTCCTGTGCAGCCTCTGCCTGCAGCCTGTGTAAGTGTTACATGGACCACAGCCAGGACCTTCAGTGCCCCCTATCACCCCCCGTCTGTATGTATACAGACATATAGCAATGATGTCACCACCACAGCGCTCCCTGTGCAGCCTCTGCCTGCAGCCTGTGTAAGTGTTACAATGATCACAGTCAGGATCTGCAGCGCTGCTCCCATCTCCCCCCAGTCTGTATGTATACAGAGATACAGCAGTGATGTCACCACCACAGCGCTCCCTGTGCAGCCTCTGCCTGCAGCCTGTGTAAGTGTTACACTGACCACAGTCAGGACCTGCAGCACTGCGCCAATCACCCCCAGTCTGTATGTATACAGAGATACAGCAGTGATGTCACCACCACAGAGCTCCCTGTGCAGCCTCTGCCTGCAGTCTGTGTAAGTGTTACACTGACCACAGCCAGGACCTGCAGCTCTGCCCAAATCAACCCCAGTCTGTATGTATACAGAGATACAGCAGTGATGTCACCACCACAGCGCTCCCTGTGCAGCCTCTGCCTGCAGCCTGTGTAAGTGTTACACTGACCACAGCCAGGACCTGCAGCGCTGCCCAAATCACCCCACAGTCTGTATGTATACAGAGATACACCAGTATTGTCACCACCACAGTGCTCCCTGTGCAGCCTCTGCCTGCAGCCTGTGTAACTGTTATACTGACCACAGCCAGGACCTGCAGCAGCTGCTCCCATCACCTCCTGTCTGTATATATACAGAGATACAGCAGTGATGTCACCACCACAGCGCTCCCTGTGCAGCCTCTGCCTGCAGCCTGTGTAAGTGTTAAACTGACCACAGTCAGGACCTGCAGCAGCTGCACTTATCACCCCCAGTCGGGGGGGTTTGTGTTTGGTTTTTAGAGAATCATAGTTGTGGCGGTTAATGAGTAGGGTCGCTGCAGAGATCCACTATTCCAGACAATTCGATTGAGTAGCTACTCATTCTGTGATATTTACATACGAAAAAATAGCAGCCCAACATGTGAAATTTTAAAACAGTTGAGTGTGATTATTTAATAATTTAATAAAAGTTAAGTTTTAGGCCTGACCAATAAGGCCTTTTTTCTGTCTTAGGACAGATTTGTAAATTTGGTATATGTTGCCTTGGCAGTCCTAAAGGGCTATCACAGGAGGAAACACACAGAATCAGCTCTGCATCACTTGCCATAAAGATCATAGCTTGTAAAGCAAATCTCCTCACACTGCTGAATGCCGGCGGGAAGTGTCTGTGAGTGTCTATGTGTCAGCTGGTCTTGTAATGCAGGGGGAGGGGCAGGAGGCAGAAACCACACTGCATTGTGCAGACAAGAAAGCTATTCATGAGACGAATCTATCCTGCCCGACCATAATCAGAATGTTTACGTTCGGACCCCAGGGCAACCGAAATTGTATACACCAGGACGGATAGAGACAGGCTGGAATTATATCTCTGAAATGCTGTATTTTTGTGTGAATTAGAGAACAGTGAATTAGAGAATGTGTCATTTTGTTATCCTGAGTATATTTAATCTTCTCTTCGTGTGAATACCCCTTTAAACTCCTTTGACAATTTCAATTTGAATGGCATAGTTTTCATAATGTCTCTTTGTTGTGTTTTTAAATGTCAATTTTTTTAAATTATTTTCAGAATTTTGGGGTGACATTTGTTATTACTTTACACACATCAGTAAAAATATATAACAATTTAAAGAAATCTACAGAATATTTACTAGTCTTAACCACCAGAGGGAGCTGCAGCTGCATGCAATGCAACACAAAGACCCACATTTACTAAAAACAGTACACTATGGGGCACATTTACTATGGGTCCGAACATTTTGTCGGGTTTCCCGACTTTTTACCGTTTTGCCCTGAATTCCCCCTGGTTTTTGGCGCACACGATCGGATTGAGATGCATCAGCGCAGGCTTGCATGCGACACAAATCGGGGGCGTGGACGTTGGACAACCCGACTGATTCGGAGAAACCGTGGAATTTAAAAACGAAATTATGTCACAAGATCAGCACTCACGTGCACCGGGATGAAGAAGGTGAACTCCGGCGGACCTCTGCGGGACCTCAGCGGGAAGTGACACATGCAGGAAATCGGGCGCATGAGCTATGTGAATCCCGGAAGATCCAAATCCTCGTCGGAACAACGCACATTGGGGATCGCAACAGGACGGGTAAGTAAATATGTCCCTATATGCAGATTGCCTGTGCAGTGTACAGTGGGCACCAGATTCTTGATTTGTGGTGCCCATTCTTCATAAGTCTGGCGTCCCCTGCACTGCTCCGAACAGAGAGCATCATTCCCCCCCCCCCCCTAAATACAGGGCTTGCGACACAATTCTGTCGGACTTTATCTGTAGTGATCTGCAGCAACCATATTGACACAGAACAGTGTTAAGTCTATTTTGGTTTCAAAACGGTATTATTTTTCAGGAGAACAAAAACGGGACACTCACCCCTCCCAATCATCAAAAGCCCTTAGCAAAACTCTATTAGGGTTAGGGTTCTCAGGTTAGCATTACATGTCTAATGTCAGTATTTTGGGGTGTATGCAATTTATTTATTCTGTATTGTAATCTTTTTTAAAATAAATATTTATGTTTAAATTGTTGTATTTTGGCCTGTTTTTTGCAGGACAATTTGTATTTTTTATTGGTACCATTTTGGCATTTAGTCTAAATTAATGTGCTGGAGATTGTTCTTGGCAATTTGCGATACTCATATAGTTTTGAATGGATCAGCAAGACACATGCTGAACCTGCTGCTTCATTTAATTATGGAGAATGGGATCCCCATTCTTTTGAACGGTGGCGATCCACACTTATTATCCCCCATCCTGTGGATAACAATTGAACCTGATACCCTAACTTGATCATTTAAAGGATTGTATTAAGTGTTCCATATGTCTATAATTGTGAAAATATTACTGCAACCAGTGTTATTTTCGCAATTATAATTGACAGAAGGGGCATCCTTTATACTCTTCTATTATAAAACAGCATAATAGAAAATGAAGCGCTGTTGTGGACTAAACGTTGCAGACTGATATCTAGTCAGCTTGGTTGTGGTCGTGTAATTATATAGCAAGCTTGTTTGTGGCACTATATCAATGTAGTAGGTTCTAGCATCTATGTAGAGAGTTTGGTTTTGGCACAATACTATGTAGTAAGCTTTGTATTGGTACCATAACTTAATAGTAAGCTTTTTTTCTGGTACTCTCTCCGGTTCCTGGCTCTCCGCTCCCGGCTCAACCTGTCTCTGCTAACGCCCGCCCCCCCCCCCCCCCCAGACTCTCGGTTCCCTGCCCCTGCTCAAGCTCCCCTACCGCTCCCTCCGCTCTCGGCTCTCTGCTCCCTCTGCCACCCCGTTCCAGGTTCTCGGCTCTTGACCTACCCGCTTACGGCTCTCTGCTCCCTGCTCCCCTTCCACTCCCGTCTCAACCCGGCTCCGCTAACGTCCCCCCCCTCCAGGCTCTCGGCTCCCGGCTCCCCCTGCCAACGCTTAAGCTCCAGGCTCCCTAGCCTCCCGGCTCTCAAGACCTACCCGCTCCCGGCTACCTCACCGCGCCACCACCGCTGCAGAGAGGTAAGGTTACTTTATCTTTGCATATATATGTGTAATATGTGTATATATGTGTAATATGTGTATATATGTGTAAATATATGTAATATGTGTGTGTGTGTATATATATGTGTGTGTATGTATGTGTGTATATATGTATGTGTATATGTGTATATGCTGTATCTACTGTTTGTTTATGTGTATATATGCTGTATGTATATGCAGCATTTGTGATATTTATCAGGGCTTCTATTTTGTACTACAAGGCAGTACTTGGTATGCATTCTATACTACTTGGCGGTACGTTGTATCTATTTTATACTACTTGGTGGCACGCTGTGTGCATTTTATACTACATGGCGGTATTCTGTATGCATTTTATACTACATGGCGGTATTCTGTATGCATTTTATACTACATGGCGGTATTCTGTATGCATTTTATACTGCATGGCGGTATTCTGTATGCATTTTATACTGCATGGCGGTATTCTGTATGCATTTTATACTGCATGGCGGTATTCTGTATGCATTTTATACTACATGGCGGTATTCTGTATGCATTTTATACTACATGGCGGTATGCTGTATGCATTTTATACTACATGGCGGTATTCTGTATGCATTTTATACTACATGGCGGTATTCTGCATGCATTTTATACTACATGGTGATACGCTGTATGCATTTTATACTACATGGCGATACGCTGCATGCATTTTATACTACATGGCGATACGCTGTATGCATTTTAAACTACATGGCGATACGCTGTATGCATTTTGCATTGCTTTATTTTTACACCAAACCAATATGATGGATCTGGTCCGGACACTCCCTGATATCTTATATTATAAGCTCCACCCCTCCATAACCCCACCCCATATGACCAAAGCCCCGCCCCCACCGGGCCATGGAAAACTGGTCTAGCTTAAAGCCGGTCCCTGGTGCAAAAAAGGTTGGGGACCTCTGCTCTATCAAAGTAGTAAGCTTGGTTCTGGATGTATATATCTTGAAAGCTTAGTTTTGGTATCATTTCTTTGAAGTAATCATGGTTCTGGTACTGGATCCATGTAGTAATCTTGGTTCTGGTATCATTCCTTAGTAGATACCTTGATGGTTGTACTATATCTATGCAATGAGCTTGGTTCTGGTTTAATTCTATGAAGTAAGCTTGGTTCTTGTACTGTATCTATGTAGTAAGCTTTATTCTGGTACCATATCTAAGTAGTAAACTTGGTACTGTATCTATGTGAATATCTCGGTTCGATATTAATTAACAACTTGGTTCTGGTAGCATTAGGGACGGCACCAGCACCCGGCAAACCCAGACAAGTGCCGGGACCCACAACTGCACAATCGTGGCCACTTCCCGGTCCCCAACAGCCTGGGTGCTAAAGCGGCACTCCGTGTGCTGTAGGATGCTGCCATGCGTCTCTGCATGTAAAGTGCTGTGTGCTGCCGGCCGGAGGAGGAAGACGGTGAAGGGGAAGCTGCAGACCAGAGCAGAAGACTGAGGTGAGTACTATTCTTTTATTTTGGATAGTCACACTTACTAGTCCATGGGGGGTGAGGAGGGGGCTGTATATAATGAATGGGTGGGGTGAGAAGGGGGCTGCATATATTGAATGGGGGAAGAAGGGAGCTGTATATAATGAATGGGAGGGTTAGGAGGGGGCTGCATATAATGTATGGGGGGGGAGGGGACTGCATATAATGTATGGAGGGTGGGGAGGGGGCTGCATATAATGCATATCGGGGAGAGGGGCTGCATTTAATTAAACTATGGGTGGTGAGGGGGCCCTGGGCTATATATATTTAATCCATGGGGGGAAGGTGGCTGCACATTATTATTAATCCACGGGGGGTGCATATAATTAATTTATGGGGGTGAAGAGGCTGTATATAATGAATCAGTGCCATTACGTGAGTTTACTGCAAAGGGGCCCACTGAGGCTCAGTCACTCAAGGGCCCACTGAAACCTGGAGCCGGCCATGGGTAGCATATATATGTACTAAGCTTGATTCTGGCCATGTATTGAATTTGGTTTCTAAATTTTATACTGTTGTGAGACACACAATATTTATACAACTCAGGCCCAATGTAGCCTTAATCTGCCCCTGAACACTGGTACTATAACACAGTATGGTATGATGCAGATATTAATATCACGGCTACTATAAAGCTAGAACGTATTTCTGCCACAAACAGTACGACCACTGGTACTATAAGCAGTACGGTAGGATGCTGATATTAATAACATTGATACTACAAAGCTGGAATGTAAGTATGATGCAAATACATGTGCAAGCAGTTTGTACATTTTTTTGAGTGCAAATTCAGACAGAAAACTGGCACAAACGTTTTAATAAATGTGAGTCTAGGACTTTTTGGGTTGGCAGCACTGGCTAATGGGACATGGGGGCAGCAATGTGACTACCTGATGGCAGCACTGGCTACCGGGTCCCAGCGCCCGGGCCCCCGGATCCTGATTTATTGGTTAGGGACCACCGGGCTAGCCCTCTAAAAGCGCCAGTGATTATGCTCCTGCTGGGGCCCCTGGCTGGTCCCGGCAGTCGGGCAGGGGCCTCCGTCCGTCCGGACAGGAAGTTCCTGCTCGTCACTGTAGAGTGCTCAATGCGGCCAAAAACATCCATTTGAGCACTATTACTGTATGAACCAGTCCATGAACCAGTGTACCCCTTCCTGCCCGTCCACGGCAAGAAGATAGAAGACGCGGGAGCCAGTGGTAAGTACAAGGATTTTTTTTTTTTTGTAAATCAAACAGCAGTAAAATATGGTGGTGGCCAAAATATATAAAAGAATTAATTGTGTGGGCAGCATATTACCTAATTAAATGTGTGTTTGGGGGCAGCGGCATATCAACTTATTAATTGGGGGGGACAGCAGCATATTAACTAGTTAATTGTGGGGGGCAGCAACATATTAACTAATTAATTGTGGGGGGGGGGCAACAGCATATCAACTAATTAATTAAGGGGGAAGCAGCATATTAGGTCATATGCTGCTGTTCCCCTTAATAAATTAGTTAATATACAGCTGCCCCCCCCCCCCAATTAATTAGTTGATATGCTGCCCCCCCTCCCCCCAAACACACAATTAATTAGTTAATATGCTACCCACACAATGAATTATTTTATACATTTTGGGCAGCAGAGGTGCAGGGTCTGTATGAAGAAGGCTCAGGGGTTGAGCCTTCTTCATACAGATGTGGGGTTTGGTGCATATTGCAGCAAACACCCACCGCTAACACCCACGATTGGTGCTAGCACCGACTGCGGGTTATTAACTCCTCCGATGCAGCCCGAAGCATTTGAAGGACAATGGCACACGGACGTCGTCATCTTTGTTCCAATCGTCACTCCCTGGGCATCGTCGGGGAGCGGCGATCCGTTGCCATGACAGCATTGGGTCTTCGTCACATCCGAGGCTGCTTGGCATCTGCAGTTTTGTTACAATGTGCCAGCGGCTCATTATAATGAATACTGTGTAAAATGCCATATACTGCAATACAGTGTAGATTATCATTTATTATTGCAGTTTTATTCCGTATCATTATTCAGTAATATTATGGTGGAAGTATTTTTTGGTTTGTCATGGACCAAAATTGGAAATCGTTTAGTAAAGGTTGGAATTTATCAAAAAACTAAAGATACCATTGTGTCTATTATCCTAGAGCTTTGAAACAGTGTAACTATGTGATATCTTTTTACATATATTCTTGTGGGAAGAGGCCCCGCATCAGCTGTCGGGCTGGGGGAGGCCCATCCTAAAAGAGGTGCTCCATACCCCTGGGACCCTTAATCTGGCCCTTTCTGTGACTATCTGGCATCAGCAGTGGCTACTGCGGTATGGGGCCAGCACAATGACTACCTATGGGTATTACCCCTTATCTCACAATTCTGCACTCAATGCACAACATTGAGGTTGGCTTTGGTCCTTTTTTTTTTACTACACGTCTGTAGATATATACATATATAGAGTGGCTATGGAAAATATTCAGACCCCTTTAAATTTGTCCACCTTGAAATATCACATGATCATAAGTATTCAGACTCTGCTCAGTAGAAGTACCTTTTGAGCTTCTTGAGAATGATGCAACAAGTTTTTCACACCTGAATTTGGGGATCCTTTGCCATTCTTCTTTGGAGATCCTCTCCAGTTCCCTCAGATTTGCTGGTGAACGTTGGTGAACAGCCATTTTCACTCTCCAGAAATCCTCAATTGGGTTTAGAACAAGGCTCTGGCTGGGCCAGTAAAGAATGGTCACAGAGTTGTTTTATTACCACTGCTTTTTAGCTATTTGCAGAGGGTCATTGTTTTGTTGGAAGGTGAACCTTCGGCCCAGTCTGAGGTCCAGAGCACTCTGGAAGAGGTTTTCATCAAAGATATCTCTGTAGTTGGCCAAATTCATCTTTCCTTCATTTGCAACCAGTCGTCCTGTCCCTGCAGCTGCAAAACACCCCATAGCATGATGCTGCCACCATGTATCACTGTTGGGATTGTATTTGGCAGGTGATGAGTAGTGCCTGGTTTTCCCCTCACATACCGCTTAGAATTAACACCAAAAAGGTCAATCTTAGTGTCATCAGACCAGAGAATCTTATTTCTCATAGTCTGGGAGTCCGTCATGTTTTCTTTTGTAAACTGTATGCGGCTTTCATATGTCTTGCACTGAGTAAAGGCTTCCATCGGCACTCTCTGCCATAAAGCCCCAACTGGTGGAGGGCTGCAGTGATAACTGACTTTGTAGAACCTTCTCCCATCTCCCTATTGCATCTCTGGAGCTCAGCCACAGTGATCCTAGGGTTCTTCTTTACCTCTCATTAAGGCTCTCTCCCACAATTGCTTAAAAAATAAAAAAAGTTTTCCCACCAGGAAAGTTAGGCTCTATCCAGGGGATAGAGTGGATCTCTGTCAGCTCCATAGAGATTAATGGAGCAGAATGGTCGTGCGCTACCATCTGCTCCATTAATTATGACGGAGGGACTACGTTTTCGCGATTTGTGGGGTTCTCAGCACTAAGACCCACACTGATCAGCCAGTTAGGCCCTATACCGTGGATAGGGCCTAACTTTCATTCGTGGGAAAACCCCTTTAACATTAAAATGTCCCATCACATATAAAACAATATATAATTTTAAAAAGGTGGAAAAAGAACACAACATATTAGGTATTACCGCGTCCCAAAATTCCCACTCTATAAAAATCTAAAACAGTTATTCATTGTGGTGAATCCCATAATGGAGAAATGCACCCAAATGTCTGAATCAACACTTTTTTGCTGTTTTGCAACACATAACATATGTAATCAAAAGTGATTAAAAGTTTGCACAGTCCCCAAAATGGTAGCAATGAATATGTCAGGTTGTCCCAGAAAGAATGACATTTTAACCAACTCCGCACTCTTAAGTATGAAAAAGTTATTGGAGTCAGAATATGACAAAGAAAAAGCCGGTGTGTATAGGCTGAAATGAGTATAAATTTTATTAAGCAACAAATTCTAAGCACACCAAAAAGAGGGTATCACACCTCAAATCTAAAAACATTTAAAAGAGTGTACAAATACACAAAAACATGTGGATCAATATGGGTAAAAGAGAACCACATCAGGCCACAGGTCAATCAGTATACAGACACCAGTCCCCTATGCATAAAGTCAATACATGATACAATGTGCATGCCAAAACACCCTATACCAATACCCATGTAATCCTGTATAAGTCCCCAAAGGTGAAGGACGTCCTAAGAGGTGAAGGTAGGAACAGGGCAAGGTCGAGCAATTATGATGGCATTGGGTGAAGAAGGTATCTGATGGGACAAGGTGGTCCGGGACCTGAGGCCAGAGGCACCCCACGCGTTACGTCGCAGTCATGCGACTTCCTCAGGGGTCAGGCACAACACTGCTCTTTTCTATTAAATTGGGGTTATGGGTGGAGGCATTAGCTTGATGGCTCCGATAGGGGGCGTAAGCACTTAGAGTGCCTAGGGCAGCATCAACACTATGTACGGTCCTGATTAGTAGTTTTTTTTTTGGTGGGGGGTACAGGTGCACACCACCACCTCTTGTTTTTCTATCCATAAAACCACATTCATAATAGAACATGAAGTTATGAAAGTTTAGGAATGCTGACTGTCAGGTTACAATTGGTCCATCGTTTTGAACTTGTTTACGGGAGAAGAAGGAAATATTCAGCAGAAGACGTGCAAAACTCTAGCAAACAAGATGTAGATTTCCCCACCAGCGACAGACAAGCGTTTAATCTGTAACTGACAGAGAATGAATGCTCCTGTCTCTGTTTGCATAACTGCTTGTGTGCCACGGGCAGATCCCTTCGTAGAAGTTTAATCAAGAAGCTGAGTGAGAGCAGAGGTAACTGGTTGCACAGCAGCTGCAAAGGACAAGCAACCTGTATGTCGTTCGTCATATCTAGTTAATAAAGTAGTGATGTGGACTATGCTCGTAAATACACAAGAACTAAACCTTTCGGTCACCCGGCATGCACCAGTTTTTTGTTTAACTTTGCACAATCTTTTCAGTGCAAACTGCTTGCACATTTATACTATATAAATTTGTGTCACAGCTGCACTATGCCAGACATGAAAGGGGCGACACATTTATCATGATGTGTCCAACAGAATTGTGTCCCATGCTCTATGTTAAAGGTACACCAAAAAAAAGTTGGTGCACTCTGCCGGGACAGTGCAAGGGGCAACAGATTCATTAAGAACGGGCGTCACAAATTTTTTTTGTTCAATAATAAATGTGGGTTTAAAAATATGGTAAAAAAATAAGGCATCTCTTGAAAATACACCTGATCCATTATTTCCAGCAAACAATAACATAATCCTGTTCAATTTTCAGAGAAACATGGTAAATTAATCGTCCACAGTGCCCCAGATGGTCATAATACCCCTTTTATATCCTATACCAGTGATGGCGAACCTTTTTAGCGACCGAGTGCCCAAACTGCAACCCAAAACCCCCCTTATTTATTGCGAGGTGCCAACCAAAAATGAAAGCAGTAACTTATTGCTCCCTGTTCTTCAACAATGTTCGATCATATTGGCCTCCTGAGAACAAGATGGATAATTTGCATCATTTTAGCTTCTTGCCAGTGTCCCTCTGTACACAGAGAATTGTGGGGCAGCAGAAGGTCTTCCAAAGATAATTCGTCCCTGTCTACTCATTCTCCCTCTTCCTACATACCCAAGTAGTGAACTTAAATATATGACTGAAAGCAGCATCTTTTAAGTTGCTTAGAACTGCAGGAAGATTCTTTGAGTTCTGCCTGGTGTGCTTGGGTGATGGCCCGGGTGCCCACAGAAAGGGCTCCAAGTGCCGCCTCTGGCACCCCTGCCATCGGTTTGTTACCACTGTCCTATACAATTACCATGCCCTCTTTACACCTCACATAGTAATTGTGCTCTTCTCTTACACAAATATACATTCCTAGTGCCTATAAAAAATAGGAGTAGCACCTGCAATTCATATTGTCTTTCTCACTTGGTTTTGGCTTCAATAGCCAAAACCTACGCTGTTGATCAAGAGAAAGGCAAAAGTTACTTTATTGATGATGAATTGAAAATTCCTATTTTATCAGACAGATACCTGAATCAACCAACATAAAACAATAATAAACTGTATTTTGCAGTTGACATAAAAGATATTTAACCCTCACCCAAAGTTTTGTTACTAAATTGCACTTCCTTTAACCCTAAGCAGCGACCCTTGTGTTCTGTAATGGGTCTGCTGAACAAATAATGAATTGTAAGGACCAATCCTTACTAATCGTACAACAAATTACCTTACATTTTGACACACAATATAATCTCCTTCCTGACTATGCCCTTTTTTTTTTTTTTTTTTTTTTGTGTATGGAGCTTTATGGGGGCTTATTTTATTCCCAGTATTTATTTTCAATGCCATGTACTGGGTAGCAGGAAACAAATCCAAATGCAGAAGACTTTAGGAAAGAACATTTTTGCAGCATTTTCTTGCTTTGTTTTCATGGCTTTAACTGTGCACTCCAAATCACATCTTCACTATATTCTCTTGGTCAGTGTGATTATGGGGATACCAAACATATATAAGTTTTATTATTTAAAAAAAAAAATTTAAGCTTTTGTAGGAAAATTTGCCATAATCTGAAGCTAATAACTTTTAAATACTATGGAGCTGTGTAGGTTGTAACTTTGCAAGATGTGATGACATCCATTTGTGGAACTGTATAACCTTTTGATCACTTTTTATTTCAATTTTTACAAGTTACAAAATAACAAAAAAGTCTCAGTTTGGACATTTGGGCACTATTTTCTATTATGGGGTACACCGTTGGGAATAAACAGTTTTATATATTAGATTAGGAATTTTAGTACAGAGCAATGTGTAACATGTTTATGATTTTTACTGTTTTTTATCAGTTCTAGAGAAAAGGGGGGTATTTGAACTTTTAGGGGTTTTAAATTTTTATTTTTACTATTTTTGAGACCCCCTACAGTACTTTAACCTTATTTTATCTGATTGAACCTACCATATACTGCCATACCAAAGTATAGTTGTATATGGTAGTATATAGCAGTATATGGGGATTTTGCACATGATCTGTTACATTCGGTTAGGTAGGCTAAGTCCTTGGGTCTTATAAAGATCCAAGGCTGTCATGGTAATAGATCTCCGCTGCCCCATGATGTCACGGGGAGCAATGATCACAGACTAGATGGCGGCACTTATGAGCAGGGCTGTTACATGTTGAAAATTTGCAGCAAGGGGTTAAAAACTAATATTCTTCTTAGTTCTCATGCACCCAAGAAAATTCACAGCTGTGTGCATGAGTTTATAGAAAGTAATGGGGCAGTGTACTAGCCACTGAAAAAAATACTAGCACACAGACAAAAAACATGTTTGTGTGCATGAGACCTTACAATGTATTAGTGCCCCATTTTGTTTCCCCATGCAGAAATAATGCAGCTTTTACTGCTTACTACTAGCCCATACCACAAAAAGAGAAAGACAAGTGTGTAAAGGCTAAAATACAGTAAACTTTATTGAAATTCACAAGCAATAGCTAAAGTGTCCTATATGCAAGATTAAAAACATTTAAAAAGTGTACAAATACACATCCATATACAACTAGGTGGGTCAGAGCCTGGTAACCAGGACCCACCTACGGCCACAGATCACAAGAGGGTATGTGAATGCAAATTCCTCACGACAAATAAAAATGGAGCCCTGACCACTATACCTATAATCTATCCAAAAGAAATATACTATACAGTCCAAGTACTCACAAGACCAAAGCCCTTGTTAATGATGTCGCTAGCCAAAGGTCAATTGCCAATGCAGAAGGAAACAGGGAACAGTGGTAGTCCCATAAGGTTGAAGAAGGGATGATCACATAGGTATAGAGCAGAACAGAGCCCAAGGTAGTCAAATGGTTCTATATAGGACCCAAGTGGGAGGAGGAAATGCCAGGTCACAGAACTGTGGCCGAAGGCACCCCATGCGTTCCGTCGCCTGATTGCGACTTCCTCAGGGGTAAGTGCCTTGTAGCCTGTGGAGCCTACCTTATAAGTCCCTAGGAGATCCCCAAACACCAATCGCTGGCGTCCGTTGAAGTGTGGACACCTGTGTGAAAATCCAATACATGGCGAGACTGTCACGAGAGCGATCAAATCCCGCGCATGCGCACCAGTGCCTATGATGATAAAGTTGATCCCTGTTTGTTTATTCTGCTAGTGGCGCTACTAGTCTCAATGAAGCAACGAATTTATGCGCATGCGTACAGAATAATTATTGTTATGCACAGGCGTCTTCGACGAACATAAAGTTACATTTATGCGCATGCGTACAAGACAGATGGTAATGATTAAAAGGATGTTATGCGCAGGCATACTAAACGAGCAGAAAAGTTACACATATTTACGCGAGATATTATGCGCAAGCGGGTACCATACAACGAGATTGGTGGTTCAAATAATGCAATATAGGTATAATACAAGTATGAACTAATCCTGTGTAAAGTCAGGGTTACAGCATCTAAAAAAGGCATACTGGTCGGAAAGTAGCAATCATGAGGATATCTAGAAAGAGTTAACAGGGGCTCCTATTACAAGACAAAAGAAGGTAAAGCTGGCTCCACGGGTAAGGTAGACTCGTAAAGTAGATGTCATTATTAACAAGGATACATGCATATAAGGACCCATAAGTTAACGTCAAGTGACGATATTTAGGTAAGTATTTCTACAATGAGTCATGGTCTAAGAGGCCAAGACAAAGTTAGTGGACACTGACACAGATACATATAGCGGGCCGGTCTCACGCCCACGATCTCCAAGAGGAATACGATGTGGCTATCAAGAAGCAAAATATGTCAAAAAAAAGAAAAATTAAAAAAATACACTGAAATTTGAACAAAGGCAAAGAGGAAAAATGTCCCAGTGGGTAAATCAACCCAGATGTCAGAGGAAGGTCAATTGAATATGACCACACAGTTTCAAGTCCAATAGCGACCAGTGGGTTTTAAGTAGGTTCTTCCAGGGTGTCCCCATTAGTCAGGAGTGCTGGATTGTCCAAGGGATGTCCAAGAAGGAAGGAAGGAGGTGTCAAACAACGATCGGAGGTAAACTCCATAGCCATAAGGAAAAACTAGAACACAATAATAGGTAGTATGCAAATTAGAATATATTCCTTCTCATTCTCTCCTTATTTTTATTATCTTCTAACTTTTTATTATTATTGTGCTAGTGTTCCCCAAAGTGGGGATAAGTGCATGTGAAAAGAAAAAATATGCACCAAGAAGGTTTATATTTTGCACCATAAAAAAGGCCGAAGTGAAGAAGTGATAAGGTGTCGAGAGGGGGACCAGAAGGGTCCCAAAACTACAAGGGGACAGGTTGTCCCAAGTGGAGTGAGGTGAAAAAAGGGAAAAAATTTTTTGTGACAAGTGAAAACAAAAAAAGAGGGTATAGTGAACGAATAATTAGTGTTAGCAAATATTTATATGGGGAAGTAGTGTCCCATACAGTTTAGAAGTGACCTGGAGGAAAAGAATATAATATGATAAGGGGGAGAGAATACGGGGAGAAGAAAAGGGAAGATGAAAGGGGGGAAAATAAAATAGAGGAAGTGGGGGAAGAAGTACTTTTTTAGAGTACATGAAGATGCACGTGCACGTGACAAATAAATAAAAAGTTTTACCTTACAGTTTTTGGAGGATCAAAGGAATGTAGGGGAATCACCTCTGTCTATAGTATCCTGAAAAAAGGAGATCCTCATTAATTCTACTTACTACTAGCCCCTTATCGCCTAGGCCCTTTTTAATTTTTGCATTTCCATTTTTCACACCCCACCTTCAAAAATAGAGGGCTGTGTGAGGGCTTGTTTTCTGCATAACATAGTGACAGTAATATTATTTAATATTTCATGCCGTGTATTGGGAAATGGTAAAAAAAAGCCCTCCAAATGCAATGAAAATAGTGAAAAAAGGCATTTGCACCATTATATTGTGGGCTTGGATTTTACGGCTTTCACTGTATGCCTCAAATGACATGTCTACTGTATTCCATGGGTCGATGCAATCAAGGGGATACCAAACTTATATAGGTTTTATAATGATTTACACTACAAAAATGTAAACCTCCAGTAAAAAAAAAAATCTTCATTTTTGACATCTTCTGGCTCTTATAACTTTTTCATACTTCGGTGTACTGAGCTGTGGGTGGTGTAATTTTTTGCAACTTTTGATGACGTTTTCAATGCTACCATTTTAAGAACTGTATAGCATTTTAATCTATTTTTACAAAACTATGTTATATTTTTTTATATGTTATAATGGCAAAAAAGTTGCATTTTTACTTTGGCCATTATTTTCCTTTATGGGTTTAAATGCTGGGAATAACCATTATTATATTTTGATAGATCAGACATTTTGGGAAGTAGAAATACCTAACATATTTATGATTTATCATTGTTTATTTATATTTAAATCAGTTCTAGGAAAAGGGCTGTGATTTAAAAAAGAAATGTAAACTTATTTTTACATTTTTTTCTACTATTTTTCAGACCCCCTAGGATACTTTATCCTTAGGTTGTCTGATCCTACCATATACTGCCGTACTACAGTATACTACGCTACAGCAGGTGTTACCGGTGGGTGTTTGCTGCAATATGCAGCAAAAGCCCGCCTTGTATGGAGGGTGCTCAACCCGTAAGCCCTTCTACATACAACCACAGCTGACATGTGACTATTACGTCACATGTCAGTAAGGGGTTAGTAGTAGTTACCCCCTTTTGAGCCACCAATGAACAATAGCTATCTTGATTTTTGTTGCTATACTATAATGTCTGTCTAGCAGCTCTCATTAATATTTCTCCTTTTGGATCAATAACCCCCTACCAAAAAAATATTCCACCTAAACCAATATCAACCACAAACAGTTGGGTACATTGGCTGTGTCAGAGCAGCATCTGCACTGCACACCAGTTGTCCACCACATGCTTAGGCAGGGTTGGGACTAACAAAAGAAAATGGAGAGAAATTAATCCAAAAACATTATCATACTTTTTAAAGAGATGGCCATTTTTATGGTCATCAAGATGGCCATTTTTACTTGATCACAAGTTCCAAAAATGCCTTTGTCATGCATCTGAATAATTAAACAGCTTTTTTTATTGTTTCTTTTACATTACCTGGCAGTTTAAATGAGAGTTGCTTGCGGCGGTGAGCTGACGTAAGAATAGGGAAGTAACAAGGAAGGAGATGAATGAGGAGAAGATGACTTGTGCAATCTGAACTGCCCCACTACAGGACTTATCACACTGCTGGCAGGGAGCCAGGTAATAAAGAAACAATTAAAAAGCCTTGGAATTATTCAGATGCACGACAAAGGCATTTTTGAAATCAACATGCCAGAGGCTGTTGAGACCTGTCTTGTATAAACATGACCTTCATGATGATAGGTTTCCTTTAAGTTGATCCTTCTGTCTCCCAGAGACAAGTGTATGTGAACATGCATTGAGAACATGAGTATGAAGTTACGACTAAATGCCATTTGTGGGTCCAGCTTAGAATCACATCTTATACAGTTGTCACATATAAAATTTCTATTGATTTGTTACATAAACCTTATTTGTTACTCATTCATTCACATAATATTGATCGAAACAGAAGGCAACTATGACTAACGCCCAGATAAAACTAATGATAGAAATGAATTACACTTTTACCAATTATAAATAAGACTTTAATAAAGGGCAATGAAACAGTTCTGTACAGTGCCCTTTGCACTGGAGTTTATCCTTCACCTGCGTTATGCAATTCTTATTTTTACTCTATATTCTACTGTATACTGTAATCCATTTAACTTCTATAATACTGCCTCCTATGCACAAAATATAACTGCTATATTACTGTCCCT
This sequence comes from Engystomops pustulosus, assembly GCF_040894005.1. NCBI lineage: Eukaryota > Metazoa > Chordata > Amphibia > Anura > Leptodactylidae > Engystomops > Engystomops pustulosus. The sequence goes on from NC_092416.1 coordinate 120,976,408, forward strand.
TCTACAAGAATATAACCACTATAATACTGCCCCTATGTACAAGAATATAACCACTATAATACTGCCCCTATGTACAAGAATATAACCACTTTAATACTGCCCCCTATGTACAAGAATATAACGACTATAATGCTGCCCCCTATGTACAAGAATATAACTACTATAATACTGTCCCCTATGTACAAGAATATAACTACTATAATACTGTCCCCTATGTACAAGAATATAACTACTATAATACTGCCATCTATGTACAAGAATATAACTACTATAATACTGCCCCCTATGTAAAGGAATATAACTACTATAATACTGCCCCTATGCACAAAAATATAACTGCTATATTACTGTCCCTTGTACGAGAATATAACTACTATAATGCTGCCTCCTATATACAAGAATATAACTACTATAATACTGCCCCTATGTACAAGAATATAACCACTATAATACTGTTCCCTTTGTACAAGAATATAACCACTATAATACTGCCCCCTATGTACAAGAATATAACTACTATAATGCTGCCCCCTATGTACAAGAATATAACTACTATAATACTGCCCCCTATGTACAAGAATATAACTACTATAATACCGCCCTCTATGTACAAGAATATAACTACTATAATACTGCCCCCTATGTACAAGAATATAACTACTATAATAATGCCCCCTATGTACAAGAATATAACGACTATAATGCTGCCCCCTATTTACAAGAATATAACTAGTATAATACTGCCCCCTATGTACAAGAATATAACTAGTATAATATTGCCTCCTATGCACAAAATATAACTACTATACTACTGTCCCATGTACAATAATATAACTACTATAATACGGCCCCCTATGTAAATGAATGTAACTACAATAATACTGCCTTCTCTATAAAAATATAGCAGTACTAATTTTAATAACTGTGGAGAATAATTTTGGAGCCAGAAACAGAACAGGCTTCAGGACAGCACAGCAATGTGGAGTTGGTAGCGGAGCATTGTACCAGATTTGACATAACTAAGTAAAACCTGAATATAACAGATTATAATATGTCCTATCTAGGCAGTTGCCTGGGCAGAGGTCGTGGACATATAGTAGAAGGTAGGATATTTTTAAAGTCTTGGTGAATAGAGCATTGCAGAGTTAGACTCTACAGCGGTAGTAGATTACAAAACAGGCGGTTTGGGCTAAGCCTTCTAGAGGGCCCATGGCCACTCAAACCATCTACTAATGTTATATTCAGAAGGACCTTCACCCATGAAATCCATGTACATCTGTTTCTGCTACTAATATACATGTACACAAGAATCATTTCAGGACCTTGGGAGGTCCTCCAAAGGTCCTGAAACCACAAATTTAAAGCAGGCAGAAGGCATGCATCCCCCGTTCCCCATGAAGCTTAATCCTAGTACCATACATAGGAAGTGAATTAACGACTTGTAGGGGCTATAAGAGAGAGAGAGAGGTCTCAAGCTCTGTGAGCAGCCCAGGATCTAGGACACGCCTAGTCTGCCATTTACTACATATACTACAAGATAGAGCGAGTTTTCTTGCTGAATAAAGACTTTCCTTCACCTGGCTACAATGTTTTATACATTTATAATAATTTTATTTGTATGAAGTATTTTTATGTATATAGTTTGATCTATGCAATTGATTTATTTAAAAGGATGGTCAAGTTATATGACCTTAGAATTAGAGGCACAGTGAATTTTATTGGGGAACCCCTTTACGTCTTCAAGGCTTTGTGTGTTTGTGGTCCCACTGAAGGCCCCTTTGGAGATGAACTTGACACTAGATATTTTTATACCTGAGCAAAATGTACAAAAGGAGGTGACACTTGTGTTCAAAACAGGATTGACTTCACCTTTTACCTGCATCTTCATCTTGAACATAACACTCCTAAATCTCCTGGCCAAGCTGAAAAACAGATCAATTAGCCACAGAGTAGAATGTGAAAGTTCCTTCACTGTTACGTTATATGTGAGAAATCTAAAGCTGTAAAGAGTTCGGTCTGGAACATTACATTTACTGACCTGTTTACTGCTATAAAAGATTATTTTCAACATCTTCTAAAATTATATTCATTACTTAACCTTCCCTTTTCCGCCCTTCGTCTGTTGACTACTGACCAGTCTCTTGCAGACCTTATGGACATTTGCAACACCCCTGCCAACGTATAGGCAAGGGAGTAGTTTCGAATAAGGCCCTTTCCCTGTCAGGATCCATCTGGTGAGCCTGTGCAACTCACCAAGGGGGTAATTCAGTGAGAACTCAGGTAATCTGCAGCTGTAGCCTATAGTTAAGTGGGTGTAAGGTGTTGGTTTGGATACAGCTCCTTCTCAATTATCCCAGGCTGAATCTACTACCAGGCTGTTGCTTTATTCCTGCAAACCACTCTCCACAACCAAACCAATCCAGTACCAGAATCCAGATCTGTTGTTTGACCGTTTAGGCCTGTTTCCTGCTGCCTGTTGTTCAATAAAGAACCGTGAGTTGATTTGCATAACATTGTCTCAGTCTGATTCCTGGATACGTCTGTCTACTACCACAAGCTTCCCCATCCATTACCCAGGGACTTATCTTACAGACACTCAGGGGTTGCCCTAAGGAGAACTACTACTTCAGAATCTCCCTCCATATTTCTTGTACACACCACCTGTTGGAGACTTGCCAGGCTGTAGGACAGCCCTCCGGTCCACATACCAAGCACACTGACTTCAGCACGACCTAGGCCACAATACCCAGTCCCTCTGGTATTCTGGGCCCCGGCTGCCTTCAGGCCCCAAGAAAATGCTAGGCCCTGGTAGGGGTTGTTGCACATTGCTCTCTTCCGCACAGTTTCTATGGCCACTCTTATTCTTGTCCTCTTCTTATTGTCAGGATTCCTCAAATCCCTTTTTCTTTTCACAGCCTCTATTGGTCTGTCCATCAGCAGATTTGGTTTTAAGTTTTTTTTTGCGGATGATATCAAACTTTGTACTTCTTAATTTAAAATACCCCTGCCTAATTAAAGACCACCAGCGATTGTCTCTAGTACCATGTCTTCTCTCTTCCTTAAAGGACATCTACCACCAGCATCAAGGATTGTAAACCAAACGCACTGACATACTGGTAGGAAATACTCTTCTTTAAGCTTCCTATGCCTTTGTTTTAATGTAAAAAAGGCTTTAAAGTTATGCAAATTGGTGGGCTCTAGGCTCCATAAACACCTATGGAACCTGGAGGCCCTAAGACTCATTTGCATAATTTTTAAAGCCTTTCTTTTGTGAAAACCAGAGCATAAAAAGCTAAGTAAAGAGCAGATTCTGTCAAAGGGGGCACACACCAGTATGTCAGTGTGCTTGGCTTACAATCATTGATCCTGGTGTCCTTTAAGCTTAAATTTTGTAGACCTGAACGTCTTTTTGCCACCACTAAACTCAACCAATACTGATATCTCTGTGGTCTTACAATAACTCACAGAAGTAGCAGACCCACTGGCTTGGAGTTCTTTTTAACTCAGAATTCTCCTTTACTCCTTGTGTTCATTCAAATACATCTCAAAAACATTTCTAGAATCTTCCCTCTGTTTATCATAGAAAACTGTAAAACCCTAATTCTCGATCTAATTCACTCTTGCCTTGATTACTGCAACACCGTAATAACTGGTCTTCCTCTTTTTAAACTCTGTTCATTACAATGTATCCATATAGGGAGCTTGTCACCTACTTTTACCCACTAAACTGGCAGCCCCCTCAGGTAGGGCATGATATATACTTTCTAGAAATTCCTCTTTTATGTAATCTCACATATTTAACTATAACAAGTTTTCTACCAAAGTCAAAATGAGCAGAAAACTGTTATTAACTTTTGCTAGATAAGCATTTAAAGTGACACTCCTCCTCCGACCTCTAAGTCTCTGGCAAAAATTAACGTTTTCTGCTCATTTATACCTAACTTTGACGTAGATTCTTTTATAGGTAAATGGGAGATTTCATATAAATGAAGGAATTCTAGAAATGATATATCATAGGCTGAAGGGACTGCTAGTTTAGTGAGGTAAACACGTGGGACAGGTTCCCTTCACATCAGCAGCCTGGTCCATATTTTAATCCAGATGCTACACGAATGCCTCCATTTTGTGCCAGACACTGCACTGGATATGCATACGTTTCTTCCTCTCCTTTCTCATCTTGGTCTACTGTAAAAAGTTTGGTGTACCTGCTTGTGATTTTAATTGACGATCTGTTTTAACCTTACTTTTGTAATTTAAAAAATATATACATAAATAAAGAACTTTTTTTTAAAAACGGTCTGCACTATAAGTTTTTGCTACCGAGTGAGGTGAACGTGTTACATACCGTATATTCCGGCATATAAGACGACCTGGTGTATAAGACGACGCCCCTACTTACCTGTTTAAAATATAGAGTTTAAGATATATTCCCCGTATAAGACTACCCCTTCTCCAACGCATACAAAACACCGGTAAAAATTCAGATTTGAATTTAACATGGTCCTTTTTTTAATGTAAATTCTTATGACATGCAGGTATATAGTAGGAAAACTGTCGCTCATAAACATAAGGCATACAACAACAACATTACCATTACAGCACGGCCCCAGTAGTGTACAGCACAGCCCCCAGTAGTATACAGCACTGCCCCCAGTAGTATACAGCACAGCCCCCAGTAGTATACAGCACAGCCCCCAGTAGTATACAGCACTGCCCCAGTAGTGTACAGCACAGCCCCCAGTAGTATACAGCACTGCCCCCATTAGTATACAGCCCAGCCCCCAGTAGTATACAGCACTGCCCCCAGTAGTATACAGCACAGCCCAGCCCAGCCTTAAAAAAAAAAAAAACTTATATACTCACCCTCCTGTGGCCCCGATGTGCTGCGCTGCTCCCCCGATGTCCGCACCGCCTTCTTTCTTCTGCCGGGCGCCGCCATTGATCTTCCCCGGCAGGCGCCTAGTATGACGCGCCGCTGCTGACGTCATACTAGGCGCCGCCCCGGGGAAAATCATGGCGGCGCCCAGCAGAAGAAAGAAGACGGCGTGGAAGACGAGCCGCGCGGACATCGGGGCCAACGGAGGGTGAGTATGCGCCCCGATGTCTTTTTGAAGCTGCCAGCAGCCATCGCTGTGCAAACACCCGCGATCGGTGCTAGCAAAGACTTACCGGCTATGGAGAGGGCTCAGCCCGTGAGCCCTCTCCATGCACCGGGACCCGACCGCCGCCGTATAAGACGATTACCGGCATATAAGACGACCCCAGAGAAGACAGAAGATTTTTCTGTCTTCAAAAGTCGTCTTATACGCCGGTATATACGGTAAGTGGCTACGTTTTTGATGTTAAGAAACCGCATGTAAAGAGCATGCACAAGTAGTGATCTACTCTCTGGAAAGAGATCAAATATCCTTCATTGTTGAAATCCACCAATGAAAAACTAAAAGAAGTCTACAAGTTTTTCTGATTTGAGGTCTAATTTTTGCTGTAACTGGATGACAATATCCAGTCATGTATGGCTTTCCCTAAGGAGGAGTAGCAGTGGTTATATTTTATGCTTTTATCCCTCTTTAACGATCTGATATTATTTGGTGAAGATCCCCCATTCCACATTCTCCATAAGAACTCTACATCTCAATGCATGCTGCTGGGTTTGTGGATTATATCCCTACAAACAGAAAACCAAACACTTTTGGAAAAATAAATATGTAATCATTATTGGGGTGACATACATATTTTGAGTAGCAGCTCACATAATAGCATCCTTATATAGCAATGTGGGTGTGAATACATAGTAACATACCATCAAAGTATTATTACATGTAACTGACATATGCTTTACTCTGAATGGGATACCAAATTGATATATAGTAGGACACCTGTTTGACCTCTTAGTTATGATAAAATTGGCAGACATTTACATGGCCATCTAGGTACTATACTACTTGTTTTGTACATAAACTGTGTTTTTTGCCTCTGCGGTTGACACCTGTGTCTTTTGCTGTCACGTACTTGTGTTTCTAGGGACTTACTGTAACTGTATTGTGTCATATGAAGCTAATGTGCAGGTTATTGCCCTAAGGATAGCAGCCTTATTGATATAGATGGTCTATTAGTTATGTGCACATTTTAAAGGGAAAGGCACATAAACCTATGGTCAGTAGTAGATTATGCTTGAAATAGCTTTGTAGAATTTAAAATAAAATCTGCATGTCAACTGTCAAATGGACAGTTCGGGACAGTGGGACGTTAGTTATTACCACTATACTTTGGTAATGCACTTACTCTTTTGGTGGGCTCATAGGTTCTTATATGATGTAACCAAGATTGGTAATGATGAAGTTATATGGGCATGTGCTTACACAAAAAGTCCCACCAAGGTAATAAACTAGTCCCTTCCCTACTTATGATTCCCATACTCTCATCACTGTCAGGGTTTAACTCCCTTTTTTATACCTGCGTATTGCTACCGTTGTATTGCATTCTATACTATATCATGTAAACATTCTACTGCATTGTTATTAATAAAGATTGTTATTTTTATGGCAACAGTGGTTATAGTCTGGTGTTTTTTTCTGGGGTGAACCCCTAAAGATACAATTGCTTGCATAATCACCTAACTCTAGCATTCCTGTCTACCTGGATTCCAGTGAAGACAGTGATAAGTTATATTATTTCATATAAAAAAATAAGACAGGCAGGACAAGCAATTGTATTGCCATAAGCCCACAAGACCTCCTGTACCTGTAAGCACAAGCTACCCACAACCAAAGCCAGGTGACATTTCACTTACAGCACATTGTTTTTGAACCTTCACACTCTCAATAAAGCCATAAAGTCATATATTGTCAACATATCTAAGAACTTTAGAATTTATATTTCAATGGTGTTAACTATGTATTTTCTTCATGGTGTGTAAACTGCGCCTTTAATCAAATGTAAGAAACATGCTTTGTATAAAAATGATGTAAACAAATGGGTTAATTAAGAAAAGCATAGATGTAAATTGTATTTGTAAATGCAATAGGTGAGTTGTAACAAACCTGCATAGATTGAGGCTAAGTACTGTATAATATTGTTTTACTATTACTTGTTTCCTATAACCACCACACTAATGCTCATAATAGAAGCATGCTGAGAAGATTAGAGAGAGATTTACTTATGTTCAGAATAGGTTTTGATGAACAGTCCACTAGACAATATCATTTCCATCAAAATCAAGCATGATAAACAAGGGGCACTTACTCATAGATCCATAAATTGTGAATGTGGTAATCTTATTTTTGATATCTGTAACCTCCAACTTTTCAAATTATGCTAATTAGCCTTCAGTGCTGCAAATTGACAGGCTGTTACAGTGTGCAAGGAGATTACAGCAGGCAGAGGGAGGCGTAGTTGCCAAATGAGCGGGGGAGGGTAAGACAGTGTAATAGACTGTGAAGCTACAGCATGGAGGGGCTCTGGTATGGCAGAAAGGAGGCCACGGTTAACAAATACTGTATGAGATGAATACCACAGTCATGGTGCCTGGATCTATGAGTAAGCGCCCCTGGTTTATCATGGTTTATTTTGATGGTAGATTTCCTTTAGGGTGCGTTGTTAAACTAAAATGGGATTAGATAACCACAGATTGCCACACACTTTTAATTCTCACACACTTAGCTTAGAAAACCAGATTTGAATTGGCATTAAATTGTAAAACCAGATTTGGATTGTCATGACCATTATGGACCAGTATACAGGCAGTACTTTATCTGGCACAGTTTATTGACTTTTGTTGGACATGCACTATTTCCAGCTAAAATTAGAACTGGTATATGTTGCACAGAATTAAATGGTACTGGGCACATTTGTTTAGCTTATTTAGCATATTCAATGTGTGCCTCTCTTTCTGGAACATATTACACCTATTCTCTACACATTCCCAGTATTTTCATGATAGTGTGTGCTATTGTACTGGATTTTGAGGCGTAGAGTCGTGCTATAAAGGTAGAAAACTGAATATGACAGTGTGTTCCTCAGAAGATAAGAAACAAGAACACCATGTTTTGCTCAGAGCAGGTGAAAGGTCTTTTATGTAAAAGGAAGAAGCCGGAGAAATAACACCATAATAAATATCACACACAACAGAGAAATTTTTCCTTCTAGTGCTTTTACTACTACTGTAATACTTTCACATGTGTAAAAAAAGAAAACTAAGATAATATTGGAAGGTATATACAAAAATATAACTACAATAAAGTCTTATAACTATTGTAATAATGCCACTATGTATATTAATATACCGTAACTACTGCAATACTGGCCTCTATGTAAAATATTTTATTTACTATAATTTGGCTGTTCAAGAAATTGCTACAATACTAAAAAAATAATAATATAATGCAACCTCTTTTGTAAAGGAATGTATACACCATGTTACCTTGAAACATGTATAAGAATTTAACCATTGTAATATCACCCTCTATGTGAAAGAATATAACTGCTTTAAAGGGGTATTCCTATGAAGTCAAGATTCTTAAATATACACAGGATAACAAAATTACACATTTTTTAATTCACTGTTAGTAACAAAAGTACAGCATTTCACAGATATAATTGCAGCCTGTATCTATCAGCATTTGCAATTTTGGTTGTCCCTAGATATGACCGCAAATCTTCTGACAATGGTCATATTTTTCCCATGAATAGCTTCTCTTCTCTGCATGCTGCATTGCTTGCTACCTAATGCCCCTTTGTCAGCTCTGATACACTACAGACATAGGAACTTCCTGCTGGCAAGCACTGTGCAGAGTTTACTCTACAAACTGCAGATAAGATAACGTTTTTATCTGAGGGGAGGGAGGCATAGCATAGCTGTGCGTGTTATCAGGCCTGTTTCTTCCACAGCCCCAGATACAACAGGGGGGAAGAAACAAGAAGCGCCCGTAGCCTGTAGCCAGTTGCCCAGTACAAAAAAAATACTCATCTTCTGACCCTTCCCATGGCTCCTTTTCTATCTTCTGCAATAGCCCGACCCAGCTACATGCACGTGACCCCTCATATGCCAGCCATATATGCGTCCCTATACGTTCGTGTGAATATAGACCAAGGTGATCGGCTTGAGAAAGCGCCACAGTGCGTGAAACGGCCCCGTTGCCGGAACCTGTCTGTTTACCCCCCTGCATGCTTCCCCACCAATAAAGGACGCTTTTCATGCTTTTGGAACCGGTGAGTGCCATCATCTCTTTCTATGTTTATGTATAGACTAAGGTGTAGGTGGCAGGTTCTAGTAAGGAACTAAATGTGAGGCTTAAAAGAAATCTACCATTTGTTTTTATGCATTGCGAACCAAACATACCTTGAGAATGCTGTAGTGACACTGATGCAGAAACATATCTTGTTTAATCCCTGAACTGAGTGGATTTGCTCAAAAAACTATTATAAAATCCAGGACTTTAGGAAAACTAGATGCCCTGGCTACCGTACATAAACACATTACTTCCACATACACAGGAGCTGCCTGAACTGTCCAGACAGGACTAATCAACCTGAGCTGGATGACTCATGCACAGCAGCTGGGGGATGCTGCAGCGATTGATTACTTCTGCCTGTCAGGGACAACACAGTGATTACATATTCTCGGCTTATGCTGGACAGGACAAGGCTGGGACAGTGCATAATTAGGGTGAGGAAGGCATCCGGGCAGCCACAGGAACGACAGACCCTCATTATCATAATTTTATAATAGTTTTTTCAGCAAAACCACTCAGTTTAGGGATTAAACAAAATATGTTTCTGCATCAGTGTCACTACAGCATTCGTAAGGTATGTTTGGTTGATAATATATAAAAGCAAATGGTAGATTTTCTTTAAAGGATAAGGCAGAATCAAAGATGTCTCCAAGGCAGGTGAAGAAAAGATTATTAGTTCCTTTTGACCATGTTCAGTTTTAGAAAATCCTTCAATTTTAGAAAAAGGAGCTTACGGGTGACACTCTGTGATTTGGATAGAAGAGTGGTGATACCTAGGCCAGAAATATAGATCTGTATTTCATCTGTATAGAAGTGGTATTGAAATCTGTGGGACTCAATAAGCTGTCCTGGTTCAGAGGTCTACTGTAGATGGAGAAGAGTAGAGGTCCTAGGACAGAACCTTGTGGGATGTAAACAGAGAGGGGGCTAGGTGAACAGGTGGTATCAGAGTGATACATAATGAAAGTCCGGTTAGAGAGCTATTAGGAGATCCATGAAAGGGCCAGATCAGTGCTTTGTTGTTTTGCCTTGGCAGACAGTAGTTGGAGACTTTGTTCAGGGCAGTTTCACCGCAGTGATCAGGTCGGAAACCAGATTGTAGTTTGTTGAAAAGCAAGTGGGAGGAAAAGTGGGAGGATAGTTCCAGATGAGTAAAACAAACCTCCAGCACTCTCCTTTGTAGTTCCAGATGGATGGATGGAGTTTTGATGCAAATGTAAGTAGTGAGATAGTTGAGCAGAAAAGATGGGTCCAAAGGTGGGCTCTTTAGGATGGGTGTGACTGTTGCATGTTTAAAGGGAGATGGAACAATACCATTGGATTGTGAAAGGTTAAGGAGTGAGTTAGAGCTGAAATTTGCACAATGGTGAGGTTGGAGATAAGATGCAATGGGGCTGTATCAACCGCACAAGTAGTGTGGTATGAGTTTGACAGCATGGAGGGAACTTTATCATTAGTAAGAGATTAAATAGTTAAATTGGAGGGGAATTGGATATCCTGGGTGGGTTTCAGGGACTGAAGGTTGTGATCCAAATGTATATAAAATAAACACATTCCAATTCATATTAAAATATATACTTGTCCTCTCTGAATAAATGTTATACAGTGCCTCTCTCCTCAATATACGGGTATACTTTACCAGCAAAATAAAATAAGTAGCACCCTACTATGCAATACTACTAAATTACTTAGATACAATGCGCTTGCTCCCAAGTTGTTATAACCAATGACCCCTAAGTTATGTTAAATACAGCAACTCTCCACAACAACCAATTTATAAGAAAGCATTATTATATATGGAATTATATACAGTGGCCTACTTATTAATTTAGATACAACCAGGCTTCTGAAGGCAATACTGCCAGCACTGATTCAATGGCGGCCCTGTCTACACAAATTCCTCGATATATGCAATGGATGTTATATTTCTATGAGGTTCGGCTCCAGGTTTCAGTAGGCCACTGGGTGACAGAGCCTTAGTGGCCCCATTTGCAGTAAACTTACACGGTGGCATTAAAAATTCAGAAACTACAACAATCTCCTGTTGCCTAAAATATTCTCTAGTTTATCATACCAAACAACTCCCTCGTGGTTATTTTATGCACAGCCCCCTCATGGTTATTTTATACCCAGCCCCCTCATGGTTATTTTATACCCAGCACCCTCATGGTTATTTTATATATAGCCCCTTCATGGTTATTTTATATACAGGCCCTCATGGTTATTTTATATAAAGCTCCCCTTACCCCCTATGGATTAATTAGATACAGCCTCTCTCAACCCCATGGATTCCTTATGAGGAGCCTTATGTGGGCCCCCCAGCAGCTCGGGGCCCCACACTTGCCCAGGTATGCTAGCAACCAACCCTGTTTACTTTCATAAAATCTCCAATAAATAGATATTATAATTTTCATTAGAGGACATCTTTCATCAGGTCTCTGTCACTATTTCTGTCACCTCTACCTGTTGGAGCAGCTCACAAGGATCCATCCCAGCCTTTATCTAGTCAATTCATACATTAATCATTATAAAATCATCTTTTCTTTATTATGTAAATGAGGCTGGTCACATGGTCAGAGGCAGTGATGTCACCCGTCTCCTCCCCCTGCTCATATCTGTGTGTAATGTATAGTAAAGCATTGCTTGTGTCTTTATCTGCAGACATGCTCTCCCTCCTATACACATGTGTGAGACCCAGATATCAGCTACACATGTACCTGACATGTTCTGCTATAACATGCCTGCCTGGAGCTGTTTTATCTCTCCTATACACACACAAGCTGCAGGGGGTGTGACCGTCAGCACCAGGAAGCCCATTATACAGACTCTCAGTCATGTGTATAGGAGTATCTCATACACACACAGGCTGCAGGGGGCTCCAGCACCAGGAGGCACATGGAGGAGCCATTACACCATTATACATCACACCATTATACAGGCTGTCAGTCAAGCACTGGGGGTGTGGCTGTGCCTCCCACTCATATGAATATGCTAATGACTCATTGGACATCTCACAGGTCATTTGCATACAGCTTTAGGACCTCATTGCTTAGGTTTACAGGCATGTAGAGGGACAGTGAAGGGATAGAGGCAATGCTTTCTAATGGCAGTTTATGAAAATATATTTAGTTTAGGGGGTTAATTTGCCTGACGGGTTCTCTTTAAAACAACACTTTGCATACAAATAAGTGGTATAGTGCATTTTCTAAACTTTTATGGTACATTAAGTTCTCTAGTGAGATGCCTCTATCTCTATTGCTACCACTGTCTTGACTTATTTTAGCACTTGTTTAAATGAAAATTTCGAGTCCGAAGTGTTTGTTCTGCAGTTCTGTATATTTGTACTTTTCTCTTGTTGGTTGTACTCATCCTGGTCCCTGTTCTCAATCTTGTAAACCACTAACTGAAAACTTGCTGAAAACATAGAGAGGGACAGACGTCACCACTAGTTTTTCCTGAACTTTCACCAACATTCAGCAGACTGAAACATCAACATGATTGCTCCAACAACATGGCCTTCATGGAGAGGAAAATAGCCCTTATCTGTGCGAACATGGACCCTATAAACACAGAGGCTTGCATGCAGCAGAATACAAGGAATACAAGGAATCTACAGAGCTTGGCTACAGGCTTACATTCTAACACGTCTGAAGAATTTATTCAATTTAGAGTAATTGCACATAGTGGATGGGATCACTTTATCATTTGCAATTCTTGGGATCTCAGCTGCCAGTAAGCTTCCAAAAAAAGGAAACTGTACTATGGTTATATCCTATCCATTAGAAGATAGGGTCCAGCTCAGCCCAGTCCTATCTCTTTTGTTATGTAATCACAACATTATAAAAATTAAAGTAAGAATTGTCTTTTATTTGGGATCTGGAGGGGTTATTTTTGCGCTAGGTATTGTTTTTTTGGAACCCAATTTTAAATGTGTTTTTCACTGTGGTTATATAGTGTGGGGCAAGGCCTTAATGTAAGATGAGCATCCAAAATGACAAACCATACAGGCAGTCCTCAGGCTACGTACAAGATACCGTGTTTCCCTGAAAGTAAGACAGTGTCATACATTCTTTTTACCCCCAAAAGTCCCACTATGTCTTACTTTTGGGGTATGTCTTATATTGGAAAAAGTTAAGGAAACTTTACATGGTGCATTTTGTGAATTGCTTACTTGGTACCCTAATGGCGATCGGATCAATTCCTCTGCGGTGCTGGGTAGAGGTGTGGCTTCTTCTTCCTCATGGAGGAGCCGCTGGGCCAATCAGAGGGGCCACCAGCGGCTGCACATGAGGGCACTGAGGCTGCATGTTTTTGTATGTTGTTCACGCATCCCACTCTAACCACCCGCATCCCGCACTAACCGTCCACATCCCGCACTAACCGTCCGCATCCCACTCTAACCGTCCGCATCCATCTGTTACCGGTACTATGGCTTATATTTTTCCAACGTACAATTTACTATGTCTTACTTTCGGGGTACATCTTACATTAGCCAACCCCCCTAAAACACCCACTATGTCTTACTATCGGGGGTGTTTTACTATCGGGTAAACAGACATAGGTTCCATAGGTTTGTTCTTAAGTTGAATTTGTATGTAAGTCAAAACTGTATACTTTATAATTGTAGATCCAGACAAAAAATGTTTTGCCCCAGTGACAATTGGAGTTTCCACAGTTTTTTGCTGTAATTGCCGTAACCAAGGATTATCAATAAATCCTTATTACAGACACCTCTCAGCTGATCATTGCAGTCTGGGACTATATATGTTGGTCTAATTATGCACCAAAACTGTGCCAAATAAATCAGAAACTAGAAGTGCAGGAAAAGTGTCAAGATGGAAAAAACGCTGTGAGTGCTGAAAAAGGAGATTAAATGTGGCCCTGACAAATAACAAATATAGCGCACATGGCACAGCCACCAATAATAAATGTCTCCTGTGTGTTTCACTTCCTGTGCTTGCTGTCAGTTAATAGCAACATTCTTGTTTAACATGCACAGTCTAAAAACTGTAAAAATCTTACTTCTCACAGCAGAGGGTTTATATCTGGTCTGGACATTTCTCTGTTATCTAAAAAACCTTGATACTCGCTTGTTACATTTCATCTATACTGATATATTGCTGTGGATTATTGGAGCGAAGGACAGATATGTGATGCTGATGTCTGTATCATATAAAGTTTTGTCTATTCTGGAAACAATTCTAATACACCTGAAGCTGTCAGTAATATTGGATCTACATAAATTACATATTCTTATGTTGCAATGCTATTCTGAACCTTAATATTTGCATCTACAAATATCAGTCTGCTGTCCTGCATGTAGGAAAGAATGGAGCTACTTTGAAGGGGCTGGAGATGACTTGTCTTAGGTGGGTATATGGTAAATCTGCAGGATTGTAGAGAATGGTATTTATGACAATTCTCATCTGTAGCCAGAGTGACATGTTACATGTGTCATGCGGATGATATTGGTTGGTATCTGATGTTTGCAGAATAACTGTTATATTACCACTGGGGTCAATCTTGCAGCCATTAAAGGGGTTGTCCACTTTCAGCAAATAATTGATATAGTTTGTATAAGGAAAAGTTATACAGTTTTCCAATATAATAATTACTCCTTGGTTTATATAGTGCACACACAGCTTGCCAAATCAGTCTCTGTCCCCATGGGGCTCACAATCTAATCAACCTACCAGTATGTTTTGTAGTGTGGGAGGAAACCGGAAGCTCGGAAACACGGAGAGAACATAGAAACTCTTTGCAGATGTTCACCTGGATGGGACTTTAACCCAGGACCTCAGCACTGCAAAGCTGTAGTGCTAAACACTGAACCAAGCTGCCAAAGATACTTTCTGTCTCAGTTCCTCTGCTTGCTGCCAATCTACATGTTTACTTCCAGTGGATACAAATCTGTCCATGGTTATATGATGGACAGGCAGGTGCACAAGCTGTTAGTATCCATACTCTCTGTGATAATAACACCTCTTGCACATGTGTGTCCATCACACAATCATGGACAGATTTCTTTCCACTGGAAGTAAACAGTTAATCTTCCTATAGAATGAAGCAAGCAGAGATCAAGAAGACCAAAAGTATATTGGAAAATGACATAACTTTTCATTACACAAACAATATCAATTTTTATCTGCAAGTGGACCATCCCTTTAAGCCTTCGTCTTCTAAATCATTCTTTAACTTCATTTAGCTGGCAATACGCTACAGATAGTTCTCCTTAACCTGTACATAATAAAAGCCCGATAACTGCTGATGTCAGGGAGTGCATTGTACAAGCAATGATTGCACAGAACAGAAGATGAGGCAGCTCTCCAGGACACACACCTTGTACAAGCCTCTATCCCCCAGCCAATGAGAAACCTTACTGCGATCGAGCCTGTGTGCGGTCTTCCCCTGATGTAATGCTGTCGTATCTATGTACTGTGTCTGTAACAGCCAAGAGATATTGCATCAGTAACCAGGTGAAAGTTGACTGCATAATGCAGAGAAGCAGAGTAGATTATCTTCTCCAAATGAGACCGTTTATATATAAAAAAAAATGTTTTCTATCCATTCTATGTTTATCTCACCATCTGACAAATGACATGGATTCCAAAATAAATTTCTATTCCATCCATTCTATTATAATGTTTCTAACTGGCAACCCTATAACTATGATTAGTCATGTGTATTTCTGTGGGAGAATGTGTGCATCAGTTCATTTGCTATTGAACTGGGCTGAGGCTGCAAATAGGAAGCTGTTACAGTACTGCAGGTGATAACAGCTGAGAACACTGTGTATCCCGCAGCCCTGTCCTCTGATCAATCATTAGCTCTTAAAGGAATTTTGTTGTTCAGAAAACCTATTACGACAAAAACCTGTTTGTCTTCTGAGACTCAAAAGAGATCAATATAATGATGAGACAAACCTCCCAAATTGGGAGGGGGCAGTGGGAGGAGCCTGAGACACTTAAAGTATTTAAAAGAAATTTCAACCAACTTGCAATCATCAGAAGACATTGCGAGCAAAGTCTGAGAAAGACCTAAAAAAGAATCAAGAAAACCTTCCTCTACATTTTACCTTGTAAGTAAAGAATTTTATATTTTTATTTAGTTACTTCTGTTATTATAGCGGTAACATCGTTATTGATTATTCATTTCTGTTATCAAGATTATTTAAGGTATGGTCCATTTATCCCTGTGCCACTTATTGTCCATTAGTCTACCCAATTTGCTTATATATGTTATAGTAGACAAGTTTATTGCACTTGGTCAAACTTACAATGAAGTCTGTTTGAGAGTGCCCACATCACAGCATTTTTACTTCTATCCTTTCAAGTATGGTGAATTTAACTAGAAATAGATGTACAGAGTATCTAGACAGCATCAGTTATTATGTTTATCACTATTATGGGTTTTAACATTAGGATTAAATGTAGCATTTTTTAATTATTAGTGCAAAATATGCACAGTGATGGGGACGGTCAACAATCCTTAATTTTAATTTTCTAGATGTACATTTCTGAAATCCATAACAATTTATATATTGTTCATGCTATCCTGGCAATTGGATTTCAGGATGATAATGGGTACCTGAATGTGGTTGCATTCTTCGAATAGATTTCTGAAGCAATATTTATAAAGATATTGATTCTTCCCGTTTTATGCTATTTGTCTAGGAACTAGAACAAACTAAATAGTCCTGCCATGCCAGCCCAGCAGAAAGCAGAACTCGAGGTCTCCGGCATCGTGTCTCAGGGTAACCTGAAGAGCTTAAGTGCAGATGTGATTGACTTCATAGTTACCTATGCAAGGATCTGCCTGCCAGAAAATATCCACATCTGTGATGGCTCTGAGGAGGAGAACAAGAAGCTTCTCCATCAAATGGAGGAAATTGGTATGATCAAAAGGCTCCATAAATATGACAACTGGTAAGTATAATAACTAGGAGGTCTTAATTAATTAGAATACTTCCACAAATAGAAACTTAATGATAAATCTGTATTGCTATAAAGGGATGTACTGAAGCTGTCTCAATATAGAATAATACAATTTTATACATTTTGGGTTACTTTTTAACGTACTGATTTTTTTTAATAACTGTTCACAGTTGGCTGGCTCGTACAGATCCCCGGGATGTAGCTCGGATTGAAAGCAAAACTATAATTGTTACCCAAGAGCAGAGAGACACAGTACCAGTTGCCAAAAGTGGAGTCAGCCAACTGGGCCGCTGGATGTCAGAAGACGATTTTGAAAAAGCATTTAAATCAAGATTTCCTGGCTGTATGAGAGGTAAAGTGAGAAAGAAATCATAACGGATACAGAAATTTTACAGTCAATGTCTGCTCCATTTACCCAGTGTCCTTATTTACAGGTCGCACAATGTATGTCATTCCATTTAGCATGGGACCCATAGGCTCACCCCTCTCTAAGATTGGCATCCAACTGACAGATTCTCCATATGTAGTAGCAAGCATGAGAATTATGACCCGAATGGGCACTGCTGTCTTTGAAGCTCTGGGGAAAGGAGAATTTGTGAAATGCCTTCATTCTGTTGGCTGCCCGTTACCTCTAAGAGGTAAGTTATCACATATCAAAAATGTAATCTTCCATCAAAAACTTCTTAATAGTTTAAAAAATAATTTTATGCAAATTTGTAATTATAATAATTATAAGAAACCTTTCAGGAGAGCCCATTTAAAGTTTGTACATCAAAGCAATGTTCTAAAATCATTTATTCCTCTTAGAACCTCTTGTGAATAACTGGCCATGCAACCCAGAACTTACCCTCATTGCCCATATTCCTGACCGTAGAGAAATTATCTCCTTTGGAAGTGGATATGGAGGTAATTCCCTCCTCGGAAAGAAATGCTTTGCTCTTAGGATTGCCAGCCGCATTGCAAAGGAGGAAGGCTGGCTGGCAGAGCACATGTTGGTAAGAAATATTCCATAATTTTTATTAGAATTATTCATAATTATTATCAAATATAGATCTTTATTTATATAGCCCAATCACTTTCCAAAGCTCTATATAGATCATGGGGTACAAACAAAATAATGAATGAGGAACCTGCTTTCAAGAGTTTATTATCTGAGTTTATTCATGTAATGTATTTACTAGCAGAATAATACAGTACATGAAAGGGTAAATTAAGACAAAGGGATTCAACGAACATCAAGGAGATCACCAGAATTAAAGTCACAAGACTTTAGAATCAGACCAGAATAAATGGGGAGGGTTCAGTAGTGAATACAACAGTTTTATGGAAAGTAACCAAAATAAGATATCCAAATCCCATAAAGAAATTTTTGTTCATTCATTTATATTTTTGCTAATGGAAATCATAACCTATTTTAGATTTTGGGAATTACCAACCCTGAAGGAAAAAAGAAATATTTTGCAGCAGCTTTCCCAAGTGCTTGTGGGAAAACCAATCTGGCAATGATGAGACCATCACTCCCTGGATGGAAGATTGAGTGTGTAGGAGATGATATTGCTTGGATGAAGTTTGATGAGCAAGGTAATTATATTTCAAAGTATATTGTGAACATGTTAACTTCGTGATAAAGCTCTGTATAGCTGAAAATTGCTGAATTAGCATAAAAAACTAGTATCTGTTAGGAATGTAAGCATAAAGGGGTAGATAAATATGTCATCAAAATACAAAACTTCATATTTTAATAGACATCTTATTTTCTAGGCAATCTTAGGGCAATTAATCCTGAAAATGGATTTTTTGGTGTGGCCCCTGGAACATCTGTGAAGACCAATCCGAATGCCATGGAAACCATTTCGAAAAACACAATATTTACTAATGTGGCAGAGACAAGTGATGGTGGTGTCTACTGGGAGGGCATGGATGAATCTCCGGCGCCAGGTATTACACTGACCTCATGGAAGAACAAGGAATGGACTCAAGAATTTGGTAAGCGCCAATAAAAATACTGACACTATTTGTTCAAAAATAGTCTAGGTATACATACCAAAGGACAAGTAAATTACCTCATCATACAATCTTCTTTAACCACAGTGCCAAAACAGCCCAGCTAATAACCCTCTTAATTTTTTTCCAGGAGAGCCTGCGGCCCACCCCAACTCCCGATTTTGTACTCCAGCCAGTCAATGTCCTATCATTGATCCTAAATGGGAGTCTTCAGAAGGGGTGCCTATTGAAGGCATTATTTTTGGTGGACGCAGACCTGCTGGTCAGTAACTATACTGCTTCTCTTTGATAAAGCTGTCAAATTGTTTATTGTCTTACTTAAATAATAAATGTATTTTATTTTAAGGTGTGCCTTTGGTTTATGAAGCACTGAGTTGGCAACATGGAGTCTTCGTTGGGTCAGCAATGAGATCTGAGGCCACTGCTGCAGCTGAACATAAAGGTAGGTCATTACAAATTATCTTAATTATCTCTGTGCATTTCCATCTTCAGTCCTTTATTGTGAATTAAATAAATACTTTACTTGTTTGTTTCTTTAAAGGCAAAGTCATAATGCATGACCCCTTTGCCATGAGACCCTTCTTTGGCTATAATTTTGGCCGGTATCTTGCTCATTGGCTCAGCATGGAACACCTCCCATCCGCCAAGCTACCTAAGATCTTCCATGTTAACTGGTTTCGTAAAGACAACCAAGGAAACTTCCTGTGGCCAGGCTATGGGGAAAACATTCGTGTTCTTGAATGGATGTTTAAGCGGATTGATGGGGAAGACTGTGCCACTGAGACCCCCATCGGCTACATTCCTACTGAGGGATCTCTAAACCTAAAAGGTCTTGTAGATGTCAACATGGAAAAACTGTTCGAAATATCCAAGGACTTCTGGGAAGATGAAGTGAAGGACATTAGGAAATACTTTGATGACCAAGTCAATGCAGATTTGCCCTATGAGATAGACTGGGAACTGAACTCTTTAGAAGAGAAATTAAAGCAGGTGTGAGGCACTTAGGGGATTAGTGGTAGAGGTCAGATTTTAGAAAAGCAAATTGCTCTATCTTAAACTTGGGTTCACTCCAGTAGAATCTATTTCTATGTGGTCTATAAGTGGTACCACTGCTTTCTGGGCTGTTAGATGTAATGGGGTTGATCTACCTAGTAAAATGTACTGTATACTGTCTTACATTTTTTCTATATACTTCTCTATTTTGTGTATAGTAAATAAGAGAGGTGTAGGCATAAAGAAGTAAGAAGACACAACACTGTAAAGAGTATGTGAAGCAAGCAATGTATAGTCTGTGAGTTGAGAAGGCATAAAAATGTGAGAAAAAGAGAGAGAGAAGAGTTAGTTTAGTTTCTAATGTTCTTTAAAAGTTCTTTTCTATATTTTATATTGATTTATATATAATGTATGTTAGGTTTATTTTTTTATTATTTACTATTGGTTCATAGAAAAACAAAAGAACCTAATAAAATTTTTATAAGAAAAGTCTCATGCTTTCTGTGTAGTTAATAACAATCAAAACAGAAATAGACTTGACATTTTACCCTTTCATGACCCGTGACACAATAGCACGTCACAGGTCTGCTGTGGGTGCATGGAGAGGGCTCACAGGCTGAGCCCTCTCGATAGCCGGTAAGTCTTTGCTGCATATTGCAGTAAAGACTTACCAGTAACACCCGCTGTCGGTGTTAACTCGCATATCACCGTCAGAGATCGCTGCTCCCTGTGATGTCATCGGGCAGCGCCGATCCGTTACCATAATAGCCCCGGGTCTTCTGAAGACCTGAGGCTGTCTTGTTTCAATGCATTGATTACAATGTGCGATTTGCACATTGTAATGAATGAGGATGAAAATCCCCATATACTGCCATTCGGTAGTATGGCAGTATATGGTAGGATCAATCGGACAATCTAGGGTTAAAGTACCCTAGGGCAGTGGTGGCGAACCTATGGCACGGGTGCCAGAGGTGGCACTTGGAGCCCTTTCTGTTGGTACCCAATTCTTCACAGAGTTCACCAGACTGGACATGAGGCTTCCTTCTGAGGTAGTTAGAGACATGCCATGCTCAGTGCTATTTTAAAGTGACAAATTTTTCCTAGTAAGGGGACCCTGGAGGGAAGCTACAATAATATTCCAAATTTCTCCTCTTTCTTTCTACTGTACTGCATTGGTGTCCTCAGAACGCAAATATGATGGAAAGCTGTGACAGAGCGAGGAGAAATAAGTTACTTCTTAAATTACCATGTTGGCACTTTGAGATAAATAAGTGGGTTTTTGTTGTAGTTTGGGCACTTGGTATCTAAAAGGTTTGCCGTCACTGCCCTAGGGAGTCTGAAAAATAGTAAAAGTAAAAATTATAAAAAGTAATATATAAATAAACAGTAAAAATCACAAACATATTAGGTATCACCGCATCAGAAAATGCCCATTCTATCAAAATATAAAAACCGTTTTTCGCTGCAACGGAAAACAGCGCCCAAAGTCTAAAATGGTACTTTTTGCCATTTTGAAAAATATTTAAAAAATCAATAAAAAGTGATCAAAAAATCATACAGTCCTAAAAATGGTAGCATTGAAAACTTCATCAAAAGTCGCAAAAAAAGATACCATCCACAGCTTTGTACACCGAAGTATAAAAAAGTTATTACAGCAGAAGAAGGCAAAATTTTTAAAAAATTTCTACACAAGTTTTGAATTTTTGTAAATAATTAAAGGGGTTATCCAGGTGTTAAAAATTACTTACGGCCGGGCTGGAGTGGGCTATTTAAAAATAATAAACATGTACTTACCTCCTCCGGCACCGCCGATGTCGTGTGCCGCAATCTGTTTGATCTGTGCCCTTGTTTGTTGACAGGGGCACAGAAGCCGCACACAGGGAGCTTCCAGTCCGCGATGTGGCCTGCTCCTCCCATCCGTCCCTATCTCTCAGCATTGTAAGCGCTGCGAGATGTGTCGGATGGTAGCTTCTGGCTGTCCGGAAGCTCCCTGTGCGCCCTTGTAATAAAACCGAGACGGACCGCGGGGCGGGACATCGGCAGCGCCGGTCGAGGTAAGTAGATGTTTATTATGTTTTAATAGCCCACCCTAGCCCAGCCCTAAGTAATTTTTAACACCCGGATAACCCCTTTGAAGTAGACATGTCATTTGTGGCGCAAAGTGAAAGCTGTAAATTCAAAGCCCACAAGAAAACGCTGCAAATGCGGTTTTTCACCAATTTCACAGCATTTTGAATTTTTTTCCAGCTTCCCAGTACTCAGCATGGAATATTCAATACCATCACTATGAAGTGCAATTTGTTACGCAGAAAACAAGCCATCACAAAAAAATATAGCAAAATAGGCAAAATATTCTTGAATTCAGACACTGGGACTGTGGTAAGCTTCTTAAATTTTTTTATCCATGACTTACTTCCTTTTAAAATCAACTTTTAAAATTATGCTTATAAGCCTGAAGGTCTCCTGGGGGTTTTACTAATGTCCCTCCCTGGTGCAGATGTTTGCTGTGTGCTGAAACTTCCTCTGATGCAGTGAGATTACATCAGGCAGAAGACGAGGGAGGGAGAGACAGTTTAACAGCCTGTGAAGCTGCAGCATGGAAGGGCTCTGTTAACACCCCTAAGAGCCCTTCAGACTCAGTGGCATAATTTTAAAGTTTATTTCGAGAGGCCATGGACAACAAATATAAGAAGATTATCACAGTTACAGTGTCTGCTTCTGTGCGTAAGTGTCCCTGGTTTACCATGATGGATTTTTAATGGTAGATTTCCTTTAAAGGGGCTATGCCTTATTAGACATGTATACCCTGTCTACAGGGTCCTCCAAAGATCAAAAGAAAGGGGGAACAAATGTGCCATGAGGTGCCTTATAGTAAATAGGACATCCTCTAAAAGGGAATGGAACACAAGATGATCTTTCCTGTTCCTGCAGTTGCACCCTGTGTGCAAACAGACAAGCCTGGAGAGAAGTGTTGGCTTTAGACCCTCTCAAGCTGACTCATGATAAGAAAAACTCCATTAAAGGGGCATCTCTATTATAAATAATCACCTCTTCTATGGCTTTCCCTGGTCTGCCTGCTGGGACCCGATCTATTTTCTAGAGCAAGGATCCCACATTTTCCTGGCAGGGAAATTGTAGCAAGGAGGATTAGAATGCATTAGGAGCACACTACTGATTCAAATAGTCCATTAAGAATAAAGTACAGTGCTGTGGAATCTCTGTCAGTGTCAGAGGCTTTGACTACAGGGCAGTGTGCATTATTCGGTGCTTTTTTGTTCAGCTCATCCTTATCTTAGTATTCCTACTTGGTGGGGGGTGGGGGGTATATGGGAGAAACTTTGGGGACCCCTACCAATGTCACAGCTTTCGTATATCCAGTGGACAGGCTATAATTAGAAATTAATTTGTAGACAAACCTTGTAATCTACAGCTAGAGATAGTTTCTTTACTAAACTGTCTGTACTGTATGAGTTACTGGCCCATACAATAAGAGTACTTGGAGGGTCCCTTACACGAGTTCTTCTACACCACTACCCAACAACCCTTTCATCCCTACTATTGCTCTGCAGCTCTAAAGGTTCATACAGTCTCATTTGAATAAAAAACTATGTATTCAGCTTGTGGAAAACTGCATGTTTTAAAATATCTCATGGTACTGACTTACAGCAAGGTAACCTGTTCGGGTGTCAAAGCTATAGCTTTACTATCCATTGTCCACAATTGACAATCAGTGTTCTGCTTTTATTTGCAGCATTGAGGATACTAGCCATAGACTTATAGGAGTTATAACATACACCCCTTCCCCTTACACTGCCCCAACCCCAGGTAAAAAAAAAATTCAATGTCTGGCGCCCCCACCACTTGTCTTCTCCTTTTCTTTAGTAGTATTAGCAGCGCAAAGAGCATGGACATGCCACTGCTAAAAAAAAGAGAAGAGGAGCCGTGGGGGCAATGGACAGTGAGTACTTCATTTTTGTTTTTACTGGAGGCAGTGTGCTGGCTACCTAAGTAATGCTTAGGGAGGGAGGAGCAGTGTGCTGCTACCTATATACTAGTGGGGAGGGGGGCTTCAGTGTGCTAGCTACTTATATACTGGGAGAGAGGGGCTGCAGTGTGGTGACTACCTATATAATGGGTTGGGGGGGGGTGCATTGTGCTGCTACCTATATACTGGTGGGGGCAAGGTGTTGCGGTGCTGGCTACCTATTTAGTGGGTGGGAAATGAAGGGGGAATTCAGTGTGCTGGCTACCTATATACTGGGTGGGGAGAGCGAGGCTACAGTACACATATACCTATAGGCTGTAGGCTACAGCTACCTATATACTAGGGGAGGGGGCTTCAGTGTGCTGGCTACCTATATACAGTTGGGGGGCTGCAGTGTGCTGGCTACCTATATACAGTTGGGGGGGGGGCTGCAGTGTGCTGGGGGGGCTGTAGTTTTCTGTATACCTTTATACTGTGGGGGGGGGGAAGGGTGCAGTGCACTGGATACCTATATACTTGGGGGCTATCATTTTAAGCTGCTATTGTAAATATTCATTGTTTGGATTCTGTTTTCTCCCTGTGGATAGCAGTGCAGCGCTCCCGTCCTGAACGGTGATGCCATTGTGGTATATAGCATATGATAAATGATATGTATACAGATGCATCATATATATATATATATATATATATATATATATAAATTTATATATATATATTTATAATAGAGAGGATAGAAAGGGGCACAGTATCTACATCTAACAAAGGGAGGATGGTATTTGATAAAGAACGGCACAGTATATAGTTAAAACAGGTTGGAAGGTATCTATATTTATTACAAGGGGCACAGTATTTATATGTATTACAAGGGCGCAGTATGAATTAAAAGGGGGGGCTGCATGTATTCATTCATTATTGCTCTGGTGACGCTTGGTAGTAGTGCAGGAAGCAAGGACACACGCAGGTTATAGTTCAAATCAAGTGTTTTATTAACACTTTGCAGTCAAAGAAGATCGGAACCAAGCCGGCATCGGAATACACTGGGTGTCATCTGTAGCTAATAGCTGACATCCCAGTGTAACACCCGTGGTCAGAGAGGGTTTCGATCGCAGGTGTTTAACCCGTTAAAAGTTGCAATAAGAGCGACACCGTCGCATTAAACGTGTCTGACAGGGGTCTTACCCCATGATCAACCCCCCCCGTGCCATCATCAGGGGGTGCCGATGTGCATGTGCAAAGGCTGACACAACTAATACCCTGCAATACATCATGTCCCATGGTGAAACTAATAAAAAAGTAAAATTGTTCTTAAATAAAAATAAAATGAATCAATAAAAATGCCCATAAGCCTCATAAACATATAAAGAGACATATAAAGCAAATAAAGTCAAAATCATAACACTGATAGGGATTTTTATGCAGGGCCCCAACAGCCCTCTTGACTTTTGTAAGGTGAGTCCTAATTAACCATTTGAGGGAGGATGAGATAGCTGCTGGCTATCCCTTTGAGGGAGATGAGTAGAAGAAAGACACAGTCCGGTCTTCCGATGCACTCAAATCACACTGTTTATTTCAAACAGACACAGCTGTAATTTCATTTAAAACAGTAATTATCCGTAAAATAGTCAATTCTGAAAATCCGGAAAACCGATATTTCGATTTGTAAGTAGCGTGACATCAAAATAAATTATCCAGACATTATCCAAAAATTATGAAAATGTAAAGCAGACATATGGGAAATGTTATTCAGCAACTTAATTAAGTGGTAAAACTATCTGCCTCAAAAACGCAATGATTTAGAATTTTAAAAATGGTAAATTTTTCAAAATATGTATCACTTTTTAGCTTTTTTAAAAAAAATAAACACAAAACTTATCAGCCCAAATCCAAAAGTCTAAGTCTAAATCAGGCTCTAATGAGACCTGTGACCTGCTCTTGTGGGCTATACAAAAACCCATGACCGTAGCTCAGATAGAGTAGGCGTCCCACTACCAGCCTGCCCCTACTCCATAATAAGCAGGCACAGAATGGACAGTGCATAGGTGTCAATGCTAGCTACGCCAACATAGGCTAAACAGACTACTCCTACTTACCACATGTCTGAATTAGCCCCTTTATCAGCCTGTATGACAGATAGCGGTTCTCCCAAACAACACCTCTCACTTTCTCACAGTCGGTACTGTATACATGTAAATTTGAGGGCTCTGTACATATGTAAAATCATTTGGGATACTTGATATATGTATATTGGGACTGCTGTTTTTCTTTTTGAAGCTGGGTTTTGTTACTGTACTTATATATGGACTCCATACTGGTGCTGTATTTTTGTACCGTGTGAAGAATATATGTATATAGCCATTATAATAATTCTTGACAGGCCCAATATTACAATTTGGTACACACTGTACATTTTAATTAAAAGGTAGGCACTGTATAGGTTAGAATAAATTTTGGAAGAGCAATGTCTACGGTAACCTAGTGGCCTAGGGCGGCATACACTATGATCCATACATAAATATGTATTTGTAATTTGTGGGGGACTGTTTTTGCTCAAAATCGTTTCACATTGTATATATTTTAATAACCTGGGTGGGCCGGGGGGTTATTTTTTTGAGATTCCTTCCTGTACAACAAATTACCTAGAAACTGCCCTGATCAATAGGCCTAGATGTATCTGGTGGTGGCACGGTCGCTGGGCATAATTTGGCAAAAAAACTCATGAAGGAAAGTTCGCTGGCTTCTCAAATTAACCCAGGCACTGGCCGCCGTGTCCCCCCTAAGCTCTCTTTATGCCCATCTATATAGTCTTTATGCACATTTCCAGGTATTATTTTATTATGGCTGTGCTCAGGAATAATGAATCGTGGCGCTCCTACTATTGACTTTTATGAGAAATGCTGGGTTTGGAAATGATTTGTGAAGTGTAAACTTGATTATCTGCCCAGATATAACTCATTAGTCTGAAAATCCATTGCTGATGTCATACAGGTGCAGGGAGTAATAAAATTAAGACAGTGGAAATAACAAATTAATCAAATAAATTAGTAATAAATAATTAAATTATATCTGTTCAATTGCTGCTTTTATCAGAAATAGAGGCACATCATTACACCTGTTGTGTGTGGTATTGCAGCTCAGTCCCATTCATCTAACATGGATGTAACACATGGATTGGTGTGTCGCTGCTCAGGTCCACGTCAGGCTTGAAATTTCAAATAATTGGCCTTTTTAAGGCGGTGTCGAATACTGTGTGCGTACTCCCGGAATGTACAGGCCAGACAAAGTTAACTAGTTAGCGATTGAGAACAAAATAGATTGTCCTAATAAGCAAGCCGTTACCGCATTAAGTATTTCATCCTGTGTGCCAGCGCGATCCGCAGCAGGAGACAAGGTGTTAAATACTTCCCGCTTCATGCAGCCTCTGCCTGGCAGGGAGATCTCTCCTTGCCAGGCAGTTTAACCCCTTATCTATGGTGGCTGTCGGGCTTGAGTAAGGAATCACTGTGGAGCATACACATCCACCACTGAGGAGTGCAAGGCCATCACTCCTTGCCAACGTTTGCCTAATCCTCCTAATCCGCTTCCTTTTCTCCTGCCTCCTCATCCAGTCAGAATCGACCAGTGCCACCAGTTTCAGGACAACCGTAGGAAAACATTCTCTTTTTAAACTTTTGGAAAAAAATTTAGATTTTAGAAAAAACTAAGCTTTGTGGAAAAATAAACTTTTTTCACAAAAACTGAAACTATTTACAAAAATATAGACTAAACAAGCAGTTTTTTGCAGCGATGAGTGGACCAATAAAGCTTCTGGATACCCACCGCATCCTTTATGGATGTGAGAGGAAGGTCCTTGTTTTCCCCATTGCGTCCTTTATGGCAGTGGGAGGAAGGGACAGGTTTTTGCTATGGATACCAGTGGCGATTAATGGATGGTCACCCTCCTGGATTCGCAATATTAATCGGTGGTCACCCTCCTGGATTCACAATATAAAGAGAGAATGCACTAATACTGGAGCTGATATTGATGGCTTTGTGGCAGTTACAGATGACTTTGCACCCTTCCTGAAGATAACAAACGACACATGAATCATCCATTACACTTTCCCTGAAAATGTTGATTTGTTTAGTCTTCACCTGTTTTATTTGATGAATTATATTCAATGTAGATTTGATCTCAATGAAGGATTCAAGGATTCTGTTTTACTAATGACTGAGAAACATTAAAGGTGCGCCATTGATGTTCTGAAAACTCTATTCCTGAACTCTGCGCTCTAGGTCAGGGGTTGTTTCAGGCCTGGAAAAATAGAAAGCAGGATAAGGTGCTCTGCCCATATTTTTGGAAATCTTTGGATACTGAAACCAAAACATATATTTGTCTTGTCCTCATTGTAATTGGCCACCAATTAAACAAATTCCGGCCCAGAAAATGGCATGCAAATATTTCATCTAGGTATTACTTCAACAGTTTTTTTGGAATGTATATATCAGTATCATATCATATAATTTTATATACCAGGAAAATCAAATAGGACAAATAGCACTTTTATATTATCAAACATCAGCGGTTTTATGACAATAGCACATTTATGACGTTAGTATGAGTGAGCAGGACATTTAAGAAAAAACAAACTGCATATACTCACATACGTTCCTCTTTATCCCAATCTCATCAGTGTTTTTTTAAAATTTTTACACGCCAAGATAACCTGGAAAAAAGACTTATAATTAGCTAGCCTAAGGGTGGGTACAAGATGTCCGGCACTACGGGCTCCTAATTATTCATGGCTCCTGCGTGATAAATACCTTCCTCTCCCAGTGTGGGGTGTGAATAATTAGCAGCCCGAAGCGCCGAACATCTTGTCCTAAACCTTTATAAGTGTTTTTTTCAGGCAATTCTGGCGTGTCAACATTAAAGAACACCACCGGGGTTGGGATGAAGAGGATATGTGGGTATGTGCAGTTTGTTTGTTTTTAAAGGGGTTTGCCCAAGAAAGAAAATACTCAAATTTAAATCCCCTAGTGATTTTTACACAATAAAGATAATATTTAACCCCTTTATCACTGTCAGTGTAACATTCCAGAGTGTGTGGGGGGGGGGGGGGGTTCTCTGAGCAGACAAATTGTGATCCCTGTAGTTTTGTGTGGTGACAATGGGGTTAGATTATCAAGGTACAGGTTCATACCTCCCAACTTTTTCAGATGAGAAAGAGGGACAAAATGGCAGCGTGCTATGTGCGCCGTGGTGACGTTTCGCTGTAAGCCACACCCTAGTCACGCACCTAGTCCAACCCTGGCCACGCCCCAAATCTTCTGAGGCCGCATTATAGCAGCAAGCATTATGATTACTGCATGTGCACTGCAGTTCAGCCACCAAGTCAGTAATAAGGATCTGATGGTAAATTTTAATTCTGATGGTAGATGTCCTTTAACTCCTAGCTGCACCATAACATTCCCCAACATCATGATCAAGCAGCCATGGGCCGAGCCCTCTTCATACACGAGGCTTCAGCTGGGCCTAACATACAATTTTGGAATAATCTGCAAAGGTTCACATACAGGCTATAGTGAATGTGCAGGTGTGGAGCAGGAAGGCCCTTTGCCAACCTAATCTGCACTCCCTTCGCATCCTTTCACAGGCAGTTGGAGTGCAGGTGGCATAAAGTGGGAAATAAGTGAATAGACAGTAATTGCGATAATTTCAGGGTTCTGATAAATCTCCCCCCTTGTGTCTTATGTATGTCATCTGTTTTGCAGCTCTGCAAAATAAAGGGGAAGCCTGGCAAATGATTCACAAGAGTCACAAGATTGTGTTAATAAGCAACTGACCTGCAAGTACGGACAGCACACGGATGACACCTGTGTGGCATCTGTATTTTTGTTTCTATATGGGAAGGCCCTAGCAGATAAAAAGACAGGAATATGATCTGCTCTGAGTTTTCTACAGTCTCCACATGGATCTATGAAAAATACATTCATGTGCATGGGTCCATTGAAATGAATGTGACAGTGTACCATAAAATAAAAAAGAATAGTGTCATCACTAAATTTAGCGCCACTTAGTTTCCTGGTTGGCTGGTCCCTTGCCATAGAGACGTCACTCTGTACCTAGATTGCTGCACAAGTAGCAGAGCCAACCAGTCTCCTATTTTGAGCCTTCTGACCACTGGATCAAGGCTGAGGTACTTCTAAATTCCTACTCCACAAAGGAATCATCATCATAGCCAACCAATGTACAGCCTAGTGTGTAGCTGCATGAAGGACCATCATCAGTTTGTTACCTGCTGCTGTGTGGACTGTGCCTGCCATTAACCCCCTAAGGACGCAAGGTTTTTTCGCTCATTTCTCGCTCTCCACCTTCAAAAATCCATAACTTTTTCATTTTTACATGTACAGACCTGTGTGAGGGCTTATTTTGTGCGTAACAAATTTTACTTTCCCGTAATGTTATTTATTTTAACATGCCATGTACTGCAAAGCTGAAAAAAAAATCCAAATGTGGAAAAATTGAAAAAAAAAACGCACGTGCATCACATTCTTGTGGGCTCAGTTTTTACGACTTTGACTGTGCACTCCAAATAACACCTCAGCTTTATTCTTTGGTTCTGTGCAATCGCGGTGATACCAAATTTATATAGGTTTTATTGTGTTTTAATACATTTTCAAAAATTAAACGAATGTGTACAAAAAAGAAAAAAAAATTTTTGCCATTTTCTGAAGCTAATAACTTTTTCATACTTTGGTGCACGGAGCTGTGTGAGGTGTCATTTTTTGAGAAATGAGCCGACCTTTACATTGCTACCGTTTTTGTGCAACATTTTGATAATTTTTTATTCCATTTTTTATGTGATGTAAAAAGGTGTAAAAGTCGCATTTCGGACATTAGCCGTCTCGGAGGTCACCGCCGTAACCGTTTTTGTATTTTGATAGATCAGGCATTTTGGGATGCAGCGATACCTATTGTGTCTGTGATTTTTATTGTTTATTATGTTTTATATCAGTTCTAGCGAAAGGGGGGTGATTTGAATTTTTAATATTTTATTATTTTTTTTTATTTTTTAAACTTTTTTTTTATTTTTTTTTTTCCCCTATTTCTTAGACCATCTAGGGTACATTAATCCTAGATGGTCAGATCGCTCCTACCATATACTGCAATACTTCTGTATTGTAATATATGCCATTTTTGCAGCTCATTCATTACAATGAGCCACTGGCTCATTGTAACAAATCTGCGGATGCCAGATAGCCTCGGGTCAAACGACTTTGCCGGCGGCAATGAAAGGGTTAATAGCCGCGATCAGTGCAAGCACCGACCGCGGTTATTAGCGGTGGGGGTTTGCTGCAATATGCAATAACCCCCACCCTTGTATGAAGAGGATTCAGCCTGTGAGCCCTCTTCATACATTCCCTATACCTCTGCACCGTAGAGCTACGGCGCAGAGCGTTAAGGGGTTAAAGAAGCTGGTCTGCTGCTAACACCACGGGTCTCCCCTTCACCATCTGCCTGAGGATCTGTTACCACCACTCACCAGAAGTGCCCGCGAGGGATCCCTTATCCACATTGCAGCCTCCCCATCTTCTAGCAGCTCCTTGCTGTAACGTTCCAATAGCACACAGATAAAAATCAATGTTCATGTGCATGTAGCTTAGAAAATACAGCAGAAAAAAAACACCCTTGCTTTTCTCCTTCAAATTTTTATAAAACCCTGAACTGCATAGAAGTTCTAACGCTACTGTTAGCACAGATTGATTGTGTCAGACAGACACACTAGAAAATACCTTGTTTCTTTTATTGTGTGTGCTATGATTCCAAGAATAAAGTTCAAATACGTTTTTTTAGTGGAACAAGGAGAGCTGCCATCTGTTTCACCCATCTACAAATACATTGCTACCTGCTTTTATCCGCTTAGAAACAAACAAGTTAAATAAAAAAAAGATGAGTCATTATATAACTTGTATAAAGGTCAGGTTAAGAATAAAGAGGAAAAAAACTATTTTTCAAACTGGTCTATGCCAGATTTGTGTGAAGCCTATTCACCAAACTGCAAATAATAAGAAATAGAGGTCATGCTACAACAGGAGCAGTAAATATTAACATATAGGGTACAATGTGCCACCATAGAAGAGTGCAATAACATCCTATTTATTTGCACTTTATAGTCCATGCACCTGAACTAGCTCATGCAGTCATTAGGTATAAGGTGACTGTTGCATTTCAGGTCAGTAGTGAAGTAACTCTGCCATGTTATAGAAACTAAGGTCCTACAAATAATAACTCAGCTTATGTCAATTATTCCTGCCATGTGTTAAATCTGATAGTTCAGCGTTTCCTGTGTCAGCTGATAGTCAGCCCCCTGCCCAGGACCCTGCCACAAAAACCCCATCGTCGCCTCCACGATCCTCCACAGCATCCACCAGCGTTCAGCTCTCCATACCCCAGACGCTGGAGCGGAAACGCTGGCACCGCTGAACCTGAAGCCAGGCATGGTTGTGTGTGACAACGGCCGTAACCTGGTGGCGGCTCTGCAACTCGGCAGACTGACACATGTGCCATGCCTGGCCCATGTGTTAAATCTGATAGTTCAGCGTTTCCTGTGTCAGCTGATAGTCAGCCCCCTGCCCAGGACCCTGCCACAAAAACCCCATCGTCGCCTCCACGATCCTCCACAGAATCCACCAGCGTTCAGCTCTCCATACCCCAGACGCTGGAGCGGAAACGCAAATATAGTGCAACCCACCCGCACGCCCAAGCCCTTAATGTCCACATCTCCAGATTGCTCAGCCTGGAGATGCTGCCCTATAGAGACCGAGGCCTTTCGCAACCTCATGGCGGCGGCCGCCCCTCAGTATTCGGTCCCCAGCCGCCACTACTTTTCCCGATGTGCCGTCCCAGCCCTGCACCAGCACGTGTCAGACAACATCATCCGTGCCCTGACCAACGCCGTTTCTGACAAGGTCCACCTGACCACGGACACGTGGACGAGTGCTGCCGGGCAGGGCCACTATATATCGCTGACGGCACATTGGGTTAACTTGGTGGAGGCTGGGACCGAGTCTGACCCTGCGGCTGGTCATATACTGCCGACGCCAAGGATTGCGGGGCCTACCTCGGTCCAGGTGTTTCAGGCCTACTATGCCTCCTCCTCCTCCCACCCCTCCATCCGTCACAAGAGGCGCTCGTCACAAGAGACGGGGGAAGAAGATTCCCTTGTTGATAGCCAAAGCACCCTTAGGTCTGTTTCTCAGCGCATATCGGAGGAGGTGGAGGTGGAGGAGGATGAGGAGGAAGAGGAGGAGAATGTTGGCGAGACACAAGAGGGGACCATTGTTGAGTCCTTCACTGTTCAGCGTGTATGGGCAGAAGAAGAGGAGTTGGAGGAGTTGGAGGAGGAGGAAATGGACAGTCAGGCCATTGAGGGGAGTGAATTCTTACGCGTCGGTACTATGGCAGATTTCATGCTAGTCTGCCTATCCCGTGACCCTCGCGTTCAAAGAATTTATTCCAGCACCGATTACTGGGTGTTCACTCTCCTGGACCCACGGTACAAGCAAAATCTTTCCACTCTCATCCCTGGAGAGGAAAGGAGTGTGAGAATGCATGAATACCAGCAGGCCCTGGTGCACAAGCTGAAACAGTATTTCCCTTCTGACAGCGCTAGCGGCAGAGTGCGTAGTTCTGCGGGACAAGTAGCGAGGGAGAGTAGGCGAGCAGGCAGCTTGTCCAGCACTGGCAAGGGTACGCTTTACAAGGCTTTTGCCAGCTTTAGGTCACCCCAGCAAGACACTGTCACCTGTCCCCAGTCTCGGCAGAGTAGGGCTGATCTTTACAGAAAGATGGTGAGGGAGTACGTAGCTGACCATACCATCGTCCTAAATGATCACACAGCTCCCTACAACTACTGGGTTTCAAAGCTGGACATGTGGCACGAACTGGCGCTGTACGCCTTGGAGGTTCTTGCCTGCCCTGCCGCTAGCGTCTTGTCCGAGCGGGTTTTCAGTGCAGCTGGTGGCATCATCACCGATAAGCGTACACGCCTGTCGACTGACAGCGCTGACAGGCTGACGCTTATTAAGAAAGCCTGGATTTCTCATAATTTCCAATCTCCACCAGGTGAAGGAAGCTCAACCTGAATAATTTATCCACTCCTCCTCCTCCTCATTTTCCTCCTTCTCCTCCTCTTTGTACAGTAAAGCAGAGGAAACTGGCTATTTTTTGACAGGGCCCACTGGCTCTAGCTATAGTACTTTATGCATTTAATTTTTCTGGAGGGCCACCGACCCGGTCCTCTGTTTTAAACAATTTTTGGGAGTGCCACATACAGGCACTCAATCTATTCCATTTTTCTGGAGGGCCACCTACCTGCTCCTCTGGTTTGAAAACTTTTTTGGACTGCCACATACAGGCACTCAATCTATTCCATTTTTCTGGAGGGCCACCTACCTGCTCCTCTGGTTTGAAAACTTTTTTGGACTGCCACATACAGGCACTCAATCTATTCCATTTTTCTGGAGGGCCACCTACCTGCTCCTCTGGTTTGAAAACTTTTTTGGACTGCCACATACAGGCACTCAATCTATTCCATTTTTCTGGAGGGCCACCTACCTGCTCCTCTGGTTTGAAAACTTTTTTGGACTGCCACATACAGGCACTCAATCTATTCCATTTTTCTGGAGGGCCACCTACCTGCTCCTCTGGTTTGAAAACTTTTTTGGACTGCCACATACAGGCACTATCCAAATTAAATTGTCTCCATAGCAGCCTCCACACGTTGTCTCCATTGCTACCTCCAAAAGTCGTCCATATAGCTGCCTCCATACATCGTCCCTTTATCAAACGAGGTGTGTCAGGCAGAAATTTGGGTTGTTTTCATGGATTCCACATCAAAGTTGTTAACTTTGTCGCCACCCAGCTGTGTTATCCACAAAATATACTGGCAAACTTTTATCATTTACCAATATTATTTCAGCGCTTCTTGCGCTTCTGTTTACATTCCCCTCACCCGCCATATCCTAAACTTATAAGAACGCTACTACACTTGATCTTATACAAAAGGTTCTTAGAAGTGCTGTTTGGGGAGTAGCCTAGAGACACGGGCTTGGATTGGCGAAAGCTCGCCTGGCAGCGGAGCGCCAGCTCCATGCCAAGATCCAACTAACATAGTTTTAACTGCAGCACCTTTAATCTACGACTAGTTCACTGCCTCCATACATGGTCCCCTTATCAAACGAGCTTTGTCAGGCAGAATTTTGGGTTGTTTTCATGGCTTCCACAACAAACTTGTTAATTTTGTCGCCACCCTGCTGTGTAATCCACAAAATATACTGGCAAACTTTTATCATTTACCAATATTATTTCAGCGCTTCTTGCGCATCTGTTTACATTCCCCTCACCCGCCATATCCCAAACTTATAAGAACGCTACTACACTTAACTTGGTGCACGCTGGGACCGAGTCTGACCCTGGGGCTGGTGATATACTGCCGACGCAGAGGATTGCGGGGCCTACCTCGGTCCAGGTCTCAAAGGCCTACTATACCTCCTCCTCCTCCCACCCCTCCTCCACCTCCTCCTCCTCCGAATTACCATCCGTGGCCATGGCGCCATCAGTCGGTAGCTCTAGGCACAGCAGCAGTGCCGTCGCTAAGCGACAGCAGGCGGTGCTCAAACTGCTGAGCCTAGCCGATAAAAGGCACACCGCCAAAGAGCTATTACAGGGCATTCCACATCAAACTTGTTAACTTTCTCGCCACCCTGCTGTGTAATCCACAAAAGATACTGGCAAACTTTTATCATTTACCGATATTATTTCAGCGCTTCTTGCGCATCTGTTTACATTCCCCTCTCTCGCCATATCCCAAATTTATAAGAACGCTACTACACTTGATCTTATACAAAAGGTTCTTAGAAGTGCTGTTTGGGGAGTAGCCTAGAGACAGGGGCTTGGATTGGCGAAAGCTCGCCTGGAAGCGGAGCGCCAGCTCCATCCCAAGATACAACTAACATAGTTTTAAGTGCAGCACCTTTAATCTACTACTAGTTCACTGCCTCCATAATAATAATAATAATAATCTTTATTTATATAGCGCCATCATATTCCGTAGCGCTTTACAAATCATAGGAAACAAATACAAATGTAATGTAACAGAGCACAACATTTGTATGGAACAACAGGAGTGAGGTCCCTGCTCGCCAGAGCTTACGGTTTATGAAGATGATGGGGTAACACGAGGTAAAAGAATTTTTAATGGTCAAGCCATTCTTCTTAGGGAATAGAACAAAATATAATAAATGGAATTGCTGTCGCTTGAACCACTCAGCCGTCACCAGGTCCAGGGTGAATGGGACTGCATAGAAGTCTGGTGCCTGTTGGTTGCTGGATAACAGATGGGAGGACGACACAGGACGGGTTAGTAGAAGAGTTAAAACTTCATGCAGTTAATGAGTGTTATAGGCTTGCCTAAAGAAATGGGTTTTAAGAGCACGTTTGAAACTTTGGAGGTTAGGTATTAGTCTAATAGTCCGGGGCAGAGCATTCCATAGAATTGGTGCAGCTCTAGAGAAGTCTTGGAGACGCGAGTGGGAGGTCCGCACTAGGGTAGAGGTTGATCTAAGATCACTGGCGGATCTAAGAGCACGGGTTGGGCGATAGACTGAGATTAGAGAGGAGAGGTAGGGGGGTGCAGCATTATACAGAGCTTTATGGATGAGGGTTATTATTTTAAACTGTATTCGAAAGGAGACTGGCAGCCAGAGCAGCGACTGGCATGAACTGTAGGCATACATGGTCCCCTTATCAAACGAGCTGTGTCAGGCAGAATTTTGGGTTGTTTTCATGGCTTCCACAACAAACTTGTTAACTTTGTCGCCACCCTGCTGTGTAATCCACAAAATATACTGGCAAACTTTTATCATTTACGGATATTATTTCAGCGCTTCTTGCGCATCTGTTTCCATTCCCCTCACCCGCCATATCCTAAACTTATAAGAACGCTATTACACTTGATCTTATACAAAAGGTTCTTAGAAGTGCTGTTTGGGGAGTAGCCTAGAGACAGGGGCTTGGATTGGCGAAAGCTCGCCTGGCAGCGGAGCGCCAGCTCCATGCCAAGATCCAACTAACATAGTTTTAACTGCAGCACCTTTAATCTACTACTAGTTCACTGCCTCCATACATGGTCCCCTTATCAAACGAGCTGTGTCAGGCAGAATTTTGGGTTGTTTTCATGGCTTCCATGTTAACTTTGTCGCCACCCTGCTGTGTAATCCACAAAATATACTGGCAAACTTTTATCATGTACCGATATTATTTCAGCGCTTCTTGCTCACCTCCTTTGGTTCCTCTCTGCCACCCATTGGTTTGAAGCCTGAGTCCATTTAGGGTATGTCGCTAAGCCACTCTCTAGCCTGCCGCTGCTGCCGCTGCCTCTGCATGAAGTCCCCTATAGTGTCAGGGTCAATTATTGGATGTTTTAGATGCTATCTAGCTTCATTCTGTCACTCTGTCATGGCCATGCTGTTGCCCATAATTTTGGCATAATGGTGCGATTAAGCAGCCTCAGAGGCATCCATGCATGCTGCCCCTGCTGTTTCCTGTCCATTTCCGTGGTGTTTCCATCCTTTTCTGAGGTTCCCAGGTGTTTGGCCAAGCTTCCCTGTGCAGAGCCTTGGTCCCCTTGAAAAATGCTCGAGTCTCCCATTGACTTCAATGGGGCTCGTTATTCGAGACGAGCACTCGAGCATCGGGAAAAGTTCGTCTCGAATAACGAGTACCCGAGCATTTTAGTGCTCGCTCATCTCTAATCCTTATTACCAGGCGACAACCATACCTGCTCACAAGTCCAGACACACAGCGGGTCTTCACTGTACCGGTAGGATGCATAAAACCTGGCCTTTGCCTTGTCTGACAGTAATGGCGTCGGCCCCTCGGCTGCAACTCGGGCTTTGGCACTCCGAGAGGTGTCCCAGCTGCTGCTATCGGCAATCCAGGAGTCCACCACCTCTCTTACCTGCAAAATAGATGAGCTAAAGGTGGAGGTGGGTCTGCCCTACAAAAGGTGAGAGCATCTTTCAGAGATCACACGTCGTTGACAACCTGGGTGAAGTGAATGTATGGCTGTACTTGCGATGCAGTTCTCCACGTCTCTGATGCTCCTTGCAAAGACTTCCCAACCCAATGTTTATCTGCCCAAAGAAGCCCTTTTGAGGCTCCACTTCACTGCTTGAGCTGTTATCCTTTAACTGAGTGATTTTTGTTGCACAGTTAGCACCCCATCTTTACACAAACAAGGGGCTGAGTCATACGGGTGTGACCCCTCTATGTCGAAATGACCCAAGCTATGTGTTGTAGTGTAACATTTCAGGTTACGGTCGCTGGTCTACGGAGCAATAGTCTGCTGTCTGTGCCTAAACTGCAGTGTGGATCACAGAGGGTCTGCAAGCTCTCAACGCATTTAGTTTCTCCTCTTTACATTTAAATTTCGTTTTAAATTGTTATACTCACAGTTTCGTGCCAGAGAGCCCCCCTGATGCACCAACATGTCCCTGTAGTTACTATCCTGGAATGTGAGAGGTTTGGGAGACTCAGGGAAACGTCATGCAGTATTTGCATATATATATATTTTTTTTTTCATAAAAAGCTTATAGTAGCACTCTAGTATATAAATACCACTCAGGTGCACGTCCAAGAACCTGGACCAAGGTTCATCCGTAGCATACTGGTACTGGTTTATTCCAACATGTGCCAAGCTACGTTTTGGCTCCTAAAGCCTGGAGCCTTTCTCAAGCAAAGGTGTATACAACAGTGATAGAATTTATACAAAGTAAAAAGGAAATGGCATCACTTTTAGCATAGAAACATGTGATCATTCCAATTCATTTATAAACATACAAGTTAATATTCATATATATGATTAATTCATGATCGTGTCATAAAGTGCAAAAGTGCATACACTCACCAGCCACTTTATTAGGTACACCTGTCCAACTGCTCGTTAACACTTAATTTCTAATCAGCCAATCACATGGCGGCAACTCAGTGCATTTAGGCATGTAGACATAGTCAGGACAATCTCCTGCAGTTCAAACCGAGCATCAGTATGGGGAAGAAAGGTGATTTGAGTGCCTTTGAACGTGGCATGGTTGTTGGTGCCAGAAGGGCTGGTCTGAGTATTTCAGAAACTGCTGATCTACTGGGATTTTCACGCACAACCATCTCTAGGGTTTACAGAGAATGGTCCGAAAAAGAAAAAACATCCAGTGAGCGGCAGTTCTGTGGGCGGAAATGCCTTGTTGATACCAGAGGTCAGAGGAGAATGGGCAGACTGGTTCGAGCTGATAGAAAGGCAACAGTGACTCAAATCGCCACCCGTTACAACCAAAGTAGGCAGAAGAGCATCTCTGAACGCACAGTACGTCAAACTTTGAGGCAGATGGGCTACAGCAGCAGAAGACCACACCGGGTGCCACTCCTTTCAGCTAAGAACAGGAAACTGAGGCTACAATTTGCACAAGCTCATCGAAATTGGACAGTAGAAGATTGGAAAAACGTTGCCTGGTCTGATGAGTCTCGATTTCTGCTGCGACATTTGGATGGTAGGGTCAGAATTTGGCAACAACATGAAAGCATGGATCTATCCTGCCTTGTATCAACGGTTCAGGCTGGTGGTGGTGGTGTCATGGTGTGGGGAATATTTTCTTGGCACCCTTTGGGCCCCTTGGTACCAATTGAGCATCGTTGCAACGCCAAAGCCTACCTGAGTATTGTTGCTGACCATGTCCATCCCTTTCTGACCACAATGTACCCAACATCTGATGGCTACTTGAACATGACAATGAGTTCACTGTACTCAAATGGCCTCCACAGTCACCAGATCTCAACCCAATAGAGCATCTTTGGGATGTGGTGGAACGGGAGATTCGCATCATGGATGTGCAGCCGACAAATCTGCGGCAACTGTGTGATGCCATCATGTACAATATAGATCGATCACTCACCACAGGATCATAGTGGACCGGGTCTGTCGGCATTCTGTATTGCTTACTGCGCATGACTGCGGTTACATGGCTGTCATCAACATAAAGAATTATGGGTAATGGGAGGTCATGTGATGACGGCGGCAGGCGCGCATGCGCACATGTATCGAAGTTGTCGCCGTTGCCATCTTGGATAAGGGAAGACTGCTAATACTGTGAGTATATGAGAATATATCTCTATAACTATTCGTAGTCCCTATATTACGTTGCTAGGTTCCATAGGTACCATTGGATTGGACGCCCCAACAACAACCAAACTGTATTGGTCATATAACCCATTGCTAATTGTATACACCTTTGCTTGAGAAAGGCTCCAGGCTTTAGGAGCCGAAAGTAGCTTGGCACATGTTGGAATAAACCAGTACTTTTTATCACATTGAATCTCAGAGTGCTGCCATTTTGGTGAACTCTAGCAGCACTATAAGTAAATCTGTTTTCAAGAGACACACCTCACGCCACAGACTGAGAGGTACCTTAATAAGCTCTGGTTGCAGTTGACACTTCACTCCACGCACACCTTCTACTCCCGTGGGGTGTCATTGCTGGTACATAAATCGGTAAGGTGGGAGGTGGATACCACTATAAGGAACCCAAAGGGAAAATACGTATTTGTTTCTCCCCGGATTGATTGTAACAATTTAACATCTGCCGTCAGGAGAGAAACCGGCCTATATGACTCCGGCAACTTTGTATCCTTCCCCTCTTTAAGGAGCACTGCTATCAGTGCCTCATAACAGGAATCTGGCAGGCTACCCTGCTCCATACTTTCTTTCAGCGTTTCTAACCATTGCGGTAATAGTATATCTCCAAACTCTTTAAACACTTCTATGGGAAGGCCATCCATCCCTGGTGCCTTATCGTTGGCCATACTCCCCATTGCCTGTTCCAACTCTTCCAGAGATATTGGGGTTTCCAGCATTTCCCTTGCCTCTGCATTTAGTCTGGGCATGCGCACCCCTCCTAAATAAGAGTCCAGTTGTTCCCTTGAATAATTGGCCCGGGAAGAATACAGTTGTTTATAATAAGTACTCAATACCTCTAATATCCCTTTCGCATTCGTCACTTCTCTCCCTTCAACATTCTTCAATCCATATATATATGAATTAGTCCTCCGGGCATTTGCCATCCTAGCTAACAGTTTCCCCGTTTGTTCCCCCTCGGCATAGAATTGTTCCTTCAAGAACATAAGCATGTTCTCTGCCTGTTCCAGCATATGCTCTTTTAACTGTTTTTGCGCTGCTATCCACCCCACCTCCGCCTCTCGTGTGCCATTTTGAATATGTTGCTCTTCTGCTTCCCTCACTCTATCCTGTAGCTCCATTCCAATTTCTCTAGATTTAGTTTTAACCTTTTTAATTTCCCTCGCCAGAGCCCCTTGCAGGAATATTTTCATAGCGTCCCATAGAACCACTCTAGAGACAGATCCCTCATTATATACCAGATATTTCTTCAATCGGTCCTTTACCGTCATCCCATCTATCAATCGCAGCCAAAAAGCATTCATGTGCCACCCACCCTTAATACGTCCCCCCCCCCCCCGCAGTTTACTGTCAGTAAGATAGGGGAATGATCCGACAATGCCTGTGGCAGGTATTGAATGT
Organism: Engystomops pustulosus; assembly: GCF_040894005.1. Lineage (NCBI taxonomy): Eukaryota > Metazoa > Chordata > Amphibia > Anura > Leptodactylidae > Engystomops > Engystomops pustulosus. Next base: position 121,018,181 of record NC_092416.1, read on the forward strand.
CCAGCACAGCTGATATTGCCCGTTCCGTACCCAGAATCATATATATACGAGATAAGGAGCCATATGTAGATGGATACACATGAATATTGGCGTACTTCTTCATTGCGCTCCCGCCACAGGTCATGAAGGCCTATCTCCTCACACCACCAGGGAAGTTAAAGTATTCGTTCCTCCACCCCCTCCATTATTTAATCTGTCCTTCCCTTCGCATAATACTTTATTAAAGTCCCCCATTATTAGCCAGGGCACATCCGGCAATACCTCTACGGCGGCGGAATATACAATACCACCACTACGCATTCCCAATGGTATACTCGGCAATGTACCACCACAAACCTCCCTTCTGAATCGGAGTAAGAAGAGTAAAGTGTAAACGGAAGTGATTTAGCTATCAAGAGGCTTAACCCCCTAGAAAATGTGGTGTGGAAAGCGTGGAAACTATGCCCCACCCACGCCCTGTGAATCAAAGACACGGTATCTCTTGTCAAGTGGGTTTCCTGCAATCCTATCATTGTTGCAGCACTATTCCTTATATAGTCAAATATGGCCCTCCTTTTCTTTGAGCATCCCATGCCCCGGACATTCCAGGACAGCCCCTTAAAGCTCTCCACCATCATTCCATATTACCCATCTACCCCCCTTTCTATTTCCCCTAAGTAGATAGCTCCTGCTCCACCTGTCCAGCCAGACCAAACTCAGCCCCTCCCCCCCATCCCTACCCTCCAACTCCCCCAACATTAACAGTTCTTCCCTCCAAAGAGGAACAGGGAAAATATTTAGCATCCTAGCATATATATACATGGTACATTGAATACCCAATCTCAATTCACTTTTCCTCCACATTCTCCCAGAGAATGTCTATTCCTTCCCAAGCACTCCGCCACCTCTGCTGTTATACATTGTAGCTCCACCACCTAGCCACATTCTATGTAGCTCCCACCTGCGCTACTACTATTAAGGCAGCAGCATCACATAATCATATTAACCAGGTAACTAAAGAAAAAAAAAATTTTTTAAGACATATATTGAACTTATAGCAAGGATATATAGAAGCCCCCCCTCAGAGCTCTTAGCAAAGTTCCCTTCAGTGAACCTCCACTCCGCCTCTTACTGCCCAAGCAGCTGATCAGACCCCTCCTGGGTCTTCAGGTCGTCCCCTCAATCGGGCCTCATGAGTGTCCAGCCATTGCAGCGCCGCTCTTGGTGCATCAAAAAAATGAGTGGTGCCAAGAGCCACTACTCGCAGCCTCGCCGGATACAACATGGAATATGCAACATCCAAGGCCCTCAATCGCTGTTTAATGTCCAAGAATTGCATCTGCTTCTTTTGGACTTCAGCTGAAAAATCTTGATAGAAGGCCACTGTCACAGTCTATGGGGAATAGTCCCTTAGGACTAAGTCAGTGGACTCCCTGGGCCACCGCGGGAGATAACAACCGTAGCCGCACCTGGGAGCGGAGTCTAAGTGAACTCCTGGTCTTCGCCAGAGCCCGCCGCAAAGCGGGATGGTCTTGCTGCGGCAGGAGTCACCAGGTCGCTCCGCGGGTGCGACTAGGCCCACGGTGGCAGCCAAGATAGGGACACGGGGACCACGGGAAGGCAGGTAGGACCACGGGAAGGCAGGCAGGCAAGACCACGGGAAGGCAGGCAAGCAGGGCCACGGGAAGGCAGGCAGGACCTCGGGAAGGCAGGCAGGACCTCGAATGGCTGGCAGGACCACGGATGGCTGGCAGACCACGGATGGCTGGCAGGACCTCGGATGGCTGGTGGAATACCGGAGTGCCACAGGATACCAGGACCGCCACAGGATAACAGGACTGCCACAGGATAACACAGAACAAGGGAACACCACGGAACACAGGAATCACAGAATCCACAGAGGCGTCTGGAAACGCTCAGGAACACGGAGGGCTTTCTCTTCAGTAACAGGACATGAAGATCCGGCAGGGGATGCTGGGAGTCGCCAGGCTATATAGCCATGGAAACAGCATGTGGCCTACACGCTGGGAGTAAGAGTGCAGGCCAGAGCCAGGAGAGGTAAGTGAGAGCTGGGGGAGCGGGGACCACGGCAGCAGGCACGGGTACACCCTCAATCCTTACCGAGGATCGCGGGTGTAACCGTGACAGCCACTCTCACCCTGTTTACCAAGATATTATTTCTATCTCGGGCCATGCGTAGAATCCGGTCACGGTCTTTCAAATGCAACAGCGTGATGAGTACAGGTCGCGGCGGTCTGCCAGGCTGTAGTGGTCTTGTGGGTACTCTATGAGCTCGTTCTACTGTAAATAGTGGAGTTAAGTTCTCTCTTCCAAAGGTCTCCCCAAGCCACTTTTCAAAATACTCATCCGGGTTCTGACCTTCTACCTTTTCCGGCATTCCAACTATCCTCACATTGTTGCGACGCAACCGATTTTCCAGGTCATCAGCTTTTGCTTGTAAGGCTATCACGGCCTTATTATTACTCCTTCCACCTCTCCAATTCTGGCCTCCACCACAGTCGTCTTTTCCACAACTTTATGAATATCTTGCCGCATCAGCAGAATGTCCTCTTTCAGGCTATCCACACGGCCTGTCAATTTCAGCAGTGTAGATGTATTATGTTGCACTGCTCTAAGAATATCTGCCAAAGTGGGTTCTGCCTCAATATCAGATTCTTGGGGATCATCTCCCTCTTCCTGCACTTCTTTGGGTGCTGTCCCTGCATCTTCTTCCTCCTCCCCTGACATTGAGTCCTGCAGGACTTCATATCTGGAGCCTGGAAACTTACTTGACGTCCCTGTCTGGGACATGCTGCTGCTGCCTCCCCTTCTCCTGTCCGTTCCTGGTGCTGCACGTGCGAAGCCGCTCAATCTGGCAGCGGTCTCCGCCCGCAGTGACCGCTCCATGCGCTCCCCCTGTGTGTTCCGGGTGCCATCTTGGAAGCTGCGCTCCCCGTGCTTCTCCCTCAGCTTACTGCGCCTGCCGCCCGGCATTGCTCTTATGCCTCACTGCCGCGGCTGTCCCCGATGTCTCTGCCGCTTTTCTGGGTCCTGGCACGATGCAGGTGAGTGCTACAGGATGCTATCAGGATTCGGGTAGCGGAGCTCTGGCGCCGTGCTGCCTACTCCATTCCCCGCTAGGCCTCGCCCCCCTGGATTGATTGTAAACTAAATGTATTGCTGGGCCTTTATGTTCCTCCTCCTCTAGACTTCCTGGTGGTGCTGGTATGAGGTAGCCAATTTTGCAATCTCGTACCCACACACCATGGTTCTCTGCATGGGGGACTTCAACACCTTGCTGGACCCCTAGTGCACAGGTTTCATGGAGAAGTTGCCCCACTGTGTCCTCCTCAGCGGGCCCCACTCGCTTTGTCGCTTACTGAAATGGGCTGGGTTGACCTATGCCGCACTCGCCACTCCACAGCTAAGGAGTTTACCGGCCATACTCTCGGAAGAGAGGCCCTCTCACGTATACATTATATTTGTAGTAACCCTAACGTCAACTCTACTCTCAATCTTATTGCCCACCTCCCCAGAGCAATTTCAGACCATTCCACAATATTGTCTGAGTTCAGACTAGAGGACAAGATTCACCCATTCTGTCTGTCCCTAATCGTAAATGGTGATACCATTCCATCTCTCCTGCAAATCTTTGTAGCTTTAAATTTTGACCCTGCCACCTGTCATTGGGAAGCCCTTAAGGCTTACTTTAGAGGATATTCCAATCCTCTAACAGAGGTACTTTGAGCTGGGCAACCAGTCTAGTGCAGAGATATCCTTAATACGTTTACCACTTTTTATCAGACCCTCTATAGTTCCAATTATGACAAAACGCCCCAGGACATTGATGCAATACCTGTCAGATTTTAATTTTCCATCCCTTACTGCCTCATAGCGAGATAGTTTAGATGGCCCTTTTACTCTTGAGGAGCTTGAGGCTCTAAAAGTCTTGGCCAAGGGTAAAGTGGCCAGGCCGGACAGATTTCCAGCAGAAATCTACTCCCAATACCAGGAGAACCTTCTCCCCACCTTGCTAGAGTCTTTTCAGATGGCAACTCACTCCTTTATTTTACAATGCTACTGCAACAGCCGTGCCAATGAGAATAGCGCCCTCTCCTTATCAGAATCTACCTGGTGAGCCTACACAACTCATTCAGAAGCTACTGCTAGGTAAACTTAGTAATTGCAGCTTGAAGCCACTGCTTGATAAGGCAAGAGTTAACATGTAAAATGTTGTTAGCCAAAGATATGCTTAGTAAATGCTGTAAGGAAGAAGTAAGCTGGTTGGATAATCCAGCTGAGCTGGACACTCTCTAAGGTTATATAAACTTTGGGTTTGGATGGTTCTGGTCTATTTCCTCCTCCTCCTCCTTTCCTACTCCTCAGCACATGGCATTCCTTGCAGACCTCCAGCACCAGAAATCTGCCTTAACCTGAAGCATCCTCCACCCTGAAGCCACCTTGCCAGGCTGTGAGCCCATCCTCCTGAGAAATCATATCCCACCATCTCCTTCCAACTGAAGTTTTCTGCTGTTTAGCCGTTGCCTGCCGTTTGAATTTGAATAAAGAACTGTAAGTTGATTTGCACAACCATCCTCCGTGTAATCTTTGAATTAGGCTGCTTCACCATCACAGGCTCTCCAACCTCCATCATCCACAGACTCCAAGATACACCTTAGAGATTGCCCCAGGGAGAAACCTATTGCATCAGCCTCTCCCTCCATATTTCTTGCACAAACCATCTGCTTGAGACCTGCCAGACTGTAGGCCCGACCTCTGTTCCCAATACCAAACACCGTGACCATAGCAAGCCCAAGGCCGCATAAGCCAGCCACTCCGGTATTCTGGGCCAAGGCTGCCTACAGCCACCGAAGAAAGGTTAAGCCCTGGTGGGGAATACCTACCGTAGTTGTTATCCTAAAACCAGGCAAGAACCCTGTCAGGCTCCAGGGGTAGTGGACCCTGAACCACCACGGACAATGAAGTAAGACGACACCTGGGACCAGAGTCTAAGTGGCACCTGGTTTTCACCAGAGCGCGCCTCAAAGTGGGTTGGACTTGCTGCGGCGTGGTACCACCAGGTCATTCCACAGGTGCGAGTTTTGTCAGCCAAGGCAAAGTACAGAAACGGAAGGCAGGTTCGTGGTTGGGAACAGGCAGGAGGTCAGGACGGGCAGAATGGAATCAGAGTCGGTGACATAGTAACAGGTCAAGGCAGGCAGCAGAGGAGCGTACTCAGAAACGGAATCAAGGTCACTACAGGAAATCACTATAAACACAAAGGACATGGGAAAAAGCTTTTTCTAAGGCTGTGAGGCAAAAAGATCTGGCAAGGAATGCTGGGAGAGGTGGACAGGTAAGGTTGTAGGCCCCACGAAGGTCCAGTGATGGTATTTAGTTTTGCATGCCGTGCACTGGGAACCTGGAAAAAATTTCAAATTGCTGTGAAATTGACAAACAATACATTTGAGCCATTATTTTGGTCCCTGTTTCTACGGCTTTCACTGTTTGCTCCAAATGACACATACCCTTTATTCATACTTCAGTGTGTGGACCTGTGTAAGGTGTCATTTTTGCTGTATGAGATGATGTTTCCAACTCTACCATTTTTGAGACCGTATGACCCTTTTTATTCAAATTTTTATGTTTTGCAAAAAAATGGCAATTTGGACATATGGGTACCCTATTTTCTGTTACAGACTTTACTGCCATGAACAATCGTTTTTATATTTTGATAGAACAGGCATTTTAGGACACAACAGTACCTAACATGTTGATGATTTAATTTGTTAATTTATTTTTTTATCAGTTCTAAGGAAAGGAGGGGGAGGGGGATTTAGACTTCGGTCCTCGTGGCGGATCGTGGCCCACCTGCTTTGCCAGCATCATTTAAATATTTAACACCTGCATTAACCCCCGCTAACAACAATTGCGGCTGTTAGTGGTAGTTTCTTTTTGCATTATTAAGCAAACACCCACTGTGTTATTTTTGTACAAAAGATTTCCTTTTTTTAAATCTACTAAACCATAATAAAACTTGGCTAGCCCATCTGTTTTATTTTAGATAAATCTGCCCTATTGTATCCATTCCTAATGTCAGCAGGAGTAGTGTGAAATTGACACTTGTGTTTTGCCTCTAGGATAAACATAGCTATAACCTTTGAACAGTTCTTAGGTGAAAATATTTTTCATGTAAACTGAGTTTTTTCTAATTACTGTTATTTTTCTGACTTCCCGGAATGCATATTGTCTTGAAGGTATTTTCTTTTACTTATAACACTTAACCCTCATCAACAAAATGGTAGTCAGATTGATGAGAGTCAAACTAAGACCCCAGCAATCCCACAAAAAGAAGTCTGAAATGGTTCCATGTGAATAGAGCAGTGGTGCATTTGCCACTACTCTTCTCACTTTTAGGCTGCGTTCACATGCTTCGTTAAAGAACATTTTTACCAGAAGGCAGGTTCCAATAGCTTCCTGATGAAAGGATTGCTTTAACATTTTGTTAACATAGTAATAATCCTAAAGAGAAAAATGATATGCCATTAAAAATAATAGGAAAGGCCAATTGGTATGGCAACATGTACAATAAGGCCTCCCAGCCGTGAATGTAGCATAGAATCGAAAAATGTGTCCCTCCAGGGAAAATACCCGCAATACTTATACCAAAGAGAATATAGCAAACACATATATATATATTCCAGCAATGAATGTACCAAATGCATAGATACCAATGACTAGGCTGCACTTATAAATATTTACCAGCAATGAATAAACAGCACATAATAATATCCTGCACTAATAAATATACTGAATTTTATTTCTTTAAAGGGTGCAGTGGCATGGCAATATGATTTAGTTAGACAGGGTCCTTATGATTAAATGTTCCTTTTTTTCTGTCTTTTGTAAATAAAGACCAATCGTTTGAATGGTGAATGTAACCATATTTTTTTTGTACATAAAATTATTTTTGTTCAAAACTGTAAGCCTTTGTTTTCCTTTGTAAATTTTCTGCCACTTTACTTTTAATTTTTTTTTCACCTAAAAAAATGGCCAGATTACAGTCATATTGTATTCAGAATTATTTATAACAAAAAAAAGTGTTGTATAAACTCCAACAACAAGGAGGCTTATCCTTTAAAAAAACAAGAAAATCAGCTTGCATTTGGCCTATAATGCATAACCTCATAAGGGAAGACATATGTCTGGTACAACAGATGAATAGTCGTCATACACTTATAACTTTGGCCATTGCTGGAAAATGTAAACACCCATGTCAACAAACTCAGCTAAATTATTGAGCCAGCTCAATATTTCACCATGGGTACATTCGTGTTGCTGTATTTTAACCCCTTCCAAACTTGCGCCATACTAGTATGGCACAAGCCGGGTCCCGGTGCATGGAGAGGGCTCGTGGGCTGAGCCCTCTTCATAGCCGTTTAATCTTTGCTGCATATTCCAGCAAAGGCTTACCGGTAGCACCCCCGATTGGTGCTAACAATGCTGCGGACGGCTTCAAAAAGATGGCGGCGCATATGCGCCGCCATCTTGCCACGGACCGTCGGCACCCGTGACATCATCGGGGAGCCACGATCGTCTTCCGTTTTAGCACATTGTAATGAGTGAGGATGAAAATCCCCATATACTGCCATACTGTAGTATGGCAGTATATGATAGGATCGATCAGACAACCTAGGGTTAAAGTACCCTAGAGAGTCTGAAAAATAGTAAAAGGAAAATATAAAAAAAAAATTAAAAAAAATTATAATAAAAAACCTAAAAATTCAAATCACCCTCCTTTCCTAGAACTGCTATAAATATTAATAAACATTAAAAATCATACACATTAGGTATCGCCACGTCTGAAAATGCCGATCTATCAAAATATAATAACGTTTTACCCCATAATGGAAAATAGCGCCCAAAGTCAAAAATGTCACTTTATTGCCATTTTGAAAAATATAAAAAAAAATGTATAAAAAGTGGTTAAAAGGTCGCACAGTCCTAAAAATTATAGCAATGAAAACGCCACCAAAAGTCACAAAAAATTACACCACCCACAGCTCCGTACACCAAAGTATGAAAAAGTTATTCGCGCCAGAAGATGGCAAAAAAATTTTTTTTAATTTTGTACAGGAGGTTTTAATTTTTGTAAATGTATGAAAACATTATAAAACCTATACAAATTTGTTATCTCCGTGATTGCACCAACCCAAAGAATAAAGTAGACATGTCATTTGTGGCGCACAGTGAAAGCTGTAAAATCCAATCCCACAAGAAAACGTCGCAAATGCGTTTTTCATCATTTTCACAGCATTTTGAATTTTTTTCCCGCTTCCCAGTACAGGACATGGAATATTAAATACCATCACTATGAAGTGCAATTTGTTACGCAAAAAATAAGCTATTTCAGAGCTCTTTATGTGGAAAAATAAAAAAGTTATAGATTTTTGAAGGTGGTGAGTGAAAAATGGAAGTGAAAAAACTAAAAGGTAATTACCGTATATACTCGAGTATAAGCCGACCCGAGTATAAGCCGAGATCCCTTATTTCAACACAAAAAACTGGGAAAACCTATTGACTCGAGTATAAGCCGAGGGTGGGAAATGCATTGGTTACAGCCTCCCAGTATATAGTCTGCAAGCCCCTGTAGCATACAGCCTGCCCAACCCCTGTAGCATACAGCCTTCCCAGCCCCTGTAGCATACAGTCTGCCAGCCCCCTGTAGCATACAGTCTGCCAGCCCCCTGTAGCATACAGCCTGCCCAGCCCCTTTAGCATACAGCCTGCCCAGCCCCTGTAGCATACAGCCTGCCCAGCCCCTGTAGCATACAGCCTGCCCAGCCCCTGTAGTAGGAAAAAAATAACACTGTACTCATCTTTCCAATGTCCCCTGTAGGTCCTCTTCTGTCTCAGACTGTCTCAGACAGAAGAGGACCTACGGGTGACGTCAGAAAGGTGAGTTTTGTCTTTATGTTTTAGTTGACTCGGGTATAAGCCGAGTTAGGGTTTTTGAGCACAAATTTTGTGCTGAAAAACTAGGCTTATACTCGAGTATATAAGGTATTATGGGTTGCTGCTGTTCATCTTCATTCTCTGCACACAGTATGATTTCAACAGCTCCAGCCAGAATAACCTAAATACTTATAAAAATAATATCTAAATAATTCCCAAAACACTGCCCCTTTATTTGTATTCTGGTTTTGGTCACATATCTTAGTTAAGGTTTATAATTAAAATGTACTTTAATCTTGTAACCAAATCGTGTTGGAAAACAACAAAACTCCCTTTTTTAGCAATAAAAAAAGTATCCATTCCATTGAAAAATCATGAAATGGCCTCATAACTGTATGTATATAAAATCTTAGACAAAAAAAGAAAGCCAACTGTGTTATTCTTTAGGGCGTACATTGGGTGAGTCTTCACGCACCAACATTGTAGTTGGCTCAAAATCCTTTGCAATGGTGCAACGGTCTCTAATGCCGAAGATGTTGAAGGCCCTGGCTGCCACGTTGTTGGTTTGCCGGAGTTCACGATTCTATCCTGGGTGCAGGTAAGCGCGTGTCAAGCGCCGGGTTTTCCAATGGCCACGCCCCCCGATTTCCGTCGCATGCATGCCGGTGCCGATGCGCCACAATCCGATCGCGTGCACCAAAATCCCGGGGCAATTCAGGGAAAAACGTCGCAAATCGGTAATATTCGGGAAACCCGGCAAAAAAAGCGATTTGGGCCCTTAGTAAATGACCCCCTGTATGTTGTTGGTTGTTGAAAAAGCTGTCGCATTCTTTTCTTTTCTCCACAGGCAGTTCACGACATTGTCTCGCTAATAAAGTTGCAAAGCTATCACACATGTCTTTGTTACTGACTTGTCGCAATAATTTAACTGCTTCACCTTCCAAAGCAAGAGACTGCTGATTGAGACAACGTGTGGCTTGTCATCTTGAAACATGCCTTCCATGAGTCGGTGGTGGTGGCGGCCTAGCTAGTCTTTCTGGTGAAAACTCCGGTTCAATTTCCGTCTGGTTTTCCTCTTGAATATTTGGAACCTCTTCCTCAGAAGCGGGCCTTCGGCTTGAGCTTCAGTGGATGCTGCAGCTAATGTTTGGCTCTGCGACAGATTGCCTTGTGATCTGTTGGAATAATATTTATTTTTGTTTTTAATTAGTATGTCAATAAATGTATGCTAAATGTACTTATTTTTATTTTACTTAAAAAAATTATACTACATTCATGGCAATATAAACTATATAAACTTAATATAGTCCGCCTGCATTCCTGTAGCTTACCTTGCCCCGTGGTCCCATGAAACACTATTGTCCCAAACATTGCTGTAGCCCAATCTTTGGAAGGCACATGTAGGCATTTTCACATCTGTAACTTTTTATATCAAATTTTTCTTAAAAACATGAAACGTAGTCAAACTACAGACAAGGAATCTACCATGTGATCATAAATATATTTGCCTGTTTAGATCATTTAGAATTCCAAATGTAAAAGCGCAATCCCTAATATACTGTGCTATGAGTTTTCAAAATAAAAGTAAGTGGCTCAATTGAATTGTAAATGTTTTAAAATGTACAGCAGAGTGATTTAAGCAATATTGATGTGAGAGCATACATTTTGGCCACTGCTGGCTTGGTAGTGCATTCTTGTTATGTGTTCAATATTAAGGACAGTGCTTGAGCTAAAAGTTAAAAATAACTATGGGCCAAAATTTAATGAAAAAACTAGATACTCACGAGCAAAAACTTCGATTTGGAACAAGAAACATTAGCTCTTCAAAGTGCACATAGGCTTTGGCTTTGGTGGGCGATTTCCATTTCCATTTGAGAATATAATTTCCCAAAACGGTCTCGACAAGACCTCCATTGTTTGCAGGGCCGGATTAAAGGAGGGGCTTCTGGGGCCCCCACCACTTTCACTTTTGAAGGGGCCCCCACCAGTTTCAAACAGTCTCTGTGTACAATGCCCAGCGGCCCATGGCTGCCCGCAATGCAAATATGGGTCTAGGATGTCAGCTGTGTCAGTGAGACACAGCTGCCTTCGATGGGGGAGATCGCTGAGATCGCCATTTTCTACAGGGCACTGGCGGCTAAAGTCTACAGGGGGCTGGTGGATGTATACTACAGGGGGTTGGTTGCTGTATACTACAGGGGGCTGGTGGCTGTATACTACAGGGGGCTGGCAGGCTATATGCTACAGGGGTCAGGCAGGCTACATACTACAGGGGGCTGGCAGGCTACATACTACAGGGGGCTGCCAGGCTATATAATACAGGGGGGCTGGCAGGCTATATACCTCCAAAAACATTGTTCGAAGGTCCCCCACCAGTTTGCGCCCAGGGGCCCCCACCACCCATAATCCGGCCTTGATCGTTTGCGTATTTGATCATCTAAATGCAAAGTAAAAAAATTTTGGTTATAATTCTAAACATTTTTGGGGAAAAATAAAGGGTCATAAAAATATATGACGTTTCCATTACTACATTTTTGGCGTTTGATTTTCCAAAGTTAAAATCAAACAAAACCCATACAAATCTAAAAAAAATTTTAAGGAAACAAAAATGAGATAAAAAAGGGTAAAAAAAAACAAATGTATGTATGTCTTGACATAGCTGCTGGAAAAACTTCGGCCAATATGGAGAGGAGGAGCACAAATACCTTCCCTCAAAATAGAAATGCAACTCTTATCCCCCATTGGGTGAAGAAAATACAGACGTTTATTCCATCTAAGGGGGACGAGTGTACGACCCCAAGGTGGCAGCTGCACATACGTCACCCATACAGTCGTGTGAATATGAACATGGAAAGAACAAAGACAACATTATTTAAAGACTCTTAACAAGTTTTCCCTGCTCTTTATGTGATTTCCCTGCCAATTTGGGAACAAATTTTCACAGATTGTGACCGAAGCTGCCTCACACCGCTTCTTATCACAGCGGTGTTTGTGCTTTTTATCCCATAAATAGGGATGTTCACGTACCTAAATGGAAGATCAATAAATTAGTGTGCATCCAAAAGTAGGTCTAAGGCTAAATTCACACTGCCGTGAGCCCACCGCGCCGTAGTACGGCGGGCACACGGCAGCGCGGGGAGAGGAGGAGGAGGTGAGCGCAGCTCACCCCCGCCCCTCTCCATAGAAACTAATGGCGCACGGCGCCATAATACGGGGAAAGATAGGACATGACCTATCTTTCCCCGGGCTACGGAGCGGTACGGTGCCGCACGTGTGCTGCACCGTACCGCTCCCGTACAGGGCCGTGAGCCCATAGGAGTGTATGGGGGACGTATATCGGCCGTATATACGTCCCCCATACTGTAGTGTGAATGCAGCCTAAAGCAAAGAAATAGACTAAAGCAAAGAAATAGACTATATTAAAAAAAATAATTAAACCTGCTTTCCAAACATGTTGGTCAATTCCTAAAAAAGGTACAAAGGACACACAATCCAAACAACGTTTTCATTGAGTCTGTCACTTTTTAAATGGCCGCATACTGTGGATTTTTTTTTTTACCACATTATGCCATTTAGTAAAGAAAGTGAAGCTTGTGAAGTATTTGGTCTTTGTGACCAAATTTATTATACCATGATGAAATGCATTTTCAGCTATGAGTCCTTTTTTGTTATTAAAATTTAATTATATATTTTTGTTACATTTTTGTAATGTAAGGCAGGTGTGTAACATTTTTTATAGTTTGTTTAATATTTTAAAAAACTTGCAAAATATTCTTTAAATCATGTTTATTATGTGTGTTGGAAAATATTAGGTGGAAAACTGTTTCTGTACAATTGACTTATGTGATTGCAATGTTGGGAAATAAAACACTAATGATAAGAATAAATGCCTTTTTTTGTTCATTGCCTTCGGAGTGTCTTTTTAAAAAACTTTGTGGCCTATCGAGTTTGTTGATGATGTTGTAGTTCATGTCATGACGATCATGGTGTGTGCTTTTGATGATTAAATTTGGGTGACCTGTGATTGTAATAAACACTGTGGGGCTGATTTGTCACCCTGTCAGAAAGTCATAATATTTCTAGTTGCCAATGGCAACCAATCAAAGCTCAGCTTTAAATTTCACAGTGTCCATGAATATTTTATAGGGGAGCTGTGATTGGTTGCCATGGCCAACTATAAATATTTGTACTTTCAAGCAGCTTGTCAAAAATATATTGCACGTCCTAACTTTCTACAGGTTACTTAGCGGTACGGCGCCTTACGTGTGCTTCCCCATACCACTGCCGTTGGGAGCCGTGCAGCCATTGCCGTCTGTAGGGGTCGTATATTGCCCGTTTATACATTGACCGTATATACGTCCACAATACTGCAGTGTGAATGGAGCATAACCCTGATGCATAAGTTTAAGGCTATATTCAAACGAACGTATAGGGGACGTATATACGGGCCACGTAGAAACAGCAAATAAAGATCCAACAAACATTGCAATGGAATCACAGCGCCCAACAGGAGCGGAACGGTGCAGCACACGTGTGCCACCCTACCGCTCCGTACCCCGTAGAAAGATAGGACATGACCAAAGTTTCTCCAGAATACTGCGCCATATATTCCAATAGAGAGGGCTGGTGCTGAACGGCGCTGTCACCCTCCTCCTCTCCCCCCGCACTGCCGTGTGCCCTATGTTACGGCAGACAACAGCAGTGTGAATCTAGTCTTTGCAATAGGAGCTTTTTTTAAAAAAAAAAACATCTCCTTGTGCCGCTATAACTGATGACAGGTCCTCTTCTAGGTAATTATTCAGTTTAGTACATCTTCACAGTACTTGCTAGAGAGACATCAAAAAACTAAACTAAAAAATAATAAACCTGCTTTCCAAACATGTTGGTCAATTCCTAAAAAAGGTACAAAGGACACACAATCCAAACAACGTTTTCATTGAGTCTGTCACTTTTTAAATGGCCGCATACTGTGGATTTTTTTTTTTTACCACATTATGCCATTTAGTACTATCAGAAAGTGAAGCTTGTGAAGTATTTGGTCTTTGTGACCAAATTTATTATACCATGATGAAATGCATTTTCAGCTATGAGTCCTTTTTTGTTATTAAAATTTAATTATATATTTTTGTTACATTTTTGTAATGTAAGGCAGGTGTGTAACATTTTTTATAGTTTGTTTAATATTTTAAAAAACTTTCAAAATATTCTTTAAATCATGTTTATAATGCGTGTTGGAAAATATTAAGTGGAAAACTGTTTCTGTACAATTGACTTATGTGATTGCAATGTTGGGAAATAAAACACTAATGATAAGAATAAATGCCATTTTTTGTTCATTGCCTTCGGAGTGTCTTTTTAAAAAACTTTGTGGCCTATCGAGTTTGTTGATGATGTTGTAGTTCATGTCATGACGATCATGGTGTGTGCTTTTGATGATTAAATTTGGGTGACCTGTGATTGTAATAAACACTGTGGGGCTGATTTGTCACCCTGTCAGAAAGTCATAATATTTCTAGTTGCCAATGGCAACCAATCAAAGCTCAGCTTTAAATTTCACAGTGTCCATGAATATTTTATAGGGGAGCTGTGATTGGTTGCCATGGCCAACTATAAATATTTGTACTTTCAAGCAGCTTGTCAAAAATATATTGCACGTCCTAACTTTCTACAGGTTACTTAGCGGTACGGTGCCTTACGTGTGCTGCCCCATACCACTGCCGTTGGGAGCCGTGCAGCCATTGCCGTCTGTAGGGGTCGTATATTGCCCGTTTATACATTGACCGTATATACGTCCACAATACTGCAGTGTGAATGGAGCATAACCCTGATGCATATGTTTAAGGCTATATTCAAACGAACGTATAGGGGACGTATATACGGTCCACGTAGAAACAGCAAATAAAGATCCAACAAACATTGCAATGGAATCACAGCGCCCAACAGGAGCGGAACGGTGCAGCACACGTGTGCCACCCTACCGCTCCATACCCCGTAGAAAGATAGGACATGACCAAAGTTTCTCCAGAATACTGCGCCATATATTCCAATAGAGAGGGCTGGTGCTGAACGGCGCTGTCACCCTCCTCCTCTCCCCCCGCACTGCCGTGTGCCCTATGTTACGGCGGACAACAGCAGTGTGAATCTAGTCTTTGCAATAGGAGCTTTTTTTTAAAAAAAAAACATCTCCTTGTGCCGCTATAACTGATGACAGGTCCTCTTCTAGGTAATTATTCAGTTTAGTACATCTTCACAGTACTTGCTAGAGAGACATCAAAAAACTAAACTAACAAATCCAATTGGAAATGAAGAAAGAGGGGAAAGAGACTGCACACTCCAAATGCAAGGGAAAAAGAACAGTTGCAGAAAGTTCCCAGGATAAACCACTCACCAAAGAAATCAGTTTTGATGCATCCAAAGACATGCACTGAGGAGAAGACATTTCTCAGCACTTGAGAAGTGAACAGCATCTAAAATGCATACACAGACGCAGAGCAAACATTATGGATGAAAGAGGCATAAAAAAGCAACCAAGCACCTACGTCGGCGACGCAACAAGTAAAAAAATGCAACGCATTGGAAAAAACGCATTGTAGCAACAACCATGACACAAACACATGCATTTGACTGAAAAAGGAACAGAAGCGTCTTTTCAAATGTAAAAACGCATCCAAAAGTGGGAGAGGGTTTGACAAAAACGCATATGCGTTTGCAATGAAACGCATGCATTTCATTGCAAACGCCCCTCCCACTAGTGTTTTGGATGCGTTTAAAAACACAAAAAAATACCACGTGGGACAGTGCCCTCAGGACCCGTTCACACGTTGCGATTTGGTTGCGTTTTCATTGCGTTTTAAAACGCATTACAACAGATGGGGAGAGGTAATTTGCCTAATAACAACTATGTTAACAAAGCATCGTAAACGTGATGTTAACACATGTGTTAACAATAGGTTAACTTATGCATTTTGTCAAAGCATGCATTAATATCGTGTTAACAAATGTAAATAGTAATGTAAGTAGGCAAATCACCTGTCCTCAGCTGGCAGTTTGAACCCATTCTTAGGGCGCAATCCCACGTTGCGCTCGCAAACGCAGACAAAACCGCGCCCACCGGGGCGGTCCGATTGCATCGGCGTTTCTATGGAGACGCCTGCGATCGGGTACGAGCCGCCGGTGTTTTGCATTAAATTAATGCAAAACACCGGTGGCTCGTTCCCGATCGCAGGCGTCTCCATAGAAACGCCGATGCGATCGGACCGCCCTGGTGGGCGCGGTTTTGTCTGCGTTTGCGAACGCGAACGCGGGACAGCGCCCTTAGGTCGGTTTTAAGCAGTCCATTAAAAAATGCATGCATTTTAACAACGCATCTGTTTTTTTGACAGCTTTTGTCAGTTTTCAAATTATCTTAATTAAGATAATTGCTAAAAACGGCTACAAAAACGCACACGCTTTTTAAAACACACTTTTTTTAATGGACTGCTTAAAAACAGCCTAAAAACAGGTTCAAAACGCCACGTGTGCCACCACGCAAAGGGCGCGTTCACACGTTCTGCTAGCGTTGCGTTCACAACGGAGACAAAATGCAACGGATGCGCAACTGAATCAGAGCATCAACGCCAATGTGAAAGAGCCCTTAGTTGTTACAAAGGGTTAATGTTGTGAGTTGATTGTGGAAATTGGAGTGGCCTGAGCTCTTTAGGAAGAAGGAAGCATAGTGGTGGGGGGTCTACTGAAAGCTTTTTGGTGGTAAGATAGTCTTGTTCTGGAGGAAACACTGCCGTACTCAGAGGGGGAAAGCTATTGGGGAGATCATGGACGAAATTCATGGCAAAGTGACGCTGAAGGACATATTAAAGGGGACAGGACAGCCGGTCAGCGAGGAGCAGGCCTGGGCCCTGTGCTACCAGTGCAGCTGTAAACTCAAACAAATTATCCTGAAAGGAGGAGATTTCCCTGCACTGAGGGGGGCAGAGCACATCTACATTCACCAGGACGGGACTGTATCTTTTGTGGACTCCATTGGTAAGTGATTGTTAGTGTTGGAAGTTCATATTCATATCTTGCAGTTCAGATATGTACATTTTTCTACCCTCTTGTAAGAAGGTTGGTTTACTATAGGGTTAAAATACAAAGGTTATAGATTTTGTCCTGGTTGGCAACACTTATTCATGGGTCAGAGTTATGTAAAAAGTGCCACCTACAAGTCTCCATTTGAATAGCTCTAAAACCAGTCATAACAATCAGGTTCACATTCTCTTAACTAATAAATTACTATGAAGAGTGTAATGGAAAACCCTGCAAATGTGAACTGATCTTTACAAGAATTGTTGACTCTTTGCTTTCTCCGCTTTCTAGATGCTAAGGATTCAAAGCTGTCTGAGAAAGAGGTAAGTTTATATTATATTTTGGAATTTGACAGGTTCTCTGTCCCTTGTTTATCATGTTTGGCTTTGGTGGAAACTTTTTCTTTAATTTTTACGTTTCAGTGAATAATGTTGGGAAATGGTGCAACTTTTTTTTTTTTTCCCTCAGTTCCATTACATTTACAACTTAATTTACAGCCTCTCAGTATAAATTATGGCATATTAAATGTGATTGGCAAGTAACAATTTTCTCTCAGGGCGCGTTCACACGTTGCGTTTTGGCCACGTTTTCATTCCGTTTGAAACACATATACAACAGCTGATGAGAGGTGATTTGCCTAATTACATTACCGTTTATGTTTGTAAACGCAATGTTAACGCATGCATTAACATCGCGTTTATGATGCGTTTTGTAAACTGAAATGTTAACAGTGATGAAATTAGGGAAATCACCCCTCCTCAGCTGTTGTATATGCGTTTCCAACGCAATGAAAACTCAGGTCAAAACGCAACGTGTGAACGCACCCTCAATGAATATTTCTTTATACATATCTCTTAGGCTGGTGCCACACGCACCACTTTGTCTGCGTTTGAAAACGCAAAAGCAGACAAAGCCGCACCCACCGGGGTGGGCCGCGGCCCGATCGCATCTGCGTTTCTATGGAAACGCCTGCGATCGGGAATGAGCCGCCGGTGTTTTGCATCAAATTAACGCAAAACACCGGCAGCTCATTCCTGATCGCAGGCATTTCCATAGAAACGCAGATGCCTGCCCCAGTGGGTGCGGCTTTGTCTGCGTTTGGGTTTTCAAACGCAGACAAAGCGGTACGTGTGGCACCGGCCTTAACAAAAATGTTAAGTTAATGATTTTAAAAGGCAAACCTGAAAAACTGCTATGCGAAAGAGGGTTACAGCAGGAAGTGGATTAGAAGGCAGTAGCCAGCTGTGGTTGCTGTCCAAAGAAAGGCATTTTACATCAGTCTTGCAGGACAAAGTCAGTAAGGGTGATGGCTCACGTGGCGTTTTGAACCTGTTTTTAAACAGTCCGTTAAAAAGCGTTTTGACAGGTTTGACCAATAATCTTAATTAAAACTGGTAAAAAACTGATGCGTTTTGAAAAAAACGGACTGTTTAAAAACGGGCCAAAAATGGGTTCAAAACTCCATGTGCGCCACCACCCTAAGAGGTTCATCAGGACTTGTACAACATTTCTAGCTTAAATGTCCTGAAATAATTTCTCCAATTTCTCCCCTGCGTTTCACGCCTACTTGTAGTGGAGATGTCATTAAGGGGGGACTGGGTTGAAGCCTGGGTTATTCCTACCCCTCGTGTGCACTCGCTTCTATTTGTGACCGTTTACCGGTTGCTAGTCAATTATGTATTATACACTGCGCAGCTACCCGCAGCATACATTGTGAGCCCAGTGCCTCTTGATGTATTTGGCGGTGCTCGAGGCTCAGTGACTTTAGGATAAGATAAATGTCCCAGAGTATCTCTGTGGTAAACTAAACTTTTCTAGGCTTAAGAGCAGCAGAGGCCGGTCTCTCGCAGTCCCAGACGCTTCAAATTGGACAGTTTCCTCCAGTCCCATAGTTTTAACACCATGGGGGACACAAAACTGTTTCCGCCAGTTTTGTGGCGCTCTCACCACATGTTCTGCTCTCAGACCTATTTATTAGCTGTCGGGGACAGAAAAAATGACTTTTTCCGTCTGCTCCGACTCTTCTCCGAAAAGGGGCGTGGCTTTGGCGGAGTGGAAACTCAGACAGAATTAATATGTGTCACAGCCATTTTTGGGCACTGTAAACTGGCAGAAAGTAGACCAAAAGAAAACTGGTCTAGCAGGGACTGTTGGACATATTTCTGGTGCTCGGGACAGATTTTGGTCCCAGGGACAGAAAATGGTCTCGGGGACAGAAAATGGTCTCGGCGCCAGAAATGTCTCTGCACAGCTCTACAATATTAAATGTGTATCTTCTTTCCGAGAGCAGGTCGGTAACAAAGCCAATGCAGACACCGACACTTTATGTAAATGTCCCCCATGTCTACTATAATCTCTGGAATCTGAGCGTGCGGTCACACGTTGCATTTTCATTGTGTTTTAAAACGCATTACAACAGCTGAAGAAAGGTGATTTGCCCAATTACATTACTATTAACAAATCGCGATGTAAATGCAATAATAACGTATGCATTAACATTGAGTCAACAAAATGCACATGTTCACATTATCTCATTTGTTAATACGATTGTAGCGCATGCATTAACATCAGGTTTATGATGCGCTTTGTTATTAGGCAAATCACCTCTCCTCAGCTGTTGTAATGCGTTTCAAAAAACAATGAAAACCAAAACGCAATTTGTGACCGCACCCTACGGGTGGTGTCACACGTGGCATTTTGAACCTGTTTTTTTGGTCATGCTTTTTCAGTTGATTAAAAAATGCATACATTTTTTTAAAAACCACATCGCCTTTGGCCGTTTTTAATTAAGATAATTGAAAAAGTCGAGTTAGATTAAAGGCCAGAAGGGAGCTGCCTAAAAAAAAAACAAAAAAAAAACATTTACGCTGCGCTCAGCTTCCATATGGGTGGGCATGGCCTCCCCTTCTCGGCCGACCCTAAGCTGAGTGCAGTGCGGCTTCTGTGCACCTGTTTGTTTACATGGGGCACAGACTGGAGAGATGGCAGAATGGGACGCTGGGAGGTGAGTAAAAGTTTTTTGTTTTTTTACAGTCCTGGGCAACCCCTTTAAGAACTTGTAAGGGGAATCTTAATTTTTCCTCATTCAGATGTCTACACTATTGTACTTGTTGCTGTACTTGCAGGTAATAGACCGACTTGGAATGGTTGTTTACGCAGCACTGGACTGGGGCCTTGACAGTGAAACTGAGCGTGTTCTATGTGACTCTTTGGATTATCTCTTATTGTATATGCTGGAGCTGCATACTACAAACAACTCTACTACAAAAATGCATTCCTTTACTCTGAATGAAATAATCAAGGTACAATGATGGGGGTGATGAAATGTATTCCAGTTGTCCAAAACCAGTGAGCTCTACCCTCTTTCTTTTGCAAAAAACAGTCTTAATTTTTTTTAATGTCAGTGATCTCAAACATTTGGCACAGTCCAGATTTTTTCGTTTGTTTTTTTTTTTCCCACTAATTCAATTCAAAAAAGTAACTCTTATTATAGTCATTCTATCTCTTTTTTACAATAATTCTTTATGTTAATACTGATTTATGGCTTACAGCCAAGGAAAACCTAAGTCATTATCTCAGAAAATTAGAATAATTAGCCCAAGATGTCTACAAAGGTTTCCTAATCATTATAAAAGGTCCCTTAGTCTGGTTCAGTAGGTGACAAAACCATGGGGAAGACTGGTGTCTTGACAGATGTGCAGAAGTCATTGACACACTCTACAAGAAGGGTAAGCCACCAAAGGTCACTGCTATAGAAGGTGGCTGTGCAGAGTGTTGTTTCAAGCCATATCAATGGGAAGCTGAGTGGAAGGAAAATGTGTTGTAGAAATAGGTGCATAGGGAACCTGGATAACTGCAGCCTTAATAAGATTGTTTAAAAGCTCATTTTAAAAGATTCACAAGGAGTGGACTGCTGCAGGAGTCGGCGCTTCAAGAGCCACCACACAGATGTATCCAGGTCATGGGTTACAAGTGTTGCATTCCATGTGTTAAGCCTCTCCTGACCAATAGACCATGCCAGAGGCCTCTTACCTGGGCCAAGGAGGAAAAGAACTGTACTGTTGCTCAGTGGTCCAAGGTGTTTTCAGATGGTAGTAAATCTCATTTATAAATGCATCTCATTTGTAAATCAAGGTTCCAGAGTCTGAAGAGTGGAGAGGGACACAATTCTGCTTGTGGTCTAGTGTGAAGTTTTCACCATCATTGATGGGTTTTAGGACTTATCGGTCCATTGTGTTTATCAAGACCAACATCAGAGTAGCCATCTACCAGGAAATTTTAACCCCTTAAAAACATTTTGCAGGTGATTTTTGAGATTGCTTATTTCATGTCACATTCTTCTTCATGTTAGTTGAGATATTTAGGCAATATGTTTTAGTAGTTGTGTGTGGCTTTTTGAATGCTTTAACTTGGCATCATTTTTCAAACATAACTTCCTTTTATTTTCTGAATTTTACTGAAAATCAAAACTTATTTTTGTAGGGACCAATTTAGTTAGAAGTGACTTTAACCCCTTAAGGACACAGCCTGTTTGCAGGTTAAGGCTCGCTACTTTTTTTTTAAAATTTGACCAGTGTCTCTTCCTGTGGTAATAACTTTTAAGATATCTCTGTGATTTTGAGATTGTTTTCTCGTGAGATATTGTAGTTTATGTTAGTAGTGTCATTTCGGTGATACGTTCCTTTTTTTGGGGGGTAAAAATTCAAAAATTTAGGAAAAATTTGAAAAAAATGACTATTTTCAAAGTTTCAAATGTTATACTTTTTAGACAAAAAGTGATACCACTAATTTTTTTTTATAGAAACCTTTTACCATTAGTCTTATTTTCATATCCATTATTTGTTTTAAGTTTCCATTTTTTTTATGGATGTGAGAAGGTTTGAAGTTTTAGTAGCAACTTCTCAGATTTTCTTGAAATTTGAAAAATGTGAACTTTTTTGGTGATCAAATCAGTTTGGAAGTCCCCTATAAAGGCTTATGTACTATATACCCCCACAAGTAACACCATTTTATGAACCTAACATCTCAACCTATTCAAATCGGCATTTAAGAAGTCTTTTAACCCTTTAATTATTTTTCCGGAAGCATATGAAAATGGAGTGGAAATTTTGAAGTTTCAATTTTTGATTTCAATCTTTCCAATTTAGCCCTAAAATGGATACATTCAGAAGGAATTTGAGGTAAATATATATTCCTCATTTCTTGCCCTGCTTCTTCCGAGTACGGCAATACCAGACATGTGGATGTCAGCTGCTGTTTCCCCGCACAGTGATGTCCAGAACAGAGTTAGCGATGCTGGGAATTTGGAAGGCCAATTTGGCAGCAAATATTTTGTGGTGCCACAGTGTAATTGAAGAGCCCCTGAAGTAAAAGTACAATAGAAAACCCCCCAAAATGTCACTTCGGAAACTAGACCCCTCAAAGAATTTATCGGTGGTTGTGGTGAGCATTTTAACCCCCAACATGCTGGTCAAAATTGAATGCAAAGTAAATGGTGCAGAGTAAAAATTGCGTTTTTATCTCAAAAATGTCATTTTCGTGCCTCATGTACTGTGCCCAACCCATGCCACTTTAGACAAACACCCCAAAAATCATTCTGCGGGTAGTCCCGAGTACGGCAATACCACACATGTGCCAATAATTTACAGGCTGGGCACACGTCAGGGGTCAGGAAGAAAGAAGCACAATTTAGGTTTTCAAGCTTCGTTTTCACTAGATTGGTAATGGGGGGTACCCCCGAGGTACCAGTACAATAGAAACCCCCAAGTAGTGAACCCATTTTGGAAAGGGCACCCCTCAAAGAATGTATGTAGGCTTGTATGAGCATTTTAACCCCTAAGGTGCTGGCTCAAATGTAATACAAAGTGAGTAGTGCAGAGAAACAATTGTATTGCAATTTATCAAATATGCCATTGAAGTGACAAAAATATTTTGCCCAACTCATGCCACTGGGGAAAAACACATCAAAAGTCATTCTGCGGGTTACCCCGGTTAGGGCAATACCCCATAGGAGGCAAGAATTTGTAGGATGGAGACACGGCAGGGCTCAAAAGGGAATAACTTGTCGGAGCACAGACGTTGTACATTTTTTTTTTTTTTTTTTTTTTTTTTTTTTTTTTTGGCATCATGAAAGATTTGTAGATGCCAATAGGGGCCAGTACAGTAGAAACACCTAAGAACTGACCCTATTTTGGAAACTACACCCCTCCATGAATTAATCTAGGGGTATAGTTAGCATTTTAACCACACAGGTGGACCCCTGAAAAAGTGTTTAATGGATAGTGCATAGTAAAAAATATCCATTATGTCATTTTGTGCCCAGCTGCTGCCATGGGAGACAAACACCCTAAAAATCATGATGCATGTTTTCCCGGGTAAAGCATACGGGGCAGTAATCTACAGGCTGGGCACATGGCAGGGCTTAGAAGGGAAGGTGCGGCATGATGTATAAGCTGTGCGTCAGGGTAACAACAGGGTACTCTAAAAATCCAGGGATGTATGATAAATTCGGAAGCAATCTTTCATACATAACCCTGGTTTTTCTGGGCATGTTTCACAGTGATGAATGGTGTCCTTCCGAATGCCATTTTTGGAACACACCCTGCACCTCTTTTGTGACCTTCCCTTGCTGGCTGTTTGGGGAACTACTCCTGGAAAGTGCTGCCCTGGTACAATACGTGATGTGGCCTCACTTCCAGCTGTGCTAGCACTCCCCCCTTCCTGGTCTCCAAAAAGAAAGTACTTTATTACCACCTCTTGAAATTCCAGGAAAGTTCCCCTCTGGCCGGCATATCGATGCAGCACATAAGCATTATACAATGCCATCTGCATGATGTGCACGGCCAGCTTCTTGTACCACACCCTCGACTTCCGCATGGCATTGTACGGCTGTAGCACCTGGTCAGACAAGTCCACCCCTCCCATGTATTTGTTATAATCTAAAATACAGTCTGGCTTGGGGGTTTCTGTACTGGCACCTCGTACTGGGACAGGGGTGGTGGTGTGCTCATGTATTGTGGTTAATACAAGGACCTCTCTCTTGTCCTTGTACTTAACACACAATACAGAGTCGCTGCATAGTGCCCTGCTTTCGTGCCTTTTAAGTTTTTGCCCAAGCAGCGACTTAGGGAGACCTCTCTGATTTCTGCATACAGTGCCACATGCTGCAGTATTTCTGGAAGAGAGGCACTTGAACAGGGTGGTGCTGGTGTAGAAATTGTCCAGGTAGAGGTGGTAGCCCTGCTCCAGCAGTGGGTGCACTAAATCCCACACTATCTTCCCTGTAACACCCAGGAAGGGGGGGGGGGCATTCTGGGGGCACTATAGTGGAGTCCTTCCCTTCATATACCCTGAACTTGTATGTGTACCCTGATGAACTTTCGCACAGCTTATACATCTTCACACCATACCTTGCCCTCTTATTGGGCAGGTACTGGCGGAAGTGAAGTCTCCCTTTGAATTGTACCAGGGACTCGTCTATGCTCACATGTTTGGCGGGGGTATATGCCTGGGCAAACTTGGCACTAAAATGATCTAATATGGGCCTGACCTTAAATAACCGATCATAACTGGGGTCACCTCTGGGTGGGCACTGTGTGTTGTCAGTGTTGTGCAAAAACTTATGGATGGCTTCAAAGCGCATCCTGCTCATTGCCATGCGGAACATGGGGGTGTGGTACAGTATATCTGTGCTCCAGTAGTCCCTGATTGAAGGCTTCTTTACTATCCCCATAAGGAGTATTATGCTTCAATACTTGTGCATCTCTGCTGCAGTGACACGGGTCCACCTGTAGGGTTGTGCATAAAAGGACGTGGGGTTTTGGGCAATATGTTGTGCAGCGTAGAGATTTGTCTGAAATATAATAATATTCAGCAGCTCCTCATCAAAAAAAAACTTAAAGTCCACAGCTCTGAGCCCTGTCGTGTCAAAGTTAATTCCAGGATGGCCCAAAAAGTCAGGGACCTGAGGGGTATAATTGTCTGGGGCTACCCATGTGGGGTCAGTGGAAGTCCCAGGCGCCTCTCCTGCAGAAGTCCCAGGCGCCTCTCCTGCAGAAGTCCCAGGCGCCTCTCCTGCAGAAGTCCCAGGCGCCCTACGGCGCCTTCTTGGGGGTCCTTCCAGGTCACTGGAAGATGAGCAGGAGGATGATGATAGGTAAAAGGGACCATCATCCCCACTAGCTGACTCGGTGTCAGAGGCAAGCATGTTATATGCCTCCAACACCGTGTACGTCTTTTGAGACCTTGCACACAAAAAAAATAGAGAACTAGAAAAATTAGATAATGTGCACCAAACTACACTAGCCGCACAGATGGCACACACAAAAAATAGCTAAGTACAGGTACACCTACGGCGCTCTGGAAAAAAATATTACCAGGCACTGAAAAAAAACCTATGTGCACTGCGCAAAAAGGCGCTACAAATGCACCTAGCTTGCCCTAAGACAAACTAACTACTGCTAAGACTGCTAAAGATTCTGTGCAGCGCTATTCACACGGCGCACTGAAAAGTGCGTCCAGTGCAGAACAACGCTAACACAGCGCACTGAAAAGTGCGTTTGGGTTCAGAAGGGACAGACAGGGGAAAAACGGAAGACACGTGGGATCACACAAGGCGATTACACAGGGAACACACAGGACACAGGAAAAAACAGATAGGGATAGGGATTTATAGGGATCAGATAAGGATCATAACACTATTTATAGTGTAAAAGTGTATTTTGGTGCACACAGTAACGCTCTCTCCAGCGATACCAAACCAAAATGGTGCCGCTGGAGGAAGAGGAAGGGGCTAAAACCACGGTTTTTTTTAGCCTAAAATCGCTGTAATTGGCCAGTCAGGTTTGACTGGCCAATCACGGCGATCGGCGGGCGGGACCGATTTGACTGGTCGGGTGACGGAGACAGGAACTCCTCCTGCTTCTGTCACCCAAATCTCATCCCGATGTCACCACGTTTCGCGACGTGGTGACAATTCTAAAATAGTATGCGCTCGCGCAGTAGCTGTACTGCGCTGAGCGCTAATCGTCGGAGGCTGCGCAGTACAGCTACGGCGCGGAGCGCTAAGGGGTTAAAAGACATATAAAAATCCTCACAAATTACACCATTTTAGAAACTGGGCCCCTCAAAATATATTAAAAAAAACCACACAGGGTTTTTGGAGGACAAATATAGCTGAAAGACTTTTAAATGTATTGGGGTGCATTTGGAGAGCCCTAGTGGTACCTAAATGGAGAACTAAGGACACAATTTCGGAAAGGACACCCCTTGGAGAATTTAGCAAGGTGTAATCTGTGCATTTCTTCCTACAGGTGTGTGATACCCCAATTAGGGGTAAAAGTGACTTTTTGGGGCCTATCTTCTTTAAGCCGCAAGGGATAAAAGACAAATCATGTGTAGAAGGGCCCCACATGTGCATATAAAATGTTGTATGGGAACATAGAACCGGGAAAGATGGACATTGAGCTTTTAGAAGCCAAATTTGACAAATCCTTTACATGTGTCAGGATGCATTTAGAGAGCCCTAGTGGTACAAAACAGAAGAACCCCAAAAGTGACCCCCATTTTGGTAAGTATATCCATTGGAGAATTTAGCAAGGTGTAATATGTTTATTATCAAGTGGTTTAGAGAGCATATAAAACATACAGGTGATTTCCAAATATCATATGCAATGGATGCCCAAGATGGAAATTGCAATTCTAGAAATGCACAAGTTCAGTGCCCGTTATGTGTTGCTAAGTTTGTGGCACTGACCTGTCAGCTCTGATTAGAAAGCCATGTTTCCTGACGTGAAAAAGACCCAACATGTAATCCTAAATGCTAGCCAGAAAATATAACAGGGCTCCACAATGATAAAGCACCGTGTGTATTTCAGGCAGAACTTGGAGTATTACAAAGGGTGTCCTAACAAATCCAGAGGCTTGGAGGGGAAATAGTTTGCAAAACTACACCCCTCAAGGAAATAATCAAGGGGTATGGTGAGCAATTTGAGCTAACAGCTAACCAAATTGAGTTTACAACAAAGGTTGGACATAAATTATGTAAATTGTGAATGCGATACATATAAGGTGGTGGAATATACCAGGGGACCAAGTAAAATTGTGTTACTCAGGAATTGGATGGTATATTCTGAAGTGCTCTATTATGCAGAGGCCAGGTTTGTCAGGGCAGGTCTCGCAGTGGTATATAGTGTGCTTCCCCTTCTGGGAACAGATGCTGCCTCTTTCCTGGTTCCTTTCTTTAGTAGCAGTCTGGGGGACTTCATCAGGAAAATGTTGCCCTGGCACAACACAGGACCTCCATAGGTACTGGGGCACTATCCTTTTTGTTTTAATCTTAGGGGAGAGGGAAAGTGTAGGAGAAGTGGCAGTAAAATGTAACTTTTATTAATTATAATTAAAATTAAAAATAGAAAATAGTTGTGAACGAATTGTAACAAATAGGGAAAGTTCAAGGGATGTTTTCCCCTTCCATGCAGAGACTGACCCCTATAAATTGACTTGCATGGATTCCCTTAAATTGAGGGATTTATTTGAGGGTATCGTGATCCAACTTCGAGGATATTATTAATGGTGAGATATCCAGTGTTGATTGTGTTTATACTTTGTTCCTCATTCAGGAACAAAGTATAAACACAATCAACACTGGATATCTCACCATTAATAATATCCTCGAAGCTGGATCACGATACCCTCAAATAAATCCCTCAATTTAAGGGAATCCATGCAAGTCAATTTATAGGGGTCAGTCTCTGTGAACGAATTGTAACAAATAGGGAAAGTTCAAGGGATGTTTTCCCCTTCCATGCAACTATTTTCTACTTTTAATTTTAATTATAATTAATAAAAGTTACATTTTACTGCCACTTCTCCTACACTTTCCCTCTCCCCTAAGATTAAAACATATGTAACGTTGGTGGTGCACACCTGGCAGGAGATATATAATTAGAAGGAAAGAAAGAAACAACATTCATAAACTAATATTCTTCTGATATATCGGTCTGTTGCACTATCCTTTTTGTCTTATTAGTGCATAAATTACCACCTCTTGAAAACAGAGAAATGATACAGCAGGACCTGCACATTGGAACAGCACATAAGAGTTGTACAGTGCCAACTGTACAATGTTGGCACCTAACAACCCCTAACAATAGTGGCTGCCTAACAATGGATCCAGTGAGACCTCTCTGTTTTTTGTGTACAGTACCATAAGCTACAGTACCTCTGGAACTGAGGGATTAGAATAGTGGAATGCTGGTATAAGTTTTCCATATACAGGTGGTAACCCTTATCCAGCAGTGGATGCACAGATCGGAGCTGGCATGATGCCGCCAGACATGCCCCCTTCTACTGATGATTGGTGCCGTCTAAAATCTTTATTATATGGATCACTACTATTATGGCAATACCTCATTTATATAGTTAAATATTTGTCCAATTTTACTGAGGAAAAACTAAAATGGAGAAAATCGCATTTGCTTTAGTATTGACATATCTTCAGAGACATAACTTTTTTAAATTTTTTTATTTTTTTTTTTTTTGTTTGATGAAGCTGGTTGTGTGTCAACTTGTTCTTTTCAGTGGTACCATTTTTGGTGCTTGTAATGTGTTGTGGTGTTTTGCGTGTTTTATCACAGCCATGGCAAAACCAATTATGTATGATAAAATTTATTTATTTATTTTTATTTTTTTTTTCTTGACATGTTGGCTGGAACAAGCGATCAAATAGAGCTAACACATATTGCACTGTTATTTAATTTATAGATAGGCCAGCTCCAGGGGACATCGCACGCGCTGGAAACCAGGGCTGCCATCAGTGTCATTCTTGAATCTCCGGTCGCAGGTGTTACAGCAGGGTGTCGGCTGCAGTATGCCTTGCGCCATGATAGTACCATACTTTACAACTCGTTTGTAAACATTTCTGTTCAAATACAGTTGGTCTTGTATAATCTTCTGAGATGATGACTTTTGGTGTTTCCTCGGCTGGAAGCCATAATAAACTCTTTGATTCTGATATTCTAGTTTGAGAAGCACTTGTAACCCTGAGTTTTTCCATAGGAATGTGTTGAGAGGCTACTTGTCCCTTCTGATGCGTCCACTCACTACCGAGCCGTCTGCCGCATTCAGTATGACCAATTTAAGGAACTTCACGGCCTGTTGCAAACCATACAGCTCTCCAAGCGGGTAAACATAAGCTCCATATAGAACTAAACTCTGTTATCTACACCAGGCTGCTCCTTGGCATGTTATGTGGTACATGTCAATGTATTTTATTTATTTTTTTTTCCTCCTCAGAGTTTGAAGAGACTGGATTCCAATAAGGAACTAGAAGATGGCATACTACTAATGTATGATAATTGGGTACGAAATGAATGAGTTCTGAACAAATTTCTTTACCATTTGGATCACTTTGAAAAAAAAGCTCACACTAATTGTATGTGTATTTCGTAGGACTTGATCAGTATATTCTGTTGTCTTGTTTCTGCCTTCCCAGGGAACTCTGTGGAGTAATGTAATGAAAGAGCTTCGCCTTGGGGTCACTCTCCGCAGCGTTCATCAGCGTTCCTACACTGTGCTGCCCATACAATATACACTTACTCCATATGAGATTTTGATGGATGACATCCGGTCTAAGAGATACACCCTGCGACCGGTAAAGGTGAGCGTCCTCATGTTTTCCTAAAGTAACTTTCTAGCTAACTTTGTAGAATATTTAATGAGCTTGTAAAATATTAGAAATGGATAAACTGGCAATATTATTATAAATCCGTGAATGAAATGGCAAGCAGGTTGCTTTATGCAACTGTGCCACCTCCACGTCATGTGGGCTGGTGTGGGGCACTTCCTGAAAACATCAGAACATTGACTTACAGCGTATGATAAACCATGCAAAACTAAATTGGGAGATTTGTGAGCTCCTCATGCACCTTGCAACTAGTAAATTATTCTTTACTTGCCCTGTACTAATCTCATTATACAATGTTCTATTGTCACTTTCATAGCTATATTCTCTTAACTGTTATTTGTAACACCATGCATTACACTGAGCTGAATAAATACATAATTTACACTGCACTTAAATTAAGCATACTTTGTACAGACATAAGACCGTCTACCAGGAGGATCGTCTCTGAATAAGCTTTTTATTGGCCACTTACACTTTATAAATGTAGGGAAAAAAATTCATTTTATGTTGCTACATTTTAAAAGGTAAAACAATGCTTATGGTCTCTGTTTATGGGAGAAATTATCGGCCTGTGTAAATAAGACCGTCAAGGGAACCTGTTGCCAGATTTAAGACTGAATTCCTATAACATTCGGGTACGGTAGTACATTTCTAGAATTTCCTTGTGTGTAATCTCGTCTGCTTGCCTCACCTTCTCTTGTTGTACAATTGGTACAACATGTTCACAAGCGTGGGTGAAAACTATTTAGCGAGTCCTGGTCTCCGTGATGATGGATAATCAGAGTAGAATGTGTCATGGATATGTAAGCTGTCTCCATGGTGTTTTCGGCTCCAGGTCCTCAGAACAAGAACCTTTGTCTTCTATTAAGGTTTCTTTATTAGCTTTAGGTAAGGCGCGTTTCGAGCCTGACCGGCTCTTCCTCAGTTACATGAAGCATACATTAAGATTAGGATGTCTGGCTTATAAACCTCTCCACTTGGCGGGAAATTCTTACACAACTGATTTAATCGTTTACCTACCGAAAACTAAAATTTGGCGATTTCACCATTTTCAGAATTCTCAATTATCTTTTTCAAACTGTTTTACCACCCAAATTAGTTGCTAACTGACATTACCCATATGTCTGCTTTGATTCATGAATTTTAAAATGTTTTTATTCATTTCATGTCAGATTTACAAATCTAACATCGTTTTTTTGTATTTCCAAGTAGACTTCATAATTTACTTTTTGGGGGGATTTATATATATATATATATATATAATATATATATCTATCTAGCTCTAAATATCACACTTTGAAATATAAAATATTATAAACTCCTTATAGATCTCTCCATTTTCAAATCTGCACCCCTCAAACTACAAAGCATGTTAACCCTTTTGAGGGCTTCATAGCAACTAAAACAAAATGGAGGTGAAATTTAGAATGACTTAATTTTGTCAGCAATTCATTCGTTTAGCCCTGAAACTTACAAACTCAGAAAAGATGGAAGCAAAAAAAATTTGTTGTGCAAATTCTCCTGAATATGTAGATGCCCACAAGTGGATGCTACTTGTATGCATGCACAGCGACGTGCAGAAGGGAAGGAGGGCCATGCAGTAGCCACTTCTGTCCTTCAGGATGTAATGGTTTTAAGTAATCTATTTTTGTTTTTCTATTAATGTGGCCATTAGAGGGTTTTTTTTTTTCAGTGGTACTATTTTGGGGTGGCTATACCCTAATTATTTACTTTCCCCCTTCACCACGACAGCACCCACCAGAGAGCAGTACCTGCCCTGGGACAGAAAACCCAAATTTTTTAAAGAGCCATTTCTTCCTCCCCCACTGTTTTTTCCTTCGTCCTGGCAGGAGACACGAATGATCTCCATTGCGGTTCTGTCTCTTTTAATAATTGGGCCTGATGACGGTAAGTGGGTGCAGATTCCACAGTGTGGTTGCCCTGGGGGATGAGCCGGATGTCGCTGGTCAGTGGCGAGGTCTGTGGGGCAGCTGTTTTCACCTCATTCAGGTGCCGTGCTGCTGCCACCTTGACAGTGCCCAGCCTCTCTTGCTATGTGGTCATGCCGCATCCCTGCACCTTGTGGTCCTGGCGTGGACCAGAATGGGGCGCCAGATGTCCGATGTGACTGGGACGTTAGGGTGGCGGGAAATTTGAAAAGGATAATAGGCAATGCAGTCACTGTGTGTATTACTAGAACATGTTTTGCTGCTTACTGCTGTTGCATCTATATTCCTGTGTGCACCAACCAGTTTGCTACCTCTCCATCTCTACGCTATGAGCTCTGAGAAAGGGGGAGAGCCTTTGGGCACCATCATGGACCCCGCTATGGTAGGTGGTGTTCCTTGGGGTGATGAGTACGGCCTTTACCGGGCCCTAATAAACAGTTCTGATGGTCTCATGTTATTGTATTGTGGATAGAAAAGCAAATAATTGTGATTGTAGAATTTGGGGGGAGAGAGACTGTATCCAGCGGTTAGTTTTCCAGGAGCAATCTGCTATGTTGGACTCTTTTCTTCAGTGTGAAGTGTGGAGTTCTATTTAAGCTTCTAGGAGGACGACCAGGTCTAAAGCTTCCTGATCACTTCTGGGATGTCAGAATAAGAGGTTGATTCTGATGCAGATTTGTCTACCTCAGTTCCCAGTAGAGGATACTGAGCACCTGGTAAAACGGGTCAGTGCAACTATGGAGCTAGAGTATTGTGGAAAAGGCATCAGACCAGAAGAAGGGGTTCCCCGCTCCCAGTAGCCAAGGGAAATTTATTTCCTCCCGAAGGTCTGTGGAGGGGGGTGGGGGGGGGGCGCAGACTCTCTGCTTTTTTTTTCAGGAATGTAAGATGAACTCGGGGAACAAGTGGGCCCTGGATATAATTTGGGAGGGTCTAAAATTGATCATCGCTCCCTCACCATGACGCTTTAAGGTTATAAGTCTCTGGTGCTGCCGCAAAGGAGGCTGTGGAAGTGGAAATTGCAGAAAAATTTCCTGAGGCTGGCTCTGCTACAAGAGAAATGAACAGGTTTCTACTCCACATACAAAAAACATCTTAAGGCACCATCTTAAACTTGAAGCCTATGGACAAGTTCCTACGGATGGAAAAGTTCAAGATTGAATCCCTAAGGTCAACCATAATTCTGTTATTAGAAGGGTGTTTCATGGCATCAGTAGACTTGTCTGATACCTACTACCATGTTGTCATTCACCAGGACTCACAGAAATTCCTAAGAGTAGGGGTGATGTTGGAAAGAAACATTGTACATCTGCAATACCAGGCTCTCTTATTCGGTATAGCAGTAGCACCGAGAGTCTTCAAAGCTGATTTCAGTGATGGCATCCTTCATCATTAAAGAACTGTGGACTTTCTTCCCCTATCTGGACATTTTTTTTTTTTCTTTTTTGATGGGAAGGACAGAAGAGGCAGTGAAGATCCCACTATAAGGAAGGTTATGTTTACGCTGGACCTATTCATAGCAGCGATTCCTTCAGTCCCATGGGTACAGTTCCATTCACGACCCTTGCAGTTACACATGTTGAAGCTCTGGGATAGCTCCGTCACAAGCCTCGACCTAACAAGTTGCTTTCCTCAGGAGGTCCGGGGCTCCTTCGGCTGGTGGCTAGTAGAGGGAATTCTTTGAATAGGTGTGTCCTGGAGACAAAAAAAGGCCCTTCTCTTTAGTGAGTGAGGATGGAAAGCGCAGCTAGGAAATCAGCATTTTCCGTGCTCGAGGGGGCTGGGAATGGAAGACAGCTCTTGGAATTGCACAGCTGAGAGTAATTCTAGAGGCTGTAAAGTCAGTTTTGCCATTCACAGGGTTCAGATCAAAAAGTCCTATTAGACAATGTGACAGCGGTAGCATTTGTGAACAGGAAGGCACTCGGAGCCAGCCTCTAATGCACCTAACCTCAGAGATTTATTCATTATTTCTTAGAGAAAAGTTTAACTTTCAGCTGTCCACAAAAGAGGGAAAGAAAACCAGAATGCAGATTTTGAGATGCCATCAGCTGAGACAAGGTGCCTCAAAGCAGCAAAGACTTACCTTCTTTGGAGAGTGCTCAGCCATTGAGCCCTCTCCATGCACCGGGCCCCAACACGCGGCGTATTACTACAGCGCGTGTCGGTAAGGGGTTAAAGAGCCAACTCTCCTTCAGGGGGTGGGAGTGGAGGGGGGCACCTTGAGGCGTGGTACCTGGTACTAAGCTCTCCTCCTCTCCAAGTCTCCATTGATCCCCTTTCTGGCTTCTTCCAAGGAGAGGTACATGGTGCTAATCCTGTGGTCCCTCGTCGATCTACAGTGGCAACATGAGTTACACCTCCCGACGGTGGAACACCTCATGCATTCCACGGGCTGCGATGACAACTTCCTGTTTGGCTCGTCACACCGGAAGTGGCATCGGCCTCCAGCCATTAGGCATTCGGGAGTCAGGAACTAGGAGCAGTAAGTTGAAAGTCGGGTAGTGTCTGCTAGAGGTCTTTATTCTTCTACCAAGACTGTTGCAGGATATTTGTTCTATTTGTGTCGCACGGCACAGGTCAAAACAGTAGTTCCAAAACAAGCAATATTGTTCAGTCAGAGAGGTCATGAAATTGCTGGGACTTCTCACAGCTTGTATAACCTGTGTTCTGTGGTCCCAAAACCACACAAGATCTACAAAAATGGATCCTTATGTCTTGGAACAAAAATGTAAACCAACTGGAGAAGAAAATGATTCCCTCTACGTGAAAAATTCTCTAAACTGGTGGAACATGACGGAAAATCTCATCAAATGGTTAAAATGGATCAATGGGCCCATAACAACTTTCTTAACAGATGCAAGCAAGACCAGCTGGGGAGCAAAACTTCCAGGTATACTGATCCAGGGCCAATGGTCTCAAGTAGAAAGGACAAGTCCTCAAACTTCAAAAAGTTAAAGGCAGTCTGGGAAACCCTAAAGATGTGCTCCAGTCAACTTCATGGCAAAAATCTCAAAATACTGGACCCTCATGAGTGGTGCTTGAACAAAGAGGTGTTCTTTCAATTAACCCAAAAATGGGGAACCCTTTTTTAATAGACCTGTTCGCCACCAGAAAAAAAAAAGTGGAACATTACTTACAAAAGAACAGCCCAGAATATCTTCTAGATGTCCTTCAGTTACAGCTGGCAGGTAAAACTAGCTTATGCCTTCCCTCCATTTCCGTTGATCGCAAGAACAATATAGAAGATCAGACAAGAAAATCTCAACATCCTTCTGATTTGTGCCTCTATGGCCAAAGAAGAGCTGGTTCCCAGCATTGAGAAACCTGGCATTGGAAGAACCATCTCTTCTTCCCCAGAGGAAGGATCAAGGGGCGGTATATTATCCCAGTCCAGAAACATTTCCGCTTTCGGCTTGGATCCTGAAAAACGGATGTTGAGAGCTAAAGGCCTCTCTGATAAAGTCATTACGACATTACAGGCAAGTAGGAAACCAGTCACCTCGGCTATCTAATTTAAAAATCTGGAAAAGGGGGCGTGGCCTAGACACTGACGGGAGCAGACGAGTAGCCTTGCAGCTCCGTCACCTCTCCCCACATACCGGATCGCAGCCACCACCATCCGGCACCTGATGGGACAAAAGCGTTCCAAGAAGCCTCAGCCCATCTCCGCAGCTCCGTTACCGGTCGAAGGAGGCGGAATGGAGCAGTTTGTGACTCGCGCCACAAGAACAGCGCGCGGCCCGGCGCCATCTTCCCTGCCACGTGCTCCCGGCCTCCAGCAGCTAGCCGCAGCCGACCTCAGCCGGGGCAGGAGTACGCTCCAGATCCTCTCCAGCAGTCCAACGCCAGCTCCGGTTGCCGCCGGAGCAGGCAGGAGAGCAGAAGTCGCCGCGGGCGCCTCCCGGGAACGAGACCTATGACCCTACCTCCACAGCAGGATCAACAGATGGGGACCCGGACTGGCCTGCGCTCCCGGCTCCCTCAGCGCCACTGCCGCAGCGACACCCGTTGACCCCAGGTGAGCGCGCCGCAGCCATGTCTCACCAGGGCACAACTGCATGTACCCAGCTGGAGAGAAATGGCGGTCAGCTACAAGTGCAGGGGGAGAAGTTTCTGTCAGAGGCCATTAACCCCTCAGAGATGGGGGAAGAGGATGACTCAGAGGAAGATTTGGGGGCCACACCATCTGTCACAATTTGCACAGGACGTCTTGAACATGGGGTCATCCCCATTAGCTCCTTTAGTTACTACTGATGAAAATATTAACCAGCTCCCAAGTGCTATGATACAGTTTTTAAGTACCTTACCAACAAAGAAAGACTTTCAACACTTAATCTCAGAGGTAGCAGAGACATGCCGCTCTGAGATATCTGCGGTTAGACAAGATTTACATCATATTGCAGCAAGGGTTGAGACCCTAGAACAGTGATGGCGAACCTTTTAGATACAGAGTGCCCAAACTACAACCAAAACCCACTTATATGTCGCAAAGTGCCAACATGACAATTTAAGCAGTAACCTATTGATCTCTGCTGTATCACAAGTTTCAATCATATTGGTATCCTGAGGACACCAATACAATAGAAAGCAGGAGACATTTGGATTGTAGCTTCCCTCCAGGGTCCCCTGAAGAGGATGAATCAGGGGACCCAGAGCAGGAGCTCCAACGATAATCCATCTCTCTCCACACCTTCTCGCTCCTCCTGTAGTCCTGGCACTGAGCGTGGCGCGCCCTGGGCTGTCTTGGACTGCAGGAGGAAGCCTTGAGTCCTATCTAGTAAATTCTGTGCTGGGTGCCCACAGAAAGGGCTCCGAGTGCCACCTCTGGCACCCGTGCCATAGGTTCGCCAACACTGCCCTAGAAGGTGATCATGATGTCACGCGCCAGTATGTTTCCCAGCTACAAACTACAGTGACTGAGCATTCTGAGGCCATGAGAAACATGCAACGCCATCTTGAGGACTTGGATAACCGGGACAGGCGTAATAACGTCAGAGTTCGGGGCCTGCCCGTAAAGGTACTGGACGCGGAAATTCCGAAGGCTTTAGAATATATCTTTAATGGGCTTTTAGGAGCTCCAGCGACAAACAAGGTTAAGTTGGATCGGGCACACAGGGCGCTTCGCCCTAAGGGGCTTTCTTCTCAGCCAAGAGATGTCATATGCTGTATACATGATTTCACATTAAAAGAAGCAATCATGGCCAAAGCCAGGGTGGCCAAAGACCTGGAGTTTGAAGGAGCTCGTGTGCAGCTTTATCAGGACTTGTCTTGGATCACTTTGCAGAAGAGAAGGCATCTACGTCCCCTCCTTGAAGTACTGCGGGAGGCACAGCTACCGTACAAATGGGGATACCCCTTCGCTCTCACCGTTCGGAAGGATGGGACTACTTCACTTTTGCGTTCTTTCACGGACCTACCTCGCTTCTGCAAGGAGTTGGGTATTGTGGAGCCCCAATTGTCTGATTGGGAGGTGGGAAAGCCACCCCCATCACCCTCACCAGCCTGGCAGCCAGTACAGCAGAGGAAAAGGCGCCTACGGGGATCCAGGTCCCCGCCTGACCGGCCTGCAGCGACCCCATCAGAGGGCTGAGCGATATGGCTATTGTTTCTGATTTTTGATGTTCTGCTCTTATTTTCTTTCCCATCAGGTTTGGTGAAAACGGCCATAATTCCAAGGTGGTGGCTCTATATGCATAGAGGTTTCCTCTTTATAAGTTGCAATAATGTTGTGGGGAGAGGGGGGGGGAGGGGCAGGTTGGCTACCGGGGTTTCTGTTGAGTGATGGTTTACCCCTCACCTTATGGGAATTGGGTCTGTGCGGTGTCCCTGTATGGGATGCTGTTAGTCCGATACAGGACGAGTGGCCCCTGGAGGAGTTCCCTGAGGCTGGGCGCCCTTGGCCCGGACCATTTGAAGACACTATATGTTGGTCTTTGTCACTTTTTTGTTTTTGTCTTTGTCTTCCCTAGCCTCATGTTTTTCCTCTTTTCTCGGAGCTGGGAGTCTGGACGAAGGTCGTTCACTACGCTGGCTGGTCCGGCTAGTAACGGTTGGTGCAACTATCAGGTTCAAACGGTGGTGAGTAAGTATGACCTATGCATTTGTATTGCAACTAAATTATCCCAATGGTTAACTGTGTGACGCTAAATGTAAAGGGCCTTAACTCTAATGTTAAGCGCCGTTTACTACTGAGAGAGCTTCGATTACTAAAGGCAGAGATTGCATTTGTGCTGGAGACCCACTTCAACCGAGCAGGGAATTTTAACTTCGCTAGACATTACTTTCTGCAGGCCTTTTCTGCTTTTCATGATCGTAAAAGAGGGGGTGTGGCAATACTCCTTTCAGGTACATGTCCTGTGACAGTTTCGGCCCAGCACCTAGATCCGAGTGGGAGGTACGTCATTCTGGAGGGGACACTAAGGGGGAGTCCGATTATACTGTGTAATATATATGCACCCAACACAGCCCAAATCCCCTTTTTGCGGAGAATACTGCGTAAACTGCAGACACTCTCCCCAGCAGCAATACTGATGGGGGGAGACTTTAATATGATTTTTTCAACCTCAATGGATCGCCTATCCGCGACAGTTCCGTAAATTGATCCGACTACACTCATTGTATGATCTCTGGAGGATAGATCATCCGGGCGAGCGCACCTTTTCTTTCTTTTCCCACCCACACAATTGTCGCACACGAATAGATTACTTCTTTGGGAATATTGTAGCCCTACGTCTTCTGGGTTCGGCAGACATTGGCACTATTTCATGGTCGGACCACGCGCCAGTCTCTGTAACCCTCACAATGAATTGAGTCATTGGTCAAGGACCCCATATTGTGGGAAGAGGTCAGGGCGGCCATTCATGCCTTTTATGTCAGGGAGGAGCGCTCTTCACTCTCAAAAGAGGCGCTGTGGGAGGCACACAAGGTAGTAGTGCGGGGTGAATGTATGGCAGTCTCTGCGAGTGAAAAAAAACTGCCTCTGAATATTATAGGAAAATATTACATACGATTAGGGACCTAGAAGCTAAAATGTTATCCTCACCAAGCACAGTACACTTAAAGGCGCTAGTGGCAGCAAGGACTAAACTGCGGGACTACGCTTATCAGAAAGTAGAAAAATTACTGATATTCTCGAAACAGAGATATTTTGAGAAGGGTAATAAAGAACACACGCTACTGGCAAGACTATTGTCAGAAAGGCATACTAATGGTACCCCTCAAGCGATTAAAGATAAGAGAGGCGACCTTAGGTATCACCCGAAAGAAATTGCACACCTGTTTGGGGCCTACTACTCTAAACTTTATGCACTGCCTAGTAACCTCCCCAGGGATGAGAATAAGAGGCGAGACTTATTGAAATCTTATTTGTCCACCTGCCAACTGCTGAAATTATCAGCTGCAGCAGCGGCTACCTTGAATGCCCCCATAACAAAGGAAGAGTTGGATGAGGTCCTTAGGATGCTTCCTTCTGGAAAATTCCCTGGACCAGATGGACTCACCTATCTGTATTATAAGGTTTACCTGGATGATCTAGCTCCATATATGTTGTCA
Source organism: Engystomops pustulosus (assembly GCF_040894005.1). Taxonomy (NCBI): domain Eukaryota; kingdom Metazoa; phylum Chordata; class Amphibia; order Anura; family Leptodactylidae; genus Engystomops; species Engystomops pustulosus. The sequence goes on from NC_092416.1 coordinate 121,057,367, forward strand.
TTGTTTAACGCTTTCCTAGAAGGAACCATTCCTTGCCGCGATACGCTGGCATCTTACATATCATTGATTCCTAAGGCAGGGAAGGATCCAACAGAGTGTGGCAATTATAGGCCTATCGCGCTGCTTAATTCTGACCTGAAGATCTTTACCCGCATCTTGGCTAATAGGCTCAATGAATGGCTGCCACAGTTGGTCAATAAAGACCAAGTTGGCTTTGTCCCATGGAGGCAAGGGTCTGATAACACCAGACGTACCATAGATCTTATTGAAGTGATTAATATGGAATCGCGATCCGCTTTATTGCTTAGCTTAGATGCGGAGAAAGCTTTTGATAGACTAGATTGGTCATTTATGATAGCTACATTGGAGACATATGGGATCATAGGAAACTTCTTAAAAGCGATTTGTGGACTTTATAGTATACCCACTGCAATGGTCCGCTTCCCACATGCCATGTCAGACCCCATCGCCATACATAATGGTACTAGACAGGGGTGCCCCTTTCCCCCCTAATTTTTACTTTATGCACTGAGCCCCTAGCTGCGAAAATTAGGCTTAATGCGGACATTCGGGGAGTTTTAGTAAGGGATAAGGAGTTTAAGATATCATTATTTGCGGATGACGTTTTATTGACCATAGTGTCACCTCACACCTCCTTCCCGGTCCTACACGCCCTTATCCAGGAATATGGCACCTTAGCAGGGTATAAGGTAAACGCTGCCAAAACAGAAGCCTTACCAGTGAACATTCCACAGGAGGAGTTGTCTTTACTGAAACAGAACTATCAGTATCAGTGGAAGACAAATTCCCTAAAGTATTTAGGGGTACAGTTGACAGCCTCTTATTCAACGCTTTACAATTCCAATTACCCCCCTTTATTTAAAGATTTGCGAGCTATGCTCACTAAATGGAAAGGACATCATATTTCCCTGCTAGGTCGAGTGGCTGCTGTTAAAATGACTTGGCTCCCAAAACTTTTATATTACTTTAGAACTCTGCCAATTAAAGTACCCCAAAAGGAGCTTAAGGCTCTGCAAGGGGCTATTTTTAACTTCATTTGGGATAATAGAAGGCATAGAATGCCTAAATCGGTCATGCTTGCTCCCAAGGCCCGAGGAGGCCTAGCAGTCCCACATATTGGGAATTACTACTGGGCAACACAGCTACGATATATACCATACTGGGCGGCCTCAGCAGCCTAAGTGGGTAGAAATAGAGAAGCTTTGGTTGGCCCCGATGCATCCTAATTCGTGTTTATGGGGGCCTAACCCCCCCCCAACCGTCTCAACCATTACTGGGTCCTATCGCATTCACCCTGTCCACTTGGCGAATGTGCCAAAAAAGGTTTAACCTCTCCTCTAAGTGTTCCCCAATGATGTCAGTTTTATACAACCCTCCTATACCCGATAGCTTAACGTCTCACATGGTGAGGCAGTGGTCTAAAGTTGGGTTGTTCCACTTGGCGGACATGGTGGACCCTCTCACAATGGAATTGAGACAGTTTTCATACCTTAAGGAAGAGCGTAAACTACCTAGCAATGAATGGTACCATTATATGCAAATAAGACACTGTTACTGAACAGTATGGCTCAGGGCAAGTTTCCAGGCCTTCTGAGTTTGAATACCTGTGTAGAAGGGGTACCTCATGCCGAGGTTCGATATCTGCCATTTACCAGATTTTGATTGCTCCTACAGGGGACGCCCAGGCCACCCATAGATATGAGTAAATGGGAGACTGATATCGGGCGCACTATTCCCCCAGCCCTTTGGCAGGCGATTTTTGGAGTAGGGCGGCGAAATCGTCAATTTGCACGGCTTATAAGGAAACAAAGTATAAGATAATGATGCACTGGTATCACACCCCAGCATTACTACATACCCTCAATCCGACAATTTCGCCCATATGCTGGAGATGCCAAAAGGAAACAGGCACGCATTTCCACATTTTTTGGTCTTGCTCTCGTATAGTTCCATATTGGCGGTGTGTCATGGGACTGACTGGGAAGCTGTTCGGTGTTGGGGTACCATTGGATCCTTTGATATATCTCCTTAATGTGCCCCCACAAAATACGCGTAAGCACCATACGAAGCTATTTTTACATGTCTGTATGGCAGCCAAAAGTCTAATAGCTAAGTCTTGGAAACAAACTGCTTCTCCGTCTGAAATAGAGTTATTTACCCGCATTAAGGAGATTTATTCACTGGAAAAGATGACAGCTTCGCTTAATAACTCCATGGATTCCCTTTTGACTGTGTGGGAGCCGTGGGACTCTTTCTGCACCCCAGGTTTATAACCTCCTCGGGCTACATTCTGGGCGGCACAAACTATCTAAGCTTGGTTTTCCTACCCCGAGATCCACTTAACCTTTTGTCTATTGTCGTGTCTACCCAAGTCTTGTTTCTATGTTTTATGTTCTAAACTCTGAGTTATATAAAGTTTAGGTTATTTGTTATAGGTTGATTTTGCATTGGGAGAAAGCATGGCGGATTGCAGAGTACCTAGGCGTATGCCTACCTCCAACGGTTGGTTTAATATTGTCTGGTGGGAGAAAATTAAGGATGGGCTTTACTCAGGAATGAGATCCTTATTTGAGCAACTGAACCGCATTCTACCATTTCACTGTTTAACCCCTTAAGGACGCAGCCATTTTGTAGCTTAAGGCTCAGCCCAATTTTTTGGATTCTGACTTGCTTCGCTTTATATGGTTATAACTTTTGAACACTGTTACTTATCAAAACGATTCTGAGATAGTTTTTTCCTCACATGTTGTAGTTCATTTTAGTGGTAAATTTTGGCTGATAAGTTTTGCGTTTATTTACAAAAAAAAGAAAATATGATACATTTTTTGAAAAATTTGCGAAATTCAAAATCATTGCGTTTTCAGGCAGATAGATTTACCACCTAAATAAGTTGCTGAATAACATTTCCCATTTGTCTACTTTACATTTTCATAATTTCTGAAATGTCTGGATAATTTATTTTGAGGTCACGCGGCTTACAAATAGAATAGCGCTTTTCCGGATTTTCAGAATTGACTATTTTGGGGATAAATACAGTTTTGAATGAAATTTTACATATTTAGCATCAAACCCCCCTATATAATCTACCCATTTTCAAATCTGCACCCCTCAAGCTATCAGAAACAGCTTTTACGAAGATTGTTAACCCCTTGAGATCTTCATAGTAATTGAATCAAAATGGAGGTGAAATTTAGAATGGCCATATTGTTCCCTTATACGTTCATTTAGCACTAAAATTTACACATTTCCAAAATATAAAAAGAGAAAACCCACCATACAATTTGTTCTGCAATTTCTCCTGAGTACAAAGACCCCCCACATGTGGCCGTTACTTGTTTTATGGGCGCACAGCGAGGTGCAGAAGGGAAGGAGGGCGCTGCAGCTGCCAGGATTTTAGTTTCCTCATTGGCCCCTTTATAAGGCTATAAAATTTTCGCTTTTTCGTTATTGGGGCCATGTGACGGCATTTTATTTGCAGGATGAGATGCTTTTTCCATTGTTACCATTTTGGGGTTGGTATCACCTATTGTTGAAAATTTAGGAACTTTTTTTGAGGGCAGGAGTAGAAAAGCATCAATTCTGTACTGGATTTTTTACTTTTTTTTTTTTTGGTGTTCACCGTATAGACTAATAATCATGTTATCTTTATTCTATGGGTTGATACGATTACGGGGATACCAGACATGAATATATTTTCTTACGTTTTACTAAATTTGTCAAACAAAACCCTAATGTGGGGAAAAATCTATCATTTTTGCATCGCCGTCTTCCAAGTGGCATAACATTGTTACTTTTTTGGCTACGGAGCTGGTTGATGGCTTGTTTTTTGCGGGACATGTTGTACTTTGCACCAGCATGTCTGAGTACATATGGTTTTTTGATTGCATTTTATAACATTTTGTGGGATTGAAAAGGTAAAAATCATAATTTTTGGAGGGTTTATAAGTGTTTTTTTTTTTTTACGGCGTTTATCGTGGGGGTTCAATAATGATTTACTTTTATTCTACGGGTTGTTACGGACGCGGTGATACTATATATGTGGGGTTTGTGTTATGATTTAGACTTTTTTTTGAGTTATATGTCTCTTTATATGTTTTGGGGGTTTGGGGCATTTTTAGTGATTTATGACTTTATTTTTTTATTGAATAACTTTTTTTTTTTACTTTTTCACTTTTATACCATGGGAAATGACCAAGCAATCCTCTGATTGCTTGTTCATGATAATATTCTGCAATACTCATGTATTGCAGAGTATTATCAGTGTCAGCCTATACACTTGCATAGGCTGGCACTGTGCCAGTAAGATGACGTCACAGACGCCATCTTACTGGCAATTCTTGCGAGTAACTCTGGGGTCCAGATCGGACCCCAGAGTTGCTATAGCAACGATCGGCGCCCCCCAAAAACGGTTCGGGGGGGGCGATCGTGGGGGAAAGACCCCCCAGATGCTTGTTAGATGCCGCGGTCGCGCTGACCGCGGCATTTAACGGGTTAAGCACCCGCGATCGGAGACAACTCCGATCGCGGGTGTTACACTGGGGAGCCGGCTATTAGTTACAGCCGGCACCCCGTGTTTCCCGATGCCGGTTCGGCTCTGATCCAGAGCCGAGCCGGCATAAGCGCCGTGGCGGATATATCCGCCACTGAGCGCTAAGTCACTGCGCTCCGTGGCGGATATATCCGCCACGGAGCGTGAAGGGGTTAACTTGCTGGTATTATATATTGTACGCTGCTTGTGTCACCAGAACCAAATCTGTTATTGTACAAAGAGTGAAGACCTCTGTATTATCATGCTTGTTGTCCCTGTTGTAAAGATTTAATATATAAAATTTTAATAAAAATCAAAGTTTAAAAAAAAAAAAAAAATCTGGAAAAGATTTGTTTCTTTTTGCGATCCTGAAATGTGTAATGTATATTGGGAGAAGATAAATTACACATCAGATCCTGGAATTTTTAAAAGCTGGTCTATCCAAAGGCCTAAAGACCAGCACATTAGAAGTCCAGATTTCAGCCCTCTGTGTCTTCTTCAACATAGGTGGGTAAAAAAGTTTATAAAAGTTTCAGCTAGACTTAGACCGAACAGTCCCATCAAAACATGGGAACTTTTAATAGTCTTAAATGGGCTCATGCAGGAACCCTTCAAACCCTTACAGAACTCAAGTGTAAGAAACAGTACACTAAAAACTGCTTTCCTTGCTGCTATAAGAGCCAGAAGATTTAGGTGAGATCCAGGCACTCTATAAACAAGCCTTGTCTCAAAATTTCTGACGATAGGATCACTCTAATGCTAGATCCAAGTTTCCTTCCCAAGCTAGCAACTGACTTTCATCGTAGTCAGGAAATTATCCTCCCCTCCTTTTGCCAAAACCCGAAATCTCCAGGAGAAGCCAACTGGAATACTCTAGGCATGAGGAGGGTAGTACTACACGATCTAGAAATGACAAATGTTTGGTGAAAAAATTCACTTGTTTCTTAAGTTCCAGGGAAAGAAAAGAGGAAGAAAAGCGTTAAAAATTACCATCACCCGTTGGATTAAACAAGCTATTCAGGATTGTTATATCCTCCATAGCCTAGAAGAACCAATGAACCTTAAAGCCCACTCTACCAAAGCAGTTGCCACTTCCTGGCCTGTAAAGCTGCGACCTGGTCCAGCACTGGAACTTTTGCCAAACGCTACCAATTGGGCTTACACTCAGCGAGAGACATATAGTTTTTAATAGAAGAATCCTACAAGCAGTAATCCCTCCCTTAAAAATTCCTTATATCATCTGGTACATCTCCAGGTGAGCCATCATGAAGGATATCTTGGAAAGCGAGAGACTCGCCGGTAATTTGTTTACCATTTAGTCCACCGTGACGGCCTGGAATTTTTCCCAACCCTCAAGACATTAAAGGGGTTATCCGGGCATAAAAAGTTACTTGGGGCCGGGCTGGGGTGGGCTAGTTAAAAATAATAAACGTGTAATCACCCCGTGCCACGGTCAGTATCATCTGTGCGCTGGTTTGTCTACAAGGGTGCACAGGGAGCTTCCTGATGGGCGGAAGCTCCCATCCGACACCATCTCCCAGCGCCTGCAATGCTGAGAGATGAGGACGGATGGGAGGAGCCAGTAACTTTTTTTTTTTTTTTTTTTTTTTTTTATAGCCCGCCCCAGCCAGGCCATAAGTAACTTTTTATAAAAGGGTAACCCCTTTAATTATTTAGTTTTATTTGTGTGTGAAGTAAACATACCAATAAACCTCTTGCATCCTTTCTTGGTGTAGTTATTTGGTAGACACTGGAGAAGGATACAGGGGGGAGGGACATTTAACGTCTCTTCTTCCTGTCCCTGCAGAGGTCAAGGGGTAATCCTCCAGGTGGGCCGTCATGGTGGACTAAATGGGAAAACAAATTACCGGTGAGTCTAATTCTCACTTTTTAGTGGCCATAGCCTCCGCTCTGGGCCAGAGCGCCAGAGGGGGGGTGAGTACAACTGCTTTTTTGTTCTTACACCCCCAAGCCCCTTGAATTATGGGGAGCACAGCATATGTTAGTGGGTCAGTAGCTTGACGTTAGTGAGGCTGGGTATTCTTGGCTTGGGGTTATTGGCCACATTTAGGTTCTTGATGGTTGCATTCACACACTGCATTTGAATTACATTTAGGAAAACAAATCGGGGAGGAGTGTTTCCGATCGCATATGTCGCAATTGTTTCAATGTAAACGCAGATGTGATCTTGAGAAACTACTCCATACTGTGCTGGAATTGCCCACTAAATGTAATTCAAGTGCAGAGTGTGAACAGACAAAGGTCGCTTCTGAGGGTACATTTGCAGTTCAAATGCTTTGGGCAAAATGCATCTGTGTTCCGCAAATAGTAACATTTGCTGTCTTTTTAATATGACTCATGACAACCAATCGGAGCTCAGATTTCATTTCATAAGCTGCTGTGGGAAAATGAAAGCTAAGATCTGATTGGCTGCCTTGAGCAACTAGAACAGTTATGTTCTCAGATTCTTCTGATAAATCAGCCCCAACATGTTTAATACTGTACAACGTTATCTGCATGTTTTACACTTATATTAGTAGTCCAGTATTCTTTCTAGTAAAAAGATAGGGTGGGCCCCAAAAATGACTTCCTCTGTTGGGCCCAATGTACTCCAGTCCGACCCTGGCAATGCACATGTTCTTTATTCTATAAGTCGGTATGATCACAGTGATGCCATATTTCCTCACTGCTAAGTTTTTACTAATTTTGCAGAATAAAACCTAATGTTGGGGAAAAATCTATAGACATTTGTATTTGCTGTCTTCCAAGAGGTATGATAATTCTTGGCTTTTTATTTTTTAATTTTTACTTGTCTTTTGTTCTGAAAGTGGTTGAGGACTTTTTTTTTTTTTTTTTTTTAAATTGTACACATTGTTCATTGTGCGGGTTTACTATTTTACTGTACAAGTCATTATGAATGTGCTGATGCCTTTTGTGTAGGATTTGTGTGGAGATAGATACGTGGTCCGATATCTGCTCTCACCAAACGATCACCAATTTTTTATTTTATTTTATTTTTTTTGTGCATTTCTATATGACATTAATGGTGGATTATGGAATTCGGAGCGCTGATATTTCTACCATTCAATTTAGACCAATGCTTACGGATTATTTTAGCGATGTTATGACTTTGAATTAAAAGTTGTCACAGAGTATTCTGTCATGTCTCTTTGGCTCTTTATGTAGAGAGAGTCATTCAGATCTATCCCTATCACTCACTTTCTGTAAATTCATATCAATAATTCTCCTAGGGTATCCTCGTTGTCTAAATTAATAAGCCATTATTTTTTATTTCTTTTTTTTTTTTTTTTTTTTGTGGTTCACTAGTTATTAGAGATGAGCGAACATACTCGTCCGAGCTTGATGCTTAGCGTACTCGAAACTGCTCGTTGCTCGGACGAGTATTTTGCCAGCTCGAGAAAATGGCATCTCCCGCCGTTTTGCTTTTTGGAGGCCAGAAACAGAGCCAATCACAAGCCAGGAGACTCTGCACTCCACCCAGCATGACTTGGTACCCTTACACATCGATAGCAGTGGTTGGCTGGCCTGATCAGGTGACCCTGGAATAGACTAGCCCCTGCCCGCGCTGCTCGCGTCATTCTCTGTTTGGATGCCGTTAGGGAGAGAGTTGCTGCTGGTCAGGGAAAGCGTTAGGGTGTTCTATTAGAATAGTGTTAGGCAGGAGTGATTCTACAAGAACCCAACAGTCCTTCTTAGGGCTACAATAACATTTTATTTTCCTTTTTTTTTGGTTTGCTTGTGGCTGGGCTTGCTGCTATTAGTAGTGCAGCTAGTACCATATTGTGAGTAATTTGCAGGGAGACTTGTGTTTAGCTCTTAGTGACACACATATCCACCTCAAAAACCAGAGTGGGACAATTTATTAGGGGTTTGATTTGAATTAGGCAGAGTCTGCTGATTTTATTTTTTTTTTACGTTTAGTTCTTTTTAGAACTCACAGTAATCTGCCAAAGCAGTGTGCTTTGAGTGTGGGCTAGAAAATAGCCATAGGAGAACCCCAACAGCTTATTTAGGCCTACAATAGCGTTATATTTTCCTTTTTTTTGGTTTGCTTGTGGCTGGGCTTGCTGGCATTAGTAGTGCTGCTAGTACCATATTGTGAGGAATTTGCAGGGGGACTTGCGACCATTGTGTTTAGCTCTTAGTGACACACATATCCACCTCAAACACCGAAGTGGGACAATTTTATTAGGGGTTTGATTTGAATTAGGCACAGTCTGCTGATTTATTTATTCTTTACGTTTATTTATCTTATAACTCAGTCATCTGGCACAGCACAAAATCCAGTTGTGTGCTGTCAGTGTAGGTTAGAAACTAGCCATAGCAATAGGATAGCATCGTTTTGTTTAAAAAAAAAAAAAAAAACACAAACACAAAAAAAAAATTGAAGTTTACACTTTAATTTTGAAAATGTTTAACCCGAGGGCTAGGGGTAGAGGACGAGGGCGTGGACGTGGGCGTCCAACTACTGCAGGGGTCAGAGGCCGTGGTCCTGGGTGGGGTGAGACACCACCTGCTGATGAGGGAGCAGGGGAACGCCGCAGAGCTACACTCCCTAGGTTCATCATGTCTCAAGTTACTGGGACTCGTGGTAGAGCACTGTTGAGGCCAGAACAGTGCGAAGAGGTGATGTCGTGGATTGCGGACAATGCTTCTAGCCATTTGTCCACCAGTCAGTCTTCCACGCAGTCCACCCATGTCACCGAAATCAGCACTCCTCCAGCTCCTCCACCTCAGCCTCCTTCCCCCCAGTCTGCCCCCTCCCACCAAAATTTGGCATTTGAACCGGCATACTCTGAGGAACTCTTTTCTGGACCCTTCCCACAGTCACAAACCACTTGTCCGATTGCTGCTGAGCAATTTTCCGATGCCCAGGTTTTCCACCGGTCGCAGTCTGTGGGTGATGATGACATTATTGACGTAGTGGAAGAAGTATGTAAAGAGGTGTCGGACGATGAGGAGACATGGTTGTCAGACAGTGGTAAAGTTGTTGTCAGGGCGGGAAGTCCGAGGGGGGGAGCAGACTGAGGGATCGGAGGATGATGAGTTGACAGACCCAAGCTGGGTTGATAGGCCGGGTGAACCCAGACGGAGACGGAGGCGAGTCCTATAGCAGAACAGGTTGGAAGAGGCAGTGGTGGGGCCAGACGGAGAGACAGGGCCAGAGCTGGTGCATCAGCGCCAAATGTTGCCCGTAGTCAAGCTCCCGTGGCGAGGGCTAGATTTTCAGAAGTCTGGAGGTTCTTTAAAGAAACACCGGATGACCGACGGACTTGGTGTGCAACCTTTGCCAAACCAGTATCCGCAGCGGTTCCACCACTACTAGCTTAACTACCACCAGTATGCGCAGGCATATGAATGCTAAACACCCCACTCAATGGCACCAAGCCCGTTCACCTCCGGCCGGGCACACCACTGCTCCTTCCCCTGTGTCATTTGCTAGTCAGCCCCCTGCCCAGGACCACGGCCCAAACACCTCCCGTGCGAAAACCCCATCTTCGCCTCCACGATCCTCCACAGCATCCACCAGAGTTCAGCTCTTCATACCCCAAACGCTGGAGCGCAAAAGGAAGTATAGCGCAACCCACCCACACGCCCAAGCCCTCAACGTCCACATCTCCAAGTTGCTTAGCCTGGAGATGCTGCCCTATAGGCTGGTAGAGACCGAGGCCTTTCTAAACCTCATGGTGGCGGCCGCCCCTCAGTATTCGGTCCCCAGCCGCCACTACTTTTCCCGATGTGCCGTCCCAGCCCTGCACAAGCACGTGTCAGAGAACATCATCCGTGCCCTGACCAACGCCGTTTCTGACAAGGTCCACCTGACCACAGACACGTGGACGAGTGCTGCCGGGCAGGGCCACTGTATATCGCTGACGGCACATTGGGTTAACTTGGTGGAGGCTGGGACCGAGTCTGACCCTGGGGCTGGTCATATACTGCCGACGCTGAGGATTGCGGGGCCTACCTCGGTCCAGGTCTCTCAGGCCTATTATGCCTCCTCCTCCTCCCACCCCACCTACACCTCCTACTCCGAATTACCATCCGTGGGTATGGCGCCATCAGTCGGTAGCTCTAGGCACAGTAGCAGTGCCGTCGCTAAGCGACAGCAGGCGGTGCTCAAACTGCTGAGCCTAGGCGATAAAAGGCACACCGCCCAAGAGCTATTACAGGGCATCACGGCGGAGACTGATCTGTGGCTGGCACCGCTGAACCTGAAGCCAGGCATGGTTGTGTGTGACAACGGCCGTAACCTGGTGGCGGCTCTGCAACTCGGCAGACTGACACATGTGCCATGCCTGGCCCATGTGTTAAATCTCATAGTTCAGCGTTTCCTCAAGACATACCCCAATCTGTCTGATTTGCTCACAAAGGTGCGCCGCATCTGTGCGCATTTCAGGAAGTCCAGCACAAATGCTGCCACTCTCAGGGCAGCGCAGCGCCGCCTCCAACTGCCCGCTCACTGACTGTTGTGCGACGTGCCCACGAGGTGGAATACAACATTAACCATGTTATCCAGAGTTTACCAGCAGCGCAGAGCGATTGTAGACTGCCAGATGTCAACTTACACCAGAACTGGTAGTCAGGTCAGTAAGCTTCCTCAAGTCTACATTGAGGAGTGGATGTCTGATATCTGTCAGGTGCTGAGTAACTTTGAGGAGTCAACACAGATGGTCAGTGGCGATGCCGCCATCGTCGGCCTCACCATCCCGCTGCTTGGCCTGTTGAAAAACTCTCTGGTCAGCATGAAGTCGGAAGCTTTGCGCTCGTCACAAGAGACGGGGGAAGAAGATTCCCTTGTTGATAGCCAAAGCACCCTTAGGTCTGTTTCTCAGCGCATATCGGAGGAGGTGGAGAAGGATGAAGAGGAGAATGTTGGCGAGACAGAAAAGGGGACCATTGTTCAGTCCTTCACTGTTCAGCGTGTATGGGCAGAAGAAGAGGAGTTGGAGGAGGAAATGGGCACTCAGGCCAGTGAGGGGAGTGAATTCTTGCGCGTTGGGACTCTGGCGCATATGGCAGATTTCATGCTAGGCTGCCTATCCCATGACCCTCGCGTTCAAAGAATTTATTCCAGCACCGATTACTGGGTATTCACTCTCCTGGACCCACGGTACAAGCAAAATCTTTCCACTCTCATCCCTGGAGAGGAAAGGAGTGTGAGAATGCATGAATACCAGCAGGCCCTGGTGCACAAGCTGAAACACTATTTCCCTTCTGACAGCGCTAGCGGCAGAGGGCGTACTTCTGCGGGGCAAGTAGCGAGGGAGAGTAGGCGAGCAGGCAGCTTGTCCAGCACTGGTAGGGGTACGCTTTACAAGGCCTTTGCCAGTTTTATGTCACCCCAGCAAGACACTGTCACCTGTTCCCAGTCTCGGCAGAGTAGGGCTGATCTTTACAGAAAGATGGTGAGGGAGTACGTAGCTGACCATACCATCGTCCTAAATGATCACACAGCTCCCTACAACTACTGGGTTTCAAAGCTGGACATGTGGCATGAACTGGCGCTGTACGCCTTGGAGGTTCTTGCCTGCCCTGCCGCTAGCGTGTTGTCCGAGCGGGTTTTCAGTGCAGCTGGTGGCATCATCACCGATAAGCGTACACGCCTGTCGACTGACAGGCTGACGCTTATCAAGATGAATAAAGCCTGGATTTCTCAGTATTTCCATTCTCCACCAGGTAAAAGAAGCTCAACCTGAATAATGTATGCACTCCTCCTCCTCATTGTCCTCCTTCTCCTCCTCTTTGTACACTAAAGCAGAGGAGACTGGCTATTTTTTGCCAGGGCCAACTGGCTCTAGCTATAGTACTCTATGTATTTAATTTTTCTGGAGGGCCACCTACCCGGTCCTCTGTTTTAAGCATTTTTTGGGACTGCCACATACAGGCACTCAATTTATTTAATTTTTCTGGAGGACCACCTACCTGCTCCTCTGGTTTGAAAACTTTTTTGGACTGCCACATACAGGCACTATCCAAATTAAATTGTCTCCATATAGCAGCCTCCACATGTCGTCTTTTTAGCTGGCTCCACAAGTTGTCTCCATTGCTACCTCCACACTTCATCGCCATAGCTGCCTCCAAAAGTCGTCCATATAGCTGCCTCCATACATGGTCTCCTTATTAAACGAACTGTGTCAGGCAGAATTTTGGGTTGTTTTCATGGATTCCACATCAAACTTGTTAACTTTGTCGCCACCCTGCTGTGTAATCCACAAAATATACTGGCAAACTTTTATCATTCACCGATATTATTTCAGCGCTTCTTGCGCATCTGTTTACATTCCCCTCACCCGCCATAACCCAAACTTATAAGAACACCACTACTACACTTGATCTTATACAAAAGGTTCTTAGAAGTGGTGTTTGGGGAGTAGCCGAGAGACAGGGGCTTGGATAGGCGAAATCTCGCCTGGCAGTGGACCGCCAGCTCCATCCCAAGATTAGGCAGCCTCAGAGGCATCCATGCATGCTGCCCCTGCTGTTTCCTGTCCATTTTGCCTCCATGATCCTCCACAGCGTCCACCAATGTCTCATTTCAACTCTCTATACCCCAGACGCTGGAGCACGAGAGGATATGCAGCACATCATCCCCTTATCAAACGAGCTGTGTCAGGCAGAATTTTCAGGTGTTTCACCAGATACATAGTGGAACTCGGCCCATCTGTCGCCGCCATGCTGGAGACCTGAAGTTGCAATCATAGCAGCGCAATATGAATGCCCCATACTGTCGCTCTTAATCATGGAAGTCGTCTCCATGGCTGCTTCCACATGTCGTCCCCTTATCAAAAGAGCTGTGTCAGGCTTATTTTTCGGGTGTTTCACCAGATACGTTATGGAACTTGGTCACTATGTCGCCACCATGCTGTGTTATCGATTAAATATACCGTCAACCTTTTGTTCACATAGGAAATCATTTCACCTCCTTTGGTGAAACCTGAGTCCATTTAGGGTATGTCGCCATGACACTCTCTAGCCTGCCACTGCTGCTGCTGCCTCTGCATGCCGTCCCCTATAGTGTCAGGGTCAATTATTGCATGTTTTAGATGCTATCTAGCCTCATTCGGTCACTCTGTCATGGCCATGCTGTTGCCCATAATTTTTGCATAATGGTGCGATTAAGCAGCCTCAGAGGCATCCATGCATGCTGCCCCTGCTGTTTCCTGTTTATTTCCGTGGTGTTTCTATCCTTTTCTGAGGTTCCCAGTTGTTTGGCCAAGCTTCCCTGTGCAGAGCCTTTGGTCCCCTTGAAAAATGCTCGAGTCTCCCATTGACTTCAATGGGGCTTGTTATTCGAGACGAGCACTCGAGTATCGGGAAAAGTTTGTCTCGAATAACGAGTACCCGAGCATTTTAGTGCTTGCTCATCTCTAATTAGAATATAAAATACGTTTCTTGTTTTATGGTATATTATAAGGAGTTTCTGCTGCTAGATTACACAGGCAGAGCGAGGAGGAACAGATCAGGGGTTTGGATGAGACCTGTTCTGCTGATTGTAACATTGTACCCTTTATAGATTCTTTGAGGACTGTAGTAGAATATGGTCGTTTGTCGGCAATTTTTGCCATCTCGGGGTCTCTGCAAACATGTCACTTGAAAACAATTATAGAAAAATCTCCTCAGCCAAAGCTTAATGGCACCCCAGCCAGTGCAGTTACATAGTTTGGCATGTTTTTTACTGCATTTTTTTATTGGGGTAAACTTCAACAGTAGTTTAACAAATCAACAAAACAAGGGATCAATACCTGCAATCGTTGCTAGCACTAATTTTAAGTGTTAGTTGAATAATGAAGCTAACATCCACGGTGTAGGGAGTGGGCTCAGCCTGTGAGCCCAGCCTGTACAGCCTCAAAAAGGACATCTACCACCAGGATGAAAGACTGTATGGAAATGAGCGTGAGGGGCTCCAGGTTCCATTAACACCTATGGAGCCTGTATCCCCTCAGGCTCATTTGCATACAGTGCTTTATAATGTTGGTAGATGCCCTTTTAACTTGCATGTGTCATACATGTACAGGGTGTTAAGGGGTGAAGATTATATTATGGGGTGATTTATTTAAAGGGCTCCAGAACTTCTATTGTGGGAAAAATATTGGAAGGGTTAGTAAAAGACTATGTACTGGAGTATGTGACATCAAATAGTATTATAAGTGACAGCCAGCATGGGTTTACTAAGAATAGAAGTTGTCAGACTAACCTGATCTGCTTCTTTGAAGAGGTGAGCAGATGCCTGGATGGAGGAGCAGCTGTGGATATTGTGTTCTTGGACTTTGCAAAGGCATTTGACACTGTCCCTCATAGACACCTGATGGGTAAAATAAGGTCTATTGGTTTGGCAGAAATCATTAGCAATTGGATTGAGAACTGGCTGAAGGATCGTATCCAGAGAGTTGGGATCAATGATTCCTACTCGGAATGGTCACCAGTTATAAATGGTGTACCCCAGGGTTCTGTGCTTGGCCCACTACTATTTAATATTTATTAATGATATAGAGGTAGTAATTAATAAGTGTCTATTTTTGCAGATGACACCAAGCTGTGTAGTGTTTATAGAAGATGTTCATAGGCTGCAGGGTGACTTGGACAAACTGAGTGTTTGGGCGTCCACTTGGCAAATAAATGTAAGGTTATGCACCTGGTGGTTCATAATCCAAAGGCAAAATATGTCCTCGGGGGAGTAAATCTGGGAGAGTCCCTTGTTGTTGAAAAGGACCTGGGGGTACTAGTACATCATAAATTGAATAACAGCATGCAATGTCAATCAGCTGCCTCTAAAGCCACCAAGATTTTGTCATGTATCAGAAGTGGTATAGTGGCATTGGTTCGGCCTCACCTGGAATATGCTGTCCAGTTCTGGGCACTGGTCCATAAAAAGGATGCCCTGGAGTTGGAGAGGGTTCAAAGTAGAGCCAAAAAAATTAAAAGGGGTATGGAAGGTCTCAGTTATGAAGAAAGATTAATACCACTAGATTTATTTAGTCTGGAAAAGAGACTACTACGACGGGGCATGATTAATTTTATGTAAATATATGAATTGTCCATGAATTGCTCCATAGAGAGCTTCAAGAAGGGTCTAGATGCCTTTTTGCACCTAAATAACATTGATGGTTACGATCTATTGAATTGTTTCCCCTAAATCCCTTCCTCATGCAATCCCTTCCCTCCTTTGGTTGAACTTTGATGGACAAGTGTCTTTTTTCAACCGTATAATCTATGATCCTATGACTTTCTATCGAATAAAATGGTCCCTAGAATAACTTTTCACAATTGTATTTTTATTTTACAATCTTTCTAGAATTGTAATAAAAACATTTTGCATGTCTCCAGGACGTTCCCCGGACTATTGGACTTACACCCAATCTCCAAAGTTTCAAACGTGTTTGTAACCCCTTAACGACCAGGTCCTTTTTTGTTTTTGTATTTACATTTTACACTCTCCACCTTCAAAAATCTATAACTTTTTTTGTGTAAAGAGCTCTGTGAGGGATTGTTTTCTGTATAACCAATTGCACTTCATGTGACAGTATTTAATATTTCATGCCGTGTACTCGGAAGTGGGAAAAATACAAATGCAGTGAAATTGGTGAAACAATGCATTTTCTTGGGGGCTTGTCATTTGGGGCACACAGTAAATCCTTAAAAACCATGTGTCATGTGTTGGTGCAATCATGGCAATGCCAAATTTATATCCTGTACAAGAAAAATTCTTAATTTTGCCATCTTTCAGACTTGTATGTTTTGGGTTTTTTTTTTTTTTTTTTTTTGTGACTTTTGATGATGTTTTCAATGCTATCATTTTAAGGACTATACAGGCTTTTAATCACTTTTACTGCATTTTGTTTATATTTTACAAAATGGCAAAAGTGGCATTTACGACTTTGGCGCTGTTTTCCATGAGCCCTCTCCATACAGTGGGAACCAACAGGTGATATACAGATACGTAATTCATCGGCAAGTGCTTAAAACTAAATTCGTCAGGCAAGCCTATCAAACTCCTTAACTGCATGAAAATTTCAACCGATCCTGTATACTCCTCCCGTCTGTTAACGGGGATACCCCAGATGCCAAGCTACAGGCTTCTCTGCATTCCCATTGACTTTGGACTTTGTATATAAATTAGTGGCTGATGGCTGGTTAAAACTTCTCCATTTTATGTCATGGTGGATACTTGTCACCAAGGTGTCTGGTCTCAGTGAAGTGAAAAGCCATTATTGCTGAAGTCAGCAGCATTTGGTCACTGATGCAATTTTTGTTATTTTAGCATGGCTGCAATAGCTAATTCTGGAGCAGTCAAAGTGCTTGGTGGGAAGACTGCTCCCACGTTCCAGGCCAGGGCTTAAAGCGCTATGTAAGCCAGCAGTGTGAGGTGTACGGGAGTGGGGCAGTATGGTTCCCTACTTGTGTGTAATAGCTGAGTGGAACACAGTGGAGGTCAGAACCAGAGCTGGGCCTTGCTGTGTAGGAAAAATTGGGCCTAACCCAGTGGGGGCTGAAGCACGGTACTGTGCCTGATAATATGTACTACACTTGATATGGGCTGAGGCTTCTCATGTGGAATGTATATTTTGTTTTGACAGCTGGAGCAAGCATTTTTCCCTATTTTATTTTGCAGATATAAAAATTAAGACAACTGTTTTTGTTTCCAAAGACTGTTGCCTGAAGGCTACCATTTAAACCGAGCTCTTATAACTCTTGTATCACCCCTTCCCAAAACCACCTGGAAAAGTTTAAGCATTTAATACTGAATAGTGATGCATGCCAGTTTTGAAAAAATAGGGCTTGGTCATTGAGGCACCAATCCGCTTTCTCTACAGGGTTTATAGGGTAAAATCTGGTGACCAGTTCCCTTTAACACATATTATTGAGTTTATGGTGTCAAAATAAAATTTTCTAATTGGGTCAACGTTGGTTTGTCCCCCCCACCCCCCCAGGAATGTAATCAGAATAAGTCTAGCAGAAGTGAAGAGAATGTCATTTTGGACCTGATCCGTACACATCCACTAAAACCGGTACGCTTCATTTATTTTTTTTATTTTTTTTTTTATCCTGGGTATGATGGGTAAGAAATTTAACTGCCAGCTTTGACTTGTGGGAGGAGGTTTTGATTGGGGTACTATGGAGAATTAAGTTTCATACAGGCCAAAACAAACGTTTTAGAAAGTGAAACAAGATTTACAGATTTCCCCCACACCCCATCAAGGCCTCAGAAAGGAAGCTGAAAGAACGATCTCAGGAAGAGCCGAGCCTGCACGAACTGCTGATGACTGAAATTAAATCTTCCAAGACTCTAAGATCAACCTTGGATGTAAAAAGTTTAATACAAGGTGAGCTGTGGATATGTTATGTGAGTTGATAAAATTGTAGGTGTTCTGGTATTCCAATTAACTTTTGGTATACATACCATCCTTTTTTTAATCTTTGCAATATCACTACCAGAAGGATGTGTGGCAGTGTTTCCAAGGGCTCATGTACACTGTGTGCCCACCCAGCCATAACTGTATGGCACACGTTGGGCGCACTGGAGAGAAGTGAGCGCTGCTAGCCCCTCCTCTCTCAGTAGAGAACAGTGGCGCACAGTCATTCTCACGGCCAAAGATCGAGCACGCTCTTTTTTTTTTTTTTTTTTTTTTTGCGGCCACAGCATGGTAGGGTGAGCACACGTTGTGCTCACCAAACCGAGCCCGGGCGCCATAGACAACTATGGGGGGGCGCATATATGCGGCGGTATATACGTCCCCTGTATGTTAGTGTGCATGGACCCTAAATCTGTGTAATTGTCATATTTTAAAAAATGTTCTCTTTTAGATGAAGAGCTAAAAATTTCAAGGAACGTGTATCCAGTAAAATGTGAACATTCCTTATACAGTTACCGAATGGGGAACTGGTGGAATCAGCCGCCAGCAGTGGATCCGCTTGACAATGGAATTGATGTAAATTTTTTTTATTTTATTTTTGTTTGTCAGTTAAATGCAAGTACATGGTAATTACGTTTTGCATCAAATGTAATTCCACTTTTTGTTTACAGTGCAGATTCAACTGGAATCTTGAATACAGTTATGAATCCTCATCTGAACATAAGTTTTCTGACCTGACTTCGAGCAGCACTGGTAACTAAAGGGATTCATAATCTAAGGGTCTGTGGATAGTTATATAGTTTACACAGCCAAAAACAGCCAGGTTGGTACCAAAAGGACAGGCAAACCCCAAATAAGTTGTAGTTAAACGGTTGAAAAAAAAATGTCCAAATTTAACCATGGAAAGGATTGGATGAGGAAGGAAATTAAGGGAAACCATTCTATATAACATAACCGTCAATGTTATTTAGGTGTAAAAAGGCATCTAGACCCTTCTTGAAGCTTTCTGCTGTCCCTACTGTGGCCAAGCAGGCTATTCCACAGATTTAAAGTTCTTTCAGTAAAGCAGCCCTGTCACCTCTGGTGATTAAAGGAAACCTACCACCACGAATCTACCTATTTCGATAACTTTTATTAGCTTTATATGCAAATTTTGTTATGCGGCTACTGGGGCGTGGAGTAGCCGTAGCTGAGGCTACATGGCGCAGCTATTCCAAGCCCCAGTAGCCTCTTTACTCCTCCTACCCACAATCTTCGGCGTGCAGCTCCTCGTAGCCACGCGCCCTCGTCCGTCGAACCTGCGGTCTGCGCATGTGCAGAACAGCAGGCACGCACCTGTGCAGCTCCAGCTTCGGAGCAATGACCGCACGGCGTAGACGGAGCTGCGCACTAAAGATTGTGGGTAGGAGGAGTAAAGAATCTACTGGGGCTTGAAGTAGTCACGCCGTGTAGCCTCAGCTGCGGCTACTCCACTCCCCAGTAGCCGCATAACAAAATTTGCATATAAAGCTAATAAAAGTTATCGAAACAGTGCGGGGACGTGAGGATTAGCCCAATAGGGCTATCCTCGCGTCCTATTGATCCAATCTACCTTTTATAGGTAGATTCCTGGTGGTAGGTTCCCTTTAAACCTTGTTTTTTCTAGACAGAGATGGTTCCCTCCTGTCTTTTAAATGAGAATTTGGTTGGTCAGAAGAGCCCATGGCGGGTGTGGCAAATCTATGGCATGGGTGCCAAAAGCAGCACTTGGAGCCTTTTCTGTGGACACCAAGACACCAGAGAGGACTCAAAGAATCTTCCTGCAAGCACCTTAAAACATCACTGAAAGCAGAATCTTAAAGTGATACTTGGGACTTGAGCTTCTTGGGAATGTAGGTAGAGGAAGAATATGTGGACAGGGCCAAATTATCTTTGGAGGTCCTTTTGCTGGCCCTACAATTCTGTGTACAGAGGGACACTGGGAATGAGTGAACATTTTCCATTCTTCTTTTCTATGGTCTTGGTGTTCTTCATGAAACCAATATGATTGAAGTTGTTGAAGAACATGGAGCAATAAGTTATTGCTTTTGTTGGGGTACCATCACATTTTTTTGGTTGGTTTGCAGTTTAGGCGCATGGTTGCTAAATTTTTCGCAGTCACTGGCCTATGGAATAGTGGGGGATTTCACATTCAACTATCTGAATTTTTTGGATTATTCATTGTCTCCAAAAGGTTCGCCATCACTGCCTTAGACTGAGTGCCAAAACAACAACAAAAACCTGATTCCTTACTGAAAAGTGCCAACATCACAATTTAAGCAGTAACTTATTTCTCACTGCTCTGTCACAGCTTTCAATGGTATCATCATCCTGAGGACACTAATACAATAGAAAGTGGAGAAATTTGGTGCATCATTATAGCTTCCCTCCAGGGTCCCCTGAACAGGAAGAATGGTGGGGTCTGGCACAAATTCAGCTGTGTCCACACCTTCTCGCTCCTCCAGTAGTCTCATGTAGGCCAGGATGTGTGTTTGAAAATGGTACTGAGCACAGCATGTCCTAGGTTTCCATGGCCTTGAGTCTTGTCTAGCAAACTCCGTGCTAGGGTAACAGCCTGGTGCCCACAGAGGGCTCAGTGTCTCCTCTGGCAAACGAGCCATAGGTTCATCACCACTGGTCTAAGGAATGGAAAATTAAAGTCTCCTGAATTGCTCTATAGGATATGGAGTGTAGGTGTGCATGCTTAACCTGTTCACACATTCTCCCAGCAATCACATGCTTGTCTCTTACGTTATGATGATCCGGTTGATTTGTATTACCATTATGTATTTTATTCTCTAGATCTGTCCTTTTTGCCTGTGTTTACTTCCTCCCAAGTTGACCTGAGAGTGAACATTGCAAATCATGAAAAGCAAACTTCATATGGCCACAAGAGATCAAATTCCTATGAGGGCTCCTTCAGAGACAGCAGCTATGGGCAGGTTTGAATCAAAAAGAACAGCCGAACCCCAAATAAGTTGTGTTTTTATATGGTTGCCTTTCAAAATAAAGGCATTTGTTATATAATGTTTCACTCGCCCCTTTCATGTCCCCCACATGCCTCCAAAATGTGAAAAATTCCAAGGATTACAAGACTCTCCCTAGCAGGGTCACCACTAGGAATTTTGTGGTTCCTAATTGGATATTTATTTGCCCTTCACCCTCCGAACACCAATTTCTCTTTTATATAGAACGATGAGCAGACCCGAAGGTCCCGTATCTTGTATATACATAGCCCCAGCACATGCCCCCTCAAAGTTCCAGAACGATAAATTAAAAAAAATAACTCCTCTATGGTAGAGCGCCAACCAATGCAATGCAGGTTTTTTTTCTGACCCAGTTGCCATCGCCTAAGCAACGACGGTGGTACCTTGATTGCTCAAATGATGCAGGCAGCGGGAAAAAAAATGGCTTCCTGCGTCCAGCAATCAGTGCTTTGTGCGCTTTTAGAGGGGTTTGCCCATGAAAGAAAATTGTAAAAAAGTTTTAATCCCCTAGTAATAACATAAAAATCATACAGGATTTGGCCAGGGACTCTCTGAGAAACCTTGTACCCTGATAATCTAACCACATTTTCAGCTCCTAGAACTAGATGGATCATAAAGTGTCTGGTATGGACAATATTTGTTCACGCTACAAGGATAGGGAGACACAGGGCGCCACGACTCAAGTGTAGTATTTACAAATCATTTGGTAGCATGTAGAGATAGGGTGCTCACCTTTACGCTATCTTGTGATCAAGCGTGTAGTATGGCATCAGTGGAGGAAGGCAGCCATGACAAATAAGCGTCCAGCAAGTCAGAGAAATCCACAGTAGTATCCTTTTTATTATTGCATAGAGGAACTACGCGTTTCGGCGCTGGACAAGCGCCTTCGTCAGGTTCAAGATAACAAAATGGAATAAAACGGACTATTCCATTTTGTTATCTTGAACCTGACGAAGGCGCTTGTTCAGCACCGAAATGCGTAGTTCCTCTATACAGTAATAAAAAGGATATGATTTTAACGGAGATGCGACCCTTTCATTTAACTTCTGAATATTACTAGTATTTGAAACCTAGAAATAAAGAGATGAGACAGATCAGAGATGCCATGATGAGATCCATGAGATGCATGTTACACACAATGACACTCTCCAGCTCTTGCTAAATGTCTGCTACACACTATCAGATCTGATGTGCCTGCCTCCCCCTCCCTGGATAAAGAACTTATTTGCCTGTAGCTTGTAGTTCTCCTGACCCTGTGCACATGCTGGCAGGAAGTTGGAGTTTTTGTATTAGTGAGATGTGCAGGGAGCAGAGAGAAGAATATCTCTGCTCCATGGGGTAAGACTGAAAACCAAGATGGCTGGCAACCCTAAAGTCATAAGTTACAGGGTCGGAAACCAGGGGCAACTGAAATTGTATACACCAGGACTGATACAGGTTGGGCTTATCTGTGAAATGTTGTATTTTTGTTAATAACATTGAATTGGGAAAACAAAACAAAACCAAAAAGTACATTTAAGAAACCTGTCTTTTTCGGAATGCATCTTTTAAAGACTCATATGGCGCTGATCACTGCACTGGGGCGGGGGGGGGGGGGGGTGAGCTGTTTCCTTCTCCCCTCCACCCCCCCTTGATTGCAAAATTGGATCCCCCCCCCCCATGTTAGCTGCCATGATCCCTAGATGTATACCTTTCATCTCTGAAGATGAGGTCAATAGGGCAGTTTAATCAGCCCCTTATGGTAAAACATGTGACCCAGATGAATATACTGGTGAATATAATGAGTTGATATCCTTTGATTTGGAGCCCTATCTCACCTGCCTCTAACACCAATTTACAACGCCAGTCTGACTTTGCAGAGGCACTGTTTGGATTCTGGAATCTACCCTGCCACAATCCTGGTCCGTTAAGACTGCTAACTTCAAGCTAAACTGATTGGGGCTTTATAATACTACATTCTGTAGTAATGGAGGTGCAAAAGCAGGTGTGATTATTGTAGAATAAGACAATGTTTAAATTTTGTCAGAAATGGAAACGTTCCACCATATTACAGAACTTAACATGGACCCTTCTGTTTAGTTCTACCCTTCTGTTTACTTCTGCCCTAGAAGTGGGATACTCTGTGCCCTGATATAATGGAATTTTTCCCTTGGTTTTTCTGATTTTAGTGTACACTATATGCCATGTAGTGTAATGTTGCTATATTGTGTGTTTATTGCTGGTAAAGTTTTGTCACACATTATAAAAAGTAAAAAAAAAACTCTACATGTACTCACCTACTCTCCTCTTCGTCTTAATAATATGTATGCCCCCTTTGTGACGTCACCTCCCATCATTGGAGAGGGAGGTGTGAAGGCGTGCATAATTGGCAGCATAGAGCGCCAGACATCTTGTCCTAGTGCTCTGTGCTGCTTTTTATAACTCTGTTCTAGGTGATCCCAGTGTGTCAAGCTTTGAAAAGACCACCACTGGGATCTAGATGAAGAGGAGCAAAGGTGAGTATACGTAGATGTCACTTCACCAATTGTAAAAATGTTAGATTTCCTTTTAAAAGCCATTTTTAAAAAAAGTACCCAAGTGTTGCAAAGTTTTTTCTAAGGTGTGTGTTATAATTGGTGTGATATATTTCCCAGTTAAGAAATGCATCCAGCATGGTTGAGAGGAGTCTTAAGTACTGTGTTCCAGAAGTGTCCTGGGTTCTAGGGTTAGTATGAGGTAATACAGTGGTTGCACTACCTCTTTTTGAAGTAATACAACAAAAATTACTCATAGCCATATATAATACCCTGTTTCCCTGAAAATAAGACGGTGTCTTATAATAATTTTTTTCTCCTAAAGAGGCACAATGTCTTATTTTCAGGGGATTTCTTATTTTGCGATGTACAAGAACTCAAATTTATTGTTTGAATAAAAAAAAAAATTACTTTTATTAATGTACTGTATTCATGCCATCACAGACATCAGCCAAACTCAGAGTCACAAGAAATTCTTGATGGAATTCAATTTCCATGTACAACAATCTGTTACATTTGCAGATCGCTGTATTTTAGGACAGTTGTATCATCGCCTTCTGGAACCAAATCCTAACTCTCCAAAACCTCAATTTCATGTTAAATTGTTTGGACTCCATTTCTTTTAGAATAATTTGCTTAAAAATGGTGGGCATAAGAGGGCAGTTGTTATGTTATTTCGTCATAGTGGTTAAAGAGCCTGAGGGGCTTTGGTGGGTGTTTCCAGAGCCGCTCACCGATGTATTTTTGCTCCTATCATTTTAAGTTCATTTTAAAATGAAGGAAGCCGTTGACAACCACGCTCATTGTACCTAGATCTATAAATGCCCCTGGTTTACCATGCTGGATTTTGATGGTAGATTTTCTTTCAACATCAAAGGACTGTGTAATATGCTAGGTATATGAAGGGGAACAACTCAACCTATTTTAACCCCTTTATTCCAGAATAGCTGCGATTCAAGGCTTTGTTTGCCCCCGAACATCTCCGAGTTGATCACGGTACGAAGAACAATGGTGAAAACTGAGATGCTGGTGTTTAAATCATTCTCTGGGCCCAAGGTACTTGAAGATGAATGAGTGGATCACATGCACTGTTGGTTAGCTGCTGATTTAAAACTTGTCTTTTAGGCTTGTTCCAGCTGCCATCGAAAGATGCTGTTCTTCTCTTGGCATTTGACCTGCAAATTCTGTGACCGGTAAAAACTTTATAAAGCTAGAGCTAAAAAGAAATTTGACCTGAGCAATTGTTTAAAACCTTGTAGAGGGGAATACATTTAGGGTTTGCTTGCCATCCATTATCATCTCTGCTCAACAGGGATTTCTAAAGATTCTCATTTGCCACAACAGCACTAACCGAGGGAGGGCCTGCCCCTGAGCATAAAATGAATGCCCCCCCCCCCCACCCGCCTCGGTGGTTTTCTGTCCAAGACCCGAGTGATGGCAGGGCTAAGGCATGCTTGCCTGGATCAGAGTGGGCCCGGGGAACGTTCTGTGCAGTAATCGGAGATCTAGTGTTTAGGACAGACTGACGAGCCGATAAGCAGAGGTGGTGCCGCAGGCTGGGCTTGTGACAGCTGCCGGCTGGTTCATGGCCCACCCGTCCAGGTATCAAGGCGTCGGGATGTCATGGTCAGAAGTGATATGCACAGCAGGCATTCCGGACTTGATGTCCTTCGGAAAGCCACCTGTAAGTTCTGCCATTTGTGTGAGGCTAGACTTCCTTCAAACTATCAGAACCTTGCCTGAGAATCTTTTTTTTGGGGGAAAATTAGGGCCGAGGAATGGGCAGCATTAATGCACTACTTTTTTTTAACATCATTAGAGAGTAAGTCTGAAATTCCCTGAAGAAAACCCCAAAGGAACTCCCGGGTCTGGCTAGTAATAATATTCCACAGTGTTCTACCACAGTGCACGGTGATGGTGACCCTAAGAAGGCCACCTTTCTATCTCATCTGACATGTTGGAAGAGGATGGTTCAGGGAAACAAAACTTTCTCCCTGAAGAAACTGATCAACTAGTTTGTTTAGTCTGTGCCGCTATGGACATTGAGGAGGTGAGGGAGCCAAATTCAGTCAGGATGCAATGTTTTGAGGGGCTGAGGGTTAAACTGAAGAAAGTGTTTCACATTCAAATTATCGGTGAACTTTTTTCGGAATGAGTGGAAGAAACCAAACCATAAAATTTTAATTCCCAAGGCTATTAAGTGTAAATACCCCTTTGCAGAAGAAGATTTGTCCTCTTGGGAGGGGGTACCCAAAATAGATGTGTTAATTTTGGAAAACTCTAAGTGCACTTTCCCTTCGAGGACATATGGTTCCTTAAAGAGAACCCATCAGGCTAATTAACCCCCTAAATCAAATATATTTTAGAAAGCATTGCCTCTATCCCTTCATTGTCCCTCTACATGGCTGTAAACTTAAGCAATGAGGTCCTAAAGATGCATGCAAATGACATGTGAAATGTCCAGTGAGTTATTATCATATTTAAGCTGTCCAGCTTATTCATGAGTGGGAGGCACAGCCACACCCCCAGTGCTTGACTGACAGCCTGTATAATGGTGTAATGGCTCCTCCATGTGATTCTTGGTGCTAGTGGCCATCCCCCCCTGCAGTCTGTGTGTGTATAGGAAAGATACAACAGCTCCAGGCAGGCATGTTATAGCAGAACATGTCAGGTACATGTGTAGCTGATGTCTGTGTCTCTCACATGTGTATTAAGAGGGAGAGCATCTCAGCAGATAATGCAGACACTAGCAATGCTTTACATACATTACACACAGACATGAGCAGGGGAAGGAGAGGGGAGGGGTAACGGGTGACATCACTGCCTATGTCCATGTGACCAGCCACATTTTCATAATAAAGAAAAGATGATTTTATAATGATTAATGTATGAATTGACAAGATAAAGGCTGGGATGGAATCCTTGTGAGCTGCTCCAATAGGTGGTGGTGACCTGATGACAGGTGTCCTGTAAACCCTTAAGGACCATGCCAGTTTAGGGCTTTTATTTTTTCTTTATCAACCCTGTGTCACTATAATTGGTTATAACCTTTAAATACTTTACCACATCCAAGTAACTTTGAGACTGTTTGTTGTTGCAAATTTACTTCAAATTAGAAGGAAAATTTGCATTATTGCTTTATGTTGGTATGGTTTTTTTTTTGTTTGTTTTATGCATCTTATTTCTATAGGATGTTATGGGGCTTAGAATTGTGGGTGCAAACCTTTGTCCCAGGTAAATTATAAAAATAATTATAAAAACTACACCCTTCAATGTATGAGAAACCAACCAACAGGGTGTAGAATGGAAGGAGCGCCATTCACAGCAGATTTGCATTGTCATGTTTTACAGGCTATAAAATGTTTAGCTCGGAGGTCCCCGTCAGCTCTATAGAGATGAATGGAGCAGAACCGTCATGCTCGGCCGTCTGCTCCATTGGGGGCGAGGGGTCAACCGTTTTTCTGTATTGAGAGCTCTCGGACCCCTGGCAGCTGAGAGGCTAATTCTTAAGCATAAAGGGGTTCCAAAAGCAGTCATCTGTCATCCCTAATCTACAGATGAGAAAACTATGGGATTGGATCTACGCTGGGATTTGCAAGAACTTCCTTGAATATGTGGATAAAACTCTGTTAGACCTACTGTAGATCGACCAAACCTGCCTTTAGTTTTGTCGTTCCTATAGGAGGGACTGGGAAAAGGTCTCAGGCCGGCCACTATGAAGGTACAGGTGGCGTAGCGTTCTCCTGGATTTCAGGTTGGCAGAGCCCTCGTGGATTAAAAGATACTTCAAGGTCACAGTAAGAAGTTGTCTTTTGGGTAGATCAGTAGTACCCCCACATGGGATCTCTTTGGTCTTTGAAGACCCTGTTGGGAACCCCCTTTGAGCCATTAGAGGAGGTCTCAATCAGGTTCTTTTTATTGTGAAAGTGGTCCCCTTGGTTGTGGTTACCTCCTCGAAAAGAGTAGGGGAACTAGTGGCCCTATAGTCAAAGGCACAGTACCTGCAAGCGCTGCCTGACAAGTTGTCCTAAGGACTGATCCAGCATTTCTGCCAAAGGAAGTGTCAAAATTCCATCAATCCCAGGAGGGGATTCTCCCATCATTTTGCAGCAACCCAAAGACGGACAGGGAAAAATTTTACCACAAACAGGATGTCAGAAGATGCGTACTGGCATGCCTAGAAAGGACTGTGGCCTACAGGAGATCAGACAGTCTGTTAATCTTTTCTACCGGAGGTAACGCAGGGACTTAAGCCTCTTCTTCTCCCAAGGCTGCCGTAACGGAAGCCCACTAGGCATTAAGTGTACCCACGCCCAGTCATCTGAGAGCCTACTCCACCATGGCCCTAGCAACTTCATGGGGCATATTTAAAGATGCCTCTTGACCAGATATGTAGGGCCACTACATGGTCCTCTCCACACACATTCTGTAGACATTATAGAGTGGATGTGGCGGGTGATGGTTATCTGATCTTTGGTAGGGAAGTCCCCTCCCTGATTGTGTTCTTTTGTTGTCCTCTCGGTTGGTGCTGTCATGGTGAATGAGAAGACAATCCTTACTTACTGGTAACGTTGTTTCATAGTGCCACAACAGCACCAGATATTCCCACCCAGCTGTTCTATTAATTGGTGAAGGTGCACAAGTAAACCTTGAAGAAAATTAAAAAAAAAAAAATAATAAGTTAAAATGTAAGTTATACTAACCAAATACTCCCTTCTAGTCTTTGTAAACTACTAAGGAGTTTTGTTTTTGTTTTTTTCTCTGTAGAACCATCTGTCCCAAATGTGATGTTGAGGTAAGTTGGGAAGTATAAATGCAATGTGGGTGATCTAAAAATGGTGCACAGTGGGACTTTCTAATGGTAACAGAAACCATTCTGTACAGATGTTAATGCCTTTCAAGCAATGCAAGCATCTGCCAGTTAGCTTTTTCAAAGCTTTGGACTTGACTATGAACAATGATTCTTGCTGCCAAGCTAAGAAAAACTGGATGTTCCTTAGAGAGGCCATGGAATGGGACTATTCCAGGTGAGTTCTGAAACTGTTTCTTGCATCTCCCACTTTTCCCTTCTTGGCGTAATGAAACTTGGTAGTAGAATTACTATATCTGCTTTACTATATCTAATTTGACCCCTCCTTTCTTCCTTCCTCTTAATAAAATTCCTGCCCTCTGGAACTATTCATGTTCGTAAATCCAGACCTGAAGAGTAAGAACACTTAAATGATCATGATCACAAGACGTCACCTTTTTGTGTCCTTTTTTTTTTTTTTAAATTTTATAAAAGTTCTTCTTTTAAACACAAAAAAACTATTCCCTTCCTCTGCTACCCTTTAGGAATTGGATATCAACCAAAAAATGGTAAAGCAGTGGGTGTGGGCGTGGGATCACTGTCACATACCACCCCTGCTGTTTTGCGTAACACAACCGAAATGTTGAAAGTACTGAAAAACTTAGATCAAATGGATGCCAGACAAATAATTTTATTCAATACACAATTACACGGCAACAAAAGAGTAGCAATAAAAGTATAAAAACAGAGAGTGCCAAAATGCATATATAATCAAAAAGCCAATAAGAGGAATAAGATACAGTGTATAGAAAAAGATACCACTTAGAGCCATATATATAAGTTCCAACAATTAAGGGAACACACAGTACCTCGTATGGAGTAAGCACTAAAGTGTAAATACCTATACCTGTAGGGCAGACACGTGTTTCGCAAGTAGCTTTATCAAGGGGAGTGTCTTAGATTGTGCTGGGTAAGGCTTATATATAAGAGTCCACCAATAGAAAACATAGCTTAAATTACTTATTATGCGCTCCTGCGTACAAACCGGCTTGGGAGAATGGATAGAGTTTAGGAATTGGGTAAAAGTATTGGTCAGTGACTTCAGTGACTTAAATTTTTTCTCCTATTGTACTACTTTAAAAAATTTTTGTCCAAGATTGACTTTTATGTTGCATGTTTCTTCATTAGTGTTCCGCTGGTTTTTGAACCCAAAGACTTGGCAGAAGATCTTTCTTTTTACAAGAGAGTCATGTACAACTGGATTTCTATGGACATCTGTATTAATTGTAAGGACTATATCTTGGACGTTCTAGACGCAAACCATCAAAGAGAGTTCAGAGTCTGCTCCATAAATTCTCGAAGTATTTCAGAATCTTCTCCCGTACTGTCAAGACAGTAACAAAAATTAAGGATTTATTAGAGCCTTTGCTTCAAAATTCTGTTGTGGAACCTCATTTATTTAAAAAGAAAAATGCTAAAAATGAAAATGGACTCCCTGGGACAAAGGTGACTTAAATACTATAACCCATATGAATTTTTTTTTTCCCCCTCAAACTCTTCGGTTAACCCAAAATTCTTTCCCAGCACAATTCATATTCTTGCAACGTTTTTACAATAATTTTGCACCTAATTTATCTAAAGCACTTTAATATTGTGTAAATCATTAGATACGAACATGTAGCATGAGCAGGGGTGGTGGACTTCTAGGTTGGAACTTCTTGTTTTCACTCTTACACTTTCTTTTGTCTTACTGTGTTCTTGAAGTATTTCTGCTTTTATTCAGGCCTTGGGGTAAATGCTTGACTTTAAATGTATATTATGTTAAATGCATTTTGGAAAATAAAGAGCAAGAATGTATAAAAACATGTCTCACTCAGCTTCACGACAGAAAGTCAGATGCATATAATTTTTCATTAAATACCCTCCCAAAAGATAGGCCGCCCTGAAAACTGCGCGTGTGTGTGGGGGGGGGGGGGGTGATCGTGTGATAAAGACTCCCTGAAGGCAATTTAAATGCCACGGTTGCATCAGCAACGGGTTAAACACCTGTGATCGGAGCCCTCTCCAACTGCAGGTGTTACACTGGGATGTTGGCTACTGGCTGCAGCTGACATCCAGTGTACCAGACCTCGGATCTCGAGCTGGGCTGGCTTCAGCTCTACGTCCGATATATCGGACTCTGAGCATTAAAGGGGTATTCTCGTCTGGGCATTCACATTCAGTTTGATTAAATCTGGCACATATAAACATTTCTTCAATTAGATGTTATTAAAAAAAATGTTCCTGTGTGAAGATAATTTCTCATAAATGTAGTCATTTTGTCCCTTAGAAACGAGATGGCTTCCTCGGATACGGCCACCTCTGATGGATTGAGTGCACAAATAAACAAAAAGGTTTTTGTATACGAAATGTCCTGGAGTTACTACATGTCACACAGCCGTCCTGTGATAATGATCGCTGAATCCTGGTGGTCCGGCAGGACTCTATAGCCCAAGTCTGGCCACCGCTGCTAGAGTGTGACGTGGTCGTAACCGAGGAAGCCATCTGGTTTCTAAGGGACAACATGACTACATTTATGAGAAATTATCTTCACACAGGAACATTTTTTTTATAACATCTAATTGAAGAAATGTTTATATATGGGAGATTAATGAAACTGAATTTGAGTGCCCAGACGAGAATACCCCTTTAAGTCTCTGCGTTCAGTGTCCAATATATCAGACGCAGAGCGCTAAGAGGTTGAGGTGGGGAGCGATAAAGTAAAATGGAAAAAGGCCATCAGTGGCAAAAGGATAAAATGCCCCCAATACCACACAGTAAAGTTTACAAATCCTCTGGAATAAGGGGTTTGCGGCATTTTGGTTGCGTTTTGATCACACATTTTGGTAACATTGGGGCAGATTTACTTTCTTACCCGGTCCATTCGCGATCCAGCGGCGCGTTCTGTGTGGAGGATTCGGGTCTTCCGGCGATTCACTAAGATACTTCTCCCGATGTCCACTAGGTGTTGCTGCTGCGCTGAATACCGTCGGAGTGCACTGAAGTTCACCAAGCCAGGCCGGGTCAAGGTAAGCGCATGTCAATCGACACGTTTTTTTTTTTTTTTTTTTTTTTTTTTTTAATGCGGTGGTTTTTCTGAATCCGTCGGGTTTTCGTATGGCCACGCCCCCGATTTCTGTCGTGTGCACGCTGGCGCCGATGCGCCACAATCCGATCGTGTGCACCAAAAACCCGGGTAAATCAGGAAAAATCGGCACAAAACGGTAAATATCAGGTAACCTGCCGTAAAAAACCTGATTCGGGTCCTTGGTGACCCCCAATGTGTTTCCAACACGTTAACTAAATGTGAAGGAAACACAATCTTACCTCAAGGGCTCTGCAAAAACTTCATGGCACATGAAAACTATTAAAAATCTGCCCTACAAATGCTCAATGGCGCTCCTTGCCTTTCGCGTCCTCCATGTGCCCGGACAGCGGTTACATCCAGTTATGGGGTGTCGTCTTGCTCAGAAGAAACTGCACAATGTATTTGTAGATGCGTTTTCTACTTTTCAGTTTGTGGAAAAATTTTAGGGATTCCAAATCAAAACTTTAATTTTGTTTACAAGCTTCCAAAGGGCTATTTTGAATATTTTGAGGGGCGAAGTTAATAGAAAAGGGAGATATGTGGTGGCATTCTATTAACAGAACTTTCAAAACCCCTATAGAAATGAAATGGTCCTTAACTGGTTCACGACCGCCCGCCGTGTATTCACGGTGGCGGTCTGGTCCCGCTGCATGGAGAGGGCTCACGGGCTGAACCCTCTCCATAGCCAGTAAGTCTTTGCTGCATATTGCAGCAGAGACTTACCGGTAACACCCGCGATCGGTGCTAGTGTGTTATCACAGGGATTGCTGCCGCCAACTTGCCTAGGATCGACACTCCCCATGACGTCATCGGGGAGTGGCGATCCGTCTCCATGGTAGCCTCGGGTCTTCCGAAGACCAGAGGCTATTTCGCTTTAACCCCTTCATTACAACGTGCTGATAGCACATTGTAATGAATGAGGAGGAAAGTCCCCATATACTGCCATACTGTAGTATGGCAGTATATGATGGGATCGATCAGACAATCAAGGGTTAAAGTACCCTAGGGAGTCTGAAAAATAATAAAAATAAAAAAAGTTTTAAAAAATTAATAATAAAAAAACCTAAAAATTCCAATCACTCCCCTTTCCCTAGAACTGACATAAAAATAAATAAACAGTAAAAATCATAAACGCATTAGGTATCGACTAGAGATGAGCGAACATGCTCGTCCGAGCTTGATGCTCGGTCGAGCATTAGGGTACTCGAGACGGCTCGTTGCTCGGACGAGTATTTCCCCTGCTCGAGATCGAGCATTTAATTAAAAAAACACAGTGAAGAACAATGAAGAATAGAATAAAAACAGTGAACACAGGATCATTTAAGATAAAAACACAGTGCAGAACACAGTGCAGAATAGATTACAGATGTTCGGCACATCTGCTTACTTGTCGGGAGATACGCGCGGAGCGGTGCGCCCAAAATAGCATGTGAAGAACAATATATATGTGTGTAAAGAACACATTGCAGATGTTTCCATACATCTGCAATGTCTTCTTCACACATATATATTGTTCTTCACATGCTATTTTGTACGCGCCGTTCCGCGCGTATCTCCCGACAAGTAAGCAGATGTGCCGAACATCTGTAATCTATTCTGCACTGTGTTCTGCACTGTGTTTTTATCTTAAATGATCCTGTGTTCACTGTGTTCACTGTGTTCACTGTTTTTATTCTATTCTTCACTGTTCTTTACATCTGCTAACTTGTCGGGAGATAATATACGCGCGGAACAGTGAAGAATAGATCGCAGATGTTTGCAAATTATCAGAAGACATTCTTTTTCAATTAAATAACACATTTTATTCCCGAACCATGGTCCCTTTGAAAAATGCTCGGGTCTCCCATTGACTTCAATGGGGCTCGTTACTCGAAACGAGCACTCGAGCATCTGGAAATGTTCGGCTCGAGTAACGAGCACCCGAGCATTTTAGTGCTCGCTCATCTCTAGTATCGACGCATCCGAAAATGTCCAATATATCAAAATACACTAACGGTTTTTCAATGCGTTTAACCCCATAACGGAAAATAGTGCCCAACGTCGAAAATGGCACACTTTTGCCATTTTGAAAAATATTTATAAAATCTATAAAAAGTGATCAAAAGGTCTTACAGTCCTAAAAATTATAACATTTGAAAATATTATCAAATGTTGCAAAAAAATGATACCACCCACCGCTCCGTGCAACAAAGTATAAAAAAGTTGTTAGCATCAGAAGATGGCAAAATCAAAAAAAAATTTTGTACAGGGCGTTTTAATTTTTGTAAATGTATGAAAACATAAAACCTATACAAATTTGGTATCTCCGTAATCATACCAACCCAAAGAATAAAGTAGAAATGTAATTTGGGAAGCTCAGTGAAAGCCGTAATATCCAAGCCCACAAGAAAATGGCGCAAATGCGTTTTTTACCATTTCCACTCCATTTGGAATTTGTTTTCCGCTTCCCAGTACATGGCATGGAATATTGAACACCATCACTATGAAGTGCAATTTGTTACGCAGAAAACAAGCCGTCACACAGCTCTTTAAGTGTAAAAATAAAATAGTTAGATTTTTGAAGGTGGGGAGTAAAAAATGGAAATGAAAAAACAGGAAAGGGACAAAAATTTTAGAGAATGCTGTCCGATTTGTGAAATTTCTAGTATTATAATAAAACAAAAGGACACTTCATAAATCATTTATAAAAACAATCAGTTTAAAAAGCAGAACATTTTGAATTTGGATAATTTTTTATTTTTTATTTTTTTGTTTACCAAATTCACCTTTTTCATAAATAAATGCTAAAAATCAACCAAAATTTCCCACTAACTTGAAGTACAAAATGTCATGAAAAAACAAAAACGCTTGGGTAAGTTAAAGCCTTGTAAAGTTATCACCACATAAAGTGACACATGGTTTTGAAAAATAGGTCTTGGTCATCAAATGAGCTTGGTCACTAAGGGGTTGCCAATAGAAATGAGCTAACATACTCGTCTGAGCTTGATGCTCGTTCGAGCATTAGCGTACTCAAAACTGCTCGTTGCTCGGACGAATACTTCGCCCGCTCGAGAAAATGGCATCTCCCGTCATTGTGATATTTGGCGGCCAGAAACAGAGCCAATCACAAGCCAGGAGACTCTGCACTCCACCCAGCATGACGTGGTACCCTTACACGTCGATAGCAGTGGTTGGATGGCCTGATCAGGTGACCCTGGAATAGACTAGCCCCTGCCCGCGCTGCTCGGATCATTCTGTGTCTGGATGCCGCTAGGGAGAGAGCTGCTGCTGGTCAGGGAAAGTGTTAGGGTGTTCTATTAGAATAGTGTTAGGCAGGAGTGATTCTACAAGAACCCAACAGCCCTTCTTAGGGCTACAATAACGTTATATTTTCCTTTTTTTTGGTTTGCTTGTGGCTGGGCTTGCTGTCACTAGTAGTGCAGCTAGTACCATATTGTGAGTAATTTGCAGGGAGACTTGCGACCGTTGTGTTTAGCTCTTAGTGACACACATATCCACCTTAAACACCGAAGTGGGACAATTTATTAGGGGTTTGATTTGAATTAGGCATAGTCTGCTGATTTATTTTTTTTTACGTTTATTTCTTTTTATAACTCAAAGTCATCAGGCACAGCACAAAATCCAGTTGTGTGCTGTCAGTGTAGGTTAGAAACTAGCCATAGCAATAGGATAGCATCGTTTTGTTAAAAAAAAAAAAACTAAAAAAACACAAAAAAATTTGAAGTTTACACTTTAATTTGGAAAATGTTTAACCCGAGGGCTAGGGGTAGAGGACGAGGACGAGGGCGTGGGCGACCAGCTACTGCAGGGGTCAGAGGCCGTGGTCCTGGGCGGGGTGAGACTCCACCTGCTGATGAGGGAGCAGGGGAACGCCGCAGAGCTACACTCCCTAGGTTCATCATGTCTCAAGTTACTGGGACTCGTGGTAGAGCACTGTTGAGGCCAGAACAGTGCGAAGAGGTGATGTCGTGGATTGCGGACAATGCTTCTAGCCATTTGTCCACCAGTCAGTCTTCCAGGCAGTACACCCATGTCACCGAAATCAGCACTCCTCCAGCTCCTCCGCCTCCTCCCCCCCAGTCTGCCCCCTCCCAGCAAAATTTTGCATTTGAACCAGCATACTCTGAGGAACTCTTTTCTGGACCCTTCCCACAGTAACAAACCACTTGTCCGGTTGCTGCTGAGCTATTTTCCGATGCCCAAGTTTTCCACCGGTCGCAGTCTGTGGGTGATGATGACATTATTGACGAAGTGGAAGAAGTGTGTAAAGAGGTGTCAGACGATGAGGAGACACGGTTGTCAGACAGTGGTGAAGTTGTTGTCAGGGCAGGAAGTCCGAGGGGGGAGGAGACTGAGGGATCGGAGGATGATGAGGTGACAGACCCAAGCTGGGTTGATGGGCCAGGTGGTGGGGCCGGACGGAGAGGCAGGGCCAGAGCTGGTGCATCAGCGCCAAATGTTTCACGTAGTCAAGCTCCTGTGGTGAGGGCTAGATTTTCAGAAGTCTGGAGGTTCTTTAAAGAACCACCGGATGACCGACGGACTGTGGTGTGCAACCTGTGCCAAACCAGGATCAGCAGGGGTTCCACCACTACTAGCTTAACTACCACCAGTATGCGCAGGCATATGAATGCTAAACACCCCACTCAATGGCACCAAGCCCGTTCACCTCCGGCCGGGCACACCACTGCTCCTTCCCATGTGTCATCTGCTAGTCAGCCCCCTGCCCAGGACCCCGGCCCAAACACTTCCGTGCAAAAACCCCATCTTCGCCTCCACGATCCTCCACAGCATCCACCAGAGTTCAGCTCTCCATACCCCAGACGCTGGAGCGCAAAAGCATCGGAAAATAGCTCAGCAGCAACCGGACAAGTGGTTTGTGACTGTGGGAAGGGTCCAGAAAAGAGTTCCTCAGAGTATGCTGGTTCAAATGCAAAATTTTGCTGGAGGTTCTTGCCTGCCCTGCCGCTAGCGTGTTGTCCGAGCGGGTTTTCAGTGCAGCTGGTGGCATCATCATCGATAAGCGTACACGCCTGTCGACTGACAGGCTGACACTTATCAAGATGAATAAAGCCTGGATTTCTCAGTATTTCCATTCTCCACCAGGTGAAAGAAGCTCAACCTGAATAATGTATGCACTCCTCCTCCTCATTGTCCTCCTCCTCCTCCTCTTTGAACACTAAAGCAGAGGAAACTGGCTATTTTTTGCCAGGGCCAACTGGCTCTAGCTATAGTACTCTATGTATTTAATTTTTCTGGAGGGCCACCTACCTGCTCCTCTGGTTTGAAAACTTTTTTGGACTGCCACATACAGGCACTATCCAAATTAAATTGTCTCTATAGCAGCCTCCACACGTCGTCTTTTTAGCTGCCTCCACACGTTGTCTCCATTGCTACCTCCACACGTCATCACCATAGCTGCCTCCAAAAGTCGTCCATATAGCTGCCTCCATACATGGTCCCCTTATCAAACGAGCTGTGTCAGGCAGAATTTTGGGTTGTTTTTCATGGCTTCCACATCAAACTTGTTAACTTTGTCGCCCCCCCTTCTGTGTAATCCACAAAATATACTGGCAAACTTTTATCATTTACCGATATTATTTCAGCGCTTCTTGCGCATCTGTTTACATTCCCCTCACCCGCCATAACCCAAACTTAAAAGAACACTACTACACTTGATCTTGTACAAAAGGTTCTTAGAAATGCTGTTTGGGGAGTAGCCGAGAGACAGGGGCTTGGATAGGCGAAAGCTTGCCTGGCAGCGGAGCGCCAGCTCCATCCCAATATCCAACTAACATAGTTTTAACTGCAGCACCTTTAATCTCCTACTAGTTCACTGCCTCCAACATGGTCCCCTTATCAAATGAGCTGTGTCAGGCAGAATTTTCAGGTGTTTCACCAGATACATAGTGGAACTCGGCCCATCTGTCGCTGCCATGCTGGAGACCTGAAGTTGCAATCATAGCAGCGCAATATGGATGCCCCATACTGTCGCTCTTAATCATGGAACCATTTCCGAAAAAACAATTAAAAATAGAACCACTATGCTATTCCATTATTCCTAGGTGAAATATTCAAACGACCCCGCCTGCTTTGAAAATTATAATTTTTTCAAAGTAAACGCTTCTGGCCCCCAGGCCCATTTTCGGTGGGGAGGAGCCAAGAGACAGGGGCTTGGACAGGCGAAAGCTCGCCTGGCAGCGGACCGCCAGCTCCATCCCAAGATTAGGCAGCATGCATGCTGCCCCTGCTGTTTCCTGTCCATTTTGCCTCCACGATCCTCCACAGCGTCCACCAATGTCTCCATGCGCAACTTTCAACTCTCTATACCCCAGACGCTAGAGCACGAGAGGATATGCAGCACATCATCCCCTTATCAAACGAGCTGTGTCAGGCAGAATTTTCCGGTGTTTCACCAGATATATAGTGGAACTCGGCCCATCTGTCGCCGCCTGGAGACCTGAAGTTGCAATTATAGCAGCGCAATATGAATGCCCCATACTGTCGCTCTTAATCATGGAAGTCGTCTCCATGGCTGCCTCCACATGTCGTCCCCTTATCAAAAGAGCTGTGTCAGGCTCATTTTTCGGGTGTTTCACCAGATACGTTATAGAACTTGGTCACTATGTCGCCACCATGCTGTGTTATCGACTAAATATACCGTCAACCTTTTGTTCACATAGGAAATCATTTCAGCGCTTCTTGCTCACCTCCTTTGGTGAAGCCATTTAGGGTATGTCGCCATGACACTCTCTAGCCTGCCGCTGCCTCTGCATGCCGTCCCCTATAGTGTCAGGGTCAATTATTGCATGTTTTAGATGCTATCTAGCCTCATTCGGCCACTCTGTCATGGCCATGCTGTTGCCCATAATTTTGGCATAATGGTGTGATTAAGCAGCCTCAGAGGCATCCATGCATGCTGCCCCTGCTGTTTCCTGTCCATTTCCGTGGTGTTTCTATCCTTTTCTGAGGTTCCCAGGTGTTTGGCCAAGCTTCCCTGTGCAGACCCTTGGTCCCCTTGAAAAATGCTCGAGTCTCCCATTGACTTCAATGGGGCTCGTTATTCGAGACGAGCACTCGAGCTTCGGGAAAATTTTGTCTCGAATAACGAGTACCCGAGCATTTTAGTGCTCGCTCATCTCTAGTTGCCAACATCAAAATGTTTAAAGAACAAAAGGATGCTATATAGCAGATTAATGCCAAACACACAGTGGAGGTCTCCTGTGCAGGATAAGGGTCTTTTGTCAAACCTGATCATACAGCAACAACCGTATGGCTATCTTTTGGTACTCGTTTACCATAAAATACATTAGCTCAGCCTGAACATACAATCTAATAGAAAGCCTCCGGGTGACAAATGGCTCTGTATCCCACTGGGCCCGGTGTAGATTTACAAGTTGTTACAATACTATGCCCCTGCCTCTATTCTATTTCTATGTAGTTCAATATAGTACTATTGTGATACCATATTATATACACTGGCTATGAAAAATAGAGAATGTATGATCGCTTGATTTTTTTTATTTTATTTTTTTTCTCTTCTCTTTTGGAGCACTCTTCCAGTTTCTTCTCCAGTTCTGTGACTGTTGTGAATTTCTTGACCATAACTTTGTCACCAAGGATTTTCCAAAGGATTTCTATTGGGTTTAACAGCCATAACATTGTTTCAAGGAACTGTTTACCTGTGTAGGGGCAGGTGGCATTCTCCTGAATGAAAATTCTAATGACACTTGCTTTCACTCTTCCATGTAGCTGGTCTAAGAAAGGTCTAGTCCCAGGCTGCAGAAAACCTTCCCCTAACCTTGACACTTCCTGCATCACCTCACTGACTTTACACCTTTGGGTTCAGTTTTTCTCCAGTTTCTTAATGAACATAATGTTTCCAATTAGATCCAATGTTACAAATGTTAATGTTTACCAATCTACTGCATCAGGTTTTATAATGGCAATTTGCAATTAATTGCTGTTAAGCGGATCACTCTTTATAACATTCTGGAGTATATGCAAAGTCAATATTTGCCTAGAAAATGAACTTTTTCCCCCAAAACACATTTCAACTTCTTTGCAGGCCTGCATTAAAAGGAGCAGCTAACATCGTTTCAGTGATTGATCTCCATTCCTGTCCTCATCAACACCCACACCTGTGTTAATGGAGCAATCTGTCATGATTAAGTAAGAATCACACCACTGGACACTTTGAAAGGAGGCTGGTGCTTGGCATCATTGTTTCTCTTCTCTTAACCATGGTTATCTCTAAAGAAAGATGTGTAGTCACCATTGTACTGCACAAAACTGGCCTAACAGGGAAGAGTATCGCAGCTAAAAAGATTGCACCTCCGTCAACAATCTATCGCATCATCAAGGAATTCCAGGAGAGAGTTTCCATTGTTGCCAAAAAGACTCCAGGGAGCCCAAGAAGGACCACCAAGTGCCAGGACAATCTCAAGTGTTCCAGCTTGGGGATCCGGCTACCAGCAGTGCAGAGCTTGCTCAGGAATGGCAGCAGGCAGGTGTGAGTGCATTTGCACGTACTGTGAGGCGGAGACTCTTGGAGGAAGGCCTGGTGTCAAGGAGGGCAGCAAAGAAGCCACTTCTCTCCAGAAAAGACATCAGGTACAGACTGTTATTCTGCAAAAGGTACAGGGAGTGGACTGCTGAGGACTGGGGTAAAGTCAATTTCTCTGATGAATTCCCTTTCCAATTGTTTGGAACATCTGTAAAACCACTTGCTTGGAGAAAACAAGGGGAGCGATACCACCAGTCTTGTCTCATGCCAACTATAAAGCATCCTGCAGCCATCCATGTGTGGGGTTGCTTCTCAGCCAAGGGAATCTGCTCTGTCTTGCCTAAAAACAAATCCATGAATAAAGAATGGTACTAGAATATCCTCCAAGAGCAACTTCTCCTAACCATCCAAGAGCAGTTTGGTGATCAACAAAGCCTTTTCCGGCATGATGGAGCACCTTGCCATAAAGCAAAGGTGATAACTAAATGGCTCATGGAACAAAACATAGAGATTTTGGGTCCATGGTCTGGAAACTCTCCAGATCTTAATCCCATTGAGAACTTGTGGTCAATCATCAAGAGACTGGTGGAGAAACAAAAACCAACAAATTGTGCAATAATGGACTGCTATCAGTCAGGATTTGGTCCAGAAGTTGATTGAGAGCATGCCAGGGAGAATTGCAGAGGTCCTGAAGAAGGGTCAACACTGCAAATATCGACTTGCTTCATTAACTCATTCTAACTATCAATAAAAGCTTTTGTTACTCATAATATGATTGCACTAGTATGTATGTACGTATGTGATAAAAACATCTGACAAAACCACACATAAAAACCAGAGGGCAATAGATCATGTGAAAATATAATATTTGTGTCATTCTCAATTTTTCCTCATGAAGAAAGAAAATTATCAAATTTCAATCCCTTAGTGATGTTTACACAATAAAGAGCATGTTTAACCCCTTACTTTACAATTTTACTCAGTTGTATTGCTGTTTAAGCTCCTATCACTCATTGATGGTCCATGTAAAATTCCAGAGTGTGGGTGTGAACCCTGTAACCAGACACTGATTTCTCTAGTTCTGTGTGCTGACAATGTGGTTAGATTATGAGTGTATAGGTTTATATACACTTTTATTTAGCTTCTGAATATTGTACTATTATCTGACATGGAAAGAGAGATGAGACCGATCAGAGCTGAGAGATGATGAGATCAATGAGATGCATATTACACAGCTCTACTATCACAGCCGTAACATACACAGTTCTGCTATATACCCCTATCCCCTGGATAAAGATCTTATCTGTATGAAGCTTGTAGCTTTACTCTCCTCGCTTGCCTTGGGCGTTTCCGGGACGCTGCTCACCGGTCGACAATCAGGTGGAATAAGCAAAGCTTACTCAGTTGGTTTGTTCTATATTTAAAGGCATTGTCATTCTCCAACTCCACTTGGAAACTTCTAAGAAGTATTGTGATCAGCTGTTTTTTCATCAGTTCGGCTGTACATGGACATACTGGATACACCTGTGACTAGCCAACCCAGCGGACTTACTATTAGGCAGTGGCTATTTTTAATGAAGACACATCAGTGTGTACCACGTCCCAAGGATTCTTCTTTCTAAAAAGACCAATTGCTAAAACTTCATGGGATTTGGTGGGATTCGGAAACATTGACTACCTATAAGGAGAAAGATATGATTCCACGTGGATTGCGGATCAAGAAACTCCTCACTGTGATCTACAGGGATAAATTTATGGGTGAGTGGAACGACTTAAATTGATGCATTTAATAATAATACAATATGAACAAGATATTTTAAGACATTGATATGGAGATTGACAATATGAAAAAATCCTTACAAGAGAGCGAACCAACCATTAATCTCACTGAGACTAAAAAGAAAAAGTTCCAAAGGGACACTATGGACTACAAATATAACAAGGTCTATGACCGGAAAGACTGTACAAAACTATATAACACCCCTGGTCTTAAATCTATTTTTTTTAAAAACACATTACAAAAAAAACTCCGTAGTTGGCTTCTCCAAAACTGATGGTAGCTCATCTGCTGGAGTGGTAAAGGATTTTACACTCTTTAGCTCATCCAACTGCACCTCCAGAGCTGGTATGATTACATCTACACCCACATAACAAACCCCCCAAAAACGGGAGACGGGCCGGGAGGAAACCTAAACCGGAACTCACCAAAAAAATGACCACCAGACAAGAAGGAAAGAATCAAAAATGACTGTGATAAATATTTCCTGCTGTATCATGAGCAATGATGAAATATCTGTGTTGATTAAAGGGTTGGGCTTTGCTCCTACCCAGAACTTTAATTTGTTAATACTATTTTGGATGTCAACAAATTTGCATGTAATTTAACCATAAAAAAACTTTGCTGATAACAAATTTGTTTCTAGTAGTGATGGTACTTTGAGCGACCCTTATTCATGTGACATTGTAGAAGACAATTTGTTTGTTAACTTTAGAAATCAAGAGACAGCCCTAATCCTCACACGATTAGCCAGTGAATCCAAATCAGAAGATACTCATGTTCCTGAGCCTCTTTGGTTCGGCAATTCTGGATTTTATCCTTTAATTTCCAGAACGGCTGAACTGGACAGGTTTCAGGAACTGGTTGAACATGATATTCACATTACTCAAAGAATTCTGGCATTCAACATAATCTTACACGTGGCGAGCAACTTGCCCTAGCTAATCTTAAAGAAAAGAGTTACTAGTGAGACCAGCTCATAAGGGGGGGTTTCTGTCATTGTTTTAGACGCAACACTTTACAAAACACTGAATCAAGAACTTCTAGACCATTCCCTTACATATCGCAGACACCCCAGTGACACCCCACTTCCCTGCACTATTACACTTAAGCGACTCTTAGAGGAAGATTTCGAAGATTTCAAAATGGGGGCTATAAGCATGAAATTAAGAGACACCGTATGTGTAGAGATCATCCAGTCACTCCCATATTTCGCTCTCTCCCATAGATCCATAAGGGTATTTTTCCCCCTCGCCCTATAGGGGCAAGTAATGGATCTTTGGGAGAGCGTCTTGGTGAGTGGCTAGATTCCTTTTTACAGCTACTCACTAAAGTCGCCCCCAGTTTTCTTAGGAACGCACCACATTTATTACAAATAATTGACAAAATGGGATCAATGTGTAGCCATCAGTGACATAGTGGCACTTTACCCTTCTATCCCCATGATTTGGGCATCAGGGTTTTGGAGAAACATTTACAAACATATGCAACATCCCTGCCGATGCATATGGCAGAGGAGCAGTTGCGAATAAGCCATCTTACTATTAAGTACATATAGAGGTAATTGAGCAGCGGTAGCTTCTGCCTGGATAGGCAAGGGTTAAAGGAATGTTAAAGTTATCATCCAATGATGTTCCACTATTGTAACTGGAGTGTGACTGGAGAAGGAGACCACCTGACTAGGGAATAACTAAACCCTTAGACAGGGGAGGAGTTTGATCTTGGATCCAGCTTCTGACAGAGAAGCATCTCTTCAGATCGAGCTCTCAACAGAGGAGGAGCTCTGAGCACAAGCTCTGACTGCAGGCCTGCTAGGCCTCAGCTCATCAACTTCATATAGAGTGATACTGAACATACTCAGGATTAAAAGCTGCAGCTTCCAGGATTCCAGGATTGGACACAGCTACATTGCAGCCTGCCCCTGCATCCAGGCGGGTGAGACAACTCCTGAGGTTTCTCTCCAAAATCACTCCAGTAATGCATTTGTACAGAATCGTTTGGCTTGTTGTTACAGTTGGTTGAATAAAGAACTGTAAGTTACTTTTATGCACAACATTTCTTTCGTCTGGTCCCTGCTACAGCTGCATCACCACCAAGGGCGCCCCATCGATCTACCAGGGACACATACTAAAGACTTTAAGGGCTGCCCCAGGGAGCACCAGCACCACAGCCTCTCCCTTCATATCATTTCTTGCCAACACCACCTGCCAGGCTGTAGGATAGCCCTCCGGTCCCCATATCAAGCACCGTGACACTAGCGTGCCTAGGCCGCTACCGCCAGCCACTCCGGTATTCTGGGCCCCACCTGTCTCCAGGCCCCAAGAAAAGGCTAGGCCCCGGTGGGGGATGTTGCAAGTGGCGTCATGAACAGGATTTCTACTTCTGTGCCTTATCCTGGCACTATAGACTGTACTTACAGTTCTTACAGCC
Organism: Engystomops pustulosus; assembly: GCF_040894005.1. NCBI lineage: Eukaryota > Metazoa > Chordata > Amphibia > Anura > Leptodactylidae > Engystomops > Engystomops pustulosus. The sequence goes on from NC_092416.1 coordinate 121,101,436, forward strand.
AGCCAGTTATTGTTATTGTTCATTTTTATGGCCACCAAATTCTTATTGGATAACAATTACTTTGTTTGGTGTCTTTTATTTGCAAGTGTGGGGGGCCCCAATGGGAGCCAGATTTTCCACCTCACTTGCAAATATTTACATGATAGATTTGTAGAGGAGAAAACAAAGTGTATAAACATGAAAATGTAATGTTATATGAACACAAATAAAAATTTATGATGTATAAACACTAATGATATATGACTGATGTTACAAAAAGGTGATCAAGTACAAAAAATATCCATCTAATTGGATTACATGTGGCACGTGTGGTTCAAAATCAACACAAACAATATACTCTGTTCTAGCACATGACTGGGGAGTGCTGAGGGAGCAGGGAAATCAAGAGAACTGCGCTACAGATTCCAGTTCTGGAAACTGTGCAACCTGTTATTGACCCTTGTGCTCTTCAATGTTGCAGCAAAGGCTCACCGGTAACACCCGCTGATCACACTTTTATTTTTTACACCAAATCAATATGATGGATCTTGTCCTGACACTCCAAGATATATTACATATATGGGGGGGGGGGGGGCGTCTCTCTATGGCTCACCTCAGGCAGCAGAAAGGCTAGGTTCACCCCTGCCTCAATGCCCTCAGCTTTCAGGGCATTGAAAGAATCCGACCATCTCCAGAAGAGGGGATTGGAATAATAACATCTTGAAAAAAGAATCCCAATGGATCTTTCGGATTGGATGCACCAAGCCGGATGGTCTAAATGATGCAATTTCATTTGCACCTTTTTATATGAACCACGGCTGGAATGACAAGGTCCACCTGATCATTCTGTATCTGATGTCTTGGAACTTTTGTTATCGACCCAGTCTACACATATCATATGTGCACGTGCGGTTTTTCATTTATGGTCACCAATGGGGCGGTAGATTTTGGTCCTGTAAACAATTAACCTTGTCCGTAAACTTACCCTGTCATGTTCAATAATCTCAGGTCAACCTGTCCATCTATAACAGAGGTAACGGTCTCCAGATACCGCTTGCTTTGATCCTCATAGTGGTGCTGGGTCAGACCAGCTTACGCCTAGCTCCTCCTGGAAGGTTGGCATCTGATTGTATCAACCAGTGTTCTATCCCGCATTGGTTGGGGGGGGGGGGGGCGGAGCAATGCCGAATAAAATGTCAGCTGATCTGCCTCGCCAGTGGCTACAACTATCACACGCTGGCGCCCACCATGAGGACGCCGGCATTCTATGTTTTGTATGTCTCGTTCTGTATGAAATTTTGCCTTATTGCTCTATGGCTCCTGATGAGCCCTGGGCGTAACGAGCACGAGCAGATGAGATAATGAGACTAAGTTGTCTGTAGCACCGTGGAGCTGCTCTGTGGGCATAGGGTCTCAGGGCGCATGAATCCACATTAACGCGGTTCCGTGCGGCAGCCCAACTTAAGCTGCCTCTGTTTAACCCCAACAGTCTGCCCATAGTTGATTTAAAGTGAGCCTCCACTGGATTTCCACCGCATCTTGTGATATACACTGACGTACAGAGCTCACTGCACTCCCAGCTCCAAAGAGTGTCTTTTGATGCATCAGACACTCTTATTATTTACTTTACATTTACACACTGGGATTTTAATTGTTTTCAAGAAAAGTTATATTTTATCTTCCCAATGACTACTCCAGTTAGACCTTCCCAGTACACGGCATGGAATATTAAATACCACCATTTTGAAGTGTAATTTGTTACGCAGAAAATAAGCCATCACACAGCTCTGTACATGGAAAAATAAAAAAGTTATAGATTTTTGAAGGTGCAGACTGAAAAATGAAAACGCAAAAACTAAAAAAGGCTGCAGTGTTAAGTGACTCAATTCACTGAGTACATGATATTAAGTTTGTTGGCTTTGGCTGAGTGCTGCTTCATTAACAAAATTATTTTCTGTCAAACTTGTATACATAACTTATTAGCAGCTGTGTATATTACACAAAATATAAGTATAAAGAATCCAAACTGTCCCTAAATGTGCCATTTTTGGTGTATATGTCCAGAAGTCATAAAGTTAGATAGAAAATACATAATGTCATGTGGTTGGGCCATTACTAATTTGGTCTAGTCCAGTGTGACCATGACATCTGTACAGCTTTTTAAACTATGAAAATAAAGTTTTGATTTATGTTACAGCTCCTGTCCATTACTAAATTAACCTGGCAAACAAATAAAGAAGAGAAGACGGGTCACTCACCAGTACGTGAAAATTTATTGTAGCCGAAAGGAGCAGGTAGAGAAGTGCCAGACACGCCACAAACGACGAACCGTTTCGCGCAGGAAGCGCTTTTTCACGTCTGTGAAATCACAGACCTGAAAAAGCGCTTCCTTCGCGAAACACCTTTGCCGGCGGCGATCAGCGGTAAAACACCCGCGATCTGTGCCGGCACCAATCGCGGGTGTTACTGGTAAGCCTTTGCTGCAATATGCAGCAAAGACTTACCGGCTATGGAGAGGGCTCGGCAAAGGGGATGGTAACCATACAGCACACAGAGAAACACATAACCATCAAGAACCATTTCTTTTGGAGGAGTGCACAGGTTTTAACCCCTTCAGGACCAGGTTTTTGCAAGGTTTTGCATTTTTTCACCATGGACTTTTTACATATTATCTTTTTGCTTTTTTCAGTTTACAATGGTAAACGAGGGCTTGTTATTTGCAAAATAAATTGTACCTTCTAGTGTGCCATGTACTGGGAGGCAGAGAAAAAAGTTCCAAATGGAGGGGAATTGACACCATTTTTTTTGTAATAGTTCTTATATATTTTCTCTTATTTCAGGCCCGCAAGGGAACTTGAACTCTAGAAGGTCTGATCACTACAAAATATTGGTTGACCTTCCTGCTTTGCTTTCTGACTATCCCTAGAATTTTGTCTTGCAATCCAAACTAGTGTCTGATTTGTACTTGTGATCTGTGATTATTTTCTGATTTGTGGTGTTGTCCTGACCCTCTTCCTGTTTTGACTAGGTTGTTGATTTTGACTTTGCCTCTCCATTCGCCTATCCATTAAGTTCAACAGTGTTAGCCCATTTGGGGGGAGCATTGTGGGGAATAGTAACAGGGCAGGCCTGACACAAATAATGTGGGATACTCATCATCTTATGTAGATGTTTTATTAAAATGTAAAATAGAAAACATAACATAAACACAAAATTGAACATTACTAATCCCTCCCCTATTTTACAGCATATACAAAATATTTACAACTCCCCTGCTGGTCCAGGTGTGTATAATTGAGGGGGCCCAGTATATAAAATTAATTGGGTGACAGTATGTAAATTCATGAAGGGGACAGTGTGTATAATTGATGTGGGGGTCCAGTATATAAAATTCCAGGGGGGAGACAGTATATAAAGTTCATGGGGGGCCCAGAACAGAAAATTAATGAGGGGGCCCTTTATATTAAATTCATGCAGTGGCAATGTGGGTAATTCATAAATAAATTTTTAGTAAGGTCACTGTATAAAAATAATTAGCATAATATATAACATAATATATATAAAAGATATATAAAAGAATTCAGAGGATATTATGTAATTAATTGGGGGGGCTGCACATATAATTATTTTGTGATACTTTGTTCTGGTATTTTATTCTGGATTATAGTATAGTAATCCATTACTATGTCATTTTGGATATATGCAGGGGGCTGCTGCTGGAAAATTCTGTAGACAGATTTGGTATGGTGGTATTATGTGGTAATAGCAGTGGTCATGGTATGGTGGTATTATGTGGTAATAACAGTGGTCATGGTGTGGTGGTATTATGTGGTAATAGCAGTGGTCATGGTGTGGTGGTATTATGTGGTAATAGCAGTGGTCATGGTGTGGTGGTATTATGTTTTAATAGTAGTGGTCATGGTATGGTGGTATTATGTGGTAATAGCAGTGGTCATGGTGTGGTGGTATTATGTGGTAATAACAGTGGTCATGGTGTGGTGGTATTATGTGGTAATAGCAGTGGTCATGGTGTGGTGGTATTATGTGGTAATAATAGTGGTCATGGTATGGTGGTATTATGTGGTAATAGCAGTGGCCATGGTGTGGTAGTATTATGTGGTAATAACAGTGGTCATGTTGTGGTGGTATTATGTGGTAATAGCAGTGGTCATGGTGTGGTGGTATTATGTGGTAATAGCAGTGGTCATGGTGTGGTGGTATTATGTGGTAATAGCAGTGGTCATGGTATGGTGGTATTATGTGGTAATAGCAGTGGTCATGGTGTGGTGGTATTATGTGGTAATAACAGTGGTCATGGTGTGGTGGTATTATGTGGTAATAGCAGTGGTCATGGTGTGGTGGTATTATGTGGTAATAGCAGTGGTCATGGTGTGGTGGTATTATGTGGTAATAACAGTGGTCATGGTGTGGTGGTATTATGTGGTAATAGCAGTGGTCATGGTGTGGTGGTATTATGCGGTAATAGCAGTGGTCATGGTATGGTGGGATTATGTGGTAATAGCAGTGGTCATGTTTTGGGGGTATTATGTGGTAATAGCAGTGGCCATGGTGTGGTAGTATTATGTGGTAATAGCAGTGGTCATGTTTTGGGAGTATTATGTGGTAATAGCAGTGGTCATGGTGTGGTGGTATTATATGGTAATAGCAGTGGTCATGGTGTGGTGGTATTATGTGGTAATAGCAGTGGTCATGGTGTGGTGGTATTATGTGGTAATAGCAGTGGTCATGGTGTGGTGGTATTATATGGTAATAGCAGTGGTCATGGTGTGGTGGTATTATGTGGTAATAGCAGTGGTCATGGTGTGGTGGTATTATGTGGTAATAGCAGTGGTCATGGTGTGGTGGTATTATGTGGTAATAGCAGTGGTCGTGGTGTGGTGGTATTATATGGTAATAGCAGTGGTCATGGTGTGGTGGTATTATATGGTAATAGCAGTGGTCATGGTGTGGTGGTATTATGTGGTAATAGCAGTGGTCATGGTGTGGTAGTATTATGTGGTAATAGCAGTGGTCATGTTTTGGGGGTATTATGTGGTAATAGCAGTGGCCATGGTGTGGTAGTATTATGTGGTAATAGCAGTGGTCATGGTATGGTGGTATTATGTTTAAATAGCAGTGGTCATGGTATGGTGGGATTATGTGGTAATAGCAGTGGTCATGTTTTGGGGGTATTATGTGGTAATAGCAGTGGCCATGGTGTGGTAGTATTATGTGGTAATAGCAGTGGTCATGTTTTGGGAGTATTATGTGGTAATAGCAGTGGTCATGGTGTGGTGGTATTATATGGTAATAGCAGTGGTCATGGTGTGGTGGTATTATGTGGTAATAGCAGTGGTCATGGTGTGGTGGTATTATGTGGTAATAGCAGTGGTCATGGTGTGGTGGTATTATATGGTAATAGCAGTGGTCATGGTGTGGTGGTATTATGTGGTAATAGCAGTGGTCATGGTGTGGTAGTATTATGTGGTAATAGCAGTGGTCATGTTTTGGGGGTATTATGTGGTAATAGCAGTGGTCATGTTTTGGGGGTATTATGTGGTAATAGCAGTGGTCATGGTATGGTGGTATTATGTGGTAATAGCAGTGGTCATGGTGTGGTGGTATTATGTGGTAATAGCAGTGGTCATGGTGTGGTGGTATTATGTGGTAATAGCAGTGGTCATGGTGTGGTGGTATTATGTGGTAATAGCAGTGGTCATGGTGTGGTGGTATTATGTGGTAATAGCAGTGGTCATGTTTTGGGAGTATTATGTGGTAATAGCAGTGGTCATGGTGTGGTGGTATTATGTGGTAATAGCAGTGGTCATGGTGTGGTGGTATTATGTGGTAATAGCAGTGGTCATGGTGTGGTGGTATTATATGGTAATAGCAGTGGTCATGGTGTGGTGGTATTATGTGGTAATAGCAGTGGTCATGGTGTGGTGGTATTATGTGGTAATAGCAGTGGTCATGTTTTGGGGGTATTATGTGGTAATAGCAGTGGTCATGTTTTGGGGGTATTATGTGGTAATAGCAGTGGTCATGGTATGGTGGTATTATGTTTAAATAGCAGTGGTCATGGTATGGTGGGATTATGTGGTAATAGCAGTGGTCATGTTTTGGGGGTATTATGTGGTAATAGCAGTGGCCATGGTGTGGTAGTATTATGTGGTAATAGCAGTGGTCATGTTTTGGGAGTATTATGTGGTAATAGCAGTGGTCATGGTGTGGTGGTATTATATGGTAATAGCAGTGGTCATGGTGTGGTGGTATTATGTGGTAATAGCAGTGGTCATGGTGTGGTGGTATTATGTGGTAATAGCAGTGGTCATGGTGTGGTGGTATTATATGGTAATAGCAGTGGTCATGGTGTGGTGGTATTATATGGTAATAGCAGTGGTCATGGTGTGGTGGTATTATGTGGTAATAGCAGTGGTCATGGTGTGGTAGTATTATGTGGTAATAGCAGTGGTCATGTTTTGGGGGTATTATGTGGTAATAGCAGTGGCCATGGTGTGGTAGTATTATGTGGTAATAGCAGTGGTCATGGTATGGTGGTATTATGTTTAAATAGCAGTGGTCATGGTATGGTGGGATTATGTGGTAATAGCAGTGGTCATGTTTTGGGGGTATTATGTGGTAATAGCAGTGGCCATGGTGTGGTAGTATTATGTGGTAATAGCAGTGGTCATGTTTTGGGAGTATTATGTGGTAATAGCAGTGGTCATGGTGTGGTGGTATTATATGGTAATAGCAGTGGTCATGGTGTGGTGGTATTATGTGGTAATAGCAGTGGTCATGGTGTGGTGGTATTATGTGGTAATAGCAGTGGTCATGGTGTGGTGGTATTATATGGTAATAGCAGTGGTCATGGTGTGGTGGTATTATGTGGTAATAGCAGTGGTCATGGTGTGGTAGTATTATGTGGTAATAGCAGTGGTCATGTTTTGGGGGTATTATGTGGTAATAGCAGTGGTCATGTTTTGGGGGTATTATGTGGTAATAGCAGTGGTCATGGTATGGTGGTATTATGTGGTAATAGCAGTGGTCATGGTGTGGTGGTATTATGTGGTAATAGCAGTGGTCATGGTGTGGTGGTATTATGTGATAATAGCAGTGGTCATGGTGTGGTGGTATTATGTGGTAATAGCAGTGGTCATGGTGTGGTGGTATTATGTGGTAATAGCAGTGGTCATGTTTTGGGAGTATTAAGTGGTAATAGCAGTGGTCATGGTGTGGTGGTATTATGTGGTAATAGCAGTGGTCATGGTGTGGTGGTATTATGTGGTAAAAGCAGTGGTCATGGTGTGGTGGTGTTATGTGGTAATAGCAGTGGTCATGGTGTGGTGGTGTTATGTGGTAATAGCAGTGGTCATGGTATGGTTCCCTTTCTTTAGCTTGTTATGAATTCCAGGTAATTACAGTTTCTATTTATTTGCCTGTACTCTTTGAATTTGTCAGCCTAGATTTTTAACTAATATACTAGAATTTCTTAGGGCTATGTTATAATTGAAATGTCTTATTCATAGGCCGAATATGTATTAAGTTCTTTACAAATAGATTGGAATTGTAGACACTATGTGCTATTGTGCTTCTCACTAAGGGAAACCGGTGGTTTTTGTATATGCACATGAGATGCATTTTTAAATGTTTTTAATTTTTCTTGAATTTAATAAAGTATTGATTTGTTCTACATACATCCCGACTTGTTGTTTGGTTTGATGGTGGTATTATGTGGTAATAGCAGTGGTCATGGTGTGGTTGTATTATGTGGTATTATGTAGCGCTTTACTAATCATGTGGTAACAGCAATGATCATGGCGTGGTGGCATGTTGCAGGCCTTATATATTTGTATCATTGGTAATACAGGTCTTTTAAAAATGTAGTGATATTTAATCATGATAGGTAGGTAATATTTAGCTTTAGTGTAGTTGTATTTGAAAGCTGTGTATGTGGCAGGGGGCATGTCTTGTCGTGAATTTGTTGTTGGTACATACCTCCCAACATTTTTGAAAGGGAAAGAGGGACACACTCCCAATCACTCCCTGGCCACGCCCCAAATTTTAGCCATATTATAATAATAAAAATCATTAAAAAAAAATATCCTCATTGGGATTTGAACCCAGAACCTGCAGTGTCCATGTACAATAATGACACAGTGCCCCAACCAACTGAGCTATAATCTCAGCAATTAACAAGATGTAGAATGTTGGTAACTAAGAACTATGACTACTGTTACACTGTGACACAGATTTAATGCTTTGGTATATAGAGAGGGATCTTCTCAGAGATTATTGTAATTATTGAGACTATTATTATTATTATGGAGATGATTATTATTATTGAGATTATTATTTTTACTATTATTAATAATCATCTCCATAATAATAAAAATAATAAAATTTATAATAATAATAGTAGTCTCAATAATTACAATAATAATCTCTGAGAAGATCCCTCTCTATATATCAGTGCATTAGTCTGTGTCACAATGTAACACTGGCAGATAACACTTCTTAGTTACCAGAAATCCTTTGACAAGTATCACTGGGCTTATAACTCAGTTAGTTAAGCTTCTGTCTGCAGAATCTCTGCCTGGGCAAAACTTTATTTAATTTAATTAAATAAAGAGCTTGTGTCTGGGGAAGCCCTGGAGACCATATATCAGTGATGGCGAACCTTTTAGAGACCGAGTGCCCAAACTACAACAAAGACCCGCTTATTTATCGCAAAGTGCCCGCACAGAAATTTAATTTGTGATTTATACTCCCTTCTCTGTCACAGCTTTCATTGATACCAGCCCCTGAGGACACCAATAAAGCAGAAAATAAAAGAAATTTGGATGATCAAGATCTGTCCACAACTTCCCACTCCTCCAGTAGTCCCAGGTAGCACAGTTACCTTAAAATAGCTCTGTGCACAGCAAGTCCTGGGCTGTCTGGGACTGCAGGAAGATACTTGGAGTAATCTCTGGTGATGACCTGGGTGCCCACAGAAAGGGCTCTGAGTGCCACCTCTGGCACCAGTGCCATAGGTTAGCCACCACTGCCATATATGGACAGATGCTGATCTGACCTGATGACACTTCTCTGAAAAGGATTCCCTGCCCGATGTCTGCTCTGGGGAACCCTAAGAGATGCAGTGACCATATATGGACAGATGCTGATCTGAAGCTGATGACGTGGTCCCTGCTCTCTCCGCTAAGCCCGACACTTCTCTGAAAAGGATTCCCTCCCGATGTCTGTAGAAGCCATTCTGTACTGTGAGTTCAGGCTTTCAAAGTATTTACTATGGGGACACAGCGCTGGGACACAGCAGGACCTGGGGGGAAAATCCGTGACAATCTCATAGCTGCCCGTGACGAGGGGCAGAGGTAAGTAAAACGGGAAAGTCAGGTCAAAATCGGGATGGTTGGGAGCTATGTTGGTACAGTATTTAAACATTTGTTTAAATTTAGCCCGGGGCCCCACTTTGCCTAAAACAGGCCCTACATGTGCTGATATCTTCACTATTACTTGATTACAGCAACACTTCCACCTTGTGGTCAGATGTGCAATCAACTCAAACCATTTATATCTTCATTATTGCCGCTTTTGCTTTTCAATTCTAATACAATATCACCATCTAGTGGACTATTTGATGTAATACATCCATACTATTTTGACACATAAGAGAGACACACACATGTGACTAAGCTGACCAAGGAACTCATGGAAGAAAATGAAAAGGCAGGTAGGCAGCCATGTTCCTTACGCTTATCAAAAGCAGCACCAAATTTGTATTTGGTGCCGGCCGTACAACTCTTGTTAAAAAATATGGCAAAGGATATTGAGAAACTTTCCTGTGAGAGAGGATAGGTTAGCCATTTCCAATTTAAAGTTAAACCTCAATTTTATTACCAAGGAGGCGGATAACGGGGGAAGCATTGTGATCTGGACCATTGATTTGTACATAGTGGAGGCCAAACGTTGACTGTCTAACACCATGTCCTGTACCTCATTGCCCTCTGTTCCGGCTATTATTTCTTAATCTAAGCTTGATCGTCTTCTACGTTCAGCCCTAAACTATTGTATCATCAACAAGAAGAACATATTTTTACAGGTCGCTGACCCAGTGATTTCTACTTACCCACTGGGGACTGCCCCCAGGGACAGGAAACCCAGCCTTAAAGTCTGTACCTCCTCATCCTCCTCAGTGGTTTCTTACTCCTGTGGGAGACCAAGTGAGGTTCCCTAACGTTCGTATCTCCGGTGAACTTTTTGAAACTGGGGGGACCTGGAGTTCACTCCTGTCGTCTTCATGCCATCGCCATTCGGCTGCGTGTTTGATAATTGTTGCCGCAATGAGTTCATAAGAGGCGGATAAGAGGGATCCAATAGAGTCTGACAAGCATGGACATATGGTATGACGCATAGGGTGATTCATGGTGGTGGTGAGTACAGTCTTTCCTGGCCTTTATAAAGGGGTTTATCTTTTTAAAGAAAGTCCCTAGTAGAAAAGCCGCCAGGAAATCTAAACACAATTAGTAGGATTTGTGGGGATAGTTTGCTGTCATCCTATGAGAAACCCACATGTGATGCATGTATTCAACAATGTATGTATGCATGTATTGAAGAAAGCATTTAGGAGGTCATTTACTAATTATGCCTCTCCTGGCCCGTCTAGAGTTTGCATTTCGGATTCAGGTGATGGTTTCCAGAATATCACAAAAACATCCCCGTCTAAACAACAGTTAAACATATAGACATCCACTAACCCAAAGGCAGCAAACCAGAGAAGAAACAATATGTAAGAGATTTATCATTAGGCAGGATTTTGCACAGATGTCTATGGGGGAGATTTATCAGAAATCTTTTAGAGCAGAACTGTTCTAGTTGCACATGGCAACCAATCAGAGCTCAGCTTTCATTTTCCTACAGCTCTTTGTAAAATTAAATCTGAGCTCTGATTGGTTTACATGGGCAACTGGAACAGTTTTACCTCAGAAACTTGATGATAAATCTCCCCCTATGTGTTAGACTGGCAAGTTTCCAACAGTCAGATTTATAGTCCGGTGTATACTCCAGAAATGCCTTCTGGAGTGAGTATCAGCTGTGTGGGAAATTCTCAGATACCTCAAAACATAAAATTGAGCAATTTTTCTGAAGTGAGCTTGGTTTCCTCCATTGCGCTGCATCTATCTTTCCGTCTGTTGTTTTTTCCTTGTGTTTGTCTGATTTATTTTCAGCGTTTTTTTAAACGTGCTGTGAGAAAGTGAGAGGTGTCATTTGGGAAAACCGTTATCTGTCCTACAGGCAGATGAAGGGTGTGTGGTAAAAGCTCTGGATTTGTCTGCAGTAACCCAAGGGTTAATGCAGACATATAGTAAGCAGGAATAGTCTGTTTGGTCCGTGTTGGCCTAGCTAACACACACATTTGTAATGTCTGTACTGGGCTGCTTATTATGGAGTAGGGGTAGGCTGGTAGTGGGACTCCTACTCCACCCGGGCTTTGGTCCTGGGTTTTTGAATTGCCCACAGGTGCGGGTCACAGGCCTCGTTAGAGCCTGATTTAGACTGTAGGCCAGAAGCAGTAGGAGAGGCCCTACCTGGAGAGCTGAAAGCGAGATTGCATTCTCACAGCAAAGGTAACTGAGGGCCTCCTGTCTTGCTGCTGGCCAAGAGCGGGTGCCAGGCAGCCTGGTACCCGGATAGCTAGGGTCCGTCAAATGTATTAGACAGCGCCTAGCCGGGCAGGAATTTTACTTTCGTAACGTTTTTGCATGTGCCTAAGCCAAGGCTGAATTTGTGTTCTGTTTTGCAAGTGTGAATAAAACACTTAAGTTGGACTTTAAACCGGCGTGTGTCCCTGCTTCCTGCACTGCTACCAGTCAACTACCAGAGCAATTCCCCACACATGGTGGATTGGAGCAGGCAAAGTGCAGTGAAGTACACACTAGTTGCATGTCCTGGATGCAAGCCACAGCCATGGAAGAGTTAATAAAGCAGCTTGTCCAGTCCAATCTGCAGCAGCAGGAAAAGAGGACAATTGCTGTGCAGCAACAAGCCAACTTGCAGCAACAGCAAAGGCATGAGGAAGCCAACTTGCAGCAGCAGGAAACAAACAGATTGTTGCCCCAGCAGGTGGCAGTCCTGGCAGCTGCTCAGCAAAGGACTGTCCCAGCGATGACTGTGAAGGACTCCAGGAAAGAGGTCCGTAAAGCCATGACAAAGATGACAGCAGAGGACGATGTGGAGGCCTATCTGACAGGGTTTGAGAGGGTGGCCACCCGTGAGAGGTTGCCACAGCAATACTGAGCAGAGGTGTTGGCCCTCGTCGCGGATCCCCAGCAGGCATACTATGATCTGAGTGAGGAGGATGCCCGGGACTACCCCAAGGTAAAGGCAGAGATCTTGGCCCGACTAGGAATGGATATTCATCTACTCACTGGACTGGATATTCATCTACTCACGACTGGAGTTATCAGGAGGCGCTACCACAGAGGGGACAGATGCACCAACTGATTCACTTGGTCCGTAAGTGGCTCCAGCCAGAGATGTCAACCCCAACCCAGATTGAGGAGAAGGTTGTTTTGTACCATTTCCTGAGGGCCTTACCGGGTGAGATCCAACAGTGGGTGGGACATGGGGACCCCTCGGATGCCGAGGCACTGGTGGGGTTGGTGGAGAGGTTTTGTGCCACTCAGTCCCTTACAAAGAGAGCCCCTTATACCTGGGTGGTCTCTAAGGCACGAAAGGTCGTGTCGCCCACAAGTCCTCGGGGCAAGACAACTCCCAATGTCCTGGATGTACCCCAAGGGAGGAGGAGGGGGGAGGCTCCCACCTGTTGGACCTGCCATGAGCCAGGTCACATTGCAGCCCATTGCCCCAATTCCTCAGAGCCCATGGACTGCAGTTCCGCCAGAAGGGTTTCTCTATGCTTTCCCTGTCTACACAGCTACTAACCCCAACTCTGCTGATGAGCACCACCTGTGCCGGGTGACTGTGGCAGGGCATCCAGCGTTGGGTCCCTCATAGACCCCAAGACAGTCACAGGGCGCACAATTGGTGTCCTGTGCATCCATGGGGACGTAAAGGACTACCCCACCACAGTTATTAACTTCCAGACCTCTTGTGGAGAGACACTACATGAGGCTGCGGTTGTCATGAACTTGCCCCATGACGTTATCTTGGGACGGGACTTCCCCATGTTCTGGACTTTATGGCTGGGAAAAACAAGAGTTGGGCGGACATTCTCCTGTGTCGTCTGGTCAGGTCTCTGAACCTGAGCCTGATGACCCAGACTCTGGAGTTCCTGCCGTAGGGGTGACTGCCACAGAAGATGGAAGTGTAATGTTTGCCATAGATTTTATGGCAGGCGAAACTGAGGAGGTAGTGACAGGACCGCAGTGGTCGGATTTGTAGGTATCCCGTGACAACTTTGGTACTGCACAACTCCAGGACCCCACTCTGGTCCGCGCCAGAGAAAATGTGGTAGAGATTAATGGTGTACCTCAGCACCTCAGTTAATGGTACCTCAGCCATATCGTCAGATGGTGTTAGACCTTGCACATAAGCATATGATGGGAGGGCACCTAGGTACCACAAAAACTCTGGAACGCATCTTGCAGCATTTTTATTGGCCAGGAGTGTATGATAGGGTAAAAAGGTATTGTGAAACTTGCCCTGATTGTCAATTGCATGCTCCCATGGTACACTTTCGAAGTCCGTTGATACCTCTGCCCATTATTGAGGTACCCTTTGGAAGGGTCGCCATGGATTTGGTTGGTCCTTTGGTTAAATCCGCTCGGGGGCATCAGCATATCCTGGTAGTCATGGACTATTTCTACCCGATATCCGGAGGCCATCCCACTACGGCACACCTCGGCGAAACTAATTGCTAAAGAGTTGTTTGCCAAGTTCTGCCGGGTGGTACTTCCCAAGGAGATCCTAACAGATCAGTGGACTCCTTTTATGTCAAAAGTCACCAAGAAGATATGTCGGCTCTTTAATATTAAACAGTTACGCACCTCTGTGTACCATCCTCAGATGGATGGATTGGTAGAACGGTTTAACAAAACTTTAAAGAGTATGCTAAAAAAGGTGGTAAACAAGGATGGGAAGGACTGGGATGTACGGTTTCCATATTTGATGTTCGCCATCCGAGAGGTCCCACATGCCTCTACTGGGTTCTCGCTGTTTGAGTTAGTGTACGGCAGACATCCCAGGGGTCTCCTGGACATAGCCAAGGAGACATGGGAACAAGAGCCCAACCCCCACAAAAGTGTAATAGACCATGCAGGACAGGGTGGCGGCCGTCATGCCCATTGTCAAAGAGCATATGGAGGAGGCACAAAGGACTCAAAGCCGGGTTTATAACAGGTCAGCAAAAGTAAGGACCTTTAATCCCGGTGATCGTGTGTTGGTGCTAGTCCCCACTGTAGAAAGTAAGTTTCTTACTAGATGGCAAGGACCGTATGAGGTTATAATAAAAATAGGAGAAGTGAACTACAGGATACGTCAGCCCGGACAGAGAAAACCCGAGCAGACTTATCATGTAAATCTGTTAAAGGCCTGGAAAGACCGAGAGAGTCTGCATACAGAGATGATTCTGGCTAGTCCACCTCCTGCGATACCCTCACAGGCTGCAGATAAGCCTGTAGCAGATGCAGAGGTGCGAATAGCCGATACCATTACCATATTTAAACAAAAATATTTCTTTGCTGATTAAAGCAGAATGGAAAAGGCCAGAAAAAAGGAATTTATTCCACGTGCAGTGAAAAGGAAATATCCTTTTTCATGACAAAGAAGCAGAATACTGGGATAGACCCTCTAAGATTGATGTAGCCATCTCAAAAATCTGTTAAAAATCGGCCTTACCATTTGACGATGCTGCAACCTTGAAAAACCTGATGGACAAAAAGGCAGATGGTTTGACATGAAACAATGGCATAAAGCCTTCGCCAACACCCACTCCATATTCAGATGTACGGCTTATCAAGAAGCTATCATAAAAACCACAATGAGATGGTACTTCTCCCCAGCTCGACTAGCACAGATTTACCCTTCAGCTTCCCCAAACTGTTGGAGAGAATGTGGAGCAAAAGGCACCACACTACATGTATTCTGGGGTTGCCCAGTATTAGGCCATTTATGGGAATCCACTAGAAATGCCATAGGGAAAATTATGCAAAAAAGCATTCGTATCACTCCTCAACTGGCTCTCTTACTTATTGGTATTGAGTCCATCCCCATGTCCCAGAGAGTAGTAGTGGCACACTTGTTGATGGCAACTAAACTAGTCATTGCCAGGCACTGGAAGGAGTTGGCCGCCCCTCCCTTCAAGGAAGTTCTTGACACCATAAACACTACAAATACATTTGAACAAATAATATCACTTCAAACTAACAAGCACAACTTATATTTAGATACATGGCAGAGCTGGATAAACAGCCCCTTCTCTGTACCCTAGGGAACAACGACAATGATTCCCTAAATTCGGTTTGGCACCAAAGATATTAGCTTTATCTGGCCTAACAAAACATTTGGCTAAAAAGCAGACAGCACACCACCCCTAAGTACATAATTAGTCGATTAGACTCCCTACTGACACGGGTTGTTTTTGTTTATGTTTTTATTTGTTACATGTTATATTATGATTTAAATTTACTTGATCTGATGATCTACTATAACACCAAAGCAGTGGAAACTTAACATAACAGGTGGACTGACCATCAACGTTCAACTTCCAACAGATCTACCACGGCAACATGAATACTAACTGCTTCACCTGTCACACCAGATGTTTAAACATGGCATATTTATGATTGTCAATGTTGTTTCTCTGAACTGTAATGCTTTCTTTTTCTTTAAATAAAATTTATAAAAAAAAAAAAAAAAGGCAGATGGTCACCTGAAAAGATCATGAGAGGCCTCATCCGCAGCCTTCAAGCCAAATATTGCATCCACTTGTGGGGCTAGGTCGCTTCTTATGTGGTCATCACAACTGGAGGAAATAATAAATAAAGGTACCCCAACAGAGATCCTGCTATTAGATATTACCACAGCCCAAAAAGCTTTGGCTTTCCTTGCAGTTGCATCTGTCGATGCTCTCCGTAAGGTCCTCAGACCTCACTAATTTGGCCAGAAGAGCCATCAGGCTGGAAAGGAGATGTGGCTTCCAAGAGCCGCCTGTGTGCCATGCCTTTGTAAAACCAATATGTGTTTGGAAGTACTTTGGACAAGATCCTGGATAAAATCTCCAACAGGAAGAAAAGGCTTCCCAAGTAGCTAGGATTTTCGAAACGGGTCCTTTTGTCCCCAAAGAAGATGTTTAGCTAATCAGAAACCCCAAGAAAAGGAGGGGGCTGAAAGTCCTCAAAGAGACCCAGGGGGTTCATGTTCAACTATCCCCCGGGAACCTTCTAAAAGAACATGACAACAATGATGGCAATGATGCTAATTTCCATCAGCAAATGGGAGCTAGGTATCATTCGGGAGGGTCTGAAGCTATGTTTCCTATTATCCCGCCCTCAAAGGTTCAGGACTTCAACTATGCAAGGCACAGATGGCGCTAGAAACAGAAGTAATGATGCTACTGCTGAAAGCAGTTCTGGTGGAAGTACCTGCCCAAGAAAGAGGTCAGGGATTCTACTCGACATTGTTTCAGGTCACGAAATCAGACAGGCTCTTATGGACTATAATCCATCATAATACCTGTTAATTATTTGTTAATAGAAAAATTCAGGATGGAAACATTAAAGTCAACAACAAATTTACTATACCAGGATTCTTCAGACACCACCTATCATGTACCAATTCATGTGCCCTTCCAGAGATATCTGAAAGTAGAAGTGACCCTATAAGGTACTCTAAGGTAACCCATGTGTTTAAACAGTTCTCTGGAAAAACACTGAGGAGGATGAGGAGGTATAGACTTTTAAAGGCTAGATTTCCTGTTTTTGGGGGAGGTTCCCTCTCTCCTGTGATGCTGTTGTGGTTCAGGGAGAGAAAATTAGCAGTTGGTAGGTAGTTATGACCCGACCACCTATCATGGCCGGCAATGGGGGACTGTGTGAGAGAACATGTATGTACATTGATTTTCTTCAGCCTCTTGTACTAAAACTAGGAATTTGCAATATTTTTTTATCAAGAAATCTCAGGATTTTGTTGTACCTGAGAACATCTGGCTTGTGACACAAACATTGCTCTTTTGATTTGGATTACATGCAGTGGGTGGTTCTTGGACAATGACACAAGTGGGGATTAGAAATATGACTTCTTTTTGTTGTATTTGCTTGAGTTCATTCTCAAGTAGAACTTTTTGTGTTTATTACACAAATTATTACAGATTATTTACAGACAGGTCGCTGGTGGCCCAATGGGTGTGAGTTGTGCACCCTCCTACACCAACTTATTTTTGGGTTGATGTTAGGGGGCACATGTGTACTTGTCAGCGATATTCAGGGACCATGCTAGGCTGGTATACATATTCTACTATTTTGGAATGGTCCCATTGAAAAATGTCAACAATTTCTGGATAAAGTCAGTGTAGTTCTCGGGTCTCCATCAATGGCAACAGCATCATCACTCATTATGCAGCAAGGAGACAGCTACCTACATTATGACAGCTTTCATCCGCATCATTTTACATGGGACAGATCCTTAGGATCAAAAGGAATTGTTCAGAAGTTCATGATTAACAATTGCACATTCAAGAACAATTTAAAAGCAGAGAATATCCTAAGAAGACAGTATCATGGACCTAAACTTCACAGGCTTTTACAAAAGGTACAAGATTCGCCATATACATACTGAAGATGTGCCCTTCTTTTTCCTTATGGGTAAGTACTATCTATATATTATTTTCATGCTTATCCCCCATTGTACCACTTGTATATTTCATTTTTTCCCTTTTTTTCTAGTTTTCTCATCTTTTCATTTC
The DNA here is from genome assembly GCF_040894005.1 of Engystomops pustulosus. Lineage (NCBI taxonomy): Eukaryota > Metazoa > Chordata > Amphibia > Anura > Leptodactylidae > Engystomops > Engystomops pustulosus. Next base: position 121,119,338 of record NC_092416.1, read on the forward strand.
ACATTCACTTCCCTCTTTCTCTATACTTTTACACACTAATTTTTTGTCTTGGGCTAGAAGGTACACATATGTGACTTCCTTTCACATGAAAATGCTTTGATATCATTATTAGAGAAAAGGGACAGCAATCCACAGTAGTTCCTCTTGCCTGGATGATGTACCAATAAAGACCACTTCGCATTTTATTCCGTGGTGCTGTGGCTTTCTCCTTCCAATTGATATCATTATTAGTTACCGTTTGTTTTCCATAGAAATATAAAAAAGTACTTGAATGAGCAGTACCCGAGGAAGCGACGGCGAAACGCGCGTCAGGGTTTGTGGTACGTCATTTGTGTCCATCTTACTATGCAGCTGGGTTGGTATATTTAAATACTCCTTGATATGCATTATGCACTTTTACTGTGCTTGTATACATGTACTTGATATGTAGTTTGATCCAGTATTGTATTGACTTTGCCACCAACTAAAAACTGTGTCCTTTGCCATCCATTTTCCAGAGTTTTATTGCACCTAGCACTTTGCTCTAATATTTGATTAATATGCATTAGCTCTTCACTCATATGTAAAAAGCTAAATAGTTTGAGTGGCCAATATATGGCCTTTAAATATGATTGACCATTAATGTACTTTTGTGTAATGTGGATTGTTTTTATGGGTTGATTTTAAGTCATGGTGACCCTACTATTGATATTCTTTGCATATGCTAATAAAATTTGTACCTTTGATAAATCATATGGTGATTTATTGTTGTATGTTGTTACAATTCTAGCATGGAGTCTGTATGTAGGTACATTCACATCTGATGGAACACTTGAATGGCCCTCCTCTCACCTTCAGAGATTTCCTCCATAATGGCTTGTTGAAGAATTAGTTAACCTGTATAGATCACTGCTCTTTTTTTACAACTTATGGTAGCCTTGGCTGTCCATTATACAGTACATAAAAGACAAGGAAGCATTCCTGTTCTTTTGAGACAGAGGACCTGGTTTGATCATTGTTGTATACATACCTGAAATTGCTGGTTATCCAGTTTTAATCATTGACTCTATGGATAATATAGAGCACTATATGGACAATATGGGATACTGACTTTGCATGTCGTGGTTTTCGTTATCTTTTTTAGGACACTGACCTGGTGTCTGGCAAGTGCCACAATGGACTTCTCTTAAATTGTATAATGTATATAATTGGGAATTGAACATACACTATTTCCTGTTTTTATGTATTCCTGATCCCCTTAAGATTTAGTTTAGATTTTTATACTTTTTTAATATTTGTGTGCAGGTACCTCTTCTACCGCAGGTGGATTGGCTGCGGTTATGTAATCAACAATCACATATTACAATAACCTACTTCTTTTTCTGTATATTGCACTCTATTTAGACATTGGTCATACTGTAAATATATGTCTATATGTGTATACTATATATATTTATTCCTCCTAATTTTTAGGATATATTGCACCTTACAATCTACTCTTTGACACACTACCGCTTAAAAGTTTGGGGACACTTGGGAACAATTTTGGGTTTCCATGAAAATTCAGGCAGTCCCCGGGTTACATACAAGATAGGGTCTGGAGGTTTGTTCTTAAGTTGAATTTGTATGTAAGTCGAAACTGTATATTTTATAATGGAAGTTCTAGACAATTTTTTTTCTTTTGTCCCAGTGACAATTGGAGTTTCAAAATTTTTGGTGTAATTGGACCAAGAATTATCAATAAAGCTTCATTACAGACATCTTACAGCTGATCATTGCAGTCTGGGACTATAGTAAAGCATCCAGAGAGCTTCACCAGAGGTCACAGTGGGCAGAGGTGTCGGTCTGTAACTATGGGTTGTCTGTAAGTCGGGTGTCCTTAAGTAGGGGACCGCCTGTACTTTTATTTTTTAAATGAGTTGCAAAATGAATAGAAAATATAGTTCAGACATCTACAAGGTTTGATTTTTTTCATTTGAAATTATATGAGAATGCTCCCTTTGCTACAAATACAGTATTGCAGACCTTTGGCATTCTAGCTGTTAATTTGCTGAGGTAATCTGGAGAAATTTCACCCCATGCATCCAGAAGCCCCTCCCACAAGTTGGATTGGCTTGATGGCAATTTTTTGTGTACCATACGGTCAAGCTGCTCCCACAATAGCTCAATGGGGTTGACTGAGCGGGCCACTCCATTACAGATAGAATACCAGCTGCCTGCTTCTGTCCTAAATAGTTCATGCATAATTTGGAGTTGTACTTTGGGTCATTGTCGTGTTGTAGGATGAAATTTCAATCAAGCGCTGTCCACAGGGGGTGGCATAGCGCTGCAAAATGTAGTGAAAAACTTCCTTATTCAAAATCCCTTTGGCCTTGTATTATTCTCCCACTTTACCACCACCAAAGCAACCCCAGACCTTCATATTACCTCCACCATGTTTGACAGATGGCATCAGGCAGCTTCCAGAATCTTTTCAGTTGTTCTGAGCCTCTCATAAATGTTCATCTGTGTGAGCCAACCTCCTCAAACTTATATTTGTCTGTACATAACACTTTTTTCCAATCTTCCACTGTCCAATGTCTGTATTATTTTGCCCATATCAATCTTACCCTTTTATTAGCCAGTCTCGAATATGGCTTTTGCTTTGTCACCCTGCCTGAAGGCCATGCTGGAGTTGCCTCTTCACTGTAGAGGTTGACACTGGCATTTGGTTTGTACTATTTAATGAAGCTGCTAGTTTAGGATATGCGAGGCATCAGTTTCTCAAACTAGAGACTGTGGTTTACTTCTCTTGTTGCTTAGTAGCAGTGCCTCCCACTGCTCCCACTATGGTTAGAGCCTGTTTGTGCTCTCCTTTGAAGAGAGTAGTAAAAAAATCTTCAGTTTCTTGACATTTCTTTCACATATCTTTCACATTCTCTTTTTCTGGTCATTGTAAGAGTTTCATAGAACAAATAAATGTGATGTTCCAGATTCTCAACTAGCTCAAAGAAAGTTCAGTTTTATAGCTTATCAAATCAGCAAAACTGTTTTCAGCTGTGCAAGCATACTTGAACAAGGGTTTTTAAGAGTTTTCTAAACCTCCATTAGCTTTCTTACACAGCAAACACAGTGTGTTGGAGTGGTGGATGTTGGAAATGGGCCTATATACACCTATTTAGATATTGCTGGAATAGTTATTTACCACATTAACAATGTATAGTTTATTTATAATTAACTTAATGTTAGCTTCATTGAAAGAAAACGTGCTTTTATTTCAAAAATAAGGACAGTTCTAAGTTACCCCAAACTTTTCAGCGGTAGTGTATATATTTATGTTTTAGGGTTGTATGGTGTGTTGGCATCAGTATACTTAACTATGTTATAAATGTAATTCTCTTTTGTGCTTTTTGCACAGGCACATAAATTGTTGGCTACTTTCTTTAGCATATATTTTAGGCATGCACCATTTGACTTCATAATTGGCATCTAGATCTTTGTATTTAGCCCTGTTTGGCATTCTCGCTATGCAGTTGCACAGAATTCTTTGCTAGCTTTACTTCATGTATGCACTATTAGCTGCTTTGTTGCATTGCTTCTGTGGAGAACACATGATTTTTTTTTTTTACTTCCAGTCCAGTCCACTCGGGACTCTATCATGCTGCCACCTGCCGTGATACCATCCACCTGCAGGTTTAGTACGTAGGGCAGCGGTGGCGAACCTATGGCACGGGTGCCAGAAGTGGCACTCAGAGCCATTTTTATGGGCACTCAGACCATCGCCCCAGCACAGAGTTCACCAAATAGGACCAAATCTTCCTGCAGTCCAAGGCAACTTAAGCAACACTTCATTGGCTGTTTTGAAATGCGGGAAAAGTGAGAAGGTGTTGACAGAACTGCATTATCTTTGAAGCTCATCCTGCTGGACCCACCATTCTTTCTCTACAAGGAGAAGTGCATCCTTAGTATCTAAAATGATCTCTGATCTGCAAAGAAGAATCTTTTATATGTGAGTCCCGAGATTTACAGTAAGGTCTGATATTACCCATCTCAAAATTCTACAGAATCTCCTCTGAGCTGTGCTTTGTAATTTTTCCTATGTGAGGGAGTTACATGGAGACTTTTGTGATGATTTAAAGGACATGTATCATCAGATTTATCGATAGTGGCTGATAAGTACTCACTTCTCCGTATTGCTCCGTGCTGGAATCTTATTTTCCTCTTAGCTGGAAAAGCCACATTTTTAAGAAAATCTCTTTAGTATGATATTAAAATTAGGCTGAGGGGCTCTGCAGGATTTAATTTTTTTACGCCCATGGTCCTTCATTGTCCCACCTACAGATCATGGAATTATTTTATTTTTGTATATAGATTGACATATTATACAAATGTTTTTCTTGTAATTGTGTTCCTGTACATATAAGACAGCTCTGTTCTCCACTACAGAACTCCTCACTAGCAATGTCCAGAGGACACAGATAATGATGAGAGTTGAGGAGATGCCCGGACAGTGGGACAAGTGTTCTGCTGAACTGGGACACAGGCCAAAAGATCCGGGGTATGGGCCCCTGATCTACTAACCTAGCGACACCCCTGCTTGTCTACCACACAATTTTATTTTATTTCATGGAATGTGTCAGGCCTAGTGATGAGCAGGTTGGTCGAAATTCTAGTTTGACGGGATCAAAATTTTACTTGGGTTAAATTTTGACCTATACAACAAACCCCCTTGAAGTCAATAGGTAACTGGGCCCAACAAAAATGGGATGTGTGGGGTAGTAAGGCCTATAGGGCTTAAAATAATGGGAATAACAGTTCAATTAAGAAATTTGAAAACATATTATTAAAAAAATGATGTCAAAGAGATTAAAGGCACTTTGGGTATTTAGACCCTGATATTTGGATGTGGAATTGAAATTTTTTGCAGTGCTATTAATCTGGAATTTAATTTAAGGTGCCATTACTCTGAAATTGATATGCCAGTGATAGTAAGGGCCTGTCTTTTATGGCAGGGAGAGGCATTTAACTAGCGGTGGAGTTCCATCTGATGGCTCAGTGGTGGTTACAGAGGACTGTTTAAAAGGTTTAAAATGTGTCTTAGTCTGGTTCAATAGGTGACACAGGACTGCTGACTTGACAGATGGCCAAAAGGTAGCCATTGGCACACTCCACAAGGCGGGTAAGGCAAAAAAGTTCATTATTAAAGAAACTGTTTGTTCACAAAGCACTGTATCAAAGCATCTTAATGGAAAGTTAAGTGGAAGGAAAAAAGTGTGGTAGAAAAAGGTGCACAAACAACCAGGATAACCACAGAAAAAGCAATACAAAAGTTTTGGGGAGATTCACAAGGAGGGAACTGCTGCTGAGCCACCGCACAGCAGAGATGTATCAAGTACATAGGCTACAAGTGTTGCATTCCACCTGTCATGCCACTCCTGACCAATAAACAATGCAAGGAGCCTCTTACCTGGGCTAAGGAGAAAAAGAACTGGAGTGTTGCTCAGTGGTCCAAGCTGCTGTTTTCAGATGAAAGTAAAAATTGCATTTCATTTGAAGGAAGAGTGGAGAGACACAATCCAAGGTGCTTGCGGTCCACATTTTTTTTTTTTATCAAGGCCAAAGTCAGTGAAGCCCAAAAACTAAGTAGTAGGCATCACCGCTACATGGAACCACTTGAAGAGTTTTCACTCTGCAATTTCCTGACAAATGTAGCTGGCTACCAAAAGAAGATTCCTTTCCTCCTTCCGGATACCCATGCCGCAGTCAACCCTAAGCCAAGGGCAGTTCTAGGTTTTACACCCAGAATCCAGACATATGATTCATTCCCACCTGGCCAGTTGCCGCTGCTGCAGTCTATGTCAAATAATTTGATGGATTTTGCGGCCTGTTACAAGCTCAAAGCTTACACTCTTCCATGCTGGAAGATCACTAGCCGACAATACTTCTCCAAGTAAGTGTGGTGGACAACATCAGTTGGTTCCTGCAGCTGTTCATCTTCAGCACCATGCTCACCACAGTGTACACCTGGAACAGCCCCTAAAGCCAGGGAAATTATATGTACTTTACAGATCACTAGCTGAATGTTTATAGTGGTGAGGCAGCACTCCAGAAATATGGTCAGATCCTTGAGTCACTTCCACACATTTTTTAGCATGGGTTCCACCTCTTGTGGAGTTCTCCTCCATGGACACCCTTCCATCTCTAACAGCATCAGAGCACAGCATTCCCCCTCCAAACAGAAATTAGAACTCATTTAATTCTAATTTCTATGGCCACCAGTGCCTTCACAGAAATTTGCAGAAGAATTTTTCGGCAAATAATCTTTTTCTGAGGAGTTTGTGGAAGAAAATAGTTTTGCAGGAACTTTGTTGAGGAAATGGTAGGTTATTACTTAGAGGGAAATTTAAAGTATAACTGTAAACTGTGTTAAATTTTTGTATGGTTGTAATAGCTGAAAACCAGCATAGTTCCAATATACATTCATTACCTTGTTGCAGCTATTTGCCTGCTAATACTATGCTTGCCTCAACCCATTTTTCTTCAGCCCTGCATTGTGGTTGCCAAAAAGGAATCTGTATTGTTTAACAGAAGATAACAGGAGGGTCTCCAGGGTAAGCAGTGGGTGAAGGGGCAGACTATGCACTGTCCTCGCTCCCGAGACTCGCAAGTCTTCTTCTCGTGCCTATGCTGGTTTCTTCTTTGTGGCCAAGAAAGATGGTTCTCTCCTTCCCTGCATTGACTACCATGGACTTAATAAAGTTACGGTGAAGAACCGTTATCCTTTACCCATAATCACAGAACACTTCGACCATCTTCATGGAGCCAAGGTCTTCACTAAATTAGACCTATGGGGAGATTATAATCTCATCTGCATCCATGAGGGTGATGAGTGGAAAACCACCTTCAACACTCAGGATGGGCACTTCGAATATCTGGTCATGCCCTTTGGACTATGCAAAGCTCCTGCAGTATTTCAAGAATTTGCCAACAACATCTTAAGAAGCTTACTTTACACTTGTGTCGTTGCCTACTTGGATGATATCCTAGTGTTCTCTTCTGACCTGGAGTCTCATCAGGTCTACATATGATAAGTTCTCAGGTGCCTAACTCGAGAAGTTCCAGTTTCACCAGAAGAGTTTTCCGTTCCTCGAATATATAATCTCCGACAGAGGTCTACAGATGGATCCTACCAAATTTTCAGTGGAACATCAGTGGCCTCGCCCAGTAGGATTTCGGGCTGTGCAGAGATTCCTAGGCTTTGTTAATTATTGTTGGCAATTTATACCACATTTTTCCCCTTTTGTCTCACCCATTGTGGTCTTGAATAACAAAGACACTAACCCTAAATACTGGCCTTCGGCGGCTGAAGAGGAGCCTCCAAGTTGAAGTCCGCCTTTGCCTCTGGGAAAGAACCGTCTCCTCGACATGTCATTTCTCCTGAACGTTGTTGCAGCTCCAGTGGACCTTTGGCAGCTTCCTCCTGGCAAGACCTATGTCTGACCTGCTCTTCAGAAGAGGATTTTAACTTGGGGACATTGCTCTCGTGTGACGGGGTAACCTGGTGTGCAACGCTCTGTTGCTCCGTTTCTGTTGGTGGCCAAATCTGGTCAAGGATGTACAGAATTTTGTGGGCTGCCGCCAGCTCCACCTCTTGCCAGCCTGTTCTTCCTCCATATCTTCCGGCTACATAGGCTTCCTCAGCACATCGTTTCAGACTGGGGGTACAATATGTTTCCAGTTTCTGGCATGCTCTGTGCGGTCAACTTCAAATAAAACTGAACTTCTCTTCTGCATCCCTTCCACAGTCGAATGGACAAGTTGAGAGGGTTAATTGGACCCTAGGCTGCTATCTCCGACATTTTGTCTCCATCTGACAAGACGACTGGTCCACTCTGCTGCCTCTTTCAGTCCCTTCTGATGTTCCTGCTGTGGAAAAGTTGGTCTAAGATCTCAAGTCTATCTGGGAGCAGACTCCACTCTCCTTGCTACAAGCTTCTGCTCAAACCAAGACCCAGGCCGACAAAAGACGCAGGTCTCCTATGATCTTCTCTCTGGGTGACAAGGTGTAGCCTCCATGTCCTCCATGTATGTTCAGCTGAAGATCCCCAGCTACAAACTTGGGCCACGTTTCCTGGGTCCTTTAAAAGTGGCGAAGTGCATCAATTCTGTGTCCTGTAAGCTGCATCTCGCTCCCACCATGCGCATCCCAAACTCCTTCCATGTCTCACTCCTGAAGCCAGTCATCTTAAACCGCTTCTCCCGGCAAGTTCTTCATCCAACGTCTTTAAGGTCAAGAAGGTCCTAGACATGAAGATGGTGAGAGGGAAGTGGTTCTTCTTGACTCGAAGGGGATAGGGCCTGAGGAGAGGTCTTGGGAGCCAGAATACAATTTCTTGGAACGTGACCTCCTGCAGAGCGACCTGGTGGTACGACACCGCAGCAAGTCCAACCCGCTTTGCCGTGGGCTCCCAAATGTTGGTGTATGTCATTGTCCACTGTGGTTCAGTGGATCCACTACCCCTGAATCCTTTCACCAATATTGTAGCACTACTAAATCATATCATAAGGTTAGGTAAGTAAAAAGGGCACATGCAGAGTTCTGATCTGCTTCAATGCTCTTTCTATCCATAGTATAGGTGATTTAAAGACTAATACTATTTATTACAGATGGTGGGTGGGTCAGAGGCCAATGACGCTCCTGGATGTTTCAACCCCTGGCATTGCTCAAACTACAAATAGCTTGATACAGCTATGGCGCCCCAGAGGATTCTTCAGTCCCCTGATTATATCACTAGGTAGCATGTCATCATTGTTACATCTTTATAAACATATATTGTGAGACACTTAAGGGGTTAACTGTGGATGGGCGGTATGTTTCCCCTAGGTTTTGCTATTATGCAAGGCCTTAGTGCTGAGGTTGGGTGTCCAGCACCTTGGACACAGGTGATGGGAGCAGCCCAATCAGTCTTTTTTTTAAACCGCTCAGCAGAGCTGGAAGTGTTGTCTCTCTCTGGAAGGAGGCTGGAGAGCACACAGCCCTGACCTCTGTGCCTGGAGCAGCCAAGTGATTTTGTATAGTGGTGAGTTAGTGAACACCTGTATAGTTAGCACCCTGACGGGTAGGATTTTTGTTTATTTAATGCCTGAATGTAAAGGCTGTTTTATTTTGCTGCTACAATAAACGCAGGCGAGACCTGTTTTGGACTGTACTTTGGTGTCACTGTCTTGAACTGCATCACAGCACCCCGCTACCACGATCTCTACTGGGCCAAATCTCCCACATATGGTGGAGGATGCGGGCAGTTCAAAGAGACACACACCTGAAAGGCTCGCTACATCCTGCAACATTGCATGGCCTGGGTGAAAGCAGCAGGCAAATTGCAGGATAAAGCCAAGATGGAGGACTTTATTAAATACCTGCAAGAGGAGGCCAGAGCTAATCGGCAGCAGCAGCAGGAAGAGTCCCAGGCTAATCGACAGCTGCAGCAAGCCATGCTCCAGCAGCAGGAGGAGAGGTCCCGACAGCAGCAAGCCATGCTCCAGCAGCAGGAGGAGAGGTCCCGACAGCAGCAAGCCATGCTCCAGCAACAGCAGACAGAGTCCCGAGCCATGCTACAGCAACAGCAGGAAGAGTCCCGAGCCATGTTCCAGCTAATGATGGAAAAGTTTTCTGGCGTTATGGCAGCACCGCAAGCGACGACTACTGAGGGGTCCCATACTGGTTTGCAAGGGTACCCGGCTGTCCAGCATTCCGCACGGGCTGCAGTGCAGAAGGCTTTACAAAAGATGACGGCGACCGACGACGTGGAGGCTTATCTCACTGTGTTCGAGCGAGTAGCTGAGCGAGAGGAGTTACCAGCTGAGCAGTGGGCAGATGTCCTGGCACCGTTCCTGACAGGCGAGTCGCAGAAGGCCTACTACGACCTGAGTGAAACGGAGGCCCGTGAGTACCCCCAGCTAAAGGCGGAGATTCTGGCTCGTCTTGGGGTCACCGTTCAAGTTCGTTCCAGCCGGGTCCACCAGTGGGCATACTCTGAAAAACTACCCCCGCGCTCCCAAATGCATGACCTGATCCATCTTGTCCGGAAGTGGCTACAACCCGATGACTGCACCCCAGCACAGATGGTCGAGAGAGTGGTTCTTGACAAGTTCACCCGTTCTCTGCCCTCTCGGCTCCAGCGGTGGGTTGGACAGGCCGGTCCCACAAATGCTGAGGAACTCGTGTCCCTAGTAGAGAGATATCGGGCTACGGAGGATCTTCTACTTATCCCTCCCACACGAAGCAGTGCCAGTGACAAGGCCATTAAACCATCTGGTAGGACTGCTACTGCAGAAAAAGGCAAACAGATCAGGTTGGGAGGGGGTACACTGGGGGGCTTGGATACACAGAAACCCAGTGAGGCTCGTGACAGAGGTCATAGCCGTATCCAGTGCTGGCGATGCCATGAAATGGGCCATATTGCTGCCAACTGTCCCCTGTCAGTGGAGCCAATGGACTGCAACCAGACCCGGCGAATGTCACTGTTTGCCCGGCCGGTTCTGGCTGCCGAGTCAGTCACGGATGCAGAACCCCAAGTGTGTATGGTCACAATCGGTGGTCACACGGTGGAAGCCTTGCTAGACTCAGGGAGTCTGGTTACCCTGGTGCGGGGAACTTTGGTTGATCCTGGACTGTACAGTGGGCGTAAAGTGAGAGTGTTGTGTATACATGGGGACACTCGCGAATATCCCACTGCTGTCATCAACCTACATACACCTTGTGGTACTATTACCCATGAAGTGGGGGTGGTGGGGACCCTGTTTCATGAGGCTATTATCGGCAGAGACTTACCGGTGTTTTGGGACCTCTGGAGACGAAGACCCACCTCAGGTGCTGTTGCAGATAATGGACGTCAGGTATGTCCGGCTTTGGCCCCTGAACCCTTTGAGGCCGATGTACCCACACCAGCAGTAGGGGTGACCCCATGTGATGAATTCTCTCCCCTAGAGGTCCTAGCTGGTGAGGTCGAGGGCCACGAGGAGGTGGCCGACATGCCGGACCTTGAGTTTTCCCGTGAGAATTTTGGGGCTGCACAGCTACAGGACCCTACCTTGTTTAAAGCACGGGAGAATGTTAAGGTGATAAATGGGGTACTCCAAATACCAGGGGCTGACAAAATATACCCCCGAATGGTGATTGTTGGGGAGCTGTTATACAGGGTCGACCAGATACGGGGTGAGGAGGTTGAGCAACTTGTAGCACCCCAATCTCACCGTAGGCTGGTGCTAGAGTTGGCACACAAACATGTGTTGGGAGGGCACTTAGGTGCTGAGAAGACCCGGGAGAGGATCCTGCAGAGATTTTTCTGGCCCGGGGTGTGGGAGGAGGTAAACCGGTATTGTAGCTCCTGCCCTGAGTGTCAACTTACTGCCCCGGTGTCCCACTTCAGGAGTCCTTTGGTCCCGCTACCAATCATAGAGGTGCCATTTGAACGGATTGCAATGGATCTGGTTGGCCCCATAGTCAAATCCTCAAGGGGGCACCAATACATCCTGGTTATCCTGGACTACGCTACGCGGTATCCCGAGGCGATTCCATTAAGGAACACCTCCTCCAAAAATATTGCTAGGGAGCTGTTCCAGGTATTCTCACGCACAGGCCTCCCCAAGGAAATCTTGACTGACCAGGGTACCCCATTCATGTCTAGGGTAATGAAGGAGATGTGTAAGTTACTGCAGGTTAAACAGCTCCGCACCTCTGTGTATCATCCTCAGACAGATGGCCTAGTCGAGAGGTTTAACAAGACCTTGAAGGGGATGCTAAAGAGGGTGGTCAGCAAGGATGGGAAGGACGGGGATTGTTTGTTGCCCTATTTGATGTTTGCCATACGTGAAGTTCCCCAGTCCTCCACGGGTTTCTCACCCTTTGAGCTGTTATATGGCCGTTCCCCACGTGGGCTTTTGGATATAGCCAAGGAGACCTGGAAACAGGAGAGGACCCCCCACCGTAGTGTGATAGAACACGTCTCCCTTATGCAGGACCGCATAGCGGCGGTAATGCCCCTTGTAAAGGAGCACATGACAAGGGCACAAGAGGCCCAGTCTAGGGTCTACAATAGGTCAGCCAGACTCAGGACCTTTAACCCAGGCGACAGAGTGCTAGTTCTGGTGCCCACCGTTGAGAGCAAGTTCTTGGCAAAATGGCAAGGACCATATGAGGTCATGGAGAAAGTAGGGGAGGTAACCTACAAGGTATCTCAGCCGGGGAGGAGGAAACCCGAACAGATATACCACGTGAACCTCCTAAAGCCATGGAGGGAAAGGGAGTCCCTGATGGCCGTGGGAGTAGAAAAAGCGTCTGTCCCCAAGAAGGGGACACCGGAGGTAGATGTACCCGATGCCAAGGTGCCTGAAGTACGGATCTCGGAGTCCCTCTCCAGGGCCCAGATTCAGGAAGCGAAGGAGTTTGTCCTCCGAAATGTGGATGTGTTCTCTAAGTTACCGGGACGTACTTCAGTCATCAAGCATGATATCATAACCGAACCCCACATCCGGGTACACCAAAAACCCTACCGGGTCCCTGAAGCGTGCCGGCTTGCCATATCCGAAGAAGTCAGGCAGATGTTAGACCTGGGGGTTATCGAGGAGTCTAAAAGTGACTGGTCGAGTCCTATTGTGTTGATTCCCAAACCTGATGGTTCCCTACGGTTCTGCAATGACTTTAGGAAGTTGAACGAGGTGTCCAAATTTGATTCTTATCCCATGCCCAGGGTTGACGAGTTGATAGAACGACTTGGACAGGCTAGATTCTTCTCCACCCTTGACCTGACGAAAGGGTATTGGCAGGTACCCCTTACTGACAGGGCCAAAGAGAAGACCGCTTTTGTTACTCCTGATGGGCTTTTTCAGTACGTGGTACTACCCTTTGGGCTACATGGGGCTCCTGCCACATTCCAGAGGTTAATGGATCTCGTGCTAAAACCTCACCGGAGATATGCCTCAGCCTATCTGGATGACATCATAGTTTATAGTAACGATTGGGAGAGTCACCTGGCCAAGGTGCAAGCAGTGGTAGACTCCCTGAGGGCAGCAGGGTTGACAGCGAACCCCCAAAAATGTGCTCTGGGTCTGGAAGAGGCCCGTTACCTGGGGTACCGTATTGGGCGAGGTGTCGTCAAACCCCAAGTAAATAAAGTGGAGGCGATCCAGCAGTGACCACGACCTATGAGCAAGAAGCAAGTGAGGGCTTTCCTAGGCATAGTGGGCTATTATCGCCGATTTATCCCCGATTTTGCTACCATAGCGGCACCCCTGACTGACCTGACCAAGGGTAGCAGGGCGGTGATGGTAAAGTGGAGTGAAGAGGCTGAGGGGGCGTTTCAGCGACTTAAGACGGTTTTGTGCGAGGGACCGGTACTGATCACCCCTGACTTCACCAAGACCTTTATTGTGCAGACTGACGCTTCTGACGTGGGCTTAGGGGCTGTCCTGTCCCAAGTAGTGGAGGGTGAGGAACATCCTGTGACATTCCTGAGCCGCAAGCTCACACCTCCTGAGAAGAACTACAGTATAGTTGAGAGGGAGTGCTTGGCGATCAAATGGGCTCTGGAATCCCTGAGGTATTACTTGATAGGGCGACAGTTTACACTAGTGACCGATCACTCTCCCCTCACCTGGATGAGTCAGGCCAAAGAGAGGAACGCCAGGGTCACAAGGTGGTTCCTAATGTTGCAGAATTTCAAATTCACGGTAGAACATCGAGCAGGAAAGCTGCATGGGAATGCCGATGCCCTGTCTCGTACCCACTGTCTGATGGCCAAAAGTGTTCGCCCCCACAGGGTCAAACAGAGGGGGAGGGTATGTGAGACACTGAAGGGGTTAACTGTGGATGGGCGGTATGTTTCCCCTAGGTTTTGCTATTATGCAAGGCCTTAGTGCTGAGGTTGGGTGTCCAGCACCTTGGACACAGGTGATGGGAGCAGCCCAATCAGTCTTTTTTTTAAACCGCTCAGCAGAGCTGGAAGTGTTGTCTCTCTCTGGAAGGAGGCTGGAGAGCACACAGCCCTGACCTCTGTGCCTGGAGCAGCCAAGTGATTTTGTATAGTGGTGAGTTAGTGAACACCTGTATAGTTAGCACCCTGACAGGTAGGATTTTTGTTTATTTAATGCCTGAATGTAAAGGCTGTTTTATTTTGCTGCTACAATAAACGCAGGCAAGACCTGTTTTGGACTGTACTTTGGTGTCACTGTTTTGAACTGCATCACAGCACCCCGCTACCACGGTCTCTACTGGGCCAAATCTCCCACAATATGCATAAATATTCTTCTCTTAGCGCTCACACTTAGGCAACTTGCACAAGAGTGAGTTTGACTCCTATCAAACTCACAGCGTGAATTAGCTGGAACTTCTGGCCTGTACTTTGAGCAACCAAAACTGAACTGACATGCTTCAAATTCCCTTGCTTCCGTGTGTCTTTCTCTTCCAATATGTCACTCACAAAATAGAGCAGTTCACACTCCTCCAGCACAAATTCCTGAATCCTCCGATAAGAATATACTGCTATTCAGACCAACACTCCTGCGTTTTTCTTGTGACCTCCTCCGTATGTAACATATGTTGCGGTAGATCGCTGGAAGAAATTCACCCGCAGATGGCGTAGTACAGTTTAACACTCAGGATTTATTAAGGTTAAAAACATACTCACAAAAGAGCGATAAAAATGCGCATATAAAACTCCAATATGGGACGCCAGCTGCGCGTTCTTGCCCGATCCTGGGTTTCGCCTGGTTTGGCTTCTTCTGGGGCGTTGCTGGGAGTTCTGGTCAGAACTTATTTTCTATGTTTTACAATTTGGGTTTACTGGATCAACCCTTGACTGTTTATAGCTCCATGAGAGAGGTGTGCAGCGCATAGCTGTTATTGCTGTATTTTATGCTTCAAATTCGCTTCTGTGTAAGCGGCAGGGGCGCACCTGTCATGAGGCGCGTTGAGACTCTCGCCTCAGGCGGCGTGCCACCTGCTGGACGAGGGGGCATCGTTGTGCGCCCGCCCATCCATGCTGCTGCCGGAACGACCGCCCGCCGGTGCTCCTGTCCGCCCGCCCGAGCTCCAGTCCGCCCGCCTCTGCTTCCATGCGCCTAACCGCCCATACAGCCGCCCAGACATGCCAATATGCTGTATGCATTATATACTACATGGCGATATGCTGTATGCATTTTATACTACTTGGCAGTACACTGTATGCATTTTATACTACATGGCGGTATGCTGTATGCATTTTATACTACATGGCGGTACGCTGTATGCATTTTATACTACATGGCGGTACGCTGTATGCATTTTATACTACATGGCGGTACGCTGTATGCATTTTATACTACATGGCGGTACGCTGTATGCATTTTATACTACATGACAGCACCCTGTATGCATTTTATATTACATGGCGGTACGCTGTATGCATTTTATACTACATGACAGCACCCTGTATGCATTTTATACTACATGGTGGTACACTATATGCATTTTATACTACATGGCGGTACGCTGTATGCATTTTATACTACATGGCGGTATGCTGCATGCATTTTATACTACAGTCATGGCCAAAAGTTTTGAGAATTATACAAATGTTAATTTTCACAAAGTCTACTGCATCAGGTTTTATAATGGCAATTTGCATATACACCAGAATGTTATAAAGAGTGATCAACTTAACAGCAATTAATTGCAAAGTCAATATTTGCCTAGAAAATGAACTTTTTCCCCCAAAACATGTTTAAACTTAATTGCAGGCCTGCCTTAAAAGGAGCAGCTAACATTGTTTCAGTGATTGCTCCATTATCATAGGTGTGGGTGTTGATGAGGACAGGGCTGAAGATCAATCTGTCATGATTAAGTAAGAATCACACCAATGGACACTTTGAAAGGAGGCTGGGCTTGGCATCATTGTTTCTCTTCTGTTAACCATGGTTATCTCTAAAGAAACACGTGTAGTCATCATTACACTGCACAAAACTAGCCTATTAGGGAAAAGTATTGTAGCTAGAAAGATTGCACCTCAGTCAACAATCTATCGCATCATCAAGGAATTCAAGCAGAGAGTTTCCATTGTTGCCAAAAAGGCTCCAGGGTGCCCAAGAAGGACCAGCAAGCGCCAGAACCGTCTCTTAAAAGTGTTTCAGCTTCGGGATCGGGCTACTAGCAGTGCAGAGCTTGTTTCAGAATGGCAGCAGGCAGGTGTGAGAGCATCTGCACGCACTGTGAGGCGTAGACTCTTGGAACAAGGCCTGGTGTCAAGGAGGGCAGCAAAGAAGCCACTTCTCTCCAGAAAAAACATCAGGGACAGACTGATATTCTGCAAAAGGTACAGGAAGTGGACTGCTGAGGACTGGGGTAAAGTAATTTTCTCTGATGAATCCCCTTTCCCATTGTTTGGAACATCTGGAAAACAGCTTGTTTGGAGAAGACAAGGTGAGCAATAGCACCAGTCTTGTCTCATGCCAACTGTAAAGCATCCTGCAACCATTCATGTGTGGGGTTGCTTCTCAGCCAAGGGAATCGGCTCTCTCACAGTCTTGCCTAAAAACACATCCATGAATAAAGAATGGTATCAGAATGTCCTCCAAGAGCAACTGTCAATAAAAGCTTTTGTTACTCATAATATGATTTCACTTCTATTTCTGTATGTGATAAAAACATTTGACAAACGCACATAAAAACCAGAGGGCAACAGATAATGTGAAAATATAATATTTGTGTCATTCTCAAAACTTATGGGCATGACTGTACATGGCAGAACGCTGTATGTATTTTACACTACATGGCGGTACTCTATATGCATTTTATTCTAGACAGCGACACACTGTATACATTTTATACTACATGGCGGCACACTGTATGCATTTTACATTGCTTTATTTTCACACCAAACCAATATGATGGATCTGATCCTGACATTCCCTGATATATTACATATATGGGCGGGGCAGGGGGGAAAGGTTCGTCTCTCTATGGCTCTCCTCAGGCAGCAGACAGGCTTGGTACACCCCTGGTAAGCGGCCTTATGGTTTGGAGAATGTAACCAATGACAGCCCTATCAAACTGTATAACCTGCAAAAAGTCAAATGTACTGAAATGGAAATGTAGGTTAATTTTATTCTTATTGAGTTTCAGCATTTTCACACATGCTCCGTAACAAAAAATGTACAATTTATTTGTGGAATGGAAGAGAGACATCTGGTGGCAGAAATTCATCTTTGCAATGTAAAGGAGCGCTGTGTGGAGCTGGAACTCAAGGTGTGGACTAAGGTTTCCCCTTGTAGATCACTGTGATGATTTCTGGGTACAAAGTTTGGATACACATTTGCTGTCCTATAGAATCACACCAATTTTCTGTTTTATATAAAGAAGATGATCACATTTTTAATTATAATTTGCGTGTCAATTTCTCAAAATATAACATTTCGGTAGGTAGTAGGACTAACAAGATTTGAGGCACTGCGGAGGCAACAAATTGTAAAGAGTAGAGGGGTCCGTCTGTAACTAGGGTACGTCTGTAAGTTGGGTGTCCTTATACAGGGGCCCCCCTCTAAAGTGAAGAGTTTGTAGTCATGCATAGCTTTTGATCCCTCTGTTTTGTATGAAGTGACCAGTAATAGTAGTGAATGGGATAATTGAGCCCCCTGTTAGATATTTTGAATCATGTCCCTCCCCAGTGGTGTGAACACCCTTCTGTTTTCAGTAATAGCCTCCTCAAGCAACATATCTCTTTAAGAGCCTTTAGCTTCTTGGATTCTACTTTGTTCCTCTTCAGGGCCGCAGTGGAATAATAGGGTCAGTCTAACCCAACCTGCGTGAGAGCTGGGAAGGTTTTTTTCTGGCTCTTATGTAACCACTCTCAGCTTATTGGTTCACAGGCAAAAAAAACTGCTCCGTGGCCTAAAATGTTCCCTGCCTCGAAATATATTTTTGACACAGAACGCTGTGCACAGAGCGGCATCTGTTCAAAGTGTTAGCATATCATTTCCTCTGGAAGCAAATCCTAAAAATAAGAATTCTTCAGCTGAAACATCCTGTGCGGCCTCCTGCGGGATACAGAGCTGAGGTTTATAGAGCCGCACTGACCCCCTTTAGCGCAGTCAGATGTACATATTGAATTAACCATTCACCAGCCTGCAACTCTCTTGCTCAAAATCTATTCCGACCAGTATATGCTCCTTGGAAAGCTGGGTGACATTATGTAGCATGGGATTGCGGTACATATGATGGTATAACTGGATGGGTTTAGCATTTTGAAGTCTGAGCTAAGAGACTTAACCAGTGAAAGGTGTGTGCCCATCATATTGATCTTTAGGGAGGTCATGCACTGAGAATTAAATAGCAGAGGGTACAGGGTGTCCCATCACTACAGAGTATCTCAGGAGAGATTTAGCAGGAGGTCATTTGCTGAGAGTTAAAGGAAGAAGTAGTTTAGAAAATGGAGGTGCTGAATCTGATGGGGATTTTGTGTGATATAAGGTGTAGAATTTAGATTTGAGTGCTGCGGTAAAGGAGGAGTTAAGGGTAGTTGCTACGGCAATCGGAGTGGTGCTTAGTGTTCGGAGTCCTTGGCACGCAGACGCCGTTATTGTCTGGCTTTGGCACTGGCTAGTGCTGCAGCTGCAGGAAATGGCTGTCTTGTCGTCAAGCTGTTTGCAGAAAACTGTCATCGAGAGCCAGTTACAAAGTAAAATGAGTTGACCTCAGCACTGCGCGATCTTAAATATAGCAGCAAGCAAGACTCTGGAAAACTGTACAAGTGAGCACTTGCAAAGAAGGCCGCCCTCTGAGTCACACCTGTGTTCTCCTGTGTGTTGTGTTATCTACCACACATGTTTTTCTGCCATTTCTGCTTGTGTTATTTCCTGCTCGTTGTCCCGTTTATCAAGGTGTCTTGTAAATGTCTACATACATAATAAGAGCATTAAAGCCAATATACAGTACAAGAGTAGTGGTTCTGTGCAATGTCAAGATATATACAGAAAAAGGACAGGTACTGGGAATTATTGTGGACTAGAGAGGTGGTAGTGTGCATTGTCTATGTATACAAAATTATAGCGTGTCTACAGAACAAGAACGATTGTAATGTGCAATGTCTAGATATATACAGCATGTTGCCCCATAATAAAGCCAGGACATAGCTCTGATCTGTTATTTCTTTCCTTCCTCCTGCGCTTCCAAACACGAAGTCAAAATAGACTTGGTGCCAAAGACCATGAACAAGTTGAGTAGAACATATTTAGCTTGGAAGGGAGACAGCATGCGATAAAAGCTTTTTCTCATTGCAGATTTTAGGAAGGAAATGGGTTCAGATTGTTGGATGGGGAAAGGGTTGCTGGTTACAAGAGATTCCCTAATAGGAGCAGATACTAATACTTTCTAAAAGTTACATTGTGGAAATTTCGATTAGACAGCTATGACAGTATCCAGGACTGCTATCAGACCCAGCCACAGTTCTAAAAAAAAAAAAAAAAAAAAAAAAAAGCAGGCCCCTTTATTTTCACCATCTTTTTTATTTTGGAAAGAAATATATTACATATAGAGATGAGCGAACACTAAAATGCTCGGGTACTCGTTATTCGAGACGAACTTTTCCCGATGCTCGAGTGCTCGTCTCGAATAACGAACCCCATTGAAGTCAATGGGAGACTCGAGCATTTTTCAAGGGGACCAAGGCTCTGCACAGGGAAGCTTGGCCAAACACCTGGGAACCTCAGAAAAGGATGGAAACACCACGGAAATGGACAGGAAACAGCAGGGGCAGCATGCATGGATGCCTCTGAGGCTGCATAATCGCACCATTATGCCAAAATTATGGGCAACAGCATGGCCATGACAGAGTGACAGAATGAAGCTAGATAGCATCTAAAACATCCAATAATTGACCCTGACACTATAGGGGACGGCATGCAGAGGCAGCGGCAGCAGCGGCAGGCATGGCAACATACCCTAAATGGACTCAGGCTTCAAACCAATGGGTAGCAGAGAGGAACCAAAGGAGGTGAGCAAGAAGCGCTCAAATAATATCGGTACATGATAAAAGTTTGCCAGTATATTTTGTGGATTACACAGCAGGGTGGCGACAAAGTTAACATGGAAGCCATGAAAACAACCCAAAATTCTGCCTGACACAGCTCGTTTGATAAGGGGACCATGTATGGAGGCAGTGAACTAGTAGTAGATTAAAGGTGCTGCAGTTAAAACTATGTTAGTTGGATCTTGGCATGGAGCTGGCGCTCCGCTGCCAGGCGAGCTTTCGCCAATCCAAGCCCCTGTCTCTAGGCTACTCCCCAAACAGCACTTCTAAGAACCTTTTGTATAAGATCAAGTGTAGTAGCGTTCTTATAAGTTTAGGATATGCCGGGTGAGGGGAATGTAAACAGATGCGCAAGAAGCGCTGAAATAATATCCCTAAATGGTAAAAGTTTGCAAGTATATTTTGGGGATTACACAGCAGGGTGGCGACAAAGTTAACAACTTTGATGTGGAATGCCCTGTAATAGCTCTTGGGCGGTGTGCCTTTTATCGCCTAGGCTCAGCAGTTTCAGCACCGCCTGCTGTCGCTTAGCAACGGCACTGCTGCTGTGCCTAGAGCTACCGACTGATGGCGCCATGCCCACGGATGGTAATTCGGAGGAGGAGGAGGTGGAGGAGGGGTGGGAGGAGGTATAGTAGGCCTTTGAGACCTGGACCGAGGTAGGCCCCGCAATTCTCTGCGTCGGCAGTATATGACCAGCCCCAGGGTCAGACTCGGTCCCAGCCTGCACCAAGTTAAGTGTAGTAGCGTTCTCATAAGTTTGGGATATGGCGGGTGAGGGGAATGTAAACAGATGCGCAAGAAGCGCATGATGCGCATGGAGCTGGCGTTCCGCTGCCAGGCGAGCTTTCGCCAATCCAAGCCCCTGTCTCTAGGCTACTCCCCAAACAGCACTTCTAAGAACCTTTTGTATAAGATCAAGTGTAGTAGCGTTCTTATAAGTTTAGGATATGCCGGGTGAGGGGAATGTAAACAGATGCGCAAGAAGCGCTGAAATAATATCCCTAAATGGTAAAAGTTTGCAAGTATATTTTGGGGATTACACAGCAGGGTGGCGACAAAGTTAACAACTTTGATGTGGAATGCCCTGTAATAGCTCTTGGGCGGTGTGCCTTTTATCGCCTAGGCTCAGCAGTTTCAGCACCGCCTGCTGTCGCTTAGCAACGGCACTGCTGCTGTGCCTAGAGCTACCGACTGATGGCGCCATGCCCACGGATGGTAATTCGGAGGAGGAGGAGGTGGAGGAGGGGTGGGAGGAGGTATAGTAGGCCTTTGAGACCTGGACCGAGGTAGGCCCCGCAATTCTCTGCGTCGGCAGTATATGACCAGCCCCAGGGTCAGACTCGGTCCCAGCCTGCACCAAGTTAAGTGTAGTAGCGTTCTCATAAGTTTGGGATATGGCGGGTGAGGGGAATGTAAACAGATGCGCAAGAAGCGCATGATGCGCATGGAGCTGGCGTTCCGCTGCCAGGCGAGCTTTCGCCAATCCAAGCCCCTGTCTCTAGGCTACTCCCCAAACAGCACTTCTAAGAACCTTTTGTATAAGATCAAGTGTAGTAGCGTTCTTATAAGTTTAGGATATGCCGGGTGAGGGGAATGTAAACAGATGCGCAAGAAGCGCTGAAATAATATCCCTAAATGGTAAAAGTTTGCCAGTATATTTTGGGGATTACACAGCAGGGTGGCGACAAAGTTAACAACTTTGATGTGGAATCCATGAAAACAACCCAAATTTCTGCCTGACACACCTCGTTTGATAAAGGGACGATGTATGGAGGCAGCTATATGGACGACTTTTGGAGGTAGCAATGGAGACAACGTGTGGAGGCTGCTATGGAGACAATTTAATTTGGATAGTGCCTGTATGTGGCAGTCCCAAACATTTTTCAAACCAGAGGAGCAGGTAGGTGGCCCTGCAGTAAAATGGAATAGATTGAGTGCCTGTATGTGGCAGTCCCAAAAATTGTTCAAACCAGAGGAGCAGGTAGGTGGCCCTGCAGTAAAATGGAATAGATTGAGTGCCTGTATGTGGCAGTCCCAAAAATTGTTCAAACCAGAGGAGCAGGTAGGTGGCCCTGCAGTAAAATGGAATAGATTGAGTGCCTGTATGTGGCAGTCCCAAAAATGTTTCAAACCAGAGGAGCAGGTAGGTGGCCCTCCAGTAAAATGGAATAGATTGAGTGCCTGTATGTGGCAGTCCCAAAAATGTTTCAAACCAGAGGAGCAGGTAGGTGGCCCTGCAGTAAAATGGAATAGATTGAGTGCCTGTATGTGGCAGTCCCAAAAATGTTTCAAACCAGAGGAGCAGGTAGGTGGCCCTCCAGTAAAATGGAATAGATTGAGTGCCTGTATGTGGCAGTCCCAAAAATTTTTTAAAACAGAGGACCGGGTAGGTGGCCCTCCAGAAAAATGGAATAGATTGAGTGCCTGTATGTGGCACTCACAAAAATTGTTTCAAACAGAGGACCGGGTAGGTGGCCCTCCAGAAAAATTAAATGCATGAAGTACTATAGCAAGAGCCAGTGGGCCCTGTCAAAAAATAGCCATTTTCCTCTGCTTTACTGTACAAAGAGGAGGAGAAGGAGGAAAATGAGGAGGAGGAGGAGGAGTGGATCAATTATTCAGGTTGAGCTTCCTTCACCTGGTGGAGATTGGAAATTCTGAGAAATCCAGCCTTTATTCATTTTAATAAGCGTCAGCCTGTCAGCGCTGTCAGTCGACAGGCGTGTACGCTTATCGGTGATGATGCCACCAGCTGCACTGAAAACCCGCTCGGACAAGACGCTAGCGGCAGGGCAGGCAAGAACCTCCAAGGCGTACAGCGCCAGTTCGTGCCACATGTCCAGCTTTGAAACCCAGTAGTTGTAGGGAGCTGTGTGATCATTTAGGACGATGGTATGGTCAGCTACGTACTCCCTCACCATCTTTCTGTAAAGATCAGCCCTACTCTGCCGAGACTGGGGACAGGTGACAGTGTCTTGCTGGGGTGACATAAAGCTGGCAAAAGCCTTGTAAAGCGTACCCTTGCCAGTGCTGGACAAGCTGCCTGCTCGCCTACTCTCCCTCGCTACTTGTCCCGCAGAACTACGCACTCTGCCGCTAGCGCTGTCAGAAGGGAAATACTGTTTCAGCTTGTGCACCAGGGCCTGCTGGTATTCATGCATTCTCACACTCCTTTCCTCTCCAGGGATGAGAGTGGGAAGATTTTGCTTGTACCGTGGGTCCAGGAGAGTGAACACCCAGTAATCGGTGCTGGAATAAATTCTTTGAACGCGAGGGTCACGGGATAGGCAGCCTAGCATGAAATCTGCCATATGCGCCAGAGTACCAACGCGTAAGAATTCACTCCCCTCACTGGCCTGACTGTCCATTTCCTCCTCCTCCAACTCCTCCAACTCCTCTTCTTCTGCCCATACACGCTGAACAGTGAAGGACTCAACAATGGTCCCCTCTTGTGTCTCGCCAACATTCTCCTCCTCTTCCTCCTCATCCTCCTCCACCTCCACCTCCTCCGATATGCGCTGAGAAACAGACCTCAGGGTGCTTTGGCTATCAACAAGGGAATATTCTTCCCCCGTCTCTTGTGACGAGCGCAAAGCTTCCGACTTCATGCTGACCAGAGAGTTTTTCAACAGGCCAAGCAGCGGGATGGTGAGGCTGATGATGGCGGCATCGCCACTGACCATCTGTGTTGACTCCTCAAAGTTACTCAGCACCTGACAGATATCAGACATCCACGTCCACTCCTCATTGTAGACTTGAGGAAGCTGACTGACCTGACTACCAGTTCTGGTGGAAGTTGACATCTGGCAGTCTACAATCGCTCTGCGCTGCTGGTAAACTCTGGATAACATGGTCAGTGTTGAAATCCACCTCGTGGGCACGTCGCACAACAGTCGGTGAGCGGGCAGTTGGAGGCGGCGCTGCGCTGCCCTGAGAGTGGCAGCATCTGGGCTGGACTTCCTGAAATGCGCACAGATGCGGCGCACCTTCGTGAGCAAATCAGACAGATTGGGGTATGTCTTGAGGAAACGCTGCACTATCAGATTTAACACATGGGCCAGGCATGGCACATGTGTCAGTCTGCCGAGTTGCAGAGCCGCCACCAGGTTACGGCCGTTGTCACACACAACCATTCCCGGCTTGAGGTTCAGCGGTGCCAGCCACAGATCAGTCTGCGCCGTGATGCCCTGTAATAGCTCTTGGGCGGTGTGCCTTTTGTCGCCTAGGCTCAGCAGTTTGAGCACCGCCTGCTGTCGCTTAGCGACGGCACTGCTGCTGTGCCTAGAGCTACCGACTGATGGCGCCGTGCCCACGGATGGTAGTTCGGAGGAGGAGGTGGAGGAGGGGTGGGAGGAGGAGGAGGCATAGTAGGCCTGAAACACCTGGACCGAGGTAGGCCCCGCAATCCTCGGCGTCGGCAGTATATGAGCAGCCCCAGGGTCAGACTCGGTCCCAGCCTCCACCAAGTTAACCCAATGTGCCGTCAGCGATATATAGTGGCCCTGCCCGGCAGCACTCGTCCACGTGTCCGTGGTCAGGTGGACCTTGTCAGAAACGGCGTTGGTCAGGGCACGGATGATGTTGTCTGACACGTGCTGGTGCAGGGCTGGGACGGCACATCGGGAAAAGTAGTGGCGGCTGGGGACCGAATACCGAGGGGCGGCCGCCGCCATGAGGTTGCGAAAGGCCTCGGTCTCTACTAGCCTATAGGGCAGCATCTCCAGGCTAAGCAATCTGGAGATGTGCACATTAAGGGCTTGGGCGTGCGGGTGGGTTGCACTATATTTGCGTTTCCGCTCCAGCGTCTGGGGTATGGAGAGCTGAACGCTGGTGGATGCTGTGGAGGATCGTGGAGGCGACGATGGGGTTTTTGTGGCAGGGTCCTGGGCAGGGGGCTGACTAGCAGCTGACACAGGGGAAGGAGCAGTGGTGTGCACGGCCGGAGGTGAACGGGCTTGTTGCCACTGAGTGGGGTGCTTAGCATTCATATGCCTGCGCATACTGGTGGTAGTTAAGCTAGTAGTGGTGGAACCCCTGCTGAGCCTGGTTTGGCAAATGTTGCACACCACAGTCCGTCGGTCATCCGGTGTTTCCTTAAAGAACCTCCACACTTCTGAAGATCTAGCCCTCGCCGCAAGAGCCCTCACCACGGGAGCTTCACTAGTTGACAGTGGCGCTGATGCACCAGCTCTGGCCCTGCCTCTCCGTCTGGCCCCACCACTGCCTCTTCCAACCTGTTCAGGTCGAGGACTCTCCTCCGTCTCAGAAGCACTGTGTTCACCCGGCCTCTCAACCCAGCTTGGGTCTGTCACCTCATCATCCTCCGATCCCTCAGTCTGCTCCCCCCTCGGACTTCCTGCCCTGACAACAACTTCCCCACTGTCTGACAACCGTGTCTCCTCATCGTCGGACACCTCTTTACACACTTCCACTACGTCAAGAAGGTCATCATCACCCACAGACTGTGACTGGTGGAAAACCTGGGCATCGGAAAATTGCTCAGCAGCAACCGGACAAGTGGTTTGTGACTGTGGGAAGGGTCCAGAAAACAGTTCCTCAGAGTATGCCGGTTCAAATGCCAAATTTTCCTGGGAGGGGGCAGACTGAGGGGGAGGAGGCTGAGGTGCAGGAGCTGGAGGAGTGGCGATTTCGGTGACATGGGTGGACTGCGTGGAAGACTGACTGGTGGTGGACAAATTGCTCGAAGCATTGTCAGCAATCCACGACATCACCTGTTCGCACTGTTCTGGCCTCAACAGTGCTCTACCACGAGTCCCAGTAACTTCAGACATGAACCTAGGGAGTGTAGCTCTGCGGCGTTCCCCTGCTCCCTCATCAGCAGGTGGTGTCTCACCCCGCCCAGGACCACGGCCTCTGACCCCTGCAGTAGTTGGACGCCCACGTCCCCGCCCTCGTCCTCTACCCCTAGCCCTCGGGTTAAACATTTTTAAAATGAGAGTTATAACTTTATTTTTTTTTTTACTTTTTTTTGTTTTTTTTTGTGTTTTTTTTTTTTTTTTTGTGTTTTTTGTTTTTTTTTGAGTTTTTAAAACCAAACAATGCTATCCTATTGCTATGGCTATTTTCTAGCCAAGTATCAAAGGAAGCACAGTACTATGCCAGATGAGATGACACTGAGTTATTGCCTAATAGAAATCCAACCCCTACTGAATTTTGCCACTTCAGCCTTTGCTATGGATATGTGCGCCACTAAGCGCAGAACACAGCGGTCGCAAGTCCCACTACAAATTGCTCAGAATTGGCAAGTACATGCACTGCAGAAACTACAGTCACCAGCAGATCAACCAGAAATCAAATATATAGAACGCTACTGTAGGCTTCAAGAAGCTGTTTGTATTCTCCTATGGCTATTTTCTAGCCAAGTATCAAAGGAAGCACAGTACTATGCCAGATGAGATGACACTGAGTTATTGCCTAATAGAAATCCAACCCCTACTGAATTTTGCCACTTCAGCCTTTGCTATGGATATGTGCGCCACTAAGCGCAGAACACAGCGGTCGCAAGTCCCACTACAAATTGCTCAGAATTGGCAAGTACATGCACTGCAGAAACTACAGTCACCAGCAGATCAACCAGAAATCAAATATATAGAACGCTACTGTAGGCTTCAAGAAGCTGTTTGTATTCTCCTATGGCTATTTTCTAGCCAAGTATCAAAGGAAGCACAGTACTATGCCAGATGAGATGACACTGAGTTATTGCCTAATAGAAATCCAACCCCTACTGAATTTTGCCACTTCAGCCTTTGCTATGGATATGTGCGCCACTAAGCGCAGAACACAGCGGTCGCAAGTCCCACTACAAATTGCTCAGAATTGGCAAGTACATGCACTGCAGAAACTACAGTCACCAGCAGATCAACCAGAAATCAAATATATAGAACGCTACTGTAGGCTTCAAGAAGCTGTTTGTATTCTCCTATGGCTATTTTCTAGCCAAGTATCAAAGGAAGCACAGTACTATGCCAGATGAGATGACACTGAGTTATTGCCTAATAGAAATCCAACCCCTACTGAATTTTGCCACTTCAGCCTTTGCTATGGATATGTGCGCCACTAAGCGCAGAACACAGCGGTCGCAAGTCCCACTACAAATTGCTCAGAATTGGCAAGTACATGCACTGCAGAAACTACAGTCACCAGCAGATCAACCAGAAATCAAATATATAGAACGCTACTGTAGGCTTCAAGAAGCTGTTTGTATTCTCCTATGGCTATTTTCTAGCCAAGTATCAAAGGAAGCACAGTACTATGCCAGATGAGATGACACTGAGTTATTGCCTAATAGAAATCCAACCCCTACTGAATTTTGCCACTTCAGCCTTTGCTATGGATATGTGCGCCACTAAGCGCAGAACACAGCGGTCGCAAGTCCCACTACAAATTGCTCAGAATTGGCAAGTACATGCACTGCAGAAACTACAGTCACCAGCAGATCAACCAGAAATCAAATATATAGAACGCTACTGTAGGCTTCAAGAAGCTGTTTGTATTCTCCTATGGCTATTTTCTAGCCAAGTATCAAAGGAAGCACAGTACTATGCCAGATGAGATGACACTGAGTTATTGCCTAATAGAAATCCAACCCCTACTGAATTTTCCCACTTCGGTCTTTGCTATGGATATGTGTGCCACTAAGAGCTAAACACAACGGTAGCAAGTCCCCCTGCTAATTCCTCACAAAATGGTAAAAGATGCAAATTAAAATAAAAAAAGTAGAACGTTATTGTAGCCCTAAGAAGGGCTGTTGGGTTCTTTGAGAATCACTCCTGCCTAACAGTAAGCTAATAGAACACCCTAACGCTTTCCCTGAGCAGCAGCAGCTCTCTCCCTAGCGGCATCCAGAGACAGAATGATCCGAGCAGCGCGGCCAGCGGCTAGTCTATCCCAGGGTCACCTGATCTGGCCAGCCAACCACTGCTATCGACGTGTAAGGGTACCACGTCATGCTGGGTGGAGTGCAGAGTCTCCTGGCTTGTGATTGGCTCTGTTTCTGGCCGCCAAAAAGCAAAACGGCGGGAGCTGCCATTTTCTCGAGCGGGCGAAGTATTCGTCCGAGTAACGAGCAGTTTCGAGTACCCTAATGCTCGACCGAGCATCAAGCTCGGACGAGCATGTTCGCTCATCTCTAATTACATACATATATTTACATATAATAAAGGATGCAAACGTTGTTATTTCAGGGGTCCAAGTAAGAATTAACAAATTAACAGTGCTATGAAGCGCAGCTGTCATTTCTGTAGCACTATGACCCATTGATTTACTACTCATTCGGGGACATTTATCACTCCTATTGAGCTCTTTTTATTTTTATTTTGTGCAACTTTTAGCAGTTACACTTTTTAAGTGCAGAATTAAGGATTTAATGCAATGTGCAATATTTATCTTTGTAGCCAAGATGTTTGTTCAACTTTCAAACTTTTGGGCTCCGAAATTGTCCCATTCTTGCGTCTAATAAGTTAAAAGTTTTGCAGCTACTATTTGCGACTAAAAAGTTGCACAACAAAACAAAAAGTTGCAAAACTGAGACAAAACAGGCAACTTATCACATGTATCACAAAGGGAAATAACTTAAGATACATTGCAATGATTAAGTAGGTCATCTTTAGGAAACCCGAAAAAGTGGCAGCCACAAAACTATGATACATGTGCCCCACTGTGGCCAGAGTGGAGTACTTAACATGCAATGACACATAATCAATTATACTGGTTTCTTTGAGCCACCAGTACACTTGATTCTACCAACAGTGGTCTTTTACTGGTATGCACTGCTTTAAAGAAACCCATTCACAAAAAATTTATAAACAAATAAATGTTTTCCTTATCAAATTTTTAAAACCAGGTCGCTTTACTGGCGCGACTTTGTCTGTGGTGGCGGCCAAGGCAAAGTACAGAATCGTGAGACAGAATCACAGCCAGGAAAGGCAGGCAGTGAGGACAGGTGGCACAGGATCACAGTCGGGAGCAAGGCAAAAGGTCAAGGCAGACAGCCGAGAAGTGTAGTGAGGAACCAAGCTGGCGAGGGCACCGGGAAACAAACTGTCCGAAACAATATGTAGAGGGAGACCATGAATCTGGAAGATGTGGAGGAAGAACAGCCTGGCAAGATGAGGAGAAGATGATAGACCAGGCAGAGGAACAAAATGGGACATCTTAGAAAACTGGTCTGTTACAACCCAGATGACTGTATTTTTTCCAGAAGATGGCGGAAGATCCGTAACAAAGTCCATGGCTATGTGAGTCCACGGACAACTTAGTATAGGCAAAGGCAGGAGCAGGCACAGTTACGAGCACAGGAAGTGCAGGAGCTCACAAAATCTCGTACATCAGATCTGACCACCAGTAAAAAGCAAATATGAGGGAGGCAGATCTCTGCACCCCAGGGTGCCCAGCCACAAGAGAGCAATGTCCCCAAGTCAGTATCCTCCTTCAAAGAGCAGGTCGGACATAAGTCTTGCCAGGATGAAGCTGCCGGAGCTACAGGAATAGCCACAACCATCTGTTCAGGAGGAACAATATGTCTAGGAACTGGTTCTTTCCCAATTACATCAATGGCATGAGAGAGGGCATCGGACTTAATATTCTCCTCTGCAGGACGAAAAGGTACCATGAAGTTGAAGCGGGAGAAATAAAGGAACCAACGTGCCTGTCGAGCAGTCTGGAGATATAGGAGATTCTTGTGGTCTGTGTAGATACAGACTGGATGACAAGCTCCTTCCAGAAGATATTGCCATTCTTCCAAAGCTGGGTTTATGGCCAGAAACTCCCGATCACCTATGGAATAATTCCTCGCTGCAGCTAAGAAGTTCTTAGAGAAGAAGCTGCAAGTGAGGGTTTGATCTTTGCGCCCCTTCTGGGTGAGAACGGCTCCTGCACCAACCAATTAGGCATCAACCTGTAGCAGGAACAGTCAGGCGGGGTGAGACAAAGGCAGACTTCAGCTTGGAGAAAGCTTCTTCAGCCACCGGAGGCCATAGTTTTTGATCAGCGTTTTTCTTAGCGCCATGATGGGAGACATGAGAAGGGGAAAATGCGGTATAAACTGCCGGTAGTAGTTAACGAAGCCCAAGAACCTCTGCATAGCACATTGTCCTACTGGGCGAGGCCACTGAAGTACCGGCTGACATGGTCTTTGGAAGGCAAGATGGCTGACATGGTCTTTGGAAGACAGGAGCCAGGCAGGCGTTGGGTCCTGACTTGCAGTTGTTCCAAACCCTGCTCCTCAGAGTGCTCAGTTGACCGGATTTCAATCTGTGTGGCCAGAGAGATGAAACCACTCAGCGTAGACAGCAAGCCACGCACAGACAATGTGTCATTAATCCATCCTGAGAGTCCCTTTTCAAAGGTTGCAACCAAGGCGGCTTCCTTCTAGGCTAGCTCAGAAGCAAAGTTATGGAACTGAACCACATAATCACCGACAGATGACGCTGTTTCAGCAGTCTCAGCAGAAGATGCTCATGCAGGTACAGGTGCGAAGTACAGAATTGTGAGACAGAATCGTGGTCAGGGACAGGCAGGAGGTCAGGACAGGGGGCACAGGATCGGAGCAAGGCAAAAGGCCAAGGCATGCAGCGGAGAAGCGTGGTAAAGCTTTCTCAATGGCAACGTGGCACAAAGATCCGGCAGGGGACACAGGAAGGGGCTGGAAATTTATCATGGCAGGCGGTCGGCCAGCGTCAATTATTGGCGAAATGGCACTTTAAATCTTACCGAGCTGGCGCTACCAGTGCATGCTGGATGCATGGAGACCACCACTTGAGCCAGGGAAGGTGAGTAGGACCGCAGGCTGGCTCTGGGGGCACGGAGAGGCATATGGGTGCGCCTGCGACCCGGGATATGGGTGACAGGAGCACTCGTGACACATGTAGAGGGACAATGTAGGGATAAGGGCAATGCTTTCGACTGGCAGTTTATGAAAATATAAATATATTTGTTTTGGGGGTTAATTTACCTGACAAGTTTTCTTTAAACATGACAGACAGTTTTTGGCTAACAAGGCCAGATATCTGGCTCGCCATTATCTACACCATTGTTCTAATAATACTAAGGGCACATATCCTAGTATCAAATCAGGCTCTTTCTTATGTACAATATATGCTACAGTATTTCATACCAGTTATTTATGTGTGAAAATATATCTTCTGCTATACTGCCCCTACAATTGGGGAAAAAAAGTATTTTGTTAGCCACCAATTTTGCAAGGTCCTCCACTTAACAGACGATCGACAGCATAAATAGACCTCAACTACATATCTCCCGTGACAGCTGAACAGTCCAGTCCCGCTGTCACGGGCCGCTGGGAGTATGTCCCGGGTTCCGCCCACCTCCCCTCATTTGTCCCGCCTCCTCCAGAGCCTGGGGGACAGGAGGAGAAGGCTGGGGGACAGGAGGAGCCTGGAAGACAGAAGGATGCTGGAACATGCTGGGGGACAAAGTGGAGCTGTTTGGTAGAAATACACTGCATTCACATGATCGTATGAAAATGGACGTAAATGTGGGTATCACCAAATTCACTTCAATGGGCAATTAATTTAAATGGCCACATTGCCCACTGTAACATACCATACCATAAGCAAGCCATATAAAAATATAGAGCATGTCCTATTTTCTCATGTATTTCCATTCCGTATGCCCTATAAAAGTCTATGGGAACATATAAAATAGAGATTGCATACGTGCTGCATATGGTTGTGTGCCGTATGATACCATATAATCAAGGAGAGGATATAGGAAACCCTGGAGATTGTCACTGGAGTTTTTCTGGTGATGGACTTATGGACGGGATCAGGATCAGCATAGAGCATTTTATTTCTGATTATCTTTGCATTCATAAGGTAACATGGCTCCTTTTTGCATGAGCACCTCAGGAAATACTGGTGCCTTATTAGGGAATTAGGAAAAACAAAGGGAGGAGACAGAGGAGAAGAAGCATGCTCACGTTCCCTAAGCTACTTGCCCAGTCTGATTGCCAAAGACATAGCTTGATCCAATATTTTAGGATTGGGATGACCAACTAGGAGAAATAATTGTGCCTAATCTTAGGACATCATTACCAAGGGATTGATGTTTTAAATGGGAATAAGGCTTTCAACTTTCTATAAAAGAAATGCCCCCCATCCCCACCAAAAAAAGGTAGGCAACTTCTTCACAAACAGACCTCAAGTGGGAAAGGGCACTGTTTTTGAAGCTGTGCACTTACAGACCAGTCCATCACTAATTGGACATCAGTAGTCCTCAGTATCCAAAGCATACACCTGGCCATGGGAATCAGGAGAACGCAAACTGCAGACCTAGAAGAGTTCAGGAACCATAAAAATACTGACAACACACTGACAGCAAAAACGGACAACCACAAAAATGTTTGTTTGCAGGTAGCCTAAGGCCCCTTCCACACTCGCGTTGCATTTCACCTCAGAGTTTGATCAGGGTGCGATCAGTGTTTGGTCAGTGAAAAACGCACATTTGGCATTAGAGTGCAATCAGTTTTCAGTCAGAGTTTGTTCAGTGTCTCAGTTTTTCACGCACGTTTTTGATGCAATTTCAATGCAATTTCAATGCGTTTTTCACGTGCAGAAAATGCGCGTGAAATGGACTCAGGACTGAGCTCTATCTTTTCTATGGCAATTGATGCATGAAAAACGCATTGCACTTGCATTGCACTTGCAAGTGTCTCAGACTGCAATGCGTTTTTGATGCATCTCCATAGACTTGTATGATGCGTTTTTCACACGCGTGACTTGCAAAAGTAGAGCATGTCGAGATTTAAACGTGCGTTAAAAAAATCGCGCGTGTGTGTATGAAAGAGAATGCAAGTCTGAAAAGACCCATTAGTTACAATGGGTCAGAGTGCAATGCAAGTTCTGAGCGTCAAAAGCACACGCAGAAAACGCGCGTGAAAAACGCAAGTGTGAAAGGGGCCTAACACTGTCCCTCTGTGATAGAATACAACTCCTGTAATATATCCTTTTACATATGAGAATATAACTGCTAAAACCCTGTTTCCTATGCATGGGAATATAATTACCATAATTTTCCCCCTAAATACAAGAATACAAAATTGTACAAGAATATCACAACTATAATACTACCTCCTGTGGCTGAAATCTTACAGAAGTTCCTTTTGTGTTTGGATGTATATTGTACTATTTATTTTTGGCAGTAATTCCAGATCTCACATATCGCTGCACATTCTTTCGGGATCTTGCTGCTAAATTATTCAGTAAGACCTCTTTCTGTCTTTGCTACACTGAAACTTTTCACCTTTTTATTTTATGCCAGATTTTTATCAAGTACAAAAAAGAAAATGTCGGCAAATTTCTCACACTCCCTCCACACTGTTTCCTCATATGACCTGAATGTGTGTCATCTGATACTTTACCCACCATGATTTCAACCTGCTGACTAACTCCAATGGGTGCATACTTTGAACTAACAACTAAAGAGGATATGACATACCAAAAATAATTGTAAAAATTAGTAATTTTTATTGAATACAAAGTATATTAAAATCGTGACATATAATAGCATCTCAGGAGAGACTTAAAAGATGAAGCACGCCAAGTGTAGAGTCCATAAACAATAATAATCCGGACATATATTGTAGTAGTATTAAGAGTAACTATTTGCAATGTATCATGTATACCAATAGCAGAATATTGCCCATATCAACCTATAGTTTTGCCCTGTAATACAGCATCATACCATGGTTCTAAGTTGCTGGGTTAGACATTGCAGAAAATATAACAGGTGGACATACTACCTGACGTGCTTGCAGCCCTCCAATGGGCTTTTAATGTTATCTATTCAACTTTCACAAATTTAAAAAGGTAGTAGCATATACAAAAAAGTCTCCAAAATGGACCAGGATGCAGCGCACTTCTATTTACAGTATGTAATGTTGCAATAAAGTTTTTTTCCATACATTAATTTCTCTGGCTACCTGTTGCTGGCTTGTTGTTTACAGTTCCGCTGGGTCAGAAGTTTCAGTGGTCATAAGACAGATAAGCAAGCCACACTTTTTATTCATTATGAACCAAACATACCATGAGAATACTGTAGCAACATTGATGCAGAAACATATCTTGTTTAAACTCTGAATTTAGTGTTTTTTGCTCAAAAACAATGATACAATTCAGGACCTTGGGAAAGCTGGGTGCCCTGGCTGCCGTACATAAACACAACACTTTCACATACACAGATGCTGTCCAGACAGGACTAATCAACCTGTGCTAGATGACTCATACACAGCAGCTGGGGGTGGTGCAGTGATTGATTACTTCTGCCTGTCAAGGACAATACAGTGATTATAGTGTTCTAGGCTTATGCTGGGTTTATGCCGGGCAGGACAAGGCTGGAACAGTGCATAATTAGGGTAAGAGGAGAAGCCAGAGCACCCACAGGAGCGACAAATCCTAATTATCATAATTTTATAATTGTTTTTTCAAAACCACACAATTCAGGGATTAAACAAGATATGTTTCTGCATCAGTGTA
Source organism: Engystomops pustulosus (assembly GCF_040894005.1). Classification (NCBI taxonomy): domain Eukaryota; kingdom Metazoa; phylum Chordata; class Amphibia; order Anura; family Leptodactylidae; genus Engystomops; species Engystomops pustulosus. The sequence goes on from NC_092416.1 coordinate 121,153,869, forward strand.
GCTACAGTATTCTCAAGGTATGTTTTGGTACAATGCATGAAAACAAATGGTAGATTTCCTTTAAGCAGTGATGTAAGTGTTGTGAATACAGCGACTGACGGTATAAACAGAGGGGGGCCACGTTAAAGGACCCATCTTCAAGCCACTCACTCTGATGACCTATGTCAGGATCAGTGGTAGTGGCTCCTCTGTACCACTGTGGACAATGACATAACCCGACACCTGGGACCAGAGTGTAAGTCGTATTCACCAGAGCCTGCCGCAAAGCAGATTGAACTTCCACAGGCACGACAGGCAGCACTGGATTTGAGTCAGGGGATGTAGCAGAAGGTCAGGACAGGCACCACAGGATCAAAGTCAACAACGTAACCGGGTTCACAACGGGAATTCAGAAATACATCAAATCGCATAAAGTAGCTTTCTCAGAGGCACTAGGCACAAAGATCTGGTGGGGAATGCTGGGAGAGGCTGTCTTTTATCCATTTTCCTGGGAATGGTCAGCACCAATCACTGGTGAACTGGCCCTTTAAATCTTTGAGCACTGGTGCGTCCCTTAGGAGGAGGGGACATGCGTTCTGGGCTGCTGGAGCCAAAGCAGGATCACAGACAGGTAAAACAACGGGAGGGGAGCTGGGGACTGGAAAGAGACACGGGTGTGCCAGTGACAGTACCCCTCCCTTTCGCCTCCCCCTCTTCTTGGTTTGAAGGAACCTTTGCAGGAGGCCATGGTCCAAAATATTGTCCTTGAGCTCCCAAGATCTCTCTTCAGGCCCGAACCCCTTCCAGTCAAGAAGGAAGAACTGCTTACTTACCGCTCACTGTCTTCATGTCCAGCACCTCCTTAACCACAAAGACATCAGTGGAGTCAGCCTCAGGAGCAGGAGGAGGAGATTGCCGAGAGAAGTGGTTCAAGATGACAGGCTTCAGGAGAGAGACATGGAAGGAGTTCTGGATGCGAATAGTGGGAGGAAGACAGAGTTTATAAGCAGGATTTATGCACTTTACCACCTCGAGTGGCCCCAGAAAGGTTTGAGGAGAGATGGCTTATTATGATCTTTGACCAGGTCTGAGGAGAGATGGCTTATTATGATCTTTGACCAGGTCTGGCCACCAATAGAGACGGGAAATGAGGGATACTGAGTACTGCACCCCAGGGTGCCCAGCCACATGAGAGAAATGTCTTCAAGTCAATATCCTTTTCCTAGGGGGAACGTCGGACTTAAGCCTTTCCAGGAGGAAGCTCCCGCAGATCCACTGGAGCAGCAAGAAACAGTCTTTCAGGAGGAATAACATTGTTATTCTTTCCCAATAACATTTGAGGCACGAGAGAGTGCATCCACTTTGACATTCTTTTCAGCAGGATGGAAGTGGTTCAGGAAATGTGAAAAGAAGAGGGACCAGCAAGCCTGTTGTGGGTTGAGGCGCTGAGCAGTTTGGAGGTATAGGATGTTCTTGTGGTGCTTATATACGCAGACCGGATGATGAGCTCCCTCTAAAAGATAGTGCCACTCTTCCAGGGCAAGTTTAATAGCCAGAAGTTCATGATCTCCTATAGCAGTGGTGGCGAACCTATGGCACGGGTGCCAGAGGTGGCACTCAGAGCCCTTTTCGTGGGCGCTCAGGCCATCACCCCAGGATAGAGTTCACAAAGCAGGACCAAATCCACCGCATCTTCCTGCAGTCTCAGGCAACTTAAGAGATGCTGCTCTTAGCACTATTTTAAAGCGACACTTCATTGACTGTTTGGAACTGAGGGAAAAATGAAAACGGTTTGACAGAAGCTCTTTGGAGGTCATCCTGTTGGATCAACCATTCTTCTTGTACAGAAGGGAAGCTACAATGATGGTCTGAATTTGCCCTCCTTCTTTCAACTCTATTGGTGGCCTCGGGCAGCCGATACAATTGAAAGATGTAGAAGTTACTGCTTAAAATGCCATGTTGGCACTTTATGGTAAATAAGTGGATTTTGGTTGGTGTTTGGGCTATAGCGTCAATGCCATAATGGGAGAGACAAGAGAGGAGAAGTGCAGTATAAATTGCCAATAGTAATTTAGAAACCCAAGAATCACTGTATATCATGGAGTCCTACTGGGCGAGGCCACTGAAGTACCACAGACAACTTAGTGGGATCCATCTGTAAGCCCCTGTCCAAGATTATATATCCGAGAAACAGAAGGCTCTTCTGATGGAACTGGCATTTCTCGAGTTTGGCATAGAGATGGTGGACCCTTAGGCGCCTAAGGACTTGACGTACGTGGACCTTCTGAGACTCCAGCTCGGTACAGAACACCAGGATATTGTCTAGGTAGAGCAAATCTCTGAAAATAGCATTGACAAATTCCTGGAACACTGCTGGAGCATTGCATAGTCCATAAGGCATGACAAGATAAAAATGTCCGTCACAAGTATTGAAGGCCTTCTTCCATTCGTCACCTTCACGCATACGGATGAGGTTATAAGCCCCCCATAGATCCAGCTTGGTGAAAACCTTGGCACCCCGCAGGAGTTCAAAAAGTTCTGTGATCAGAGGCAGAGAATAGTGGTTTTTCAACGTCACTTTATTGTGGCCGCAGTAATCAATGCAAGGACGGAGGGAGCCATCCTTCTTGGCCACGAAGACGTATCCAGCACCAGCAGGAGAAGATTTGCAGATGAACCCCTTCTTCAGATTCTTGAAACAGGCTGACAGGCTGCAGCTCGGGTGTGGAGAGTGGGTATACCTGACCTCGTGGAGGAGATGTGCCTGGTAGAAGCTCAATAAGACAGTCGTAGGGTTGGTGTGGCAGCTTGTTTCTCTGAGAAGACATGGGTAAAGTCCATATAAACAGCGGGAAGATCCACCAGCACCTTGGAAGTCTCAGAAGAAGACATGATGGACGCTGGACGAAGAGCCATGAGGCAGTGAGACTGGCATTCAGGGCCCCAGCGAAGAACCTCCCCAGTCTGCCAGTCGAGGACAGGTGCATGTTGCTGTAACCACAGAAGTCCCAATAGAAAAGAGGATGTGGAACGGGGAAGTACATTGAAAGACAGTCTCTATTTATGCAAGTCACCATCTAGTATCTGCCCACTGACGGATGAGATAACCAGTGGCTTCTCTAGATGAACCACAGGGAAACAATACCGGGAGACCAGAGCAGCATCCATGAAATTCCCTGTAGAGATGGATCCAGGAAGGCCGAGGCTTGAACCAGACCACTGGTTCTAAAACTGAGCAGAACGGGAACATTTGGTTGGGTTGTTCTCACTAGGTGCATGCATCTCCCTGGATGCTGAGGACGGGCAGAAAGTGTTGGACTGGTGCAATAGAAGCAGTGGTACCCAGTTTTTACCAGAGCCCGCCGCAAAGCAGGTTGGAGTTATTGCGGCGTGGTACCACCAGGTCGTTCCACAGGCGCGACTTATAGAATCGTTAGGCAAACTCGTGGTCGGGATAGGCAGGAGGTCGACACAGGCAGCACAGGATCAGAGACAGGGACATAGGGGAAGGTCAGGACAGGCAGTACAGGATCAGAGTCAATAACGGAATCACAACAGGAACTGAGAAATACAGCAAATTGAAGAAATAGCTTTCTCAGAGGCCCTAGGCACAAAGATCCAGTGGGAAATGCTGGGAGAGGCAGGCTTTTAGCCATATTCCTTAACCAATCAGCGTTGCGCTGGCCCTTTAAAACTCTGAGCATTGGCGTGTGCGCACCCTAGGAGTCGGGGATGCATGCGCCGGGCTGCTGGAGTTGGAGCAGGATCATGGACAGGTAACACAGCAGCGAGGGGAGCTGGAGACCAGAGAGATACATGGGTGTGCCCGGGACATGGGTTGCGGGGGCACCCATGATAGCCTGCTGTTACAGGTATAGAGTTTCAAATATTTGTGAGGTTTCCTGGTACCTTTTGGATTCCCAGCCCCACTCAGATATTTACCGGTATATGAACTTGAAAGTGGAAAGAGGGTCCTTCTCATGAAAGCTCCCACTAGTTCAGGACCAATGCGCCAACATTAAAGGGGTTATTTGAGTGTTTTTTAGGGTTATGTCACATGTTCATTTTTTCAGATGCAGTTTTTGATGCCCAAACCAGGAATGGAGTAAAAGCAGGAGGACGAGCAGCACCTTTAAATTATTTGTCTCACCCATTATGATCCACACCTGCTTTTGGCTTCAAAAACTGCATCTGAAAAACTGAACGTGTGCCATAACCCTTAAAGAAAATAAAGTTGTACTCACCTGCTCTAGTGCTCCCATACCGCAGTAAACAAACTCCGATAGACCGCGCCACGGGACACAGGGAGCAGGTGAGTACAGATTCACTTTTTTAAAAAGCCCTTCCCAGCCTGGCTAATAAATTTTAGTCAGACAACCCCTTTAAGATGACTTGGCACAGCATACTGTAAAGTTACAAGCCTGTTTAACTGCCTCTCTTGTGCTTCACAGTTTTATAAACACCTTAAAACCACAGCTAACAAAAGCTAAGGATCTGCCATGAGGTAGGATGACAAAGCTCTAAGGGAAGTGGCAGAATTGCTGTTTATAATGTGGGCGACTCAGTCAGCCACCACAAGTAAGGAACTTTAAGACACAGATGCTATTGATATGCAGAATTACACCTGTTTGTCTGCTCCAGTCTGTACTTTCTGGAGTACCCAGGCAGTGTGTGATGACGTCATCACACACTGCCTGTGTCCAAGGACAGAGGAGCGACCCCGAAAAAAAGAGAATATGGCAGCAGCCAGGGAACACGGAAGTATTAGTTGTATTATTTATTGGAGATATTTCAGTGATTAACTATTAACCCCTTAGTGACTGACCTGTTACGGACATCCAAGTTTATTTCATATATCTACAAGAGCTGAATTTCTGCTTCCACGAGAAGCTTGATCTAACTTAAATCTGCCTCACTGCCAGCTCAGGAGTCATTCCAACAGAACGTCAAACCCCCATGACCAAGTCCCACACCTAAACACCTATCCACCTTATCAGAATATTATTGGAGTTACCATCCAACTCTCTTTGATCCCGAGAGAACTAGTCAATGTATTCCATCCAGGAATTGCCTACACATTCAAGCCACATGAGGCTGGGCACTGTCAGGCAAAAGGAGGAACCCATGGCTCATTTCAACAGTGTAATGTATGGCAATGCTTCTAATAATAATAATTCCTTTATTTTTCTGATTAGTTCAACTCCTTAAGGATAGTCCAGTCCTGCCACGCCTTGTATTATGTGGTGGATGCCAATTAAGCTTCCAGAGAATGAGCTTTGCGCAAAGGTCTTCACTATAGTATGCCTGGTTTTGGTCACATACATGCACACCAAAAGAACCAGAAGCTTACATACACTATATAAAATACACATGCATGTTTTTGTCACTATCTAACATGAAATCAGAATAAACCTTTCCCGTTTCAAATCAATTAGGATTACTAAAATTATTTATATTTGCCAAATGCCAGGATAGTGAGAGAGAGCATTTTTATCACTTATGCAAAGTGAAAAGTTTACAAATACTAAGATTACTATGCCTTTAAACAATTTGGGATATGATGATGTGAATTGGTAGAGACACGCCTGAAATACACTGCTTCTTTTTGTTACATCATGGGAAAGTCTAAAATAAAACAGACAAGATATCAGGAAGAGAATTGTGGACTTGCTGAAGTCTGGTTCATCATTGGGTGCAATTTCCAGAAACCTGAAGGACCATTGTTCATATGTACAAACAATTTTATGCAAGTACAAACAGGATGCGAATGTGCAGTCATCATACTACTCAGGAAGGAGTTGAGTTCTGTGTCCCAGAGATGAACGAGCTTTGGTTTGAAACGTACATAACAACCGAAGAACAAAAGTGAAGATGCTGGCTGAAGCGTCAGTCCAGTATCAAAAGCCTCTCTCTGCCAGGAAACAGCCTTACCCCAAAAGAAGCAAAGTCAAGTTAATATTTGCAACAGGAAAAACCTTTTTGCAGCCATGTTCTATTGTCTGACAAAACTAAAATTGAACTGTTTGGCCATAATGACCATTACTTTTGGAAGAAAAAGGGAAAATATTGCAAGCCTGAGAACACCATCCCAACTGTGACAGATGTGGGTGGCAGCATCATGTTGTGGGGTTGTTTGCTTCCAGAGAGACTGGTGAATTTCACAAAATAGACAGCATCATAAGGAACATTATGAGGCAATACTGAAGCAACATCTCTAAACATCAGCCAGGAAGTTAAAGCTTAGGTGTAAATGGATAATGACTAGAGATGAGCGAGCACTAAAATGCTCGGGTACTCGTTATTCGAGACGAACTTTTGCCGATGCTCGAGTGCTCGTCTCGAATAACGAGCCCCATTGAAGTCAATGGGAGACTCGAGCATTTTTCAAGGGGACCAAGGCTCTGCACAGGGAAGCTTGGCCAAATACCTGGGAACCTCAGAAAAGGATGGAAACACCACGGAAATGGACAGGAAACAGCAGGGACAGCATGCATGGATGCCTCCGAGGCTGCTGAATTATTGGCAACAGCATGGCCATGACAGAGTGACCGAATGAGGCTAGATAGCATCTAAAACATCCAATAATTGACCCTGACACTATAGGGGACGGCATGCAGAGGCAGCGGCAGCAGTGGCAGGCTAGAGAGTCTCATGGCGACATACCCTAAATGGACTCAGGTTTCACCAAAGGAGGTGAAATGATTTCCTATGTGAACAAAAGGTTGACGGTATATTTAGTCAATAACACAGCATGGTGTCGACATAGTGACCAAGTTCCATAACGTATCTGGTGAAACACCCGAAAAATGAGCCTGACACAGCTCTTTTGATAAGGGGACGACATGTGGAGGCAGCCATGGAGACGACTTCATGATTAAGAGCGACAGTATGGGGCATTCATATTGCGCTGCTATGATTGCAACTTCAGGTCTCCAGCATGGCGGCGACAGATGGGCCGAGTTCCACTATGTATCTGGTGAAACACCTGAAAATTCTGCCTGACACAGCTCGTTTGATAAGGGGATGATGTGCTGCATATCCTCTCGTGCTCCAGCGTCTGGGGTATAGAGAGTTGAAATGAGACATTGGTGGACGCTGTGGAGGATCGTGGAGGCAAAATGGACAGGAAACAGCAGGGGCAGCATGCATGGATGCCTCTGAGGCTGCCTAATCTTGGGATGGAGCTGGCGGTCCACTGCCAGGCGAGCTTTCGCCTGTCCAAGCCCCTGTCTCTCGGCTCCTCCCCACCCAAAATGGGCCTGGAGGCCAGAAGCGTTTACTTTGAAAAAATTATAATTTTCAAAGCAGGCCAGGTCGTTTGAATATTTCACCTAGGAATAATGGTATAGCATAGTGGTTCTATTTTTAATTGTTTTTACGGAAATGGTTCCATGATTAAGAGCGACAGTATGGGGCATCCATATTGCGCTGCTATGATTGCAACTTCAGGTCTCCAGCATGGCGGCGACAGATGGGCCGCGTTCCACTATGTATCTGGTGAAACACCTGAAAATTCTGCCTGACACAGCTCGTTTGATAAGGGGACGATGTATGGAGGCAGTGAACTAGTAGTAGATTAAAGGTGCTGCAGTTAAAACTATGTTAGTTGGATCTTGAGATGGAGCTGGGGCTCCGCTGCCAGGCGAGCTTTCGCCAATCCAAGCCCCTGTCTCTAGGCTACTCCCCAAACAGCACTTCTAAGAACCTTTTGTATAAGATCAAGTGTAGTAGCGTTCTTATAAGTTTAGGATATGGCGGGTGAGGGGAATGTAAACAGATGCGCAAGAAGCGCTGAAATAATATTGGTAAATGATAAAAGTTTGCCAGTATATTTTGTGGATTACACAGCAGGGTGGCGACAAAGTTAACAAATTTGATGTGGAATCCATGAAAACAACCCAAAATTCTGCCTGACACAGTTCGTTTGATAAGGAGACCATGTATGGAGGCAGCTATATGGACGACTTTTGGAGGCAGCTATGGCGATGACGTGTGGAGGTAGCAATGGAGACAACGTGTGGAGCCAGCTAAAAAGACGACATGTGGAGGCTGCTATGGAGACAATTTAATTTGGATAGTGCCTGTATGTGGCAGTCCAAAAAAGTTTTCAAACCAGAGGAGCAGGTAGGTGGTCCTCCAGAAAAATTAAATAAATTGAGTGCCTGTATGTGGCAGTCCAAAACAGTTTTCAAACCAGAGGAGCAGGTAGGTGGTCCTCCAGAAAAATTAAATAGATTTAGTGCCTGTATGTGGCACTCCCAAAAATTGCTTAAAACAGAGGACCGGGTAGGTGGCCCTCCAGAAAAATTAAATACATAGAGTACTATAGCTAGAGCCAGTTGGCCCTGGCAAAAAATAGCCAGTTTCCTATGCTTTAGTGTACAAAGAGGAGGAGAAGGAGGACAATGAGGAGGAGGAGTGCATACATTATTCAGGTTGAGCTTCTTTCACCTGTTGGAGAATGAAAATCCGGAGAAATCCAGGCTTTATTCATCTTGATAAGCGTCAGCCTGTCAGCGCTGTCAGTCGACAGGCGTGTACGCTTATCGGTGATGATGCCACCAGCTGCACTGAAAACCCGCTCGGACAACACGCTAGCGGCAGGGCAGGCAAGAACCTCCAAGGCATACAGCGCCAGTTCGTGCCACATGTCCAGCTTTGAAACCCAGTAGTTGTAGGGAGCTGTGTGATCATTTAGGACGATGGTATGGTCAGCTACGTACTCCCTCACCATCTTTCTGTAAAGATCAGCCCTACTCTGCCGAGACTGGGGACAGGTGACAGTGTCTTGCTGGGGTGACATAAAACTGGCAAAGGCCTGCTTGTACCGTGGGTCCAGGAGAGTGAATACCCAGTAATCGGTGCTGGAACAAATTCTTTGAACGCGAGGGTCACGGCAGCCTAGCATGAAATCTGCCATATGCGCCAGAGTCCCAACGCGCAAAAATTCACTCCCCTCACTGGCCTGACTGCCCATTTCCTCCTCCTCCAACTCCTCCAACACCTCTTCTTCTGCCCATACACGCTGAACAGTGAAGGACTGAACAATGGTCCCCTCTTCTGTTTCGCCAACATTCTCCTCCTCTTCCTCCTCATCCTCCTCCACCTCCTCCGATATGCGCTGAGAAACAGACCTAAGGGTGCTTTGGCTATCAACAAGGGAATCTTCTTTCCCCGTCTCTTGTGACGAGCGCAAAGCTTCCGACTTCATTCTGACCAGAGAGTTTTTCAACAGGCCAAGCAGCGGGATGGTGAGGCTGATGATGGTGGCATCGCCACTGACCATCTGTGTTGACTCCTCAAAGTTACTCAGCACCTGACAGATATCAGACATCCACGTCCACTCCTCATTGTAGACTTGAGGAAGCTGACTGACCTGACTACCAGTTCTGGTGGAAGTTGACATCTGGCAGTCTACAATCGCTCTGCGCTGCTGGTAAACTCTGGATAACATGGTTAATGTTGAATTCCACCTCGTGGGCACGTCGCACAACAGTCGGTGAGCGGGCAGTTGGAGGCGGCGCTGCGCTGCCCTGAGAGTGGCAGCATCTGTGCTGGACTTCCTGAAATGCGCACAGATGCGGCGCACCTTTGTGAGCAAAACAGACAGATTGGGGTGTGTCTTGAGGAAACGCTGAACTATGAGATTTAACACATGGGCCAGGCATGGCACATGTGTCAGTCTGCCGTGTTGCAGAGCCGCCACCAGGTTACGGCCGTTGTCACACACAACCATGCCTGGCTTCAGGTTCAGCGGTGCCAGCCACAGATCAGTCTGCGCCGTGATGCCCTGTAATAGCTCTTGGGCGGTGTGCCTTTTATCGCCTAGGCTCAGCAGTTTGAGCACCGCCTGCTGTCACTTAGCAATGGCACTGCTGCTGTGCCTAGAGCTACCGACTGATGGCGCCATGCCCACGGATGGTAATTCGGAGGAGGAGGAGGAGGCATAGTAGGCCTTTGAGACCTGGACCGAGGTAGGCCCCGCAATCCTCGGCGTTGGCAGTATATGAGCAGCCCCAGGGTCAGATTCGGTCCCAGCCTCCACCAAGTTAACCCAATGTGCCGTCAGCGATATATAGTGGCCTTGCCAGGCAGCACTCGTCCACGTGTCCGTGGTCAGGTGGACCTTGTCAGAAACGGCGTTGGTCAGGGCATGGATGATGTTCTCTGACACGTGCTTGTGCAGGGCTGGGACGGCACATCGGGAAAAGTAGTGGCGGCTGGGGACCGAATACCGAGGGGCGGCCGCTGCCATGAGGTTTCGAAAGGCCTCGGTCTCTACCAGCCTATAGGGCAGCATCTCCAGGCTAAGCAACTTGGAGATGTGGACGTTGTGGGCTTGGGCGTGTGGGTGGGTTGCGCTATACTTCCTTTTGCGCTCCAGCGTCTGGGGTATGGAGAGCTGAACGCTGGTGGATGCTGTGGAGGATCGTGGAGGCGAAGATGGGGTTTTCGCACGGGAGGTGTTTGGGCCGTGGTCCTGGGCAGGGGGCTGACTAGCAGATGACACAGGGGAAGGAGCAGTGGTGTGCCCGGCCGGAGGTGAACGGGTTTGGTGCCATTGAGTGGGGTGTTTAGCATTCATATGCCTGCGCATACTGGTGGTAGTTAAGCTAGTAGTGGTGGAACCCCTGCTGATCCTGGTTTGGCAAAGGTTGCACACCACAGTCCGTCGGTCATCCGGTGTTTCTTTAAAGAACCTCCAGACTTCTGAAAATCTAGCCCTCGCCACGGGAGCTTGACTACGGGCAACATTTGGAGCTGATGCACCAGGTCTGGCCCTGCCTCTCCGTCTGGCCCCACCACTGCCTCTTCCAACCTGTTCTGCTATAGGACTCGCCTCCGTCTCAGAAGCACTGTGTTCACCCGGCCTATCAACCCAGCTTGGGTCTGTCACCTCATCATCCTCCGATCCCTCAGTCTGCTCCCCCCTCGGACTTCCTGCCCTGACAACAACTTCACCACTGTCTGACAACCGTGTCTCCTCATCGTCCGACACCTCTTTACACACTTCTTCCACTACGTCAATAATGTCACCATCACCCACAGACTGCGACTGGTGGAAAACCTGGGCATCGGAAAATTGCTCAGCAGCAACCGGACAAGTGGTTTGTGACTGTGGGAAGGGTCCAGAAAACAGTTCCTCAGAGTATGCCGCTTCAAATGCCAAATTTTGGTGGGAGGGGGCAGACTGGGGGGAAGGAGGCTGAGGTGGAGGAGCCGGAGGAGTGCTGATTTCGGTGACATGGGTGGACTGCGTGGAAGACTGACTGGTGGACAAATGGCTAGAAGCATTGTCCGCAATCCACGACATCACCTGTTCGCACTGTTCTGGCCTCAACAGTGCTCTACCACGAGTCCCAGTAACTTGAGACATGATGAACCTAGGGAGTGTAGCTCTGCGGCGTTCCCCTGCTCCCTCATCAGCAGGTGGTGTCTCACCCCGCCCAGGACCAGGGCCTCTGACCCCTGCAGTAGTTGGACGCCCACGTCCACGCCCTCGTCCTCTACCCCTAGCCCTCGGGTTAAACATTTTCCAAATGAAAGTGTAAACTTTTAATTTTTTTTTTTTTGTGTTTATTTTTATTTTTATTTTTTTTTTAACAAAACGATGCTATCCTATTGCTATGGCTAGTTTCTAACCTACACTGACAGCACACAACTGGATTTTGTGCTTTGCAAGATGAGTTTGAGCTGTAAAATGAAATAAAGGTAAAAAAAAAAAAAAAATCAGCAGACTCTGCCTAATTGTAATCAAACCCCTAATAAATTGTCCCACTTTGGTGTTTGAGGTGGATATGTGTGTCACTAAGAGCTAAAAACAACGGTAGCAAGTCCCCCTGCAAATTCCTCACAATATGGTACTAGCTGCACTACTAGTGCCAGCAAGCCCAGCCACAAGCAAATTAAAAAAAAAATGTATAACGTTATTGTAGCCCTAAGAAGGGCTGTTGGGTTCTTGTAGAATCACTCCTGCCTAACACTATTCTAATAGAACACCCTAACGCTTTCCCTGACCAGCAGCAGCTCTCTCCCTAGCGGCATCCAGACAGAGAATGATCCGAGCAGCGCGGGCAGGGGCTAGTCTATTCCAGGGTCACCTGATCTGGCCAGCCAACCACTGCTATCGACGTGTAAGGGTACCACGTCATGCTGGGTGGAGTGCAGAGTCTCCTGGCTTGTGATTGGCTCTGTTTCTGGCCGCCAAAAAGCAAAACGGCGGGAGATGCCATTTTCTCGAGCGGGCGAAGTATTCGTCCGAGCAACGAGCAGTTTCGAGGAAGCTAATGCTCGAACGAGCATCAAGCTCGAACGAGTATGTTCGCTCATCTCTAATAATGACCCAAAGCATACTGCCCAAGTGGTTAGAAAGTAACTTAAACAAAGTCAAAGTTTTGGAGTGTTCATCACAAAGCCCTAATCTCTATCTTATTGAAAATGTATAGGAAAAGGCAGGGGGCAAACAGGGGGGCCTACTAACAGTTACACCAGTTTGCTTCGGAGGAATAGGCTTAAATTCTTATCAACTATTGTGAGAAGCTTATGGAAGGGCAATGGTAATAAATAAATGACTTAAAACGGGAAAGGTTTATACTGCTTTCATGTCTCAAAGACATATGTGTCTTTATATAGTGTATGCAAACCTCTGGTTTTAACTGTAGATGTTGTTCCTACAGCTGAACAAATTATATTTTACAACTAGAGACGAGCGAGCACTAAAATGCTCGGGTGCTCGTTATTCAATACGAGCTTTTCCCGATGCTCGGGTGCTCGTATCGAATAACGAACCCCATTAATGTCAATGGGAGACCCGAGCATTTTTTTAGTAAAAGAGAACATTAAAAGAACAGTGCATAATAAAATATTCCAGATGTTTACTAATGTTTTGCTTGTAAGAACACATTGAAATAACACTATTCTTCACTTTCCAGGTGTTCACGTGCGTCTCCCGCTAAGTTAGGAGATGTGCACGAACATCTGGAATGTGAAGAATAGTGTTCTTTCAATGTGTTCTGCACTTAAATGGCCCTGTATTCACTGTTTTTAATGTTTTAATTATATTCTTCACATTGCAGGTGTGCGTGCGTGTCTCCCGATAGGTTTGGAGATACGCGTGCACAGCTGCAATGTGAAGAATAGAATTAAAACATTAAAAACAGTGAATATAGGACCACTTAAGTGCAGAACACATTGAAAGAACAATATTCTTCACATTCCAGATGTTCCGAACATCTAACTTAGCGGGAGACACGCGTGAACACCTGGAAAGTGAAGAATAGTGTTATTTCAATGTGTTCTTACAAGCAAAACTTCAGTAAACATTTGAAATATTTTATTATGTAATAAAAATACTGTTCTTCACTTATTTAATGCTCGATCTCAAGCCGGCGAGATACTCGTCCAAGTAACCAGCCGGTCCGAGTATGCTAATACTCGACCGAGCCGTATACTCGGACGAGTATACTCGCTCATCTCTATTTACAACCCTTTCCCGCTCTCCTCATGTAAAAGCCCACTTCCTGCTATTTATTCCATGCTATTGTGACCGTGCTTGTCCTACTCTGATACGATTGGTTAAATGGATAGGCCTCCTGCCACCAGTAGTGAAATGGACAATGCTAATCCAGATCAGGTATGTGCTCTATTAAACCATGAAATAAAAAAAAATAAAACAAAAAGTGCACACAACTTCTAGAGGCAACATATATGGAAATTTTATTGTATAGTAAGTATTGCAGCCATCTGTATGACATATTTCTACTAATACACAGTAAGCAAAAACAGTTTGGAAATTGGCATCAAAGTACATCTGTATATACCATAACCTGCAGCAAAAAGTACATTATAATAATTAGATTTTTTAGAATAATTATCAAGTACTGCATTGAATGTGCTGTAGTTAACATAAGTAGACTGAAACATGTGATAAAAATTGCCTAAAATACAAACGCCATACATATATGCCACGGAAGTATCCGAAAAGTAACAAGCATACAATGTAGCTCCTAATAGAGCCGAATAATATACAGCAATATTTGTAGTGTAGGTATTGGGACATTTCAACATTTATATTTATAGATGTATATATTTATATATATATTAAAATATGTAAAAAATGCCCAGTTTTTCACACAAAATGCTTCATAAATGGGCCTGTAACTTGGGATCTTTCTTTAAATGTCCGTTTCATCCTTTATCACAGAGTTTAGTGCAATTTCTTTACATTTTAATTTTTCTAGAAACATCATTCATTTCACAAAATTCAAGAAACAAGTTCTTCTCACAAAAAGCGTTACGTTAGTAAGTATGCTTGTATCATTGGTGTTCATTGTGCATTGTTTAAATAAAAGGCATATCAATATAGAAAAGCAAAAGAAAAAAATAAATGAATAGAATTTTGTTCTGATGCCATCGTCATTTAAAGGGAACCTGTACAACTAAACTTTATAAAGGAACATTATTTACAATATTGTTATTAAATAATTATGTGGGGGCAGGAAATGTTTAATAAACAATGTCATTCTAGTAGACTAAGCTACTTTAGGAAGATGGGGTAAAACAATCTATAGTCCCGCCACACATACAAATTTAGCACAACCATAATAAATTACTTGAAAGTGCTAGGAGCAAGTGACCTCAAAGGTAGGGCCTGACTAATGGTCTAAACCCAAGCCACCAATATACTGAAGGTGTAAAGATTGCAAGCTTACAAAATGACATGTCATGTCATCTTTTGTCAAAGACATAATAAATAACAGCAAAAATATTTGTTCTATAAAAAAATGTGTTTGATCTGTCCTTTATTTTAAATATTCAGGCATATAATTTTGGAGGTGGGGTTCAGAGTGCACCCAACATTGAAGAAAAAAAAAAAAAAAAGGATAAATCCAAATGATCAGTATTTTCCACATTACAATCTGCAGGCAAATACACAGCTAAATCTTTACGCGTTACCTCCAGGTTTGCTTGTGGATTTTTAGAGGTCAGTTGAACCTTCACTTGACTTTAAAGGAAATCTGAATGGGATGAGGATCCATAGACATGCTGCTCCACATGTTAAATACATATGCACATGATTACTGTGTAATACAGTACCATTCAGGTCTAAGAGTTACACACACACAAAATTGCAAAGCCCCAAATAAAACTTCAGTCTTAAATTTCTACTTTCCAAAAATGTGCAGTCCGATAGGAGCCAACCAATTTTTTTAAATTGGTTTAGTGCAAGAATGTCGCAAGAGCGTATCCAACTGGCTACTGCAACGCCACTGGAATTTGGTCTAAGCTATTCTTAAAGGGACATTATGGTCATGCAAGCACACAAAACAAAGTAGGAAAAGCTTTTTCTACATTCTCTGACTCAATCCTATTTTAGGAAAGGTGTTTTAGGAAGTTATTTTTTGGCAAAAAAAAAAAAAAAATACTATAGGATAATCAGCACAAAAATGCAAAATTAATGTGAATGTTTCACAATATTAGAAATTGTGTCCCTTTAAAAACGGCTTTACAATACATGGGGGAGGAATGTGGTTTCTTTTTAGATTACTCAAGTATGTAGGTCTGATACTGGTGCAGATTTTATTTATTAAAAACAAAAAAATGTATATATACATATATTATATTTAGGGCCATATCCAACAAATTGTTGAAACTAAAACGTGCCACTCATTTTTAATAATTTAGTATGATGAGAATGAAGATTTGCCTTTATTTCTATAATTTACAGATACAGTACCATTCCTACACAAATCAGTAATTTTTTTCTCTCCTGACATCACCATGCTTTATTGATCAATACATACAGGAAAAGGTTAATTTGATTCAAGTAGCAAACTGTCACAATCGGACAAGCTTTTCATATGCACTTTTTTGGCTCAGTAGGGGCAAACAAATTCAATTTGCGTTGTACAAAATCTACCACAGTTTTCAGCCGATCTGGCAATAGGATATGTGCATTATAAACAAGGCTTCTACAAAACCTTGGGAACAGTCCAATGCTTTGCATAACAAGCACCATACAGAACTAGGCACATTATATATATAGGATTTAGAGAGAAGGATGGGGGACATCTTAAAAGTACTATACCCCTTTGGCCTGGGTCTCTGCACATAGAGACAGCTGGGTTTGGTTTAACCCAGCCACCATCCTTCATCACTGAAGGCGTTTTTAAGGCACTAAATTGACACAACACCAAAATAAATCCCAAATGAACACCTACAGATGCTTGTATAATACAAAGACACCATGGTCATGTTATCAGATCAAAAGTTTTGGGTATTTTTCTCCTTTGTAAACAAGGGATTTACTGAAGTCCTTGGGGAAAAGAAATCCAAAACTAAAAAAAAATAAGACACACCCCAAAAAGGTAGTTTTATGGACTAATAAAAAAGAATTAATAAGAGCATAAATATTAGAAAAAAATAAAAATTATTGCCTTTAGTTGTTGTTTTCTATTTTTCACCCACTAACAGAGGTCACTGCTGGTTTATTTTGTAAGGAATTTTATTGTAAAATCTTGTGCAAATCTTGAGAAACCCTTATAGGAAGAACACATTCCCACAGTCCTTAACCATCCTCCAAAAGCATCAGAAAATGGAGGTTTGTATGCAAACGCCAACCGTACTTTGTAAACTAACACTTCTTAAATACTTAAAATGCTGTACTTAACCATTGCGAACCCTTCAGTCATCACTTCGTTTAGATGGTGGTGTTTGTGCACAGACAGAATATGTTAGGATCTGTAGTCCTAAAATGACTGGGAATGGAAATTTGCCAATCGTAAAAAAAAGTAACAATTTTGTTCACTCCTTTTTGGAAGAAGAAAAATAAATTACCTTATCAGGGACTTTAAAAAAAAATGTTTGAAGTCAGGACAATTTAGAAAACTTACTTGCAGTGTATTGGAATTTTTTTTTTCAGTAACATTAGATACGATGAATTTTTTTTTTTTTTTTTAAATACTTTTTTTTTAAATTTGGTCATAAATGAGGATTCTTTTTCTATGGACGAAAAATACAAACTGCTGCAAACAATATAAAAGGAAAAAATATGGACCCATGTTAAATACTCTCTTAAGTAATAGATTGCCGTCAAGCCTGTTGAGGTGTGTAGGTCTTGTTTGTTGATTTTTGCTTTTAAGTCCTTAATTAACATTTGTGGGTGAAGTGCAGTTTCACTAAAGAGAAGAAAAATATCTTGTCATTTTGAGCTCGTGGAGATATAGATTTCGGATGAAATCTCGATCCAGTTCACTTGGAAGGTCTGTTAATCACTATAATTAGCAGTTAGACAAGCTAATTTATGCCGCGCTTGACCCATTGACTCCAATATGGTGTGAAAAGCTTAAGCGGTGTCCTAGCCAGTCATAATATCATTTAGGTAGTAACAGTGCTATAGAACTGCAAACTAATAACATTTAGACTACAGCTCCCACTATGCTGCTAGTAGACAATGGGCGTTATAGCTGCCCATCATCATATGCCACAGTGAAGAAGTTAAAGCTGGCACATAATGGAGAATGTCTGACACAGTAATGTTCTTTAAAGAAGAGACCTAGCCCCACTTCACAGTGTATATATGATCTGATCAGGTCACCTATAGCCAGAATTAAGGCTTACTGCACATTCATAGAGCGGAAATCAGTTTGATTCTTTTGTGGATATTCTATTTTATTGACTAATGGCCTACAAATGCGGAAAAAAATCCTACAGCTCCCAGCATGCATGGAGTAAAACATTATGCCAAGTCCTGCAGTATTTTTTAGAACAAGTAAAATGGTATTGGTTACAGGGATTAATCACAATGAAAATACATGGCTGTTTTGTTTTAAACAATAAGTAGTTCTACACTCTACCACAGGATGCGAGTTTTATTAAATTTGCCGTATCATACACAACCTATAGATAGGTTAGTGATGGCTATTTTTCATTAACTGTTGAGTGAATCCTTTGGCATTATCTATTTGTTAAGACTTGTTAGGGAAAATGAAACAAAAAAAGAAAACAGAAGCTTATAAATAATAATTTATTTTCTCCAAATAAACTTAGTAAACGGTCCAAAATATTGTTTCTGGTCTAACAGGGAATGCATCAGCAGTACAAGAAGTGTTGGGTTCTAAAGGTGACGCTTTTTTTAAACTAAACTTTTCCCGACTTAAAAGGGTTGTCAGGAGGTTGAAAAATATGGCGCCTGTCTTCCAAAAACAGTCCCACATTGCAGCTAAGGTATATGGAGAGAAATGGTACCTAGTGGCAATGCTGCATGCTACCCATAGTCAAGAGCTTTTATATATATTTTATATAAAAAAACATATATAAAAACCATGTTTTTCAACCACCAGGCATGAACTTTAAACAATGAATAAGGCTTCCTGCAAAAACAGACAAATTAGTTTCATGGCCAATTTGAATCATTCTAGCAGGTTTTTCACTGATCCTCATGAACTTTAGATTATGAGTGATCCACAAAAACCTAATCTTACTTCTGCCTACACAACATGGCTCCCTACAATTATCTTAGTGACCGGAGGCATCATTTAGAGGCGTTTTCCCAAATATAACTGCAGTGGTACTTAGACTAGACATGTCACGTCACAATCAAAGTGGGTCCAAAGACCTGATACTTAATGGACCGGGCATTGAAAAACAGACGTCATACTTATTTATGGTTGACAGGATATGATCTTTAGACCCAAGGCTCCAAATTTTGTTATATCCGAAAACATTTTGGGGTCAGCCAAAATGATAAAAAATAGTACATAATTCCGACTACAGACCCAGCAATCCAAAAAAACAAAGTGCTGCAATTGCTTTATCTTTACAGTTGGATTTTGTTCAATGCAGCACATAACATTTAAAACTTTTTTGTCTCATTTTTAGTTTCGTATTGTTTCTGGTAGACATAATACACTGCTGTAATACACAAGGACTGGTATAATCATATCAAAAAATAGTGCAAAAAAAGTTAACATTTATATAAATAACTCTAGTCCCCTGCTTTTTTTTTCTCCTTTTTGATTTTTTAAAACACATTTTCTGAGTTGGCACTCAAACAAATCCACCCATCCGACAAAAAAAAACTAGTTTCTCAGCTTTTGTTGTTTTGTTTTTAACATCCATTTTCTGATGAGGAAACATCCCCAAATGTATAGGCCCTTTTCTAATACAAAAATACTTCCCCTCACTCATACCATTTTTCTCTTAGTTCTCATATATATTTATATATTGCAAGTCTTTTTTTTTACAAATAAAGTTTTGTGCAAATATTTTAGGACTTTCCTTTTTTTACGTTAAGTGAAATATTTAAAAAAACAATTACACATATATATATGTATATATAGGTGATGGGGAGTATATAGGTAAGCACTCACGCAGGCTAGTCAACTTCTTAAAAGGGCAACTGTGTAAAGGAATCCAAGACACAGATAACATATAAACAGGATTGCAAGCTTCTCCAGCTTGTGCATTCAAACCAGACAAAACAACTAAATATTTATACAGGAAGAAGGTGAAGAGCCCGGGAGGATTATGTTGCTTAATATTTCTTTCCTCCTCCCTTTCCTCTTCTTTAAAAGTTTTTGCCCCCGCAATTTGCTGGTCATCAGAAAGGCACGCAGCCATCTCGGCATTGTGACCTCGGCTGATAACAAAATGGGCCAGCTTAGAAGTGCAGTGTTTATGGATTTTAAGTTTTTGTTATTCAGTTCAGTGTTCTTCATTCTAATACGGCTGTCCTTTTAGTTTATCCTTGTCTTTGCTCCGTGCAACTGTGCTATCAAGAACATTGCTTTGCAAGTGAAGTCTGCTGTCTAATAACGAGGGAGTGCCTGTGTTCTGTTGATGCTGGTAAAATGATGATCCAGGGTAATGACCTATGACCTCACTATAAGTTGGAGGTGGTCCTTCCATCCTCCCGTTGCTGCCATAAGAGGTGGCACTCACTCCAGAGTTGCTGCTAGGTGGACAAGGTCCTCCATAGACAGAACTATCAATTAAGTCACTATCAAAGACGGTTCGGTTCGGAGGTGCCCGCACACTCTCTCTATTCAGTTCCATCTGTTGTTCAGGATCACGAAGCTGCAAAGTGCAAGGGCCTTGGTAAGGTGGTGGTTCCTCTCCATCCGATAATGAGATAGTTGGTGGGAGGTCGATCTCATGCTGAATGTATGGATAGGTGGGCTGGAAGCGGCTGAAGCGATCTCTCTGGAGGAAAGGTGGGATACTGAGTCTATCAGAGGGCCTTGGTGTGTAAATGTGCTGTAAAGGACAGTAAAAGACACAGTAAATACAACATAAAATATATGTATATTATTATGTACATATATATCAATAAAAAAAATTTTTTAATTTACAGCCAATGACTCTAGCTGCGACATGGACATCAGTTCTGCGTACATAGTATAGGGAGAACCAGAGAACTGATTGTTTTTATTTTATTTAATATCTTTTGGCATATTTTGACTGTCTAACTCATTCTCAGACCCATAAATTCCCTTGTGCCTAATATTAAAGCAACAAGTACAGTGATCCAATTCCTGTTTCGCCATCTTACCTCTGCCATGCCGTTTCCTGACACTGTGCTCTCTGAAGGCCACAGACTTCCTTCCTATATCAGACAAAAATAAACATGAAAATGTGAAGTGAAAACAGGGTCTATTTTTTTTTTTGGGGGGGGGGGGTATTAGAATGCTCATTGTGGCTTCCATGGAAAACTAGCACTAGGAACAGAAGGAATTATATTTGCAGTTTGAGTTTTGAAAAAAAAAAAAAAATTCTCAATTTTTTTTTGCAGTTCCCTATCAATGGAATCCCCATTTAAATGCCCCCATTAAAAAGATAATGCCATTATATTTTGGGACAAACCCACAGTACCAATCCCAATCTTTTTTATTGCTTTCAACATTTATTGAAATATTGTGGACATTTGTTTTCTACATGTAGCCTTTTCTGCAATTGCCATATCTGGTCCTGTTAATATTAGAAAGAGTCAGGATGTAATTTTACTCACCAAAAAGTGTGTTCTAGTTATGAGTTTTACATCTCTCAAATAGGCTAAAAAATTATCAGAAATTTGCCAGTCAGATTATTTTTAAGCATTTAGTACATTATCTCCAACCAGCATGCAGACAGATCTGACAGCCCAGTACTGCTTGTATCTGAATCAGTTGATATGCTAAAATGAACCTCATTTAAAAGACAAAGAATTGGCCTGTTTTAGGGATATCAATCACAAATAATATAAAATAATTTCCCACTTAAATAGGGGTGCCATTCTGTCTACCACACACAGTTCTGATCAAGGAACACCACACATGCCAAATAACATGCACCCCTCGACTGATCATCTTGGCGACTTAAAATTGTCAAAAGGTAGCTATAAAGTCAACCATGAAACATGCCCCCTTATGATGTTAGAATGTACCGAGGACATGCTTAAAACATAGTAACTCAGGAATTTGAAGAAAAAAAACAAAACAAAGCATCGTTGTAAAAGACACCTTCAACTTTTTCATGACCTTCTATCCTTTGTGAGGTCAGTAAGAGGTGAAGCCTCCAGTGACTCAAAGTACAAGTGGCCATTTGGAGGGAGAAAAAAAAATAAATAAAAAAAATACTAGACTCATTCTTGGTTGAATTTCACCAATAATCGGAGAGAAGTGAGAAGACTTACCGAAGACAGATTCTCCTCCCGCCTCCTGCCCTGACTGCGCCGATGTATGAAGGATCGAGCAGAAAGCTTGTAGTGGTTTAGGAGACACGTGATCACAACAACCATCACCATCATCACCACAACAATTATGATTATCTGAACGAATTCCAATTCCGCTGCAAGGAAAAGAGGAAAGAATGAGTTGATTTTACCCTCTAATAAAAAGTTTAAGCAGATCAATAAGGAATATAAGGATTGGATAAGGATTATCTTAGCAACAAATAAGCTTTCAGGGTAACTCAGGATTTCCTAAAAACAGTTACACTGCCTGGACAACTTTGCTCTTGTTTGTCGAGTTTATTGGATTGTTATGAGACATTGTCACCCTTCAGATTCCGTGCATCTCTCAGTTTCCATAATCTAACAATCTAATCTACTTCTAGGTGAAACAGGGTATTCTCATAAAGATACATGTATTCCCTCTGTTGTAAAGAGAAGTTAGGATACAGTGGGGTATTTCCTATGTTTCAGCTCCTCGCCCACTCATTTTGTGGGAACAAATAAGAATCAGAAGTTATTGATTGGATGTTAGAGAACTGAAAACACACACACCGCTGCATGCCAGTACATTTAGCATATACCCTGGGAGCTTTTCTGGCGTAAACACCAAACGTGTCAAAAACATGAAATGTCAAATCTATATAATTATTAAAATGAACACAAACATTCAATGTAGTGCTTCATAAGGCCTCATTTGAACAAACGCTATGGGGACCGATACCCGGCCGCACCACTTGCAGCTAGATACCAGTCCATATTGATGCCTATAGCGCCCAGTCTTCTCTATGGAGAGGGTAGGGGTGAGCAGCGCTCTCCTGCGCGCAGCTGTATGTGCCCGGGTGAGCATACGTTTGCCTGAATGAGGCCTATGGCGATGTTACACAACGCATTTAAC
Organism: Engystomops pustulosus; assembly: GCF_040894005.1. NCBI lineage: Eukaryota > Metazoa > Chordata > Amphibia > Anura > Leptodactylidae > Engystomops > Engystomops pustulosus. Next base: position 121,176,452 of record NC_092416.1, read on the forward strand.
GCCAGTAATATTGCTGAAGGGATTGCGTTATGAGGCGCAGGTCTAAAACTTTTGCCACCCAACTTGGTCTTAAATTTAAAAAAAAAAAAAACACACACACACACACACACACACACACACACACACACCAAAAAAAAAACCCTTAGTGGAAACAGAGAGGTACAAAAGAAGTTTTTCGGAATCTGAGAAAAGAAAATGGCAGCGCGTACCAAAGGTACTATTGGGCAAGTTGACCTTGATGGGCTTTGGCAGCAGGCTTTTTAGACACATCCTACTGGTTAGTCATATTTTAGGTTGATCTGGGTTTCTAGCACAAGCACACTGACTGCCAGAGCATGCAGCCTTAAAGGGAAGAAAAAAAAAAAAAAAAAGTTTGAGACAATTCCCAGTCAGTGCTTACATTTCTCCTTGTGTACTTCTGTACATATATTTGTTACATGCAACCAGAGGGAACCGATGTAGTCAATGAAAGGCCAGAGGAATCACATGCCCTGTGATGTAACCTATAATAAAGTAACCTTCTGAACCTCTAATCTACATCCTCACCACATATAAATGCAAAGCATTACACTGCATGGCGTTACCAAGCAGATAAGACGCCTGTTTATCACACAACTGCAGCAACAATCTCACCTTAAAGGTAATGTCACTTCTACTAAATACATTTTTAGGACTTAATATCTGCTGGCTTAGCCAAGGTCATGTAAGGTAACCGTTTTGCTTAGAGAAGGATCATGAAGTCCCAGAAGATCGCCGTTCACACTTTTCTTTTTATAGTCCAAGAAGAATTCCACCTAGGATTTGTTTCGCAAGTTCTGCAGCCTGAGTACAAGAGATACAGTTCCTAATGCTACCAAGTGGTTGCTAGAAAGGCAACAATTTAATGGAATCCATGTGGCTCCAACACTTGGAAAAAAGCAGTGTAATATGGATGACCTGAACCACCTATTGGGAAAAAAAGGTTTTCTTTAATTTAGTAGTACCAAACATGGAAACCTGACCTTGTACACAAGTTATGGAATGAAAATAAAAAATTATTTTTAAAATTTGAAACATTAATTTCAAGGTACGACATATACCTGAAGGTTTCATGGAAGCTTGTTTAAGTGTGAACCATAGACTATTGATGGATATCAATTAAGTAGAACAGTGTCCAAACATCCCAAAAAGTATCCAAGGTATATAAACTTCTATCCAAGGTTTCTATGAACTTGCATACAAGTGTAGAGGACTACAAACCACCAGGGCTCTATAATGTCTCCCACTACATGGACATCTTCTCAGATATTGCCACTGCCTTGGGCACACGGAATTACAAAACAGGCATCCTAATAATGATAAACAGACAGACAGTCATACGGATAGAAAGACGCTTCATAAAATATGCCGTCTCATGCTGCCCCACAGCCCTGCGGCAGCAAAGTGTAAACACTGGAATTTCGGCACTCACTCAAGCATGGGGATCAGAGAGCCTGAAATGTATAAAAATCTAATCTCGTTAGTTGCGGCTGTCTGTGAAGGGAGACGCTTGGAATTCATTGGGATTCTGGTCTGCAAGCGGTCTGCCACTGACTTTCAGCTCCTGTCATACCACTTATCTCAGCCTCTAAAAGATTTAGACTCCCTCTGCCTTGTTCCAAAATTCCCACATATAAGAACATTAGAGAATAATAATAATAAAAAAATAATATATGAATAATTCTATCAGATTTTTACCCAAATATAGCGTCCATGTTTTGCCACCTAACGTGGCGTCATGACGGGTGTCGGCTATACTGGGAAAAGATACGTTAGGAGGGCTACTTTAGGTTTTAATATAGCAGTGGATGTGTATGTAGGACATAGATTTGGGTTGGATAGCTGTGGTACATATTAGTGCCTAGTATCTCCTGTCTATATTCTAAGAGGGAAGTGTGCATGGATGGAAGCTAGATAGCTCCTTTTATATCCCAGTTAGGGTGAAAAGGTACCGTTTGATGTGAGAGAAATTGGTATACCCCTCCACCTAGTATCATATAGGTGCAATCCATACACTAAATCCTTATTCATATCGATCACCAACACCAAATCCAGAGCTGATCATTTTAACAGAATAGGGAATGAGATTTCACCATGTTGAAAAATGAAACCATTTTTAATTTGTAAGAATAAAAGTTAAGTTACAGCAAACTAAGGTTTAATATTTGCCAAGGTTGGAACTTTGTGATATTAAATAGTTATTAACCCATCACAATTGTTCGTCCATTGATAAAAAGACTTTGATCACACTAGAGATCAAAATTGGAGAATCACAAAATTTCCTTGAAGGGGTGTTCCCACAAACACAAGTGCGACCCTATCCACAGGATATTGCCGAACACTGCTCTTGCCGATCTCCATCAGCTCCATAGGGGTCCGACAGAGGTTTGTGGGACCCAATTGGGCCCCTAGTTTGTGTGATCTGTGGGGGTCTCATCATCCTGTGACTAGGGCCCAACTTGTGTTTGTGGGAAAACCCTTTAACGTAAAGGTCATTGTTTTGTCCTATGTGTATATATCATAATGTATATAAAACAGCAGTATTTTAAGCTTATGTCAAAGTGAATATCTCCCAAAGCACAGAATAAAAATGTAAATGAGAATTGAAAAAGAACACTGATGAAAATTAGAGAACACTTTCCAGGTACATCCACATGTTCAGTTTTTCAGATGAAGTTTTGAAGCCAAAACATATGGATAACTATGGATGAAGATATATCATTGAGAGAATCTGCTTCTTCTGCATTGTCAGTCCACTTTTGGTTTGGACAACAAAAACTGCATCTAAAAAACTGAACATGTGGACGCACCCTAAGAAGGTGTTGACTTCCTTAATTATCTGTCAAACACTATTTAACTGGCAGCACTGACTTAGCAAAAATATTGTGCCGTTCCCAAGTGACCGAAATCATCTGGCAGCAGGTTGTCCAGATGAAGGTCAAAGGGTATCAACCATAGCAAGAGCAGCTGTTTTTTTCTACCCCGTAATTTCTACACTATTTCACCTTTACAACATCACAAACCAATTGAAGGCGCCCCCCCCCCCCCCCCCAAGATGGCCGGAGAGGACAGGATCATGCAGAGAATCTCCATGGGTAATCGTTGCAACACTTCAGAGGGAATTTCTTGCCAGTTTAGCACCGATTAGGGTAATGATGTTTCTCGTTATACAGTGTCATTTGAGAGCATTTGGACTGAAAGCCTATTCTACAGTGACCAGACCTCTCATTAGAAGAAAGAATCTAAAGGCTGACCTCACCATTGAAGAGCATGTTGTGTGGACAGAGAAGAAGTGGTTCACAGTTCATTTCAGTGATGAAAGCAAGTTTATTTATTTGGGTCTGATGGGAAACAATGTTCCGCAACAATGGGGAAGTCAGTGAAAGGTGGTGGAGGAAGTGTCATGGTCTGAAGCAGGAGTTTAACCTCTCATACAGCTACATGGAAGAGTGAATGCAAATGGGTATCACAGCCTTCTTCAACACATGGTTCCTTATTTACATTCATTACTCCATCAGCCAGCAATTTTCATGTAGGACAACGCCCCATATCACACAGCAAGATGGTTAAAGCAGTCCCTTGAAACAAAATACACTGAAAAGAATCCAGAGTCCCAAGCTAAACTAATATAAGAAAATCCTTGGTAACAAAAGTTATGGCCAAGAAACCCACCAAAGTCACAGAAATGGAAGAAGAGTGAACTAAAATCACACCAGAGCAGTATGAAAGTCTAGTGATGTCTTAGGCTGCAGATGTGGTAAAGTCATTCAAAACAAAGGCCTGTGCACTACCCACTGATTGTCAACTGTTATAACTACATTTTCTGGAGTTCACATTTAGAGAACAACAATAACTAGCACAAAGAAATTATGATCATCATGACCCCTTACAAAAAAATCCTTAAAGTGTAAATTACATTATTTCTGAAAAAAAGTGACAATTTTTTGCCGATTTTGATAGTGTGTGTGTGTGCATATAGATAGGTAGATATGCAACATGTAAAATGTATGCAATAAAGATCTGTCTATTGAAAGGTAAGCCAGGCTCCACGGGGACATTAAGTGTAAAGAAAAACTATATTAAAAAAAGAGAATAGCCTGTGTGGGGGGCAGGTTCAGGATGTTCAGAGTCATTGCTATATTTATATTCCCGGTAACACAAGTTGAAGTGTGACTCCAGCAGCCAAGCACTGGGCAGGCCCCAGTCACTTCCAGACAAACGGGAGAGCAGCTCTATTTGCATAATGTCTAGACCGTCGTAACAGCTGCTGCCTGGAGAAAACCAGTTTTCAACACACATCTTCCGGGCACCTGTAGATGCTGCCCGCCAGGTGAAGAACAACACGGACAGCTAAAACATTAAACAAAGATTTTCATGCTGTCAAGAAAATAAATAAATGGAAAAAGCTTATTGATGTCAATAGTACAGGAGGCAGTAATACCCATTATGTGCATTTTCTTGAGGAATTAATTTTTCAAAACACTGCACAAGCACTAAAAAGAGGCAAGTAAATATGTCAAATATAGTTCTTTTGTCTTTTTTTTTTTTTTTTTTTTTTTTTACACTCTATTGCATCATAACAAAAGGCCAAAAGAACACAATGGCACAATCTGCTACATAATAAAAATAGAACCTGCAAAACTGATTTCCAGCAATCACCACTTAATTCATTGTTTAATGCCTGGACCATCTAGTTCAGCCTGGCTGGATCTACATAACAAGGCCTTAGCAACAAGAGATGTGCCAATGGCTTAAATTAAGACTTCAACCCAATGAGTTGACAACAGATATTGTTGTATGCCACTAGAATTTCCAAACTGTGCCAGCCAAGCAGGGTATGCAAGGAAACAATCTAAAAAGATAGTGATTAATGCTGGGGGCAGAAGATGTCAAAATCAAAAAATCCCGGTTGATGTCTGTAAAATGGACATTACCGAGCAGAGGCAATCCTGGCATTCCTCTTCTATCCATTTCATAGTGCGGCCATTACTCAGCACTGGAGTAGACTGCAGCCGACTACCATCATTTTTTTTTTTTTTTTTTACCATTTACAGCCTTGTACCTACCATGATATATTTTTGGGCTCCTACCCTATCATCTGCGCCATGAAGAGGCCATTTTTTGGAATTTTCTGGTATATGGAAGGAAGGTGCAAGCGGATGTAAAGACTGCAACTGCTTCTGCACTGTCAGATCTAAGAACAGTATACCGAAAAGGTAAATTCTTAAGAGCAATGCAGTACAAAGGGGTCTGAGCCCTGAGAATTATGTCTTCTGCCCTACTAGATGTGGACTTTTAGCTCAAGAGCCTTTCCCCCATTTCACTTTATTAAAAAAAAAAATAAGAGCAAAACAAGCGAATGACAGAATAAACAAATGTCATTTTAATTTCTAACAGAAATTTACGGAAGCCCTGATGCTTAGTTGACATATCTCGGACATCCAATTTTTAATCATGAGACACTCCAGTTCATAAGCCCTGGTATTTATGTTAATAGGCCTGAGATATAATATCCAGTGAACTGCCAAGAGTGGAGCAGATATTAGAGCAGAGTGAATTACCGCACAAGCCGACCTCAGTATAAGCCCTGCCCCCTAGAATACGGCCTGCCAGCCCCTTCCCGAGGTATGCCCAGCCTATAAGAGGAAGGAGAAAAAACTACCAAAAAAAAAAAAAACTGTACTCCCCCTTTCTTTGATGCACTGGCTCTGGGTCCCCGCACAGTGCCAATGCACGTACCATGGCGCCGCTTGCTGACATTATAGTGTATGCGCCGCCATCGGAAAAAAACACGAGGGGGGACCCAGTGCCAAGAAGAAAGAAGAGGACCTGCTTGGGGGTGCTGGAAAGGAGTACAGAATATTTTTTAATAGACTCAAATATAAGCCAGTTTTGTTTGTTTTTTTCAGCACATTTTTTGTGCTGAAAAACACGGGTTATATACGTTAAGCTGTATAAATAGACATCAAATATTTTCCCATACCCCAAAATAAGGTCAAATTTCTAAAATGTATTTTAAAGAAAACCATCTAATTATGATTAATTTCATCCTATGTTTCTACAAGGATGACTTCCCAGAAAATACACAGACATGTATGCAGAAGGCAATGCCGTCTGTATTTCCTTTATACAAAGCAATTGACCTATGCTGACCTTGTGGATTCCTACAGTCCAACACCAGAAAAGAGGAACATCTTGCTAGCTAGACAGCGATAAGGACACTGCCCTTTACCTGTCCTTGTATAGGGAGCCTGCCACCGTACAGGAGGTGCCAGCTTATAATGCTGTCATTCAAGATTCCTGCATGTCTGGCTCTCCTTCTACACCAGACAATGTAAGACTAATGATCAACAAGAGGAAATACAAAGGAGGATAAGATTACATGTCTAATCACATGGCTGCCAAAAATCACCCAAGATAGAATGGAAAACATCTCATAATTTTTAGATCCAATGTCTTTCAGCCTGTCCATCATGTCTTTCCACCCAGAATTAAAGGAAATCTACCAAAGACAAGCATGATAAACCAGTGACACATACTCATAGATCCAGTCACTGTGAAGGGCTCCCTGGGGAGTTACCAGAGCCCCTGTGTACTGGAGCTTCAAGGGCTGCTACACTGTCTCACATCCCCCTCTGCCCCTTAGCATTGCTGCCCGTTGTGATCTGACTGTAGCACAAAGTGTGTGGGGGGGGGGGGGGGGGGAGTGCTCCTTGCACACTGTAAGGCCTACTGGACAATCGTCTTTTTCCTACTGCTGCAAAAAGCTGCTCTATTTGCTATTTTGTTAGGACTGTGTGCCAACAATATTTCCCGCATGTCTCCACTGTGTGGCCACAAGGTAGGCCTGTGTGTATTCCTTGCTTCATGCTTTTTGCAGATCGCAGAGAGAAAAAAAAAAGGAGTTTCAGTCAATCTAAAAAGTCACAAGACCACTATTATTGAGTTTTGTAAAAGTCCATAGCACTATGCTTTGGTTTCTGACTTTCTTTGTCTCATACTACAATGTTTGATGACTATATGTCTATTCTGCTCCTTGAGTGGCTTCATCTTTGGCTACTCAGAAGGCAAGAGCTACTATTGCTAGCTGAGCAATAGCTTTTGGGTTCATCCCATTGTCGCTTAGCACCCCAGGAAAGTGCATTTCCACAACTTATATATGGTTTTGCTGCAGCAACCGGATAAGTTCTTTAGCTACTTTTGCATGTCCATTCCCTCTTTTGACCGTTTAATATTGGCCCTTCATAGTGACTCGTGTAAAGAAGCTGCTTCATAGAGGTACCATGTATCTTAATTACAAGCAATATTTTTCTATTGGCTTTGGCTTATTAATTGTTGATATTGGTACATGTGTGAGTTCTGGAGATGCAGCAGTCTTCAGGGCTTCCAGAATGGCTGAGCGGATTCCTTCTAACCAGCTTGCCCTTCCTAAGTCATACGTTTGCATGGGTCCCCCGCCCCTTGAGTTTTTGCGGCTGATGAAAGATTTGGTCTATCCCCCTCCCAGTCCCCCATGGATTTCTTCCTCCACAGCTTGGAGTGCAGTTTCCTTGCCAGGGCCACAATGTCGTCTAGTGGCATGGGTCAAAAGAGGTGGCAAAACCGCAGCCGGCTGCTGTAGGGGAGACTGGCTGGACAGTTCTACATCACTGGTCCCAGCATGCTCTGATGAAGACATTAGTTCTGTGGATGCTACCTTACACTCCAATATTCATGGCATCAATAAGACATCAATTGTTGAGTGTACAGATTAGCCCTTTTGTATAGATGAACAGAGCCACTTTTCCCAGATTTCATTGACCTCAAACCTAAAAACTGGCCCCTGCATGAGCCCAAGCGTGTCTTCACTTGGTTCACTAAAATAAAATTTGCACATGTCCAAAAGGTATAATTAACTCCAATAAAATACAAAAGAACACTAGTCAAACATGTACCCAAGTCAACTCTGCCATAAGGAACAGATCTGTCTGGCAAATGCGAGCAACAGATGTATTTCCAGGGTTTTTTATTCACAACTCCATTGAGTTCGATGGGAGGTTAGAGCCGAAAACACGACCAAGAATGGGACCTGCTATAAGGAATCCTCAGCCGAGTGTATGAGCCCATAGAAATACATGGAGGTGTGAGATGGCTGCAAAAACCTCAACTGTATCACCTGAGGAAACAACGATCGTGTTCATGAGGCCTAACAGCCTGAATCTGAGCTTCAGGCTCATTAGCATAAATAAAAGTGGATTTTATAACAAGTATAAGATTACCACAGTCACAGTGCCTGGATGACCAAATGTCCTTGGTTTATCAAATTTGATTTTGATGGTAGATTATATGCAGCTAAGAGGAAGTCAATACAGTTTCAAATACAGGTCCAACAAAAGCAATGATCTGCAGTAAGCAAGTCTAGTCAAACAGTAATATGGGACCAACAGTTATAATCCAGAAAGAAAAATACTACATTTCTAAAAGAAAGAAGCTGCAAGACTGACAGGATCATACAATGGTCTTATTGGTTGTCAAAAAGGTTTCACTGTGGCTGCTTTCACTTGTTCCGGTTGAATTGGATTTTGGAACACAAATCAGTCGGAGCGGGGAGGGGCTTGTCCTGGTAATGGGCACCACGTGTTTTGTATGCAACTCTAAAATACATGGTGCTTGTTACCGATTCCATGCGTTTTAGTTAAAATGTATATGCGATCAGTACAAGCCCCTCCCAGTTCCGACTGGGAACACAGCCTGAAGCAGGTATAACAAGTTATCTACAAGTAGTAAACAGAATTATAAACAACCTAATTGAAGAAAGCGCCTTAAGGACTTTGATTCACCAATTTCAGAGGAACTGCTCTTCACTCAATACATATTTACACATCATATGGCGAAAGAAATGAAAAATACACTTTCATTTCACTGTAACAATCCCATCTAGTTCACCCATTAATGAAGGCCCAAGCACTTCTATAGGAAATGAACTTCTGACTGCAGATTCGTGAACGCGCCATCCCACCAAATTTAGGGTGTAAAACAGGACTGGACCAGTTTAGCAGTCAGAATTCAGTCATACATGATCTTTGAATATATGGCCATAAATTTCATTTAGTGGATTCAGGGGAATCATTTATAGAAGTGTTTGTTTTTGTGTTCCAGCAAAAATGTGTCTGCTTGTGCAAGGGATTTATTCATTCATTTAAGGAAAATTGTTCCATTAAAATAAGCAAGGACTACTAATTTAATAAAATAAAACCATAAAAAAAAAAAAAAAAAATTCTAGCATCTGCTACATGGATTTCTAAGTTGCGATAATAAAACCAAAAAAAAAATTAATACATACTAAATATTTTTATTATTTATTTTTTACTTTTTGCCAACCATTTTTTTTAAGAAGTTATTCCAAATTAAGCCAATTAATATTTAACCCTCAAAAATGAAATGAATCCCCTTGCAATCAAGCGCCCTTGTGTTTGGCATGCCCGGAGATAGCGAGAATTGTTTTTCTGCTCTGAAAGGACAGAACATTCAGAGACTTCACTATCAGACAGACTAGATTTTCTATTCCAGACAAAATGCAAATATGCAAATATTTCATCTGTCTGGAGCATGAAAAAAAAAAAGGATTTTTTTTTTAAAGGAGCAGTGTCATACAAGGGGTGGAGGAGGGGGAAGCGGGACAACAAACAAATCCTTTGTATCTTTACTATAGAGGAGGAAGCTAAACAACAGACTGAGAAGTCATATGTTCTGTCCTGCCAGACATGTGAAGTTTATTAAGTCTGAGAAGAAGATGAGGTTGAATTAGCCTCTGTGCAGCCCACATTGTGTCACTCTTCCACCCGCTCTGTCACCATTCAACTCATGACATTGCAAAATATCTCCAGAGCAGCTCTGACAGGGGTTAAAAGCCATGCTAGATGACATTCACCTGTCTGTTTTTGTGAGGGGGAAGGTAAGGGGCATGGGAAAGCAGCTGATCTAATCCTTCAAAAAAGCTGCTGTCACCATAACAAAGTTTGACTCTGAAAACAAAATGGCTGCCACAGGGATTATACATCACTATTGGATAAAACTAGATGTAAAATAAAAATTACTCTCCGCTGTGCACACCTCTTAATGTGGTAGATCGAAAGTTCAAAAAAAAAATGTAATGATTTAGTCATTGGGTTTGTAATAACATTTTAAGAAAATGTGACGGGTTAAAAAAATGTTGGTAAACTCTGATGTGATTTGAATAATCTATATCCAAATACTATCGTTTTCTTGTAATTCATAGATCGAATATGAATCAGGTTTACTTTTATTTTCAGACCTAACCACCTCACTGCGAGTAATAACCCAGAGGTTTAATAGTAAAATGCTGGACTAAGTATTTGTGAGCAAATTAAGCAGAATTCTGACTGAATTGTGTGAACTGAGCACAAATCTGGATAATGATCCACATCTGTCGCTCACACATTAAATAATAATGGATGTCTCTCTTTAACTAAAGACAATGGCCTGTGAGAGAGATGCATTCACATCAAGCCAACTATAAGTGGCCATGCTACCCCAACCCCCAGCATGACCACATTATACCCTCTGACCTCCACATGACTTAGGAGGAGGTTTAACCTCATCCCTTATCAGACATGTATATACCACACAAGACTGTATTTACCACCAAGTGACTTAATGGATATAAACACTGCCTATATAAATCTACATTTACAAAATATACTGTACATAAATTTACACCTTAAAGTTATTAGATTCTGCAAACCGTAGCAAAATTGTGCCTGTATGTAAGGTTTATGATAACAAAAACTTCACAAGCGTTGTCAAATATGTCTATGGATGGCTTTACAAATTTATTTTCTGCAGACACAAAGCAGTATTAACAAAAGAATAGAAAGCAGTTTGGTGGCTACACCCTGAACCAATAATGGAGAAAGCAGAGTGCACAACCCAACACATAATAAAAAGATCACTATAAAATTAATAGAATAAATATTCCATGAGGGAATCACATGACCGGTTGTTGTTTAGCCCTCATAAACAACGACCATGTGATCCTCAAATTGACTTTTTATTCTATTAATTAATATGATATACAATTATTCTATAACTAATATCAACTACAACAGTAACCAGAAATACCGTTTTGTACTGTAGTGGTAAATGGAAGATGTAGGGACGGGTGCTAGCTGTTGGAACAACGGCTAGCACAAGTCCAAATACATCTTCAGGTACATGTAGATTCTATGAAAAATTCAAGCTGAGCTCAAATTCTAAGTTTTGGAGTTATTTGGACTTCTATAAGCTGGTGCTGCTCTGATAAGTATTTCAGTGCATTCTCTTCATGTGCATGAAGCCTTACTCGTTTGTTAATTTGCCAATTACTTTGTACATGCCAGCATCAGTCAACAGCAGCCATTTACCCTACAAGTACAGAAGGTTGTTCGACGCTGGGGAAAAAAAACGTGAACACCTCCAAGAAACCGAACAAACATTTTTGGGATGTCAGAACCACAAGCATAAAACCTGTGAAGAATGGGCTTTAGGGTTCCAGGGCTGTACCCCACAAATGATGATGACCATAACTCCATACAAGCAAGTTTGTAAACATCAATAAAATCTTAATGCTGGGCATGACAAAGACAATAGTGCAATGCCATCATCATCTGTGACAAATTATATATTTGAGCTATGGATTGGTTTTGGTATAACATTATGAGAATCTGCTTAGTAACAAATCACACAATGGTAACTGGTGACTATATTCTATATAACCAATAAAAAGGTAGTGCAACTTTTTTTCAATATTTAGCTATACATCAGTTGTCCTACATAGAGCAGGTCTCTACAGGCAGCCTGGAAAGGGGGGAGGGGGTAATCAACCACAATTCTCTTAAAAATTGAAAAAGGGTTAAATAAAACCAAAATACAAGCTGATAAACAGTTTAAAAATTTTAATTGCTAACAGAAACAAAAAATATCAATCACTTTGTTTATCTAGGGTGGTTAGAATGAAATTTGGTTACACTCTGCAATATAAAAAGAAAAAAAGAATACACAGGACCTCTATTTTTGTGTAGAAAATATGTAGAACATGCAATTTGAGGATTTTAAATAAAGAAAATATTACTATATCTCCAAGCATATATTTTGGATTACAGACAATACCTGCAGCCAAGATATATGCATACAACCAAACAATTGCATGGGCAACCGAAAAAATAAATAGTGAGCCTATTCCCCTGCTACAATCACATCTGCACGCTGTCTAGACACAGCCATCATACAATTGAATGAACAGCCCACTGCCTCTGCATAAACCTCCTCCTTTTAACTATTCATATAAGAAGCTTAAAGACAAAATGTACAAAGATATCAGCTTATTAGAAAATATGAAATTGCAATTTCTTAATAAGCTTTAAGAGTAATTGAAGTAGAAAAAAAAAAAAAAAAAAAAAAAACCTAAAAACAAATGCAAAAAAAATAAAATAAAAAATCCTGTTCTCCCAGCAACCCAAATATTCTGGCTGCGCTGTGTCTAGACACCAGATAACAAAGGCCATTTGAGGCTGCGTAGGAGACATAGAGCGATAGTAGTCATTTAAGGATGCGGCTAGTGCTCGGTCTCCCTGGATCTGTTTGTCAGATGAAGTTAAAATGGAAATGATTAGCTATCACTTTGTGTCACAGTGTGAAGTATACAAAAAAAAAACAGGCTGCACAGTCATAATACAGTATAAACATTTTGATAAAAATTAAATATTAGTGGATAAGAAGAACTGGTATACTACAAAGTCTTATAACTGTATTTTAGATTTGTTCCTTTCTTTAAGGCATTGGAGCTAATGCATTAATTTCTTATTCCATTAACTTGGGTAGTTTTCTCAGTAAAGTCTCCCACTCATTCGCATATTGTCATATTATACAGTGACAGAAACCATACTATTACCAGATGTGACAACATCTGGCGTCCAAGTTGGCACTTTGCTGCTCCTGATGGTACACGAAAGGCACAGTCTACAAGTTTGTCGTTTTACTTCCAGCTCAGAATAGTTCTAGAATATACAGTACATGCATTGTGAACAAATGTCATAAACTGGTTTATATAGAGTTTTACTGCAGAATACAAGATTTTCTTCCCTATATTGGTTCCCATCTCGTTTCCAAGTTTCAAAAACAATGATAATGAATGACAATGGTAGTATGGGCATTTGTAGTTGGTGCCAGGAAGATGCCAACGAGCCACACTATGGAAGATTATTATGAATGAAAGTATCAGTTGGCTGATCTTTCCTTCTTTGCAGAAATATGGAGGTTAACCATTGCTTAACATCTTAAAGGACATTATGATGTAAAGTCAGAAGTGTAATATTGGAATTATTGGAATTATTGATTGGGTACATCAGGGGGCGAGGACGGCGGCAGTGTTGTGGAGAGTCCAACACTGAAGTTGCCCTTTATCTTTGAAGCCAATAATGTGAAGCCACAACACCAAAGCCATGGGTACCAAGGGAAATCTATCATGTATGTCTATTTTATTAAAATTATTTTTTCATTTCTATATTTGCATATTTTTCTTATTGAATGAGCATAATAGTTTATCAAGCAATGCCCATGACAAAAATAGATTTTGGTGGGGGAAGAAGGTTCTCTGACAAGACCCTGCACACACTTCTCATTGCTAAGATTTCCACTTCTGATTGACTAGATGGATGAGACAGTCTTATGAATCATTTTAAAGAAGCATTTCTGACACAGTCTGGAAATGCCACCATCATCCTCAGCAGATGCCATGACCTCATTCACAATGAGGACTGCCCACTCACTGCCTCACACCCCACCCAAAACACGAAAACTTTGAAGGGGGGGGGGGGGGACTGGGTGGATAGAAATCACCACTAGAAGTCACTACTGTGTTATGGCTCAGTAACTACAGCATTATACAAGGGGCGGCTGAAATCAGTAACACCTTCGGTCTGACCTATAACTATGGGGCATACAGGGTTTGGTGGACAAATGTCAATACAGACTCATTAAAAATAAATAAATAATAAATAGTGCAACAATTGTGGTGCAGGCACTTTTTAAATACCTGTGCAAGCAGTTTGCACCTAAAAGAATGTGCAAAGTCCGACGGAAAACTGGAGCAAGGACTAGTAAATGTGCGCCTACGTGTCTTGTGCTTCAGCATAGCCATATTACAAGCTACATTTACCATTGTGATCTCTGATGTTTTTACATGTCTTCGCCTGATATCAGCCTGTTACCTCCATCCTGCTGATTCACCATTCAGGACTGTGGGAAAGTTGGATGATAGCCCCTGGGTTAGGAAGGGGGAACAGGATATCAGTTGTAACCCAGCATTACCAGACTATAAAAATGCATAGAGAATGGTGTCTATCATGAGAGCAGAGGAGACTGCTGAGCGGGAGGCAGTAGACCAGGCCGACAGACAGCAGGGAAGCTTTTCAAGATCACTGACGCATTCCCAGAGATGAACAACAAAATTCGGAGGTGGGTTGAGTGTGAGTGAAGCGGCTTCTGCGGGTTATTACAGAATCTCTGAGGCGGTGAGTAATAACACAGTTATTTTTAATACGTCTTCTTTTGTATCCAAGAACATTGGGAGGAATGCATTAAACATTGTGTCCGGGATCAGCAGAATTGTGCAGCATGCAATGAATATGTCCCAGCGTCTGGACAAAAGCCTTGTTCAGTCGCCCAGATGGAAATGAACCCCTTTATTGAGACACAAGAACCATTATGTCCAGATTCTCATACAATCCAACAACACCCGGGGCACACGAAAAAAAAAACGACATTCATAGACTCTGCCAAAAAAGTAAGTATTTGCAAGCTATAAAGCCTCATGAGGTAATACAAGTTACTGAACTCCCAGAAGGTGCCAAGGAATGCTGGTATTTATAGTGCTACCAGTGATGGGGAATGTAAGGTCCCATTTAATACAATATTAGGTCTTCCCAAATACCAGATAGTTCCTCAGCAGTCCTCAATGATTTGGATGTGGCTAGAATTGAACCATTTTGCCTAAAACCAACACGGGCATTGCCGCTCTTGCAGACCTACAACACCTAGCATTCGGGAACACCTAGCATAACTATAGCAACACCCATTTTTTGTAAGGCTGATAAACTCCTACTTCCTTTCCCCATGAAAGCACACCTAGGAGGAAAGTTTTGGGGGGGGGATGTGTGTGTTTTTTGTTTGTTATTTTTTTGGATTAAGTAGACACTACTTAAATTATCTGGGTGACATCCATAAAAGGAGAATAAGTGGCAAATCTAGTTGCCATTTAGCTCCAATGTAGGACACCTATAAAT
This sequence comes from Engystomops pustulosus, assembly GCF_040894005.1. Classification (NCBI taxonomy): domain Eukaryota; kingdom Metazoa; phylum Chordata; class Amphibia; order Anura; family Leptodactylidae; genus Engystomops; species Engystomops pustulosus. The sequence continues at coordinate 121,191,790 of NC_092416.1, forward strand.
AGGAATATAGCATAGAAGAGGATAACTCAATGACATCTAACTACTTGGTCATTTCTAGGGGGGATTCATGAAGTTCACTGGGAAGACCAAAGGCCAGAGCAGAATAAAGCTACCTGCTGTTTGTGCAGTCAAGCTCCTCAGCTGAATCACGTGGAGCCCAGACATCAAACACTCTGATCTATAAACTGTCTTATCTCCTCCTTATAATCGTCTGGGGCTAAGGTTCCTTGAAGCTCATGGACTTGAAAGAGATTAGCAGGCCACTTCCTCCTGAAGAACAATATAGACCTTGTAAAAACAAAACCGCAGGAGGAACTGGGCGCTGAAAGAAGACACCGTCCCATAAAAATACTGCACTGAAAAAAAATAAACAAACTAACTGGGGAAACACAAGAATTAGGACGACAAAGGGCCAGACGAGAGCAGACATGTCGCAACAGGTAAGAGTGCAGGGAGGAAACATGCTCAACCACATGTAAAACATCACTGTCGGTTCCAACATATGGATCTTTTACTTGAGTGATAACCTCAATAACAGCCAAACTCCAGATAGGTGGCATTTCAGACACAGTTGCACATGAGGATGACAAAATCGTGTATAACACAACACAGGGACTAGCTGACTAGATACAATGCAACACTATGGTCTAAATATAGGGCCCTAGATTACCGTAAGTACTGACATGATGGCCAAACACCATAGTGGAAGAACTCAAGATATCAAGGTTACAACGGCTACTCTATGAAAACATGAAGGGTAGACAGCATCATGATGGGAAATTTACAATAAGGTGGAGCATCATGAAATGGGAGGGGACAAGAAAGTGTTCACATAAAATTGCCTTGGATTCAGCCCTGCTATGTGCAGTCAGCATTTCTAACAAATCTGTTTTAGTATAAACTGTTCATGGCTCTAACCAAGCTGTTGCATCCTATGCTAATAAACCCGAAGGGCTGCTGGGGGCATTACCAGATCCCATCCATGCTGCAGCTTCACAGGCTGTTACACACCCCTCCCAGGTTGGTACTTGCCCCTCCCTCTGCCCAATGACAGCAGAGAAAGTTTCAGGACAAAGTGGTGGTTAGAGGAATACCATCTTGAGGTCCAATAATAAGATGAACCAACCAAATCAGAGTGGTATCTAAGACAGATTGCCATCCATGTTTTTTATGTGGGCTGGGATGTGCCTTGTGTACAGTATCATGACTGTGTATTATAGTCCTAGCCTGGGCTGGGTTCTTTGTAACACAAATGTTATTATGGACGTAATTTCAGGCTCTTTCAGCATTATTTGAGGTCAGTACAAGTTTCTTCACTCTATTCACTCCATTGGACACTATCAAGCATTCTGTAAGTTTTTTCTCTTTGTTTTTTTGTCAGGGTGGTGTCAATGTATTGCAAATTTGTCTACTTAAAGGAGTTCACTGCATTTTATACAGGAATCAATACGGAATTAATAATGCCATGAAACAAGTAGTTTTTTTAGCCAGACCAGATGTTTATTTTTTACTCCTGATGGCACTAATGCACCTAAGCAAGTCATGAAGGGCAATATGACTAGAAACTGATACTAGATCATTGGTAGATGACCTCACACAAAAGCCCACAGTGGGCATCCTCTAAATCCAGAGGTCGCACTAACATTTTTCTGGAAGGGTAATAATACTCCTTTTACCATTTTTGAGGAGTATTTTTAGCCGATGAGGAGTATGAAATTTTTAGGAATACAAATATATAACTCCTAGTTGTGTATATATTTATCTATTAATGTCTACTAACGATCTAATAAACGTCTATTAATACAAGAAAATCATTAAAGCCTGAAACACAGCACACAGCACCTGGCACACTCGCCACACACAGCCCCTGGCACACACACTACACATGGCACCTGTCACACTCGCCACACACGGCCCCTGGCGCACACACGCCGCACTTGCCACACACGGCACCTGGCACACACACGCCACACTCGCCACACACGGCACCTGGCACACACACGCCACACTCGCCACACACAGTACCTGGCACACACACACGCCACACACGGCACCTGGCACACACACACGCCACACACGGCCCCTGGCACACACACACGCCACACACCCGCCACACACGGCCCCTGGCACACACCCGCCACACACACGCCACACACGGCCCCTGGCACAAACACGCCACACACGGCACCTGGCACACTCACGCCACACACGGCCCCTGGCGCACACACGCCGCACTTGCCACACACGGCCCGTGGCACACACACGCCACACTCACCAGACACGGCCCCTGGCACACACACGCCACACACGGCCCCTGGCACACACGCCACACACGGCCCCTGGCACACTCACGCCACACGCGGCACCTGGCACACTCACGCCACACGCGGCACCTGGCACACTCACGCCACACGGCGGCACCTGGCACACTCACGCCACACGGCGGCACCTGGCACACTCACGCCACACGGCGGCACCTGGCACACTCACGCCACACGGCGGCACCTGGCACACTCACGCCACACGGCCCCTGGCACACATACGGCACCTGACACACACGGCACCTGGCACGCATCTGGGACACTTGCCACACACTACACACGGCACACTCGCCACGCACACTACACACAGCACACAAACTACACACAGCACACACACACACACACTATACACAGCATACACACACTACACACAACACACACTACACACAGCACCTGGCTCACTCACTACACACAGCACACACACTACACACAGTACACATAGAGTGCAGTGAGTACAGTGTGGGTTTGCACTCACCTTGCCCTGCCAGAATCACGTAATCGCTGATACACAGGCCTGCAGGGAGAGCTGGAGCAGCAGCCCCGAACCTGCATGTCTGCCCCGGGGCCTGCACTCTTGCTGGGGGTCTCTCCAACGCGCCGCTGACACGGAACACGGCGTCACATGTCCAGCGGAGCGGCCCTGCGCTGCGACCGCGCCACTGATATTTCTCTCCTTTGCGGCGCTCACCGAACCCCTCAGCCTGCGCGCTACAGGAAATAATTGCCATGCGTACTTTGACGCATGGCAATTATTTTGGGGGGTAATGGCGCCTCATCATGCGTCTATGACGCTTGGTGAGGCGTTAATGCGACCTCTGTCTAAATCCATTATTATTTTTGAGCCAATGGTCAGAGGCTCATCTGAGGAGCTCGCAGAATGTGGCCGTCCTCATCAGACATCAAAGCACTTCCAGACTACAGTAGGCTGGGGAGAGGGAGGGGGTGCAGCTCAGGCGAGGTGAACAGAGGATGGCAGAATTTTTGGCTCTTGACTCAGCTATAATTTAGGATTCTGGAGAGATGATGCGTTAAACAGATGGCTCTGTGTTCCACTAAAATGTTCACGTATTTCAAAAGCACTAGAATTTTTTCCTAAGCACAGACAGTGGAGGCCTGAAAAATGAAGAAATTCGTAAAAGGATTAACCCAAACACAACCAAAGGGAAAAGGGTGAAAAATAATTATAGAATTGTAGATAATCTATAAGGCAGGATCCACCAGGAAAGCAACACCTCCTCATGATTTACCATAAGGATGACAGGGGGGTGTTTGGAGGATTTAACACTGTACACCTGCAATAGACACAATTTCTAGCTGTACAATGATTACCACCTTATGCCAACTCCACTCCAAGTGGGCAGGAGGGGCATGGCTCATGGCAAACTACTAGCCTGCACACTACCTATAGCCAGCGCCAACACCCATATAACCATAATCATATGTTTATAATGGGGGAGTAGGGGCTTGCTACAATGTATACAAAGTGTCACTCTATGGCAGTGATGGCGAAACTTTTAGAGACCGAGTGCCCAAACTACAACCGAAATCCACTTATTTACCGTGAAGTGCCAACATGAAATTTTAAGCAGTGACTTATTGCTACCTGTTCTTTCACATCTTTCAATTTTATTGGCGGTTTGAGGCCACCAGTTAAAAGAAGGAGGGCAAATACAGATTATCAGTGTTTGCCTGGGACTGCAGAAAGATGCAGTGTTTGGTGAACTCTGTCCTGGGGCGATGGCCTGAGTGCCCATAGAAAGGGCTCTGAGTGCCACCTCTGGCACCCGTGCCGTAGGTTCGCCACCACTGCTCTACTAGAAGGAGAAACAAAAAAAAAAAAAAAAAAAAAAAAAAAAAAATCATTGATTGCCTTATAAAACGCAGTCTACATAGATCCTAAATGTGGTGATAAATGTGACACATTTTAAAATAAATTTTTTTTGGTCCGCTTTCCATAAACATCTAGCGATATGGGAAGTATGGAATGTCATATTTCTAAGGAGACCTACCTTTTTTTTTTATAAAGAGTTTTTTTTTCACATCCATATGCTACAACATGTATACTGTGAGAAAAAAATGCACTAAAAATTGCAACATGCACTATTTCTTTTGAATCCTCAAACTACCATTTAAGTCAATGGAAAAAAATTTAAAATGAGGTCATTTGTGCGAGTCTTGCTCATTTCTCAGGTGATGCTAGACTGCCAATACTATAGACCAGTGATGGCGAACCTTTTAGAGACCGAGTGGCCAAACAACAACCAAAATCCACTTATTTACCATGAAGTACCAACATGGCATTTTAAGCAGTAACTTATTGCTACCTGTTCTTCCACATCTTTTTATTGTATCGTCCGCCTGAGGCCACCAATACAGTTGAAAGAAGGAGGGCAAATTCAGACTCTCATTGTAGCTTCCCTCCAGAGTCTCTCTGTGCAGGAAGAATGGTTGGTCCAACAGGATGACCTCCAAAGATCTTCTGTCAAAACATTTTCATTTTTCCCGCAGTTCCAAACAGTCTGAGAGCAGTTGCCTGGGACTGCAGGAAGATTCGGTGGATTTGGTCCTGTTTGGTGAACTTGGTCCTGGGGTTATGGCCTGAGTGCCCACAGAAAGGGCTCTGAGTGCCCCCTCTGGCACCCGTGCCATAGGTTCGCCACCACTGCTATAGACTATAAACGCATTTTTTTTTTCTCCACACCAATCTGAGGGAGCACCAAGAAAGTAGGCTCAAAACTGCACGGGGCCATAATGTATATCAATCAAAAAATATTTTCTGCAACCAACAAGTCTCTAGCAAGAGACTTGGCTGCAGAGCTGACTATCCATCCTATAAAAATAGGAATTATGAATTACTTTGTGCCTGTATGACTGGTTTACAACTACAGTAAGATCTGTGCGGCTGGTGTAGACGACGATAAATGAATCATGCTTTCCGCAAGAATAAACCTTTGGGCTTTTGCAGACATCAATTAGGGAGCGAAGCTGAAGGAACAAAGAGCGCCAGACGTGTTTGTACAAAGTCATGTAAAAGTGCATTCATCGGGATGCAAAATTAATACGACCGCTACACTATCCAGTCTTCTATCTAGCCAGGGGCAGGAGGATAGGATAGAGAAGGCCAATTCTTGTAGTCATTCAGATCCTTCCAATTTACTCCCAAAATAATAGCACTTAAAAATTAAAAAAAAAACCTTGAAATTAACTTTTCAATCAGAAAACTTGGCAACAACTAACGACTCCATAAGTTATATTATTAGGGCGAGTCTGCCAATGTTCTCACTGATGACACAAATGGGTGTCCCAATTTCACAGATTTCAATGCTCAACACATATTTGGTCCTGCTGACATACAATGTATAGCGAACCCACCAAATTAAGTAGCAAAGCTTGTATATGGGAATGTAGTGATTTTTTTTAAAAGTAATACTAAAGGAGACCTGATGTACACTCGATCCAAAATCTAAAGAGGGAATAATGATGGCACCAACCAAACTACTAAATTTAGACATATCCATCCTCGTTGTACTTCAATAGTAAACTTAATACCAAATTTTGTAAGAAACTATTCTCGTCACTCAGCCGAGACCTCACTATTTCTCCAAAGTTGGGCATAAGTATTCAATATCAGCAACACCTGAAAATATATAGCGTACAGACCAAAAGTTTGGACACACTTTGAGATTCAAAAAGTTTTCTGTATTTTTAGGACTATAAAAAAAAAAAAAATTGTAGATTCACACTGAAAGCATCAAAACTATGAACACGTGGCATTATATACTTAAAAAAAAAGTGTGAAACAACTGATAATATGTCTTCTATTCTAGGTTTTTCAAAGTTACCTCCTTTTTCTTTGATTACTCCTTTGCACACTCTTGTCATTTTCTTGATGAGCTTCAAGAGGTAGGCATCTAAAATGGTCTTCCCACAGTCTTGAATGAGTTCCCAAAGATGCTTAGCACTTGTTGGCCCCTTTGCCTTCACTCTGCGGTCCAGTTCACCCCAAGCCATCTCGATTGGGTTCAGGTCTGGTGACGGTGGAGGCCAGGTCATCTGGCATAGCACCCCATCACTATCCTTCTTGGTCAAATAGCCCTTACACAGACTGGAGGTATGTTTGGAGTCATTGTCCTGTTGAAAAATAATTGGTGGTCCAACTAAATGCAAATCGGATGGAATAGCATGCCGCTGCAAGATGCTGTGGTAACCAAGCTGGTTCAGTATACCTTCAATTTTGAATAAATCACCAACAATGTCACCAGGAAAGCACCCCCACACCATCTCCTCCCTGCTTCACAGTGGTAACCAGGCATGTAGAGTCCATTTGTTTCCCTTTTCTGTGTCACACAAAAATACGGTGGTTGCAACCAAAGATCTCAAATTTGGATTCATCAAACCAAAGCACAGAATTCCACTGGTCTAATGTCCTTTAGACCATTCCTTGTATTCTTTAGCCTAAACAAGTCGCTTGTGCTTGTTACTTGTCCTTAGCATTGCTTTCCTAGCAGCTATTTTACCATGAAGGCTGCTGCACACAGTCTCCTCTCTATAGTTGTAGAGATGTGTCTGCTGCTAGAACTCTGTGTGGCATTGACCTGGTCTATAATCTGAGCTGCTATTAACCTGTGATTTCGGAGGATGGTGAATCGGATGAACTTATCCTCCGCAGCAGAGGTGACTCTTGGTCTACTTTTCCTGGGGCGATCCTCATGTGAGCCAGTTCCTTTGTAGCACTTGATGGTTTTTGCAACTGTACGTGAGGACACTTTCACTTTACCAATTTTTCAGACTGACCGACTATCATTTGTTAAAATAATGATGGCCACTTGTTTTTCTTTACTTAGATGCTTACCAATAAGTAATAATTCTAACAGTCTATTCAGTAGGACTATCAGCTGTGTATCCACCCGACTTCTGCACAACACAACCGATGGTCCCAACCCTTATTAAACCTGACAGGGCACACCTTTTCTGGCGACTACCTCATAAAGCTCATCAAGAGAATGCCAAGAGTGTGCAAAACGGTAATCACAGCAAAAGGTGGCTACTTTGAAGAATTTAGAATATAAGACATATTTTCAGTTGTTTCACAATTTTTTGTTAAGTATATCATTCTGCATGTGTTAATTCATAGTTTTGATGCCTTCAGTGTGAATCTACAATAATTTATAGTCCTGGAAATACAGAAAACTCTTTGAATGAGAGGTGTGTCCAAACTGTTGGTCTTTACTGTATGTGGGCCTCCATAATCCCAGCAACAGCAGATACATGGAAAAAGGATCCATGAGTTGGAGCTAAACAATTACCAACCCCTTGAACTCACGGGAGAAAAGCCACCGCCAGAGTCCAGCAGCAGTCTACTTTCCATTTCTCACTTAACCAAAGTGCCAACAGCTAAATAAAGTGTACGGATATCCTCACTCTTAGACAGAGACCCTAGGCAAAAATGAAGGACAAAAGCAGACAGAACTTAAACTTATGTCATTTTACGCTACAAATGGCAATTGTTTTTGGAAGAATGAAAGGACTAACAGAAGTCAAGATTCTTGGGAGGTATGCTTGTAAATATTAGAAAAAAAAAACACAACACACCCCTGTGAAAGAAATAACGATCAAATTGGATGAGGGGGGTGTTGAAGATTCACACTCCTTCAAATATACTCTGACAAAATCCCCCCTAAACTATGTCATTGCTACTTATTAAATATCCTTTGGAAAACTTCAACAACAAATAAGGTCACTTTTACAGGGTTTGTTGTTTGAAAATGCTTTAGAATTAGGGCTCTATGCAAATATACTGATGAAAGGGGTGATCAAGCCCATGAACTTCTGACCCTGCTACTGCCAACTAAACTACAATGTGGCCTCTTTGCAGGAGCATCCAAAACAATCCGACACACTATAAAATAAAATGGGAATGGCAGGGTCAAATTGCCTTTGAGGATGCTAAGACATCATACTCGAAGGACAGGATGGGCCCCTTAGTGCCTTTGTGACAAATGACCTTTAAACTTCACTAATAACCTTCACAAAGACCTTTCTTACAGAGCTGATCCGTGCCCTTAAGGTCACAGCACATAAAGAGGCATGGGCATTAACAGCTGGGACTTTTACTAGTTTGGCAGGAAACACCATAAAGACCAGATACAAAAAAATCTCCAATAAAACAAGACAGAACATTATTATTGGAACATCGGTTTCCATAATATTTCAAAGTCAAAAACATCATCACAACCACCAACTATAGTCCCAGAAACAAACACATTCTCTAAAACTTCTAAAAATTTTCTACAGGAATCTAAAATGATTAAAGATAAGAAAAAAAAAATTATTTAGTATTGACTGCTGGATAAATAATCCCTTGAGACCTGTATCGGACTCCTCAGAGGGTCAAGCCAAGTTTAGGCAGCACAGACAGAGGCAAGCTCCTCAAAGGGAGAGAATGGGGAATTGGTGATACTTTGTGTGAGTTTTTGGGTGGGTGATTTGCTCTCTTAAGAGTGGAGCATTGCCTATGACCTTCATGTGTGACTGGACTGAGATCACACGAGTTAAAGGACACAAAGGTCCATCTGGCACTAAAGGTAAGGTTAGCTTAAATATAACACAAATGAAGGATTATAGAGGTAATCACATTTTATTAAATTGAAGCATCAAAGTAGTTGAGTTTTATATTGTAGGAATTAAAATCTAGTCCATTTTAGGAGAGGGTCTTCTTCATCACCTTTACTACAACCCAAACTTAGCCCACAAGTGTTTCCATTCTGGGCATCATGTTCCTTTTGAAAAAACAAAGGGGTCCTAAAAATAAGATCGATCGCTTTACGTTCCAATCCCAACCTGTAACTTGAACATACAAACTTTTTGGATTAACAAGAAAAGATATACCATGGCATCTTTACAAACCCTGCCGGTTATAGGAGGGCAATTCTATTAAAACTTATTTTTCCAGGTTCACTTGTACAAAAGACGTTACCAATAAGTTACGTTATATTGCCCTGTCTGTGCTAAGCAAGATTATAAATTCCTATTTTTGGGCTCATTTCACATCATCACAAAACAGGTCTTTACCAAGTTGCGAAATACATTACTATATTTATTAATAGAGCTAAAATCCACAAAATTAAACCAACAAACGTTCTCCTTTTCCTCTGTTGATTTTACACCAATTACTGCAAGAAACAAACATTAATTGTATGGCAGATTACAGCAAACTCTGCTACTCCCCATGAACCTTTCGAGCATTTATATGCACTTATCCATCCCTGAGATGCAAGCAGTTCAAAATAATCACAAATCAGTAAGGTAATCAATGGGAAAATAAATTCACAAGGTAAGAAGAAGCATCTGACAACACAGCTATACAAAAAGTGAAAGTAGCATATCCTAGTACAAAGGAGGCCGCATGCTAGTACATTCTTGTACATACAGTGTAGCATTATAGTAGTTATATTCTTTACATAGGGACAGTGGGGGACATGCATCAGAGCTGCATTTTGTGCACACAGCGTATGATAAAGGCTCCGCCCGCCCACCTCGGCAGATACACCCCAGGATTGAAAGTTTGCAAGCTGTGGCGTTGGAGTCGGTGACGGCGAGTCATGAAAAAAAATGGACGAACGCCACAAACGTATAATGATAAATATAAAAAAAAAAATTACAATTCCTCCTGATTTAGACCAGGAGTGAGCAACATTTATTGATGTAAAGGCCTTATTATCATACTGCCCAACTTAAAGGGGCTGTATCAGCAACTAGCACCTGGATGCACCAACAACCATGTCATAAAATGCCATCCCAGAAATGATAAATGTCACAGTACATCAATAAATGCCACCAGGAGACAAATACCAATACTGTAGACCCCCAGAGCATAAAACTAATAATACTGGAGCCTCCCAGACAAGACAAATGATGGAGACCCCAAAGCAGACAATAATACTAGAGAACCCATAGAAGACATGCTGGAGACCGCTAGAGCAGAAAAAAAATAAATAAATCCTCTCCTTTCCTGGCCCCTCTTCTCCTCCCTGTAGCTTCTTCTCTATGTGATCCACTCTGTGTCCCATGCTGGTTGCATTTGGCATCAGAACCCAGAGCAGAACTGCGCCAGGAGAAGTACAATACAGTTGACAAGTACTTACCACTCCTGGGTCTCTCCTGTGGGTACTCTGCTACACAGCCTCCTGTATCAATTAAAGCTTTCATCAATTATGGGAGCGGCTCACTACTCATGGCTGCATTTATCTCAGCATTGCTAAAGTGACTAGGGGAGTTTGGCTTACCGACTCCACATTCCTGCTATGGCTATAGCGCATCCCTGTGGCCCACCTGACATGGAGGTGGCATAGTCGCCAAAATAAAAAACGCAATTTCATGTTTCAGCCATTAGGTTCTTGTGAATAGGAGGCAGTATTACATTTAGGGTGTACTTTTTGATTACAATTAAGAGTAACTGGTTTCTCGTCCCTTAACTATTTAAAGACTAGTATGGGAGATCAATATTATAGCACTAAAAAATTAATTGTTACACCGCACTTTTCCTTCAACAACCTAATCTGGAGCAGCTGAGCATTCAAAAGGGCCAATCACAGTCCCATTTTCAAGTTCCAAGGATCCATATAGCAAGCTACTGCCATTGCACTCAATTCTATTACTCTGTACAGAATGGAAGAGATTCTGCATATATGGCTACAGCACAGTACTTCTCCTCTTAGCCTGCATCTATAGGTACAGCAGAATACTACGCCCCCTATCCTGCAAACATGGGCAATGCACAGCAGTAAATATGGACATATTACATTGCTTTTCAGCACATATTTTACTACCTAGTACAATTGTGCTTCTAAAATATAGGGTATGTGGACATTACAGTATTACAACATTTATCCCCCATTTATGGACTCTGCAAAGAAATATTTTTCTTTTTACTGTATATCTGGACAGTGCAGAGTTTTCACACCATTATCTTTAGGTCCGTTCCTTTGATCCAAAAAAAAAGAAAAAACACCTGCCGTCAGTAGGGAACCTTTCTTATTAATCTAGCTACCTTGGTTCTGGTACCACAACTAAGAAAGAACTATGGTTCTGGTACAGACTGCAAACATTAAATAACACTAATAAAAAATATATAAGAAAAAAAAAAAAAAAAAAAAGGAGGATGTGGATCTACAAGTGTTTCCCCCCCAGGCCCTATCCTAGTTTCTTCTGTATTACAAAGAGACTGCAGGGAAGATTTCACACCATAGGTGAAAGTATTTCAAGGAAATTATTGCGGACACATTTCTGACCATAACCAGAGCCTGGATCTATAGCATTTTAAATACAGTCAATAAACCACTGCAGGATATGAGGTGACCACACAAATACCTTGGCAGGGCAAAGGATTTATTTTCTAGGAGTTGCTTCTTTGTAAGGATAGAAGGATGCAAGTCACTCTGATGACAGGTGACATGGTAGTCATCATTATGAGTGAGGGGGGTACATTTATGACACCCTTTCAAAAAAATACCACTGTTAATCTCTTCACATCCTTTAAATGTCTGATAACAGAGAACAAGTGACTTACCTCAAAGACAGGAATGTACCTTTCACATGTATTTCTATGGGCTCATACACACAGCTGTGGTTCCCTCAGCCCCGTGTTTGAGCCTAGTGTCCCTAAAGGTCCTATGATTGGCTACGTTGGCTGCCCTCCCCTCCCATGAAAAGTTGATGGGAACATGAAAATTCTGGAAGCCACACAGGTAAGGGGTCCTCTTACACCTATCATACGCTCGCCTGGTCGTAGCCATGACTGACAGAAGAAACATTTGTACGCAAGTAGCCTTAGAAGGAAATAGGTGACATGGGATGATAAGGAGATAACATGGAAAACAGACCACTTGTGTTTATAGCTATAGAAAATACTGGGATGTATGGCAGATATAGGTCTGTGCGGCAATGGAAATGTATACTTCTATCAGGGCCTGCGGAAACCCTGTTAGACCCCGCTGAACATACAAACCTTGTAGGTAGAGGAGTCACATTTTCAGAGTTTTAGCGGGAATTGGTTAAAAACCGATTACTTTATGATATTTTATCCTTTTAAACCATGTGGTAGCTCTGGGCAGAGTTTTGGGGCACTGTCCAGTGCTTGGCAAGGAGAAGGTTAGCAGGATGCAGTAACTACAGGTGACATAACACCACAAGCTGCCATGGATTGGAGAGCATATGTGCAGAACTCAGATCTAGGCCTCCGAGTGTTTTTATTTCTCCTTCTCTCATGTAGTGTTCAAAACTCTGTTCTTTTCCTGTTAAAATTAGATTTGCAGAACAGACATCAGATCTCAGCATCCCACAGGACACAAAGATGATGAGAGTATGTAAGGCTTGCCAAGACTTGTTGCCTGTTCAAGAAACCCAACAACTTCTGCAAAATCTGCAGCCTGACACACAGTAAATGTGATATGTGAGCGTCCTAGGACTGTGACAAGAGTGACCAAGTATTAAGTGCACTTCTACTTACAACACATATATATGGATATGCAGCTAGAGGCACTAATAAAGAAGGCATGATATGGGTTGGAGGATAGCGACATAAAAGCAATTTTCTAATTTGAAATCCCTACAAATCGGAAGCAACACACTAGTATTCCCTGTCCTATAATCAGAATCTCCTGGCTGATCAGAAAAAACGAGATGCTATATTCCAGTGATGGCAAACCTTTTAGAGGCCGAGTGCCCAAACTACAACAAAGACCCGCTTATTTTTTGCAAAGTTCCAACACAGAAATTTAATTTGTGATTTATACTCCCTTCTCTGATACAGTTTTCATTGATACCAGCACCTGAGGACACCAATAAAGGAGAAAATAATCCCAGATAGTGCTGTCACTTTAAAATAGCTCTGTGCACAGCAAGTCCTGGGCTGCCTGGGACTGCAGGAATATACCTGGAGTCATCTCTGGTGATGGCCTGAGTGCCCACAGAAAGGGCTCTGAGTGCCACCTCTGGCACCAGTGCCATAGGTTCGCCATCACTGCTATATTCTCATATCCCAGAGACATGGACAAAAAGATATATTATTTAGCGTACATGTAGATTGGCACCAGAGAAGTTCCCACCATCCATTGTTTAGAATTGGATCAGCTAAATCATTCGGTCCATCTATGATCAATGTATGGAAAGATTTGGTAAATTCCTAGACAGGACAAAAATGGTGGGGTTGCCAGTAGCATTACACTGCCTCTCAGCTTTGAGACAATGTATCTTTTTTTAATTCAAGAGGTTCAGCAGCAACTGGAGAAAGGTGCAATCATTTTTAGGCGAGCCAGACATGTTTGGCAGACTGTTCAAGGAGCAGCTCTCACAACTGATTTTTTTTTTTGCCCCCAGATGGGAAGGGAAAAAAAAACCCAGACAGACGTCTGCAAGATGCTGCTGTCCTATAAGATCGTGGTGGCTGAATCACAAGCGAGGAGTTAACACTTCAACATACATGCAAAGTGACAGTGAAGGGCAGTAGGTAGAGGAATCTAATCTAGACCCATCCTTAAATTATTTTGATATATTTTTACATAAACAAGAAACAAAATTTACAGATTTTTGTTTTTACCAATGATTTAAGTATCCATATTTTTTCTGCCTAGGAAAGGACTTGATAAAATAATCAACAGACCTTTCCGTAGATGTGTGGAGACCCATCCAGCACACATTAGCAGGCCACCGTGTAATACTAACCATTGATGTAACAGATCTGCGCCATTTTTTTTAGACTGCTGAAAATCAACTGCGTTTTAGCAAGCCGAAAAAAACCTTGCAAGTCACATCTCAGTCGCCATTCTAAACTGATCTCAGTGGGTCCAATCCAACCACTTTGGAACTGTAAGCATAGTTAGGGATGGGTTAAAAGACAGGATTATAAATATGTTCCATTTACAGCCATTATTACTGCGTATTCCCAATGCTCAGCACTATGTGTATGGTCACTACCCAGTCTTCGTGTGCATATATTTAATCAAAGTTCTGTGAAATAAATTCACTGCAAACCGCAATTTCACACTTGTTCTTAAGAGCAGAGGCTGAAAGGAAGATTAGGGAAAGAGAAATTTCCCTAAAGATGTTTTTGGAGAGAATCTGACTCAATCCTATAATTGCCTGGGGGGGTCAGTGACATTGAATGTAACTTCTTAGAAAATGCGTTCCATGGCTTTAGCACATGGTAACAATGTCTCTCTGCAGGTATTGGACTATCAGGAGGCTGATTATACCGGCAGGGCTGCGCTAAGATCGCATATGTGTCTCTCTGTATACTACAGGAGGATGCCAAGCTTCTGTTCGCGTAATGGCAGAGTTGATGACTTTTGACAATTTTTTTGTCTTAATGACCTTGACAGGGATGCAGGAGGGTGGAAGACTTATGCAACATCCTATAAAATGACAAAATGTAAGAAGAACGAATGCACAGAGAGCCGTCAGATTATTGTAACTCCTTGATGCATATTTGAGTATCACAGACCTATGAAGCAGAGCAAAATGTGTTATATCAGTCTCTGGGCATGGTTTTCCTTTTATAAACACAGATAATGCAGCAAGCTAAGGAGACTGCCATTGTGGAGAGGACAACATGGCATTTATGGTGCCAGAAGACAAACTCAGCACTGCTACATTGGTATTATAAAATCGATAATGCCAGCCAGAAAAAACTGGGTTTGAGGCTCATTATTTGCTTACAAAATGGCAATGGACAGTAAACCAATATCTTATAAAGTGTATGTTATATCTGAAAACCGGTCTACTTAGATTACACCAAATAAACTCTGGTTGTTATGGTGACATTTCACGGTGGAAAGGGGGGGGGGGGGGGGGGTGACAGTGCACCTATGGCTAAACTGAAAAATGTATATATTTGCCATAGTTGAGCATAAAGACAGATGAAGCAGAACTAAATTTGTTACCTCATTTTAAAATACCAGATTTAAATCGTATATTAAACGAAGGTTTGTATGTATTCCTGGGCAAACAACGCACTTTGAAGCAAAACAAGTAGCACTAAATGACAAACTCAGCGCTACTACACCAGAACTCCATCAAAGACAAATATTTCGTGACCATCAGACAAGGACTAGTCACATATTTCCTGACATTACTCCAGAGACTGCAGTGCATGACAACTAATGGGGACATTAATATACAAAACCTTAAAATTTATCCCCGTAAGACAATATAAAGCAAGAAACGCAAACACTCAGGATTCGAACACTTCACCTGGGGGGAAACTGATGGCATCTTCTGCTTACAGAGCGTCTGCCGCAAGTAATTACCCTGTGTATACTGACTCATATATTCCACAGTCATCACTGAGTCAACGGACACAAGACCATAGGCAGACCATGACAGGGACAGCGCGCGGTAAGATCTTCCAATGAAAAATTCAACTGGAATGTTGTGTACAGAGAGTTACGTGAATGCAGACAGACACACACCTATGTACACAACCATACATCTAGGGAGAGAACACACGCATTCAGTAAAATCATATATCCACACATTTATTCACTAAGGTATGCAAATCCACAGATATACACATGAACATGTATGTTAATGGATATATAGTTACACTCAAATCTACAAACTACAGATAGAAACTGAAGAAGCAAACATTTATAAAAAATATGTACAGATATCCATTTACCTATGTACAGACAAGGACACATTTTATCAGGATTGTTGCTATATATAATATTTATACCAATTTCAACACCAATAGAAAGTTTATTTTTCAATAAAAGTGCAGCTGATTTCATGTATCTATGTATCCTTCTCTATTTGTATAGTGTGTTAACTCATTAATTCTAGGAGCTTATTCTTTCGTAAATCACTTATGGCTACAGTCTATAGGACACCTACATCTATAAAAAAAATAACAAATGGTCTCACCCACTTTGCTGTATATCAATAAGACATCCATAAGGACAGTACCTTGGGGTCCTACAGCTTTCATCTGATATAACTGTAAAATGTTCTCCTCTGTTTTATTTCCTATAGATGCCATTAATTCCCTATAGATTCTTTTAATCCATCAATATTGCTGGTAATACAGAACTAATATCCCTAAAGTAATTTACAGCCTGATGCTGAAAACATTGAGCAACAAAGAAGAAAACAAGTTGAGAGCCATACAAAAATCAGATACATTTTCGTGGAGAGGCAGTATAACTGGATTCTATATTGTTTCCTTAAACACACTGTGCTGCTGTGGCAAACAGAGCATTGCTTGCTGTAAACGCAGTTGGCAGCTCATGCGTCTGCTAGCTTTCTTGGATGCCCCTCTTCCTCCCATCTCCCAAATTTTTGGTGCAGTCACAATAATCCCTCTTAGACTTCAGTGCAGGGACATTAAATCCAGGCTGCAGCTATAGGATACGTCTCGCCTCACACTATTAAAACTTATGCAGTAAATTCTCTGCTTCCTGGGAGAACTCATAAAAACAGTGAGTCCCCATTTTATTTGAAGTTTTCCAATGCAGCAGAGTTTGTACACCCCTGGGGTGGAGAAATCCTTCCACCGCATTCCAGGCTCTATGGAAAAGGTGAATAATCCTGCTGTATGAAGGAGTTTCGCATGAAAAAAAAAACTACTTTTTTGAGACGTGTCGCAGTCTCAGACGGCTGAGGTAATTGGTAACGGGAGGTAAAAATCTGGGGAATAACAGAAACATACTCTGGTAAAGATTTAAAAAAAATATATATATATACACCCAGGAAAGAAAGTTTGTAAAAGGTAATCTAAAGGGCTTTGGTGGGGGTCTTTAGAGCTGCAAGGTTCTGTCGAAGGTCTAGACCAGTGATGGCGAACCTATGGCACGGGTGCCAGAGGTGGCACTCAGAGCCCTTTCTTTGGGCACCCAGGCTGCCTCCCCAGAACAGAGTTTATCAGATAGGACTCAAATCTTTCTGCAGTCCCAGACAACTTGAGATGCTGCTCTCAACGCTCTTTTAAGATTTCACATCTTTGATGGATTAGAACTGCAGGAGGAGTGAGAAGGTGTGAACAGGGCTGGATTATCTTTGGAGGTCCCCTGCTTTCAACTGTATTGGTATCCTCATGGGGTCGATTCAATTGAATGTTGTGGAAGACCAGGGAGCAAAATGCTACTGTTTAAATTGTCATGTTTGCACTTGATGGAAAATAAGTGGATTTTGGTTGTAGTTTGGGCACTCGGTCTCTAAAAGGTTCGCCATCACTGGTCTAGACAGTTTAGAATAGGGTCAACTTAATTGTGATAGTATGCAGTGGCCTCGACAGTGGAAAAAGTCTACAAAGGGGTCCCGAAGTATGATCAATAGGGGTCAACAGGGCAGTGAATTAGAATCTGCAAAGCTTCAGGGCTCTGGAGGGGCTATAAACAGGGGTCTACAGGGTTGTGGTGGTGGTTTAAAGAGAAGTGTCGAACTGATGGTCGATAGAGGTGTTGTGTGGGATCTAAAAGAGCTTTGTGGCTTTTGAGTACTACAGAACAGGCAGGGAAGAGTTTAATCTGCACCGAATGTAATTCAGAGATCAAAATGGAAGTCATAGGCATCAAAGAGTTAATTAACTACTAAGCAGAGGAAACGCAACATCACTGGCAGTGAAAT
This sequence comes from Engystomops pustulosus, assembly GCF_040894005.1. Taxonomy (NCBI): domain Eukaryota; kingdom Metazoa; phylum Chordata; class Amphibia; order Anura; family Leptodactylidae; genus Engystomops; species Engystomops pustulosus. The sequence goes on from NC_092416.1 coordinate 121,209,732, forward strand.
AGTTAAACTGCAAAGCTCAGGGTGCATTGGGGACAATCAAGGCATTTACATCAAAACACAAATATAAAAGGTGGTGGCTTAAATCGACGCATCTTAACCCAAATATGAGTGATTAGCGACAATAAAAGGGGCTATGACCCCCCTCTAATTCCCCTACTCCAAACACAATCACAAGACAACAGCAACAATGTATCAAGAAACAATATTAAGAAGAAACACAGCAGGGGATGGAAGCCAGAGCTGAGGCTGCAGAATGGAGGAGCCTCCCCCTCCCCTTCCTCCTATACTACACAATGTACAGCCAACTCCAGGAAAAGTTTCTGTAGAGGCAGCACAAGTGCCAAGAAGTGACTGCACAGACCCCCCACACCCAGAGAGGAGGGCAGGCTACTCACTGATCTCCATGCTTTGGAACAAGGACCTCTTGCAGTTGCAGGAGCAGGAGACATTGGACTGGATGGCAGAGCTGGTGCTGTTCAAACCCATCAAGTCATACATTAAAGAAGAGGAGCTCCTGGAGGAAGAGGCACAGTCACTGGGTGCCACAGTGCTCGGGGTGCTGATCTTGCTGGAACATTGCAGACAGGGCTGGGATGGTGGGGGCTGCTGAGGGAGGGGGGAGCACAGTTACTTTGTGGCAGGTTCTGTCATGTAAACTGGGACTGGAGGAGAGTGTGAGCCCCAGCCTCAGAGGACAAGTCCACAGCTCCACTCCCAGCCCGGCTCTGTGAAAGGAACACTCACTAAGTCCCAGTCCTTCCTTCCTTCCCCCTCCTCAAGTCCAAGGAGATTGCCTTACAGCCGGATCCAACCCCAGGCAGCCAGACGGGCCGTGACGTCAGCGCCAGACTGGGACTGCCCTTCCACTGCAAGGGAGGGGGGGGGAGGAGGGAGAATGATAGGCGGGAGCAGCAGCCAATCCTAGCAGCAGAGGGGAGGGCACAGCTCTTAAAGGCAAAGCCGCCTGGAAAAACCTCAGACTGACCAATAGAGGAGATTGTGCAGCACCGGTCTATTACAAGTGGCTGAAGTGGAGTTATTCCTCTTTCAAATTGTCAGGATTAGATTGCAAGCTCTTTAGGCAAATTGTGGTGGTCACAGATAGAAAGAACAAAAAAGTATCTGAATCAACACTTAGAATTTTGCATTTATTTGAACAGATCTGAGGTGAAATTTTGGGGGACTGACTAATGTAGTAGTGGAACTTCTCAGTAAAAAAAAAAAAAAGTGGAAAAGATGTTGGACGTTGCAGTACTTTTAAGGTGCAGTCACACGTTGCAGATAAAACTGCATCACAATCAGCTTAGAGGAGGTTTTAGGTGCAGTTTTGTCAATTGAACAGGTGAAAGACATTTGTGGAGCAGGTTTCCTCTTCAAAATCAAATTCACTCGTTCAGTTAATGTCTTTCACCTGTTCAATTGACAAAACTGCACCTAAAATCACCTCAAAGTTGATTGCGATGCAGTTTTAACTGAAACCTTCCTCCACATGGAGCCAAAAAAAGGCTAATGGATCCATGCAAAACTGACCATAACGGATGACATAAAATTTATATTGATGTCAATGAGATTTTTAACTGATACTTTAAACCTCCGTTCTTTACCTTTTTTTTAACGGAGGTACCAAACAGAGATTTGGACAGTAATGTGAAATGAGCCTAAGGAGTCGTGTCATGAGTTCCAGCTGGTGAGGAAACCCTGTGATGGGTACTAAAAGGAAAGGTGATGGCTCACACTAGGTGGTATAATTGTCAGACACTGTCCCTTTCGGTTAAAGTCAAATATGGTCATTGAATGGTGGCACCAGAAGGGGAGCATTGGTTTGGGTACTGTGGATGTGTGGTGTACTGTCTCAAGAAATGGCAAGGACAAGGGGCACTGTGTGAGAGCCAATAAGCTTATTCCATGTCATCCATCATCAAGGGACACAGTGACTGTGCTTATAGCATCAGAAGAGAGGTTAAGGTAGACAGGGGTCAAATAAGTCTGGAATTGAAATATTGTGTGAAACACTAATTTATAAAAAGAGCATCCTTAGGTGTTTACAGAAGATCTGTGGGTGGTAATTATCAGTCGACCAGCCGATGCCAGTTATAAAATAATGTAAGGACCACTGGAGGTGGCAGGTACATTCTTATCCACGGAATACAATGTAATTTTGATAACTTAAAGGGGTTCTCCAGTGACAAAAAGTTAGCCCCTCCACAGGATAGGTGAGGGGCTGATTGGTGGGATTCTCAGTGATGGAACCTCCACAGATTACAAGAACGGGGTCCGTTGTACCCCAGGATGAAGAGACCGCAGCTCCATTTTTCTCTATAGCGCTGCCATAGCTGAGATTTGCAGCTCATTAGCATATTTTTAAAGCATCCTTTTAGAAAAACAAGACCATAAAAAATGATTACAGCGCCAGATCCTGCATAAGGATTCAAAGTATTTCTATAAGGTATGATTCAGACTTGACCTGAAAAACATAAAAAAACCTATTAATATTCACTCCTGCTCCCCTTCACCTTGATCCCTGCCGGGATCACCTAGAAAAGAAACTCATACTGTATTTAGCAGCCTGGTGCGTGGAAGAAGATGTCCGGCGCTCCAGGCTGCTAATTATGCAAGCAAGGTGATGTCACGTTGAAAGGCATGAATTCAGACCTCTCACGCAACATCACCTCCATCTCCGAGCATGGAAGGGAGAGGTTCGGGGTCTTACATAATTAGCAGCCCGCAGCGCTGGACATCTTGTCCCTGCGCTCCTTGCGGGGGACAAGATGTTCAGCGCAGCTAACTTTGTGTATCAGTGTATCAAGCTTAGCGTCAGACAGCGGAGGTGTTAATAGTTAATCGTTTTTTTTTATGTTTTTCAGGTGGTTGGATTACTTTAAGTAAAATATTGTACATTCTCATCCGTGTTATGAAGACCTTCAGGAGGGTCAAATTGACACTTCACTCACAATACCATATTTCTCAACATGATTATTCTAATAACTATGGAAGGTGAAAAAATGTGATTTATTACCCGGCTAGGCTACATGAACGTATAGGGCAGTGATGGTGAACATTTAAGAGACCGAGTGCCCAAACTATAACCAAATGGGATGTTAAGAAAAGACGATCCAGCTATGGTTTGCAGTTCCATAAAATCTTCTTGGTTTATTCATATAGCATTAAAACGGGTGATACATCCCACATAGGAAACATACATGGAAGACAAAGACAGTCTGCAGGCAAAGCCTACGCGTTTCAATAAAACATCTTAATCATGGCTTTGTCTTCCATCTATGTTTCCTATGTGGGATGTATCACCCGTTTTAATGCTATATGAATAAACCAAGAAGATTTTATGGAACTGCAAACCATAGCTGGATCGTCTTTTCTTAACTTCCTAAGTGGTTCCTTTGGGCAAAGGTTTGATCCATGCTGCTGCAGCCACCTATCTTCAATCACGGTGTCCAGGTGAGCAGACTTTTCCTTGTTCATATTCAAACTATAACCAAAATCCACTTATTTACCGCAAAGTGCCAACATTGCATTTTAAGCAGTAACTTATTGCTACTTAGTCTTCAACATCTATTAATCGTATCGTCCCATTGAGGCCACTAATACAGTTGAAAGAAGGAGGGCACATTCAGACTATCATTGTAGCTTCTCATCACCAGAGTCTCTCTCTACAGTAAGAATGGGGAGTCCAGTAGAATGACCTACAAAGATACTGCAACCCTGTCCACACCTTTTCACTTTTACTGGAGATCAAAACAGCCAATGAAGTGTTGTTTTAAAATAGCGCTAATTGCAGCATCTCTTAAATTGCTTGTGTCTGCAGGAAGATTTGGTGAATTTGGTTCCGTTTGGTGAGCTCTGTCTTGGGGTCAATGGCCTTGAGTGCCCACAGAAAGGGCTCTGAGTGCCACCTCTGGCACCCGTGCCGTGAACCATAGGTTTGCCACCACTGGTATAGGGGATATATGTACGGCTGCAAGCTTGCAGCCGTACATACATCCCCCATAGACCGCACGGAGTGATGCGGTGTTGCACACGTACGGCACTGTGCCGCACCACACACTGGGAAAAGATAGGCTATGTCCTATCTTTCCCTGTGTTACAGCCCGTATGCCTTTCTACTGTATAGAGAGGGGTCATCCCTCCTACTCTCCATGGGTACGACCCGGCGGGCATAAGTTCATGTGAATGTAGCCCAAGGACAATAAAGGTCAGAAACTTGTCAGACTCTCTGTACTACTATTTTTTGTTTTATGCTGTTATCCAGCAGAGATATAAACCATAAAATGTCACAGTTGTCTACATTATGATTCAAATATCTAAAAATGATGAGTAACGTGGCTAATGATGATGGATCAGAGCAGGAGGTAAAAGCACTAAGGCTTAAGGGTACAGATGTGCCATTGGCACTCTATAATGGGTTCTTCACTATGATTAGATAGTAGGACCAAATATAAAAATGAAAAGTAATAATTAACGTATAACTGCATATTGAATTTTACAATCTTAGGTATTGCCATGGCGGATTCACAACCTCAGATATTTTATCGGAGACAGAAGATGACTTTTAGGGGTAGAGTGAAGGAGGGCTGCAAGATTATGTTCCATTTCCTCCATGTTTCAGATTTTTCACCCGAATTTACCCATTTTGGAGAGGTCTTTTGAAACCTGGGTTCTCTGAAAGGGAACGTCTACCCTGCTAAACTACTAGCATATGAAATATTGTTTCTATAATTCCCTCTTTTATTTGAAATCTTACCCATTTACCGAAAAAAAATGTACCTATAAATTAGCAAAAAACTGTCATCTTTTCCAGAGAGAGATTGAAGGGTGAGCGTCACATTTGATGCCTATAACTTTGGTTCAGTAGCAGCTAAAGCCATAGTTCTGGTATCAGATTAAAGACGAGAATTATCTATTTCAGATTGCATCAGACTTGTGATCTACAGAACCAGCGATATAGGCAGGTAAAGTCATGGTCAGAAGCTGACGATAAAGCTTATTTTCATATGACTTTGGAGGAGTTTTGGAGATAAATTGTGACAAAATGTTGTTGCCACATGATAATCACTGTACTAGTGGTAATTAAATCCACAAATTCTAACACTAGTGATGGGGTGGATCTGTGTGGCAACCTCTTATTGGAGGAAAAGAGAATGGGGGGCACCATAAATACATGAAGAAAGATCTCACTATTCCCTGAACATAGTATAATATGATAAACCAGCTACGTGATGGGGGAATTGTACATTCCGGGTTGAGTCACCTTTTATAATAATCCACCTTGCTGAATACTAACGGTATCACTGGCTCAAAGGCTAACAGGGAATCTGTACCCAAAATACAGTATTATAATTAGCCCCCGGTGGATTATTTCGGTTTGTGGTGGTTACAGTTGTATCTCTGTACTACAGGCAGCAATAATTCCCTCTCTGTTGTCAAGTTGTTAAAAACCATTCTGTGCTACCAAATATGTCCAGCAGCTCTAAAACAGATGATAACTCAGCTTTCCCAAACTCCAGAAGTCTGTCTAATTTTGCAATATTATATCCCTTTCTCACATATGAACTTAGTTTTTAGGCCTCTGGGAAAGTTGGGTACCACAAATGCCAAGCGAACAATCTCAGGACAGTCTCCTATCCAGTTTTCCCAGTGATTAGCAAATTCACCCAGTTGAAGACACATACTATACAGTGAAATGCTCAATGTCATATTACCATTTAACATGTCCGATTTTCCATTCAGAAGCTTGGAAAAGCTGGGTGAAACCTTTACAATGATAACTGTATTTTTTTGCCTTGTTCAATTATTACTACTGCCTTCTCTTCAGGAGACAATCTATGGCTGCTCCTTGCTGCCATTGTAGCACAGCATAGCACAGCACCCTGACTCTTTTTGTGTGGAAAATCTCATAATTATTAACAAGTTGACATAATAAAGGTTTCAGGTGTCTGTATATGATTGAGGTCAAAACATACTGTAGATGTGAAATGCCACACATATTTTGCAAGTTCTTAATCCAGCTTTCTTATGGTCCTGAAAGGCATTTATGCCTAGCTTTAAGGTGATGTGTTACTATCTAAAATATCACTATGTAAATAAGCATAGTTGATAAGTGATAACCAGTATGTCCACATTTATAATTCTTACTAACCCAGCTGCCCCAGAGTCCTGAATAGCATGGCTAGTACAAAATGATATATCCCATTGCCACCTAATCAGTGTGCAGATAGACTTTCTGGACTGTTTCAGTGACAAAATGATTCTTTATCTGCAACCAAACTTTACCAATAACCAGAAAGACAAACACTTGCACTTTTATGTGGTTGCTTAGCAAGGCAGAGGTGTAATTCAGGGAACTGGGAAAGCTGGATAAAAACCAAATATATGAAGATTACAATGATCATGTTTTGCTAACTCCATAGTTCTGGGTGAAGAGTTCTGCAGAAATGCATCCTTCACACAGCTGCTGAACTATTCATATCTGACATGCAGAAGGCTGGGAAAGCTGGGTGCACCAGCACTATGGCCAGAATTACATATCTGTATTAACCATTCCAGAAAGTGTGGAAAATGTTATAATTGACCAATAAATTAGATGAGACTAATTCCATGATGATCCTTTAGAAGTCACCTAGGCTACATCTGCATGGTCTGGTGACATTTAACCCATTCAGAAGATTAGCTGAAGCGGGAGAGATGCCAGGGCATGGTGGCATCATCATTTTCTACCCATAGACCGCAGAGGGTAACAGCATCTGCAGATCAGTCTGTGGGGAAAGGGGTTGGCTACAATTCCAAAAATCTAAACTGATGGCAAAGCAGAGTAGCTGCTTCCTTCCAGCATAAGATGGCACAGAGGAGCGGGTGCCTAGGTGGGTAGAATATCTATTTTAGTACATCTGTTCCCATCCTGCAGTCACAGGAATTTCCAAAAGCCTGTCTAGACATATCTATTAGGATTTCAATGCTAGACATACCCTCCACCCTCCCCCTGCATCAGTTAACACCTTCACTGCCTGGCAGCTCCATGAAAGGACCCTGCACCCAGCTGGGATGACTGCAGGAAGACAAAGGATTCAATGCAGATAAAAGACGACTTCACTTCTCAACTTTTTTTTATAATTTTTTTCTCTCATAGAAATGCAGCTGAGACAGCGATAAGCTGGTCCCAAACACAACTAGAGACAGGCTCTGCCTTTATGACTGCTCTTACAGTCTACGCCATCAGCAGGGCCTGGGGTGGATAGTATGGAATCTACCTACAAATGTAGCAGAGTTGGGTTTGTTATGGCACTGTGGTAAAAATATAGAGAATGTGATTGGTGCTACACTACGGATGATGGCAGCTCTTCGTTACAAATGACAAGTTAAGCGTTCCTACATGAGAGTATGTTTTCTCATCTAGTTTTATTTATATAAATGCTATATTCTAGACACAGTGTAGTCTGTAGAAGTATAACCGTCTTTTGGGATGTCATTGTAAAGTATTAGTACTTTATATGAAGAATCATCTTCCAAGGTATTGTTTGGCCTATGATACATGGACATGTGTTAGACAGATGTATCCATAAAATAATAACTGCTATATATCTATCATATTAATCTATCTCATCTCTGTGTCTCGGGTGACATCAGTGTTGTAGACTAACAAAGGCTGATTTTCTCTCTCCACTGTGAGAATATAATATGTTCATCAGTCCGAGTTAAGTTTATCATCTCATCTATATATTGTCCCCAAATTTAAAAGAAGTACCTAAGGCATTGGTAAAGCCAGATCTTCAGGGAGGTTCTGTCCCAAATATATATATATATATATATATATATATATACATAGTATATACTTGAGTATAAGCTGAGTTTTGCAGCACTAAAAACTCGGCTTATACTCGAGTCTCTAAAGAAAAAACTCTGTACTTACCTTTCCTACACCCTCCCCAGAGGTTCTCTTCTTTCTTCTGGTACTCCATCTCCGAATCCCTGCACGCTGACGTCGCACACCCCATGACGTTAGCCGCTTGCTGACATCATAGTGTGTGCACCGTTTTTATTTTAATAAATACCTCGGACTGTGGTCTGGCTATATACCAGAGGGCAGGGGGCTGGCTATATTATTCCCAGCATAAAAAGCATCACTTTGATGCCATTTGCTTGAGGAGATTGTGACATTACAACTCTGACATCACTAAATACAATATTTTATTTAGTTATCAGTGACGTCAACATGTAGTAACCTGTCCACCTAACACACCCCCAGAAGCCTAGATGTCAGTATAATTATAGTGCCCAATACCTAACTTACTTATATAATAGTAGAACTATATCTCCTGATACTCACCTGCTTCATATGTTAGAGGAATAATACAAAATAATACCTACCTTCCTCAAGTATTAGTGTAATAATATTGTCTGATACCAACCTGACTTGTATGTCGGCATGATAATACTGCCCAATACCAACCTACCACGTTGGCATCAGCTTGTATTGGCTTAATTTAATAACATTGTTTTAGTTATTATTTAAAATATTATTTTTACCCACACACCTTAATACCACTTGATACCCACCTGCTTTATACAGTGGATTTATATACAGTCATTCAATATAATACTGCCCAGTACCCATGTGCCTTGTACAATATAATAATACTGCCCAGTACCCATCTACCTGGTACAATATAATAATACTGCCCATTACCCATCTACCTTGTACAATATAATAATACTGCCCAGTATCTATATGCAACATACAATCTAATACTGCCCAGTATCCATGTGCCTCATACAATATAATAACACTGCCCAGTACCTCTCAGCATCACACAATCTAATACTGCTAATATACTAATATAGTATATCTAATACTTAATAATACGGTCTCATACTCTGTACTAATACTGCCCAGTATTCATCTGCCTCATGATACATGACTTTCCTAGCGCAGAATGTTTACGATGCCCGCGGTCCCTGATGGCGGGTAGTATCTCTCCTGGAGCTGCCGATCGCCTGGTGACAGGGCGCAGCCGGCAGGTCAGGAATGCAGACGACAACATCCCGGCCAGAGATAATTAAATGACTTCTGTCTCTTTAAATGTTCCCCTAGGACACGGAGAGGCGTTTCCAGACAGTGACGTCATAGCCCGTCTGGAAAGTGACGGACAGCTACTGGCACCAATGAGAAGTAAAACCGGTAAATGGGCAGACCCAGACTGAACACACGACCAATCCAAGCACCCTGCTCGTGGCCAATGGACACATGCTGGGATACATGCACGTGGTTGGCTGGGCCGTACACTGGAAAGTCGGAGCTCTTTGACCCGGCTGTGACCTTTTTGTCCGTCTCTCATCCCTTGTGTGCTGGGGTAGTAACCATCTAGGGGGCGCTGTGTGTACAGCCATCATCAAGCCCTGCAGCTGTACATTGTAGTGACTTACAGGATTAAATGAGTGTTACACTGCTGTCAGGCAGAGGGTGATGTCTGTGCAGATGGGAAATTGTTAGGGTACAGTTGTCACACAGAGGGTGATATCCATGTCAACTTCAGTTTCCGTCAACCAGGGTATAAAAGCTGGCATTAAAGTGGGCAAAACGCCACTCTTAAATAACTTTATCAATGTTTTTGCATCCAGTTACTTCCAGTGCAATGTCTGCATTATTGCTTTAAAGGAAATCTCCCATCAAAATCAAGCATGATACCAGGGACACTTACTTATAGATCTAGGTATCGTGACTGTGGTAATCTTCTTATATTTATTATCCTTCATTCCATCTAAAATCAACTTTTAAAATAGTGCTGATGGGCCTAAGTGGCTCCTGGGAGTGTTACTAGAGCCATTTCCCTGCTGCAGCTTCACAGGCTGTTGCACTCTCACCCTTCCTCTATACTCCCTCATTACTTCATCCCTCCCTATGCCTGATGTAATCTCGCTGCAGCCTGGTGAGTTTCAGCACACAGTGGAAGGAGGAAGTGCACACTGTAACAGCCTGTGAATCTACAGCACAAAGCGCTCTGCTGACTCCCCAGGATAGGGCCTAACTTTTCTTCGTGAGAAAACCCCTTTAAAGTAGATGTGTAGTGAGTAGAGAGGGTTCCTGCATAAATATTACTACAGCAAATTCTACTTTTATGCCCCTTATCTCTGTGACATCTCTTATTAGGGAAGAAATAACAAAGTTTATCTGATTGACATTGTTGTCAACATTGTGTTTACAATACGCAAGCATTAATGCAATATTAACGCATGTGTTAACAATAAATAGTATTAAAAAAACATCAGTTCAAATCACCCCCTTTCCCTAGAACTGATACAAAAATAAATACATTATAGAAATGTTAGGTATCCCCACATCCCATAATGTCTGAAACGCCACTTATTCTCCAACACATAAAACTGGTGCAGGGGATTTCATAAATGTATTATAATATTAAAATGAGGGCTCTACATTATATATAGTACTAATATATAATACATTTAATGAAGGGCAGTATTGTAAAAAAAAATTAGGGGGCATTGTGTATGCTATATTATTATTAATTAGGGGTTCTGATGATTTATAATGTAATTTGGGGGACACGGTAAAATACAAGTTTCTAGAATATATTATATAATTTTTAGGGGGGGGGCAGTGATTTGTATTTGTGTGGAGCACAGTGTTGTCAGTTGTGGTGTGAGGGGTATATATTATTAAGTAGTTCAGTATAGTTATACAGGTGACATTATACTGCCAATGTCTGTCATGGACGGAGCTGGAGACATCTGTGGGAGAATACAGCAGCAATAAGTTAACGTCCAGGAAAAGCCACCATATTCTGTACCCAAAGGTACAGAATCTGTAAGTTCTGTAAGTTATTAGATGCCACTTCTGGGTGAGTCTGTACTAACTAACCTCCAAATGTGAGTTACATTCAGTAGCGAAACTGGAGTCCCAAAATTTCCCATCAGGTTCCATCAGAATTGTGAACAATAGTTTTCTGGTATAAAAACTGGCTACAATTGACTCCAGTATCCTACTGTCCCTTACTGAGTGCCTAATATATGACAATAAAATGTGGTCATGGAACATGCCTGCCACTAACTGTGTACACCTTAAACCATCTTCATATACCTGTGAGAAAGGGCCTGTAATGTGGCCTGATCCTATGGACAGTTCACAGTGCAGCAGATGAGAGTCAATGCAAGGACGCCCTGTCTGACGGCCTCTTGGTACCCAGCTCTCCCTAGAGAGCAGATCCTCTTAGAATACCAGCATACAGAGTGAGGAGAGAGTACATCATCAGGGCTGACACTTATCCTGATCCCTAGTCAGGAGACTCAGAGCTTCAGCTTCCACAGCATGGACACAGCTCCATCCCAGCTTGCATCTTCTACCAGGCTGGTGCACTATCCCTGAGGACCCTCTCCATGACCACTCCAGTAATCCGAATCTGCTGTCTGTGAGACCGTTTAGGCCTGTTGCCTGCTGTTGTTCAATAAAGAACTGTAAGTTATTTTGCACAACGTTGCCTCCGTCTGATCATTGGATACAGCTGTTACCACCACGGGCTCCCCATCCATTAACCAGGGACATATCTTACAGACAATCAGGGGTCGTCTGTAAGTCGGGTGTTCTTAAGTAGGGGGCCGCCTGTATATTCTTAGGCCACATTTACAGAATGCGTTTGCAATTCACAGAAAATGCATCAGCCAACACATATCAAAAAACACATCAGTATTTATGATGGTAAAAATGTAGATGTATTTCGAGGTGTGTTTTAAAAATACGATGCAAACACACTGGGCAACATTTATCAAAAACAGTGCAGTCTGTACTATGTGCAGTTTGTCTGTGGATAGTGCAGGGTGCGCCAGATTCATGAATCTGTGGGCTCCCTGCACTGCTCCGACAGAGAGCACCAATTTTTTTTTTTTGGGGGGCGGGGGGGACCTTTAACATGGGGTGTGCGACACAATTCTGTCAGACTCATAACAAATTATAAATGTGGTGCACGTGCACGGTCCGACTGAGCACTGGAATGCCCCTTTTAGTGCAGGATTTTCTTTTGCATTGATTTTGCACATGAAAGAACATGCAAAGTCTGACATAAAACTGGTGCTCGGACCATAGTAAATGTGTCTCTATGTGCACAAGACAAAATGCATTTCAAGCACCTCTGGAGAATCTCCTCTGTGAACGCAGATGTGTTTAGGCCTAAATTCTGTTTTTAAGTAGTAACTTCTTACCAGAAGCAGGCATTTTGGTCTAAACACATCTGCATTCAGAGAGGAGAAACTCCAGATGTGCTTGAAATTTATTTTAAAATGTAATTCATTTTTTTATACATGGACTTAAAGTTGTTTTCCCACAAAGACAAGTTAGGCCCTATCCATGGTCTCAGTTACAAATAAGTAATAACACAGAGTTCAGCATTATTTTTATATATTATAGCAAGATAACTATGATGAAAGGTAACTTTTCATGCTGTAAGTCTATTCTAAATGGTAAGGGGGCCCCGTTATAAAAATTGGCCCAGAGGACTCTAGTTACGCCATTGCAGGTAGATATAATTCATACACTCACCGGCCACTTTATTAGGTACACCTGTCCAACTGCTCGTTAACACTTAAGTTCTAATCAGCCAATCACATGGCGGCAACTCAGTGCATTTAGGCATGTAGACATGGTCAAGACAATCTCCTGCAGTTCAAACCTAGCATCAGTATGAGGAAGAAAGGTGATTTGAGTGCCTTTGAACGTGGCATGGTTGTTGGTGCCAGAAGGGCTGGTCTGAGTATTTCAGAAACTGCTGATCTACTGGGATTTTCACGCACAACCATCTCTAGGGTTTACAGAGAATGACCCGAAAAAGAAAAAACATCCAGTGAGCGGCAGTTCTGTGGGCGGAAATGCCGTGTTGATACCAGAGGTCAGAGGAGAATGGGCAGACTGGTTCGAGCTGATAGAAAGGCAACAGTGACTCAAATCACCACCTGTTAGAACCAAGGTAGGCAGAAGAGCATCTCTCAATGCACAGTACGTTGAACTTTGAGGCAGATGGGCTACAGCAGCAGAAGACCACAACGGGTGCCACTCCTTTCAGCTAAGAACAGGAAACTGAGGCTACAATTTGCACAAGCTCATCGAAATTGGACAGTAGAAGATTGGAAAAACGTTGCCTGGTCTGATGAGTCTCGATTTCTGCTGCGACATTCGGATGGTAGGGTCAGAATTTGGCGTCAACAACATGAAAGCATGGATCCATCCTGCCTTGTATCAACGGTTCAGGCTGGTGGTGCTGGTGTCATGGTGTGGGGATTATTTTCTTGGCACTCTTTGGGCCCCTTGGTACCAATTAAGCATCGTTGCAACGCCACAGCCTACCTGAGTATTGTTGCTGACCATGTCCATCCCTTTATGACCACAATGTACCCAACATCTGATGGCTACTTTCAGCAGGATAATGTGCCATGTCATAAAGCTGGAATCATCTCAGACTGGTTTCTTGAACATGAGTTCACTGTACTCAAATGGCCTCCACAGTCAACAGATCTCAATCCAATAGAGCATCTATGGGATGTGGTGGAACGGGAGACTCGCATCATGGATGTGCAGCCGACAAATCTGCGGCAACTGTGTGATGCCATTATGTCAATATGGACCAAAATCTCTGAGGAATGCTACCAGCACCGTGTTGAATCCATGCCACGAAGAATTGAGGCAGTTCTGAAGGCAAAAGGGGGTCCAACCCGTTACTAGCATGGTGTACCTAATAAAGTGGCCGGTGAGTGTATATAATAGATATGGGTGCCAAGGGGAATTTTTAAGAATGGCGTCTGTTCTTGTTGTTTCAGTTATTAACTGGCAAGTATTGTAACCAGACAGTATCTGATACCACAATGACCATGTCGGGGATACTTGTCTTCTTTGTGATGGCAGCAGCCACAGGTAGCAGCTCTGCTCATTTTCTGTCTGGTAGAAGCTGCACAGGTTTTTTTTGGAGAGCAATTGCTCTGTTCCACACAGCACATGTTTGTGCATAAAAAACCCCTAGGATTCCTGCCCACGCTGTTGTCTTTGTTTTTAATACCAGCTGACAAACTGAACTACTAAACAAAAGTACAACTTGTACATTTCTTCTTTGCGGTTATTTTTGCAGTAAAAATCCCCCCCCCCCCCCCCCCCATGTCTAGAGCAGAACAAAATAGAGGATAAAATCACACGTCTCATGTTAAAGAAGTAGTTGCAGGACCAGATCCCTGTCTCGCCATCACAGTGAAGAGAAGGCCACATGCTTGTCTCTGCAGATACACATTTATGCTATTTACAAGAATAGTAAATATTAAATACAGAATTACACAAAGCTACTTCTAATGGCAAATATGTTATTTATTAATTTGCCCATTAGCAACATCTACTTGGCAAATGCAACTATGGTGGATGTGAGCTACAAGTATATGGCACTGGCTGAGAAGCTATGCACCTGTTATACCAAAAGCCATACAGTTTTTCTATTTTATACAGTTTTTCTATGAGATACATAATAATATGAAAAGCTTTGCCAAACAAAAAAAGGAAAAAGGAGAACATCGCCATATTTTGATACTCTTCATTTTTCATACTTTTCTGTATTTTTTATAGTGATTGGTTGGGAGGTATGCTAATATAAAGTGATGATTTGTCTTTATCTACAACATATCTTGTTGATGGTTTCCCTCACCACCACTTTACCTCTATTTTATTCAGGTGAATTGCAGGCTTGTTCTCTGTATATTTATGTTCAAAACACTTGCTTAACAACACTTTTAGCATTGGAATATACATTTTCACTATATTGTACATTGATATGTATTGCAGTGTTACTCTTTTGACCTTATTAAGACCGATTATTAGATCTTCACTGAGAAGATAAAGGCTTGAGTTCCACGGAAACCCTACTACAAACCTGCATATCTGTAGCAGGCTGATTTATTTCCTACATAGTGTTAATGTGGGGATAAAGATAGGGAATGTTATAGATAAAAGTACCGTAGGTGCCCCTCCTTTGAAATACCTCTACTTGTCTAAAACCAGACCAGGATGCTTGGACAATAAAACCAGTATATCCTATCATAAAAATTATGGCCCGATGATGGAATTCTCTCAACCTCCATTACAGAGGTCAGCTAAAGGTGTCCTAAACCTCCATCTGGTTATACACATCAATGAAATATGTGGCATAATTCATAGTGCGGCCACATGCTTTTCCCTAATAACTCCATCCAGGTCTCTGGTGTTACTGGATAGTCCCTCAGCAACAGGTAGAAATTAAATAACTTCAAAAATATTTATACAGTTATCATCATGATTGATATGTATGCTTGCAGGACATTATGAGGGAAAAGATGGCATTAAGACCAAGTTTGTAAGATGGCCGCATGGCAAGATTCTGAGGCATGTATGAGGTTGTAAAAGGCCATTAGCATACTCGTAACCCTCCTCATATCATCACTGGCAGATGTAACCTAAATTGATTGCTTAGCTAGTGAGCATAATATTGTATTTGGGCATAGTCTATGGAAGGTGTCTTTTCAACCTTATATATGATGAGCGGTGGCAGCTAAAAGAGCTTAGGTTTTGGAGGGCGGAGTGGTGTCAAAAGACAGTCCAGTGTGACCCGGCAGGCCCCCTTCCTCAAGCTAAATCCATGAACCTGAGAGTAAAAATTGTGGGGCTGGGTATTTTTGGCTGTTCTCTTGTTGTTTTTGACTCCTGTTTATAGTATTCTCTGTTTGAGTCATACTGTGGTCAGCTATGGACAACTAATGTGAGTTATCTGATTAGGACAATTGCTGACATAGTTACAAAGTATGAGCATATATATGACCAACATGCCCCTTAACACTGTCATGACAAGTGAGCAAAGTTTTGATGAGGGAGGTTGAAATCTGTCAGTGGTTAGGCTGAGGGGAGCTGAATATTTATAAATTCCTGAGAGTTCACTAAGGATTGGAAAAGTACAGGCTGGGAGACTGGGAAACATTACATTCAGTTTGTGTCTCCAAGAGAATTTTGCTCCTTAGCAACTAAAGCAGTTTTCTTTCCTTCTTTTTCTTAAGTATGTCTCGTAAAGTGAGGTGAAACTTCACACAAAAGCTCAAGATGTTCTAAAATGCTGCACAGAGATCTGCAACACTTAATTTTTTTAAAAGTTTTCTACTATTCTATATGTGGGCACGGCTGATTATAACTCAACTATTGGGCTACAGAAAGAGGGACAACAAGCCCCTCCCTTTTCAGAAACCATACCTATTGTCATACCCCTTTCCCTCCCTTCAAACATAGTATAATATTGACCTTAATGGTCCCCACATAGTATATGCGGGGACCCCTTCCTGTGACCAACCCGCCATAAGCACCTATGTAATACCCCTTACTACAACTCAGCAACATATAAGACCCTCTCTTTAATTTTATCCTCCCTTTACTTTTGTGGCCTCATGTCCCCATCTTAATCATATTATGGGCTCCTTACCTCCATCCCTCTAAAATAGTGGCCTCCTGTCCACCAACCTTCATATACAGTGACCTCCTGCCCTCCATCCCTCTCATATAGTGGCCTCCTGTCCTGCATCCCTCTCATATAGTGGCCTCCTGTCCTCTATCCCTCTCATATAGTAGCCTCCTGTCCTCCATCCCTCTCATATAGTGGCCTCCTGTCCACCACCCTTCATATACAGTGACCTCCTGTCCTCCATCCTTCTCATATAGTGGCCTCCTGTCCTCCATCCCTCTCATATAGTGGTCTCCTGTCCTCCATCCCTCTCATATAGTAGCCTCCTGTCCTCCATCCCTCTCATATAGTGGCCTCCTGTCCTCTATCCCTCTCATATAGTGGCATCCTGTCCTGCATCCCTCTAATAAAGTGGCCTTCTGTCCTCCATTCCTCTCATATAGTGGCCTCCTGTCCTCGATCCCTCTTATATAGTGGCCTCCTGTCATCCATTCCTCTCGTATAGTGACCTCCTGTCCTACATCCCTCTTATATAGTGGCCTCTTGTCCTCCAGTCCTCTCATATAGTGGCCTCCTGTCCCTCATCCCTCTCATATAGTGACCTCTTGTCCTCCATTCTCTCGTATAATGACCACCTGTCCTGCATCCCTCTTATATAGTGGCCTCCTGTCCTCCAGTCCTCTAAAATAGCGGCCTTCTGGTCCCTGCTCTGCACTCGAATGAGTCGGTACGGGGACCAGGAGGCAGGAAAACTTGGGGCAGTGAGAGGCAGCCCGGAATATTCTCAAAAGCCCAAAATTGCCCCTAAGCCGGGACTGTTCTGGTTGGGAGTCATGATTTATAAAGTGCTAAAGAATTTGATGGCGCTATATAAGTAAAAATTATTATTATTTTATCTACACAGCTCTACAGTTCCATTAAAAAACTATTTATACTCATCAATAGGGTCTATTAGGTAATCATCCACTTATGGCATGGTGCTATTATTCATGCAGCATACCGTAACAGTATATTCCATTAAGCCAATGTCATCCACATTCTGTAAAAAATACAAAGCTCAAAGTGACATGAGATCTGGATAATAATTCCTGAGCATGTCAGTTTATGCGTCTGATTTTGCATCAGATTTCGGAAAAGGCAAAAGGAAATCATAGGGAATGACATAAACTTCCACTTCTGGCTTTGGTACAAAAACTCTGTGTAACATTTCACTAGAGCGCCTCTCTCCTTTCTAATAGGACTACCAAAATGGATGTTCATTGATGTGCATGCATAATTTATCAGAAGCAACTCCTTATATGACATCTATCCCATTTTTACTTCAATAAAAGTTCTTGAATGATAAAGAAAAATATGGGTAATATCAGCAATTATATACTTAAGGACAACCGACTTACAGACGATCCATAGTTAAAGGCGGACCCGTCTGCCCACTGTGACCTCTGTTGAAGCTCTCTGGATGCTTTCCTTTAGGCCCAGGCTGCAATGATCAGCTGTAAGGTGTCTGTAATGAAGCTTTATTGATCATCCTTGGTCCAATTACAGCAAAAAATTTTGAAACTCCTATTGTCACTGGGACAAAAGAAAAAATTTGTCTGTATCTACAATTATAAAATATACAGTTCGACTTAAAAACAAACCTATGGACCCTATCTTGTATGTAACCCGGATACTGCCTGTAGTCTTAAATTCTTAAATGCATTTTATGGACACATCCACTTATATCAATTTAACACATGTGGAATTTTTAAAAGCATAAATAGATATGCTGTTATCTTAAAATACTCAAAAAAAGTTTATTTATATATTGAATGATGTTTGTAAACTAGTTATCCAGGCAAATTTTAATATATTAATGGCCTACCTATAGAATAGGTATTGATTATGTGAGGTTTCAGCACCACCATCAGCCAATAGCAGCGCCCGATTTACCTCTACACAAAATTAGAGCAGGAATTGTGTAGCCCCGCTGCAGGCTTACTCTAGACTTGGCTCCCTTTGAAGTGCATTACAGCTATGTGCAACCTGCGTGGTCGTGGCTGTCTTCAAGGGGTCAAACCTCTTCCATTTTTATATAAGTCAACTACCGTAAGCATAGGTTACTAATACGTATGGCCTGGAAAACACCTAAATATCTCTTCTACTTTGGAAGAACTGTAAAATGCTTCATCTTTTGTGATTAAAACCCAGACAGAACATCTGTAGCAGTCTACATACATATTAATCAATACAAAAATACAAATTTCCACTCTTCCTGTATGCTGAGTATTCCTGTATGCTGAGTATGCTCTTATTCTGTATATACAAACAATGCACAGTACCACTTTTTATGTATGCTTAGTATTATTATCCGTATCTGCTCTTATTCTGTATATACAAACACTGCACAGTACCACAGCACTGCTTCTCTTTTCCTGTATGTTGTATATAATTATCAGTATGTGCCATTAATCTGTAAATATATACACTGCACAGCACCAGTTCTTCTGTATACTGGTTGTTATTATCTGCATCTTCTCTTATTCTGTATATATAGACACCGCACAATGCCACTTCTGTTCTTCTGTATGCTGGTTATTATTATTAGTATGGTCCCTTATTATGTATATAAAGTTAGATTCAGCTTTAATTCAATGGGTTTAACAAAATGATTGCATAAAAATGTGAGGAACTAAAGCATTTCAAACACAATCCCTTAATTTCAGGGGCTAAAAAGTAATCGTACAAATAAAATAATTGTAAATAAACAATAGTGTTTATTTCCAATACTTGGTTGAAAACCATTTGTTGGCAATGACTGCCTAAAGTCTTGAACTCATGGACATCACCAGCCACTGTGGGAGATGTATTAATCTGTCTATGCCAGAATACTTTAGTTATTTGCACCTGAAATGCCTTGTGCCACATTTATTGAAGTTTTTAAGCAGTTTTCCATCTTGCCTGAAAAAGGGGCATGTCCTTGGTAAAAGGGGGAATGGCTGTGACATAAAATAGCCTGTGTGAAAATTAGACCAACTAATAGGAGGTACAAAGTACAAGTCTATATTATACAGCACCGGATAATCATCCGGCATCAGACACAATGATTAATCTGGAGTAGTGGAATACTGGTCTAGTCCCACTCTGCACTGGTCTTATTACCAACACATTACTACATCTCCTTCACTGGCCCACATTTATTGCGCCAGTGATTGTGCCAGTTTTCTGTCTGACTTTGCACTAGAAAGAATGTGCAAGACAGAAAAACTGTGCACCTAAAGGGGCTTAGTCGGACCATGGGCCACAATTCTGCAGCATGAAGAAAGTGCAACAAAAAAATGGTGTATCCGCCGGAGCAGTGCAGGGGGTGCCAGATTCATGAAGAATGTGGGGACAACACAATGCATGAATCTGGCAGCTCTCACTGTTTTTGATGGGGCTTGCCAGTACAGTTGCCGTGACATCACATCCCAGACCCAGCACTAACATGGCGTGTAAGTACGTCCCCCGTTGATCGGACCCGATCCCTCTTGCAGCAGCCATGAGGTATCACCGTAATTGTGCTACATCTCAGGATGTACCAAGCTGTAGAGTTTACCACTACAAAGTACCACTTATTTAGTTCTGTATACTGCTTTAATTCTACGTATCTGAAACGCACCTGCCAATTCATAGGCAAGGTGGTTGTTGCGAATACCGCCCTTTCTTTGTCAGAATCTATCTAGCGAGACTGCGCAACTCATTCAGAAGCTACTGCTGGGTTAACTTAGTAATTGCAGTTTTAAGCCACTGCATGGTAAGGCAAAAGTGTACATGTAAAATGTTGTTAGCCAATGATACGCTTAGTAATGGCTGTAAGGGAGGAGTAAACTGGTTGGATGATCCAGCTGAGCTGGATACACCCTAAGGTTATATAAACCTTGGGTGTGGAAGGTTCTGGTCTCTTTCCCCTGAGGTCTCTCCAGGGAGAGCCCAGAGAGTGCTGAGTCACAGCACTCCTCAGCACATGCTATGCAACCATGAGGTCCTTTTAGACCTCTAGCACCAGAAACCTGCCTCAACCATGCTCCCCAACCTCCATCATCCAGGGACTCCTTTATACACCTCAGGGGTTGCCCCAGGGGGAACCAGTACATCAGCCTCTCCCTCCATATTCCTTGCACACATCACCTGATGGAGACCTGACAGGCTGTAGCTCAGCCCTCCGGTCCCAATACCAAGCACTGTGACCACAGCGAGCCCAAGGCCGCATAAGCCAGCCACTCTGGTATTCTGGGCCCCGGCTGTCTCCATGTTGCATATCTATCCTTATTCTGTAAATTATATTTGCTGCACAGTACCATTTCTCTTGTCCAGTGTTTAATTCTCAGTATATGTTTATATGGATATTGCACAGTACCGCTTTTCTTTTTCTATATCCTGGTGGGATTGTGTATCTGCTTTTATTCTATATACATGGACAATGCACACTACTTCTACTCTGGTAATGTATTCTTGGTAAAATTACCTGACCGCATGGTATATGTACAGACTAATGTTATAAATTCTTTACCTTAAAGGGAATATGTCAGCAGAAATTCACCTACTACTATGTTATCAAGTAGTTTAACACCAGATAATGTTTTTTCACCGCCCAGCTTGGTGGCATTATCCAGAAAATTAATTGGTTATATGAAGTCACAGAAGCTGAGAATTTAGTATTGAAGACAGGCTCTTCCAACGTCAGAATACCTCCATGTGTTTGACATCATTCACCAGACTTTAGGAGACTTCGTTAGTAATGTCCATTGATAAAGATTCATCAATTACATTACAGGTGGTATTCTGTATTCTGTGGAGCTTAACTCTTAGCATGAAGTATTTCAATTTCAAATACTAGCAGTTGGTCAATTTGTGCTGACAGGATCTCTTTAACCCCTTATTTTTCTGTCCCTTTTCTGTATTGTTTAATTCTTTTTCGTTCCAAAATGTTGTTTTATTTCTGCCTTTATCGTCAAACCCAAATACAGGTGGTCCCCTACTTAAGAACACCCAACTTAAAGACAACCCCTAGTTACAAACGGACCTCTGGATGTTGGTAAGTTACTGTACTTTAGTCCTAGGCTACAATAAACAGCTGTAACAGTTATCACAGGTGTCTGCAATTAAGCTTTATTGTTAATCCTGGTTCTTATAACAATTGAACATTTTTAAAATCCAATAGTCACAGAGACCAAAAATTTACAGCTACAATTATAAAGTATACAGTTCCGATTTACATGCAAATTCAACTTAAGACCAAACCTGCTGAACCTATCCTGTACGTAACCCGGGGACTGCCTGTAACATGAAAAGTTTGTTCTCTAAATTAATATGCATACAGAGATTCCACATTTATAGGATTTAAAAAAAAAAATTACCTTCCTTTTTTAAATGAAAGTGCATTGCTACCTTCCAAGTGTCATAAATTTTGATTATTTTTTCCGTGTGAGGACTTCTTTTTTTTTTGCGAAAAGACCTGTAGATTTTATTTTTACACACTTTGGGTTCATAACGAGTTTTGATCGTGATTAATATACTTGATGGATGGATACTAACAGTATCCATCCATCAAGTATATGTTTGATAGATTTTAGTTTATTGTCATCTGGCATAAATATAATTAGAGTTTTGTAGCCTAGGTTGCTAGGGGTGTGGAGGTAAGAAATACATGTGATTTACCTTTTTTTTTGAAGGGGCGGGCGACTTTTTGTGCAACTTTTTTTTTGGCATAATTTTTTTTATATAAGACTTTATTTTTTTTTACATTGTCCCACAAGGGTACACTAACATGAGATTATTTGATCTCTTGTATAATGCACTATGACCTAACCTAATGGGTAGTCAGCAAAGGCAACCCTGAGGTCCTTAAGTGTACCCTGGGCTGCCGTGCAACACCATCAGCATCCTGCAATTGCAGCTGCCGGGTGCTCACACCTAATGCACGTGCTTAGACACTGGGATCCTTGTTTTACTGCGGTGTCTAAGGGTGTAAAAGCTCCACTTCTCCTTCACTCTTCTTGATGTAATCTCATACTGTGAGAGTGGGCAGTGCAACAGCATATGAATCATAGCCTTTGGAGGCCTTCTGGCTCATTAGCATAATTAGTTAGCTAGCGTAATTAATTAGTAATAAGTTTATCTTCGAAGGAATGAGGCCATGGATAATAAATATTAGAAGATTACCACAGACACAGTATCTGGATCTATGACTAAGTGCCCCTGGTTTATCACACTTGATATTGATGGTAGATTGTTAGATGGTTCTAAAAACTTTGCATCTTGAATCTTAAAGGCTGACTCCTGTTTTATATACAGAATATGGGCAATGTAAAGTGCGATCTGACCTGTCCTGTACCCTATATACACCACCTCCTGTAAGTCATGTAAGTCAGCATGGGCACTGTATGGTGTGGACTACACACAACCGTATGGGGGACGTATATATGGCCGACGTATATACGGCCGACGTATGTGCGCCCGATGTATATACGTCGTATATATGTCCCCCCTAGACGGGCAATGGGCGTGTGGCGCTGTACAGGAGTGGTACGGTGCAGAACACGTGCGGCACCCTGCCATCCATACCCAGGAAAAGATGGGACATGTCATATATTTCTATGGAATACAGCGCCATGCGCCAAACATCGCTTTGGAGAGGGGAGGGGGTGAGCAGCTCTCTCCCCGGCACCGACATGTGTGCCCGCCGTGCTACTGTACGTGTGAATGTAGCCTTAGAGTGCTTATTCTGCATTTATGATCCCTGCACAGTACTACGGCATTACTGTTATGTAGTGTGTGGCATCCATGGTCCAATTCCTATATTTACACATATTTTCCTTTTCTTTAACCTTCTTATGATGCTTCATATCAACACTGGGCAGGGTGTATTTTTGGGGTTTAGGTTCCTTAAATAGTTAAATACTGGCTGTGGGCGTGAGAGGCTGATGTAAAGTCATGTACAGAACAATCTTGAACACTATACAGGAGCTGGATGGATTTTGCAGTTGCTGGAAAGGCAAGAGCCAAATGTCCCCTAATGTTTTACAAATCTGTTCATTGTTTGAAGAGGGCGGACAGAATGGCACTATTTTTAGCCTCCTCGCCCTGATACCAGCTTGCTATTGTGCAGTCTGCCAGGTTTTTAGGATCTGGCTGGGCATCTATAAATGTCTGAGCGCAGATTGAGGGAACGGCAGAGATTATGCTGAGCTGCGCGACAAACAAGAGCAGAATACCCTCCTCTCCAGAATGTGTCTGGGTAATGACCTGCCACACACGCTTTACTCAGATGCTTGACAAATGCTCCAAGCTTTTAACGCAGATGAGTGCGATCTTCTCTGCAGAGAAGTCTGATTGCTACACTATGGTTGGAATGGGCAAAAAAAAAAGTTTTAGATTTTAGGCCAGTTTTTTTGACAATATTTGTTATGTGTACTTTATACAATCTGCTTCCTATGGACATTGATAGAGCAAAGAACAGTACCGAGGCAGGGAGATGTCAGCTCCCTGCTCCACCATAGAGCCTGTGCCACTTCATGGAGCAACTTAGAGGCATGCAGGAGGCATAATGAATCACTCTCTCTGCAGTGAACAGCTTGGAGCAGGGGGTGCAAAGTTGTAATGTCATCATGCCTTGTAACCATTGAGTATGGAAGCCACATTGAGGGGACTTTATTAAATGTAAGGGAACGTTGAGGGGGTCCTATTAGGGGAAGGGGCCAAATTAGGTACCACATTTAAAGCATTATTTATTGTTGTGACATAATGGGGCATATTTACTAAGGGTCCGAATCGCGTTTTTCCGCCGGGTCTCCCGAATTTTTTCTGATTTGGATTGTGCCGCATCGGCGCCGGCTTTCATGCAACAGAAATTGGGGGCGTGGCCGTCGGAAAACCTGACGGATTCGGAAAAACCTCAGAATTTAAGAAAAAAATTTTGTCACAAAAATAGCACTCATATACACCGAGACGGAGGAGGTGAATCCCGGCGGACTTCAGTGCAGCAGCGACACCTAGTGGGCATCGGGCACACGACCTTAGTGAATCCGGGCAGAACCCGAAGAACGCGCTGCTGGATAGCGACTGAACCGTGTAAGTAAATCTACCCCAATGTGGTGACATTAAGCATATTATGCTATAGATCTCCAGTAGTTCCTCAGTTGGAGTAATGCTACAATACCCAATTCAAGTAATGAGTAACCAATAAAACAGACTAGACAAGACAAACTACACACATTGGAAAAGATAGGACCTGGAACTGCAGTGCTAGAGGGAGGTCCTATCGCATCTAGATGCCATTAAGTATGCAAAAGGAATTCCAGGGTTCCCATACTTCTGGTAGGCGTCAACTGTATTGTTCAGGGAAGCCGTTAGCTTTTCTAGGGAGCACATCTCTTTCAACCGGGCAAATAGTTCTGACTCTGCAGGCGCACTCTGCTTCCATGCCCTTGCTATTAAGCATTTGGAAGCTGTACAAAGACTTAGGAACAACCTGGATAAATGCTTTCTCAAATTGCGTGGGGGAACATTGAGAAGGTACTGCATAGGGTCTAACAGGATAGCACTACCAAACAGCTCCCCAGTGAGGGCCTCCACTCTCTGCCAAAAAGGAATTATAAGTGGACAAGTCCAGAAGACATGGTACAACGTGCCCACCGCAGTGCGGCACCGCCAACAAGTATCCGGGACTATTGGGTTCAACCTGTGTAACAATGCTGGGGTATGGTACCCGTGCATTAGCACCTTGTATTGGGACTCTTTATAGGTGGTACAAATCGATGACTTGGCCGTTCTGCTCCATATGATTTGCTAAGTCTCTGGAGAGATTGTTTTATTGAGGTACTCCTCCTATTTTGTCATATATCTATGGGTTGGCGGAGGGCCCTCTAATGGGGCACACAGTAATTGGTATATTCTAGAGATCGTCCCTTTGACTGAATTTGACCAAGTTTACACAATTGCTCAAATTCTGTAGGTTTACAAACCTTAGTAGAGCCGAATAGGCTGACTATATAATGTTTCACCTGGAGGTAGTGGTACCACTCATCCTTATGAAAAGAACACTCCCGCCAATCCTGCCTTAGACCACCTTTGAACCATGGTCGCCGTTAGACTATCAGGTATGTTTGGATTGTAGAGGACTGACACCAATGGTGAGTTGTTGGAAGTTAGATTACCGTATTTTCCGGACTATAAGGCGCACTTAAAAGCCTTGGATTTCCTTGGAAATCCAAAGTGCGCCTTATAGTCCGGTGCGCCCTATATGAGGGCAGCGGACCCTACTTACATAGGTCCCCGCTACCGGAGACAGCAGATCTCCAGCGGGAACTGCAGACCACGCGGCACGAACAACTTCTGCCGCGTGGTCTGCAGTTCCCGCTGGAGATCTGCTGTCTCCGGTAGCGGGGACCTATGTAAGTATGGTCCGCTGCCCTCCTCCACCTCCCCCTCACCTTCCCCACTCACCTTCCCCGCGTCGCCGCGTCTCTTCTCGGCGTCGCGTCCCGTCGGGTCTCCGCTCCGCCCCCGGACCTCCGCCACGCCCCCGACCCTGCGCCTTATAGTCCGATGCGCCTTATATATGGAATTATTACATTATTACATATATGGAATTATTACATTATTACATATATGGAATTATGCATCGGACTGTTGCGCCTTATATTCCGGTGCGCCTAATGGCCCGGAAAATACGGTATAGCGTTTTTTACAAATCCGCAAAACCGATAGTGTGAATGCCATGGGGCCTAATAAAGGTTGTGAGGGGGGAGATGGGCCAGGACCCCATAGGTAGAAATTCTGGTGCCAGCCAGAGTTTCTCAATTTTGACCCACTTAGTGTAGGCTGCTGAGGTCACCCAGTAGGTAAGTATCTCAATTGAGTAGCCCAATAATAAATGGCTATATAGCGCACTGATAGCCCTCCCCGGGCCTTGGGGGCAAGCATCACTGATTTTGGCATTCTGTGCCTTCTATTACCCCTTATAAAGTTAAAAACCGCTCCTTGCAGAGCCTTGAGCTCTGTCTGTGGTACCTTCAGAGGCAGCGTCTGGAAATAGTACAATAGCCTTGGGAGCCAAGAGATTTTAGTTGCTACCTGACCAAGCAGGGAAATATGCCCACTAAGGGTTCAATACACAGGAAAAATATGAGAGGGGAGAGGGGGCAGCCCTGTCTGGTTCCATTTCGGATAGGGAGGGGATCTGACAAGGCATGAGGAAAACACACTATTGCTATAGGAAAGCTGTAAACCCCTCGTATAGCTGTCAGAAACCTTTCTGTTATACCGTATGTCTCCAGGGCTGCGAACATAAAAGACGAGTCAAAAGTCTTTTCCGCATCCAGGCTAAGCAGCAGCGCTGACTTGGATCCCAGGTTGACTATGTCTATAAGGTCAATCGCCCATCTGGTATTATCTGATCCCTGCCGCCATGGAATAAAACCCACCTGATCTTTATTGATCAAGGAGGGGAGTAGGTTACTGAGCCTATTAGCTAGGATGCGGGTGAAGATCTTTAGATCCGAATTCAAAAGTGCAATGGTTGCAGTCTGTCCTTACCAGGTTTGGGTATAAGGGAAATAAAAGAAGATAACATGTTGCGGTGTAGGCACGTCCCCTCCATAAAGGAATTAAATAGGGGGAACATATGTGGGGCTAAGTCGTCAATGAAGACTTTATAGTAGAGGTAGGTAAACCCATTTGGGCCAGGGGATTTTTCTGCAGGTAGTATTTTTATCTCCTGGTCCAATTCCTCCATAGTGATAGGGGCATTAAGACTGGCTACTGTGGGCTCTGTTAGTTCTGGTAGGTGACAGGCGGACAGGTAGTCTCGTATAAAATGCTGTCTCAGCTTGTCATCTTGGGGTAAACCACTCGGTATTGAATATAATGCAGTGTAATACTTTTGGAATGAGCGGGCCATATCCCTGGGGTGGCATCTAAGGTCTCCAATCACATCACTAATCGCCTGCGGAGTGCCATTTGTGTGTCGTTCTCTGAGCAGTCAGGCTAGCATTGTATCTACCTTGTTGCTTTTTTCATAGTAACATTGTTTGGAGAATAGAAGAAGCTTTTCTACCTTCTGATAAGCTTGGTCTTTCAGGTGAGCCCTTGCTGCTATCAGGGCTCGGAAGGTAGCAGTGCTAGGGCGGGATACCATTCTATCCACTAAATCCCTTTCTACCATTCAACCGGCGCTGTGAATAAGCCCCTCTGTGGCCGCTGTCAGCGCGCCCCATCGCATAAAGCCGGCAGCGATTGCACAATACATGTGCTGTTGGCGGCGATTCTTACAGGTCACTGATTGACAGGGGCGTGGAGAGGGTGTGTCGGCCGGCCCTCTCATGAATACGGCTGACTGCTAGGGGACCTATACGACGATCTGACCTCTTATTTGGGAAGAGGTTGGATCGATTAAAACTAAGTTTGCACACACAAATTTTATTAAAAATGTAATAAATATAAAGGGGCTGGGGACAGGATTAGGGGGAACATATTTGGTCGGGGTATGTTTCAGGGGTTACAGGTCCTCTTTAAACACATAAAACATGTAAAATAAAAGAAATTGAGTTAGAAAGACCAGGCCGGGGGCACGTGTCAAGGGGCAGAATGGCATTGGGCTCCCATTCCCAGTGCCATCTGGATCCTAAGTGGGGATCCGACAATGGTTTAGCCCCTAAGTAATAGAGAGGTGAACCATAGGCCAACAAGAGAAAACAAACCTAGGATTATCCCCCCAACCCCCCACCACACCCCAGAGACACAGTACTCTTAATTACATGTAACAAAAGTGGGCAGCAGGGGGTGCACGTCTTCCTGTGGCCTTTGACGTACTTTGCTTTATGTGGCTATATGTATTTGTGTGCATGCAGCGTAACACATGTGCATGTGTCTGCATTTTAGTATACACAGTACAAACCAAAAGTTTGGACACACCTTCTTATTCAAAGAATAATGTATTTTCATGACTACATTAATTGTAGATTCACACTGAAGGCATCAAAACTATGAATTAACACATGTGGGATTAGATACTTAACAAAACAGTGTGAAACAACTGATAATATGTCCTGTATTCTAGGTTCTTCAAAGTAGCCACCTTTTGCTGTGATTACTGCTTTGCACACTCTTGGCATTCTCTTGATGAGCTTCAAGAAGTAGTCACCAGAACCAAGTTTTCACATTACAGTGGTGCCCTGTCAGGTTTAATAAGTGGGATTTCTTGCCTTATAAATGGGGATGGGACAAACAGTTGTGTTGCGCAGAAGTCAGGTGGAAACACAGCCGATAGTCCTACTGAATAGACTGTTATAATTTATATTATGGCTAGAAAAAAGCAGCTAAGTAAAGAAAAATGAGTGTCCATGATTACTTTAAGAAATGAAGGTCTGTCAGTCCGAAAAATTGGGAAAACTTTGAAAGTGTCCCCAAGTGCAGTTGCAAAAACCATCATGTGCTACAAAGAAACTGGCTCACATGAGGATCGCCCCAAGAAAGGAATGGACATTAGACCAGTGGCAATCTGTGCTTTGGTCTGATGAGATGAGATCTTTGGTTCCAACCACCGTGTCTTTGTGCGACGCACTTGTGTGAACAAATGGACTCTACGTAACTGGTTCCCCCATGGAGGAGGAGGTGTAATGGTGCTTTGCTGGGGTTTTGCTGGTGACACTCTTGGTGATTTATTCAAAATTGAAGGTGTATTGAACCAGCATGGATACCACAGTATCTTGCAGCACCATCCAGTTTGCGTTTAGTTGGACCATCATTTTTTTTTTTAACAGGACAGTGACCCCAAACACAATTCCAGGCTGTGCAAGAGCTATTTGACCAAGAAGGATAGTGATGAGATGCTAGGCCAGAGGACCTGGCTTCCACAGTCACCACACCTGAATCCAATTGAGATGGTTTGGGGTGAGCTGGACCGCAGAGTGAAGGCAAAAGGGCCAACAAGTGCTAAACATCTCTGGGAACTCCTTCAAGACTTTTAAAAGACAATTTCAGGTGACAACCTCTTGAAGCTCATGAAGAAAATGCCAAGAGCGTGCAAAGCAGTAATCAAAGCAAAAGATGGCTCCTTTGAAGAACCTAGAATATAATACATATTTTCAGCAACATTTTGAAAATCCAATTGTCACTGGGACAAAAATTTTTTTGTCTGGAGTAAAAAATTATAAAATATACAGTTCTGACTTACATACGAATGCAACTTACCGTAAGTACAAACCTAAAGAATCTCTCTTGTATGTAACCCGGGACTACCTGTATGTGTATATTTATTAAATATGCTCTTGTATTTTATTTTTAGCTATTTCCAGGTGTTTTTATACACAGATCAGCCATAACATTAGATGTTATGTTAAATGAAAAGAATAACATTGATTACATCAGTGATGGCTAACCTATGACACGCGTGTCAGTGCTGACACACGTAGCCATTTTCACTGACACGCGGCTGCCTGAGAGTTAAGTTTCATCCTACATGACCAGGTGCAGTAGCCGGGAGGCTGAGAGATTGTACTGAGCTTCCAGCACTCCCCCCCCCCTCCTCCTCCTCCCCCCGGGCCGGCCCCTCCCCATGTGTGAGCTGTGCCTAGTGTCTCCAGTCAGCACAGGCATCAGCACGGGGCACAGCAGGAGAGGTGACCCGGCCAAACATCCAGGAGGCTCCTCTGCAGCTCCTGATAGTTGTGACCATCTCCACAGCAGGGGCAAGGGAGGACAACCACTCTCATCATATAGTAAGTAAGATCAGTGCACTGTATGATAGAAGACAGTCATCAGGTCTTGTGTGTCAGTTTTGTGATGTACAAGCCCTGAAATAATCGCAACGCCTTGCAAATAGCCAGACATTGCGATTATTTTGCTCCTCATGAGGGAGATGCAGACAGTGGCGCCTGCACCCTCGCTATAACCTGTGAACTTTCATGACAGAAAGTTCACAGGTTACTAAGCATTTCCACACCTATCTGATTGTAACCGATCTATTACAATGTGGGATTTGCACATTGTAATAGATGATTGGGAAAATCCCCATATACTGCCATACTGTAGTATGGCAGTGCATGGTAGGATCAATCAGACAACCTACGGTTAAAGTACCCTAGAAGTTAAATAGTATACATATTTGTTATTTAAACTATAAATATCACAAAATTATGTTTTTTTGTCAAGGTGACAAACCACCCAAGTTATGCTCGGTTTTTTGGCGAATTTTGACACGCCAAGCTCCAAAGGTTGCCCATCACTGGATTACATTTATCTAGGGACAATAGCAATAGTCAACAAGTGACATATGATACTGTAAGTGTACAGTCAGTTCTCAATTTGGTTGAAGCAGGAGTTACACTGTAATGACTAGGTTAGCAGGTCCTATGGTGTCTTCCTGGCATGTATTGCTTAGGAAGGGTCATTGCTGGGCAAGGCTCATTGTAACCCTTAGGGAACAAAATTTAGCTTTTCTTTTCTGCTCCCACAAAAGATCTAATATATCACATAATTCTTCAAAAGTTAAAGCTGGATATGACACAAAGTGATTGATCATTAAACAGGTTTCTTGAAAAGAAATAGCAAATTTGCAACTGATTGCTAAGTATTTCCTAGGCCTGAAATGAAGTTTGACAAGTTGAGTAGTTTGGCAAATGTCACAAAAATATCATCATTTTTTGTGCAAATGGGCAGTCAAAACAATTGTGAGATATTTGTATGCCAGTAGACTGACATGCAGGGGTACGGAAAGTATTCAGACCCCTTTGAAACAAGTTTTTTACATCTGGATTGGGGATACTCTGACATTCTTCGTTGCAGATCCTCTCCAGTTCCCTCAGGTTGGATGGTGAACATATCATCCAGGATATCTCTGTACTTGGCTGCATTTATCTTTCCTGTAATTGCAACCAGTCGTCCTGTCCCTGCAGCTGAAAAACACACCCATAACATGATACTGCCACCAACTTTTGGCATTGTATTTGGCAAGTAAACAGTGCCTGTTTTTCTCCTCACATACAGCTTAAAATTAACAGCAAAAACTCTCTGAACAAAGCTCTTCTTCCAGTTGTGGTTGGCCCAAACTTCTTCCATTTAAGGATTATGGAAGCCACTGTGCTCTTCGGAACCTTGAGTGCTGCAGAAATTCTTTTGTAACCTTGGCCAGATTTGTGCTTTGCCACATTTCTGTCTCTGAGCATCTTTGACAGTTCCTTAGACCTCATGATTCTCATGTGCTCTGAATAATCAGAATAATTAAACACCACTGGACTCCAATGATGGAGTATAACCACCTCAAGTAGGATCAGAAGGAAATGGGCATCATGTGAGTTAAAAATGAGTATCACAGCGATGGGTCTGAATACTTTTGACCATGTGAAATTTGAGTTTTTCTTGTTTAATAAATGAGCAAATTTATCTACATTTCTGTTTTTATTCCGTCAAGATGGGTGCAGAGTTAATGAGCAAAAAAAAGAACTTTTTTAGCTGCAATTGGCTGCAATGAAACAAAGAGGAAACATTTAAAGGGGTCTGAATACTTTCCATTCCCACTGTATCAACAATGATAAATTCCCCTCCAATTGCTGATGCTTACATCCATTCACCTATTTAGGAAATGATCATGTAGCATTGATGGACTTGCATAAGTAGGTATATGTGTTAGATGGAGCATGAGGGGCACCGGTTTTCATGCAGGCAGTGATATTGGCAGGCATTCGTGCTCAATTATGACCCTCCACTCCCTTTATTTCTACAATATGCCCTCATAAGTATAGACATCATTCTCTGAAACTCTTTATGATCAGGCTGGTAATATTCTTGCTCTTCTTTGATTGGATGCCAGGTGCCAGTGTAAAACCAGTGCCAAACACTCGGGATTAAAGCTAGCCTGTATATACTAAATAAAGCAGATTGGTCCAGAAGGAGCTTACAATATAGTCTGGCAGCAAAAGGTCTGGGCTACAAGAAGTCTACTCACCCTCAGCTGACCTGATTTTCTGCATCGTGCTGTCTGACTTCTCTGAAAGACTTCACTCCTCCTGCGCAGAAGATCTTTCATCCCAGATTCATCTACTTTCTATTCCCACTTGATTATGTTGTGCAGGGCTAAGAAGAAATCTCATTATATAAATAAGCTGTGTGGCCTTGTTATGTTGGCACACTGGGGAAAGGCACCAGCCATTTGGGTTTGACTTGTAAAGGAGTCTGAGCATTGGCTCATGGTTATCCCCTTAATTACTAGGCCCTTTTTCGTTTCCATTTTTTACTCCCCACCTTCGAAAATCTATAACTTTTTATTTTTCTATGTAAAGAGCTGTGAGTGGGCTTGTTTTGTGTGGAACTAATTGCACTTTGTAGTGACAGTATTTAATATTCCATGTCGTGTACTGGAAAGTGGGGAAAAAAATTTCCAAATGCAATGAAATTGTTGGAAAAATTAATGTGCACCATTTTCTTGTGGGATTGGTTTTTACTGTTTTCAATGAGCCCCCCAAATGACATATCTACTTTATTCTTTGAATCGGTATAATCACAGGGATACTAAATTTAACCCCTTAGCACTCAGCTCTGTACCAGTACTGTGCAGGCTCCCGCTATTAGCGTCCAGCGCTGTACTCGTATGCCACTGGAGCCGAGCCAGCATCGGGGGTGGTGGGATGTCAATTAATATGCCTTTGGGGGGGGGGTTCCCCCCACGATCACCTGCCCCCCCCGAGCCATTTTCGGGGGAGCCAAACGTTGCCTTGGCAGCCACAAGGCCCGCCAGGACCCCAGGGCTGCCGGCAGGTAGTACCTGAAAGATGGCGTCTGTGATGTCATCTTAAAGGAACAGTGTGAGCCTATGCATGTGCATAGGCTGACACTGCTAATACCCTGCAATACATTAGCATTGCAGAGTATTATCATGAACAAGCAATCAGATGCATAGAACGGGGATGCTGACCACTTAAGTGGCTTATCGCTCAGTTCTCCTGTCAGCCTATGCAGAATGCCTAGCCTGACTATGTAATATCATTCAATGAACTAGTGATCGAATGATCACTTGTTTATGTCCCACGCTGGGGCAAGATAAAAGAGTTTTAAAAAGTTTAAAAAAAGTTAAAATAATGAATAAAGATCATCTAATGCCCCATCAGATATAAAAATCAAACTTCATAATAAAATAATCACCATAAAACACTATATATTGGGTATTGCCACATCCGTAACGACCCCTACAATAAAATAAAATTGTTACTGATCCCATGCAACGAACACTGTAAAAAATGTTTAAAAAAACATGCTAAAATTTTTAAGAAAAACAATAAAACATTTACCTCAACATTATACCAATAAAAATACAGCTTGTCCTGCAAAAAAACTAAATGTTATACTTCTCAGAACATGGCGATGCAAAAACAAACAAATTTCTCAACAAATGAGTTCCATATTCTGCAAAACAAGTCAACCATAAAAACTATATAAATGGGGTATCACTGTAATTGTGGTGACCCATAGAATAAAGATAATAAATTAAAGCATTTAAAGCTTTAGAGCTAAAACCTCTAAACCAGAATTAATTATTTTCATTTACTCACCAAGAAAGAGTTAATAAAATCTCATCAATTAGCTATTTGAAACCCCTAAGTAATGTATTTAAGAAGTGGCTCTCGACTTCACTTGAAAACTGAGCAGGTGCCTGTAAATTTAGGTTTTGGCAATTTTCATAAAAATTTCATCCACAATCTAAGCCTCATAACATTCTAGAAAAATGAGAGGATGCCTAAAAAAAATCATGCCAATATAAAGGAGACATTAGGGAAATGTTACTTATTAAGTAACGGTGCTATCTGCCTGAAAATGAAAAAAAAGAACTTTGGCAAACATTTTGAATAATTCTCAATTTTTCCTTTTTTTCTTAATTAAACACAAAAGATATCATCAAAATTTGAAGTTCAATTTGTGACGAGAAAACAATCTTACAATTATCCGGATATGTTAAATCATTTAAAGGTTAGTCACATAGGGCAGATTTTAAAAAATAGGGCTCAGTCCGAAAGCCCTAAAGTGGCTTGATCGTTAACGGGTTAAATATGAAATATTTCAATAGCTGACCAAGTTGTAAATTCATCAAGTACCAGAGGGACCTGAATTTCTAGGGCTTGAGAAAAGAGGCAAAAGCTTAATTGAAAATGTCCTGCGGGCATTTATTATTCGCTTTCTGATTTTTTTGCCATTTTTTTTTCTGTTTCTGCAACTTGTGCGCCATATTTATGAAGTGTCAGAGCCACAATTTAGCTTCTTTTTCGACACGCACAACTTTTTTTTTAGTTTGAAGCTCAATTTGGGTGAGGGTTTTGAATCCTGACACTTTTCCTGGACTTCTCATTTCTCAACACTTTTTTGGAACATTTTTTGGCACATAATTTGGCCAATAAAAAGCTGGTCTATTAAGTTCTATTTCACCTTCATTAACCCCTTATCACCGACACTAGATTTCAGCTCAATGACCAGACCCGATTTTTCAAATCTGACATGTCTCACGATAATTGGTTATAACTTCGGAACGCTTTAACATATCCAGGTGATTTTGAGAATGTTTTCTCGTGACACATTGTACTTCATGTTAGTTATAAAATTTAAGTGCTAAGTTTTGCGATTCGTTCTGAAAAAAAGTGAAAAGTTTGTTTGTAAAAATTCTTCATTTTCCACGTTTGAAATGTTCTGCTTTCCAGACAGGAAGTAAAACTACCCAAAAAGCTTGATAATTAACATTTACGGAATGTCTGCTTTATGTTGAGATGATATTTTATGCGTCCTGTCATTTTTCTAGGATGTTATGAGGCGCAGAACTTTAGGTGCGATTTTTCTCAATTTAATGAAAATTGCCAAAACTCACAGTTTGAGGGACAACTCAGCTTTCAAGTGACTTTGAAAGGCCTAAATAATAGTAAAACCCCATAAATTACCCCACTATAGAAATTTCACCCCTCAATGTATGTAAAACAACTTCTATTAAGTCCATTAACCCTTTAAGTGTTTCACATGGGTTAAAACAATATGGACCTGCAATTTAGAAACTATGGAATTTTTTCGGAAAATACATTCATTTAGGCCAAACTGACAGTTTCAGAATAAATTAAATGATGAAACGCACTGCAACTTTTGATGCCCAATTCCTCCGGAGTGTACTGATACCCCATATGTGGTGGTAAATTGC
The DNA here is from genome assembly GCF_040894005.1 of Engystomops pustulosus. Taxonomy (NCBI): domain Eukaryota; kingdom Metazoa; phylum Chordata; class Amphibia; order Anura; family Leptodactylidae; genus Engystomops; species Engystomops pustulosus. The sequence goes on from NC_092416.1 coordinate 121,245,384, forward strand.
TGTATGGGCGCACGGCTGGGCATAGAATAAATGGAGGCTCCATTCACAGCAGATTTGTATTGTTACATTGTACAACCTATACATTTTTATTTTTTTTGGTGATGCAAACATATGAGGGCTTATTTTTTACGGGATGATATACAATGTATAGATAATTCATTTTGGGGTTCACTAGCACAACAAAGGAAGGGACATGTGAGAGGAATAATATGCACAAAAAATTTGAAAAATTAATAAACAATTTTTATTGGTACAAAAAATACATAATAAAATTACATGTATTAAAAGGTGGCTTCAGGAGAGTCGAAATTCACATGTCCCCCGGGGGACTCCTGCAGCCAGGTACTCATGGTCGTAAGGACCCAGACCATTATATTTAACTTATGCATGCATGCTTATGTTTTTTGTTACTATCACATTTTTTGTGGATGATGATGATGATACTTTGAGGTCTGGACGGGCATAGTTTACAATGGTTGGTTACCCCATTTGCCTACTCCTAAAATATATTACTGTCCCTGTGTATCATGGCTGCTGCACATGTGAATTTCGACTCTCCTGAAGCCACCTTTTAATACATGTAATTTTATTATGTATTTTTTGTACCAATAAAAATTGTTTATTAATTTTTCAATTTTTTTGTGCATATTATTCCTCTCACATGTCCCTTCCTTTGTTGTGCTAGTGAACCCTTTAATTAGGTGAGAGGAGCACCTTGTGTCCCTCATCAGAAATTCCATTGGTACAGTTTACACTAACCGTTATGTTTATGATTTAAATAGTGTGTATTTATTGAAATCATTTTGGGGGTCTATAGCTTATTCATGAGATTTTATTAACTATTTCAAGGGGGACACAAACAAAATCATCAATTTTTATTTTGGATTTTTAGCATCCCCCCCCCCCCGCTCACCGTAACATAAAAATAATATTTTATCTTTATTCTCTGGTTCACTACGATTGCGGTGATACCTCATTTATATAGTTTTTCTTATCTTTGCTCAATTTTCCTGAGCAAAACCAATATTGGAGAATATTGCATTGTTTTTACTATTGACAACTTTTTAGGGCCATAACTTCTGTATTTTTCTGTTGTCAGACCTGGTTGAGGGCTTATTTTTTGTGAAAAGAGTTGTTCTTTTCAGTCGTATCATATTAGGGAACATAACTTTTTTTGATCACTTTTTAGATCATTTTTTGTGATGGTGTTTGATGAAAAATTGTATATTACGGGAAGTTTTTCGAGTTTTTTTTTACGTCGTTCACCGAGCGGGTTCAATATTGATTTAAATCTATTGTACAGATTGATACGAACGCGGTGATACCAAATATGTATGTGTTTTTGTGTTTTATATACTTTATTTGCTTTTCATGTATAACTGGGGAGATTATGGGACTTTTATTTTATTCATTTAATTATTAATAAAATGATTTCATCTTTTTTTTTTACTTTTTAACATTTTCTACTTCTTGGCTTGAACAAACGATCGTCCGATCGCTTGTTCAAGCCTTTACACTGCAATACACTTGTATTGCAGTGTATAGTGTAAGTAACTGAGCATGCTGTGCATGCTCAGTTACTTACAGCCGGGTCCTGCCAGGAAGGCAGAACCCGGCGGGTAGAGGAGCAGGAAGGCAGAGGTCACTCGCCTGACCCGGGGGCAGCAGCAGGACCGATCGGATCCCCCGGTAAACACACCGGGGGGGTCCGATCCACGGGGGACACACTTGCACGCCACAGTCATCCGATCCCGGGTGTTAGTGCCGGTTCTGGGCTGTAAGATCACAGCCCGACACCGGCACTTGCAGGACCTGCAGTCCCAAAATCTTCTTCTGACGCGCCGCCGTAGAAAGCCGATACGGCGCTCATTAAGGGGTTAATGTCGAGTCATTTCAGACACTTATTTATAGTGTATACCTAAAGGTGTGTACACATGATGCATACATTTCTTTAAAAATATTTACATAATTGCATTTCCATCATGTTTATGTTAAAGTGGTTGGGCATTTTTCAATAAATATCTTCTATTAGACATGTCTGTGTATGTACAGTTTATGTATATAGGATCTGGGGTTGCTCGGTGGTTGGCAATGATAGAGACTCCAAGGTTTGCAGTCCAAATGTTGAGTTTAATTCACTCCAACAGCAGTATTCAAATGCAGCACATAAAGAAAGCATAAAATAAACACCTGTCTGTCTGGAAATAGATCAGAGGTAGGAGGTCATGAAGCTGGCATGAATGTTAAGACCACTTTGTAAGGTGTTGAATCTCCTCATTCATTTATACTCCCATTCTTTCCTTTCCCTGTGTCTTAAAATGTCCCATTAAAATACTAATCTGTAAATCTTCCATAGTGTGGTCCTCTCTGGAGAAATGTGCAGCCACTGGGAGACCTTTCTTTCATTTTTAATATCAGATCTGTGTGAGTTCATACGTTGATGGAGTCTCTGACATGTTTCCCCAACATAAAGACCTGTGGTTGGACACTGCTGACACATAATAAGGTAGTCCACATTAGAGGACCTGCAGGAAAATGCCCCCTTCATCTGTTGTACCTGCTGTGATTGAGGTACAGGTACCTGATTACCTGTGCGAATGTGCTGGCACGTTTTACACCGGCTTTACACCCAGGCAGGGTGAGGTACCATTTTCTGATGGAGGTCTCAGGGCACTTGCTTGTAGAGGCCAAATTAATCCCCAGAAAAAATACAAAGCGTATAAAAACGATTGGTGATATTCTTCTTGTTTAACTCCTTAAGGACGCAGCCAGTTTATAGCTTAACTGGTTCCCAACTGGGACCCAGTGCATGGAGAGGGCTCACAGGCTATTTTGATGTCACGTGGCTTAAAAATCGAATATCGACTTTCCATATTTCAGAATTTACTATTTTTGGGATAAATACTGTTTTGAATGAAATTTTACATATTTAACATCAAAACCCCCTATATAATCAACCCATTTTCAAATCTTCCCCCCTCAAACTATCAGTAACAGCTTTTAGGAAGATTGTTAGCCCCTTGAAATCTTCATGGTGAAATTTAGAATGGTCAAATTTTGTTGGTTGTTGTTCATTTAGCCCTAAAATTTGCACATTTCCATAAGATAAAAAGAGAAAAACCATCTTAAATTTGTTACAGAGCACAGAGACCCCCCATATGTGACCTTTACATGTCTTATGGGTGCACAGCAAGGCGCAGAGGGGAATGAGCGCCTTGCAGCTGCCAGGATTTTAATTTCCTCATTGGCCCCTTTTGCAGGCTTTTACGTTATTGGGGCCATGTGATGCCTTTTTTTTTTCAGGAAAAAATGCTGTTTCCAGTGTTACCATTTTGGGGTTGGTATCCGCTATTGTTGAAAATTTATGAAGTTTTTTTTTGAGGGCAGGAGTAGAAAAGCATCAATTCTGTACTGGATATTTTACTTTTTTTTTTTTTGGTGTTCACCTTATCGCCTAATAATCTTTATTCTATGGGTCAATACGATTACGGGGATACCATACTTGAATATTTTTTCTTAAGTTTTATTAAATTTGCCAAATAAAATCATTTTTGCATCGCAGTCTTTATAGTGGCATAACATTTTTACTTTTTTTGCTATGGAGCTGGTTGATGGCTTGTTTTTTGTGGGACATTTTTTACTTTGCAACAGTATCCTTCTGGCATATATATATTTTTTGATCACTTTCTTATTGCATTTTTAAGCGATTCAATAGCTAAAATTCATAATTTTTGGCAGGTTTTTAACTGTTTTTTTTCGGCGTTCATTGTGCGGGTGTCTCTTCATATGTTATGGGGCTTATGGGAATTTTTATTGATTTATTGTTCATGTTCCACCATGGGACATAAACAAGCAATCATCTGATTGTTTGTTCATGATAAAACTCCACTATACTGATGTATTGCCTTTAAGATGACGTCAGAGATGCCATCTTTCAGGCACTGCTGGCAGGCAGCCCCGGGTCCTGATCGGACCTCAGGGCTGCCAGGGAAACAATGCCCCCCCCCCCCTCCCGAAGATAGCGCAGGGGGGGGGGGGTCTTGGGGGAAAGCCCTCCCAAAGGCAGGCCGCTGCATTTAACGGGTTAAACAACCACGGCTTAGTTACTTAGTTACACTCTGTGTATCATGATGCAGGTTCGGCTCAGATCTTGAGCTGACCCGGCATCAACTCTGTGTCCGATATATTGAATGCTGACCGTTAAGTCACTGCACTCTGCGGCCGATATATCAGACACAGAAAGCTTAGTTAAGGTTAAGCGCTGGCTGCCAGCGCTCGCTGTGATTGCATGCCTGCACCTCTCAGTAGCACACAAAATGCAGTGCTGCCCCCTCTGGCTAGCTCGTGGCTCCAATAGAAAGTCATGCGATCAGAGCGCAGGTCACATGATTTTCTACAGCGGCCATGGCTGGAGCGGTGAGTAGTTGTGTGTGATCATGCATACAATGCCATCAACAGCATTGAGCTGTACTGTGACCGATTATTATCAGGCCCCTGCAATCACACCTTCCCTTGTATACAGGGGCTTGCAGGGAAGGTGCTACAGTGCCTTGCATAAGTATTCGCCCCTTGAACTTTTCTAGCTTTTGCCACATTTCAGGCTTCAAACATAAAGATATACAATTGTTAATTTTTGGTGAAGAATCGAAATTTATTGGATATCTTTAACTTTTTTAAAAAATAATAAAATAGCAAACTCACTCCAGAAGGTCAGTGGGGATTTCTGAATGATCCAATGTTATCCTAAATGACTGATGATAAATATAATCCACCAGTGTGTAATCAAGTCTCCGTATAATTATACCTGCTCTGTGGTTTATTTGGGGTTGAAAGTGGAAAATGGCATTTTTTTTTAATTTATAGTACATTTTTAAAATTTTCAAATGAACTCAAAATGAATATTATTAATGAATTCTCCATTTTGTGTTGGTTGTTTTGATATATAATATGTATAGTCCCGGACAGATGGGGCGATGTTTTTTGTAGTGTAGCTTGGGATTTTTTTTTTAATTACTGTATATGGGGAAATGTGATTGTATTTTAATTAATATTTATTAACATTTTTTGTGTATGTGTGTTTTTATTTTGTATGTAAAACTTCTTGTTTTTTAACAATTCATAACTTAGAAGAGATGTTATCTATAGTAATTACTTTCTTAGTGAGTATAATATTGTGTATCGGCATAGTCTCATCAGCCTTATATATGCAGCTTAAAATCACTCAGCTTCTGGAGGATGGAGAGGTGACCAGCATGACCAGACAAGCTCCCCTCCTGAATCCAAGTCTGTGATCCTTACAGCCCTGTTTGCCCAAAACTATACATAATATATATTAAAATTATAGTTGTACAAAAAAGGTACTAGAAATTACAAAAATAGCCTTTTTCCACTTTTATAACAAAAAAAGTAGAAATGAAAAAAATATTTTACATTTGTTAACTTTAAGCCCTATTTGTCATAAAAACTGCACAAAAATGTTTAAATTGAAAAAAAGAAGTTATTGCCATTGACGTAAACACAATGTTACCGCAATGCCATTAACCCCTTAAGGACGGAGGGTTTTCCGGCTCATTTCTCGCTCTCCAACTTCAAAAATCCATAACTTTTCCATTTTTCCGTGTACAGACCTGTGTGAGGGCTTATTTTGTGCGTAACAAATTTTACTTTCCCGTAATGTTATTTATTTTAACATGCCGTGTACTGCGAAGCTGAAAAAAAATTCCAAATGTGGAAAAATTGAAAAAAAACCGCACGTGCGTCACGTTCTTGTGGGCTCAGTTTTTACTACTTTCACTCTTCGCTCCAAATAATATGCCTACTTTATTCTTTGGTTCGGTGCGATCGCGGTGATACCAAATTTATATAGGTTTTATTGTGTTTTAATACATTTTCAAAAATTAAACGAATGTGTACAAAAAAGAAAAAAAAATTTTTGCCATCTTCTGACGCTAATAACTTTTTCATACTTTGGCGCACAGAGATGTGTGAGGGGTCATTTTTTGCGAAATGAGGCGACGTTTTCATTGCTACCATTTTGAGGTCTGTGCGACATTTTGATCATTTTTTATTTCATTTTTTATGTTATGTAAAAAGGTGTAAAAGTCGCATTTCGGACATTTGGGCGCCATTTCCCGCCTCGGAGGTCACCGCCGCCTGTAACCGTTTTTATATTTTGATAGATCGGGCATTTTGGGACGCGGTGATACCTAATATGTTTGTGATTTTTACTGTTTATTATGTTTTATATCCGTTCTAGGGAAAGGGGGGTGATTTGAACTTTTAATATTTTATTAATTTTTTTTATTTTTTAAACTTTTTTTTTTATTTTTTTTTTCACTATCTTTTAGACCATCTAGGGTACATTAACCCTAGATAGTCAGATCGCTCCTACCATATACTGCAATACTTCTGTATTGCAATATATGGCATTTTTGCAGCACATTCATTACAATGAGCCACTGGCTCATTGTAACGAATCTGCAGCTGCCAGATAGCCTCGTGTCAAAAGAAGACACGAGGCTACCATGGCAACCGATCGCCGCCCCCCGATGACGTTCGGGGGCGTGGCGATCGGAAAAAAGATGGCGGCGCCCACGCGCCGCCGTCTTTTAAACGCCGCCGGCGACTTTGCCGGCGGCGTTGAAGGGGTTAATAGCCGCGATCGGTGCAAGCACCGACCGCGGTTATTAGCGGTGGGGGTTTTGTGCAATATGCAAAAACCCCCACCTCTGTATGAAGAGGACTCAGCCCGTGAGCCCTCTTCATACATCCCTTATACCTCTGCGCCGTAGAGCTACGGCGCAGAGCGTTAAGGGGTTAAGCAAAGCTCTGCTATACGATAAATACCTAGAAATACCTTTCTTAAGCAAAATAACCCATCCCCTCGAACAATAGAGAATGTACAAAAATCTATTTTGCTACAATATATACAAAAGAAAAAACACATAAAAATACTTCATTAAAAAATACATACGGTACATTAACCCCTTAAGGACGCAGCCATTTTGTAGCTTAAGGCTCAGCCAGATTTTTTGGATTCTGACCTGCGTCGCTTTATATGGTTATAACTTTTGAACACTGCTACTTATCAAAACGATTCTGAGATTGTTTTTTCCCCACATGTTGTACTTCATTTTAGTGGTAAATTTTGGCTGATAAGTTTTGCATTTACTTACAAAAAAAAAGAAAATATGATACATTTTTTGAAAAATTTGCCATTTTCGAAATTCAAAATCATTGCGTTTTCAGGCAGATAGATTTACCACCTAAATAAGTTGCTGAATAACATTTCCCATTTGTCTACTTTACATTTTCATCATTTCTGAAATGTTTGGATAATTTATTTTGGTGTCACGCGGCTTACAAAAAGAATATCGCTTTTCCGTATTTTCGGAATTGACTATTTTGGGGATAAATACAGTTTTGAATGAAATTTTACATATTTAGCATCAAAACCCCCTATATAACCAATACATTTTCAAATCTGCACCCCTCAAGCTATCAGAAACCGCTTTTACGAAGATTGTTAACCCCTTGAGATCTTCATAGTAATTGAATCAAAATGGAGGTGAAATTTAGAATGGTCAAATTGTTCCCTTATATGTTCATTTAGCACTAAAATTTACACATTTCCAAAATATAAAAAGAGAAAACCCACCATACAATTTGTTCTGCAATTTCTCCTGAGTACAAAGACCCCCCACATGTGGCCATTACTTGTGTTATGGGGGCACAGCGAGACGCAGAAGGGAAGGAGCGCCCTGCAGCTGCCAGGATTTTAGTTTCCTCATTGGCCCCTTTTGAAGGCTATAAAATTTTCGCTTTTTCGTTATTTGGGCCATGTGATGCCATTTTTTTTGCGCGATGAGATGCTTTTTCCATTGTTACCATTTTGGGGTTAGTATCACCTATTGTTGAAAATTTAGGAACTTTTTTTGAGGGCAGGAGTAGAAAAGCATCAATTCTGTACTGGATTTTTTACTCTTTTTTTTTTTGGTGTTCACCGTATAGACTAATAATCCTGTTATCTTTATTCTATGGGTCGATACGATTACGGGGATACCAGACTTGAATATATTTTCTTACGTTTTACTAAATTTGTCAAACAAAACCCTAATGTGGGGGAAAATCTATCATTTATGTATTGCCGTCTTCCAAGTGGCATAACATTGTTACTTTTTTGGCTACGGAGCTGGTTGATGGCTTATTTTTTGCGGGACATGTTGTACTTTGCACCAGTATCATGTCGGAGTACACATGGTTTTTTGGTCACATTTTATAGCATTTTTTGTGGGATTGAATAGCTAAAAATCATAATTTTTGGAAGGTTTATAGCAGTTTTTTTTTACGGCGTTTATCGTGGGGGTTCAATAATGATTTACTTGTATTCTACGGGTTGTTACGGACGCGGTGATACTATATATGTGGGGTTTGTGTTATGATTTAGACTTTTTTGGGGTTATATGTCTCTTTATATGTTATGGGGCTTATGGGCATTTTTATTGATTTATTACTTTATTTTTTATTGAATAACATTTTTTTTTTTACTTTTTCACTTTTCCACCATGGGAAATGACCAAGCAATCATCTGATTGCTTGTTCATGATAATACTCTGCAATAATCATGTATTGCAGGGTATTATCAGTGTTAGCCTATGCACTTGCATAGGCTGGCACTATGCCAGTAAGATGACGTCACAGACGCCATCTTACTGGCAGTGCCTGCAGGCAGTGCTGGGGACCAGATCGGACCCCAGCACTTCCATAGCAGCGATCGGTGCCCCCCGAAAACGGTTCGGGGGGGCCGATCGTGGGGGAAAGACACCCCAGAGACATGTTAGATGCCGCGGTCGTGCTGACCGCGGCATTTAACGGGTTACACACCCGCGATCGGAGCCGACTCCGACCGCGGGTGTTACACTGGGGTGCCGGCTATTAGTTACAGCCGGCACCCCGTGTTTCCCGATGCCGGTTCGGCTCTGATCCAGAGCCGAGCCGGCATAAGCGCCGTGGCGGATATATCCGCCACTGAGCGCTAAGTCACTGCGCTCCGTGGCGGATATATCCGCCACGGAGCGTGAAGGGGTTAAAGGACTACCACCAGGAACAACAAATATAAACCAGTCACACCTACATGCTGGTTTGTGGGGTTCTGTTCTTCTCTTCTTTTAGCATCTTGGGTTTTTTTTTAAAACTTTTTAAACGTTAAAATTATGCAAAACAGCCTGAGGGTCTCCGGGCTCTATTCACATCTATGGATCCTTGAGCCCCTCAGGATCATTTGCATAATTTTTCTTGTTTTTGTAAAAATAAGAAGCTAAAAGAATATCAGATCCTGCCAGAGAAGGTGCACACCAGCATGTAAGTGTACTTGATTTACAATCCGTGTTCCTGGTGGTAGATGTCCTTCAAGGTATACAGTGTATAATCATTCAGTGGAGAGATGTTATATGTTTAGCCAGAGTACTAGAATATCATGTTATAAATTCTGGAGTCAGTAGTTACAATGGTATTTCTACAATAAGAATTATTTTTCTCAATATGCAGGGTATTTATAGGTATGCATTGTTAATTCTGGTTCCCTTTGGTTATGGGTTAACATCTGTTTATCAGAAGATTGATCAATAGATTTTTTGTAATATTGATAGGTTTACTTTAATCCGTTACAGGACATCTACCATCAGATCTACTAGTGGTAGACTGTTACCCCTTGCATGCTTGTTACCTTAGGGGTCTCGGGCACCTGTTTTATTAGTGTTTTCAAGCCTCTTTTTGTAGAAAAATTTACATGTAAATTAGCCAGAGGCCTTCTGGGTGATGTCATCCAAGTGCCTGCTGACTCCGGCCCCTCATCTATTATTGACACCTCTATAGTTAATCTTCACAGCTTGTTCCTCCCTCTAGCCCTGCAGACAGCAGGTGACATTACGTCGATTTTCTGGGTGCAGTTTTTTCATTTTTATCGCCAAAAGCTATGTTTAGAGGGAACTGCTCAGCTTAAAGTGAGTTTAAGCTTAAAACTATGCCTCTCAATGTATGAAAAACCAACTTTAATAAGTTTGTTAACCCTTTAGGTGTTACACAGGGGTTAAAACAAAATAGAGGTGGAATTTACCACTTGTAATTTTTTTGGACAATACATTCATTTTGGCACAAAAATTAAACATTCACAATGGATTAAATGATGAAAAGTTCCACAAAGTTTGATACCCATTTTCTCCCGAGTGTGCCGATACCCCATATATGTACAGTAAGTAAACGGCACACGACAGGGGGTAAAATGGAATAGAGTGACGTTCAGAGCAGATTTGCTTTGCCACTTTTTTTTTTGACAGAATAACAGCAAGAGATCTAGAAACCCATGGAGAATTGATACAGAAAGTAAATTGGAAAATTTTTATCATTAAAAACAATAACACCAATTTGCTGATATGGGAAGACTCCTTTAACCCCTTAATGACCGCCGTATCGGCTTTTTACGGCGGTCATTAAGGGTACTTCTTCTGACGCGTTTGCCTTTCTACGGCGGCGCGTCAGAAGAAGATTTCGGAACATCGGGTCAGTATAGTATAGTACAAATTTTAAATAGTAGTTTTATGTGTACTCTCATGAATTATTAACATTTATTGTATTATATCATAGGAACTTTGTAGCATACTTCTTTTCTTGTTGTTTACTTCCATAATGTTTGGTGTGTGGGCCGGGTTATAGATTTGTAAGCTGTGCATGCCCTATTTTGTTTGTGGTTCGTGCAGGCTGTATTAACCCCTTCAGCGCTCCTTGGTGGACATATCCTCCACAGAGTGCAGTGACTTAGTGCTCAGTCCGCTGAGGTCCCTATCTTACCTGCAAGAACTGCTAGTAAGATGGCGTCTCTGATGTCATCTTACTGGCACAGTGCCAGCCTATGCATGTGTATAGGCTGACACTGCTTATACCCTGCAATACATCAGTATGCAGTATACATCAATATGATTATTGATAAATTACAGTGGAAATGTCTTCTAGTCTTACTGGGTCAAAAGATTCAGGGACAGATCTTTTAATCTAAGCCCCAGATTTCCTTGGTATCAACTTTATCATTGTCCTCTGTTGTTCTTTTGTCTTTTACAACTTTAGCAAGACCCCTTCTTCCATGTAATATACTAAGTTCCAAGCCAAAAAACTCTAAACTCAGAAAACCCTTTCCATATAAATGCCCTACATGAGAGGATCCTACAATTGGAAACATCAGTCTACAATAGCAAATATTCACAGCTTGTTCAGGCCTGTTCATGTATTTTACAGCAACAAATTTTTTAGCTAGTTCTCATCTCTTTAATTAATATTGTTATACCTTTCACTGATGTAGAATAAAGGATGGATTTTGCATTTACTTGGCTGTGGATAAAGGGTTAATCCCTCTTTACACCCTGAACAGCTAAGCCACAGATAACTGTGAGTTGTTAAGGTGGATTAATTTTGTGGCACTGTCTGACATGGGAGGTGCAGGTGTTTTCAGCTCACTAAAATCTTCTGAATTGATTTTCTGCAGCTGTTTGTGCTGCCCATCATAGAGTAACATTTACACAGCAAAACCCAGAGTTGTTCAGTGTTAAATTGCTCTGTCTGTCCATAATACAGAATCGTTTTATTTGCTGCTGTGTGAATGTGCAATAAAAGATTGGTAAACCTAGACATCACCCAAACAAATCTTTTCCAAATGTCCTGGCAACGATTTATTATGTTTCGGTGACATACAATAGCTAATGTTAATAATAATTAAAAAAAGGGGGATGGGTTAATTTGTGAAATTGTGCCTTAGGTGAGGAAAATGAAAATGTAGAGTCCCTATGGGTGGGGATTAGAGAAAAAGAACAATAAAATATAACTTTTTGACCTCCAAAAACTTACGGCCTCAAAACGTGCAGAGTGCTGAGTCTGACCATGCGCCACATTTATTACAGCAAGTGCACCAAAGACAAACTGGTGCACTCAGTTCAAGCGATCATGGTCACACCGGTGCCCGGCTCATTATAACACACAGCTCTGATTACTCTCTATGATACTAACAAGCCGTGCACCTGTGTGACCATGGTCATATTTCTGGCCACTTAAGTCAGTCTATGAAGGTGGGGGGGGGGAGGGGGAGGAAAGAATTATCTGCGTGGGCTGTAGTGGGCTTGATTGCATCCACATCTTGTCACTAGAGAGACAGAATTGGCTGCAAGGGGTAGGCGCACGTTTTAGATGGGGAGCGAAGGGAAGGGTAAGGACGGGTTAAGTGGAGGAATCTTTAGCACTGGGTGTTACAGTAAATCTGCCATCTTCCATAGAGGGACCTACCCATTATCCGCAGCAATTGAATGTAGAGGTGCTTAAGGACTAAAATTGGGTAGGCTGGTGGGAGGGGGTTATAGGGTGGAATAGTAGTGGGATGGGGTAAATGGATTATAGCCGTTGGGAGAGAAGGCCGTTTACCCAGTTAAGAGGAAACTGTAATGAGTCCAGCTTTTCAGGTCGATCTTGTAAATTCAAGACACAGGCGATCCTCTGATTGCAAAGCATGTATCTTATTCTCTCTTTGGGGGGATGATGGTCAGTCAAGAAAAGCATTTTCCTCATTTTCCAGATCTGCTTCTTGGTGATTTGTTCTTCATCTCCGTCAACCATTTATCAATCATCGGTAGCAGAGGAAAATCCAGGTGATGGTCAGTTACTGGCATCCTTGATGATATGGCCAGTGGTTGGAAATCCAGAATGTCCCACACTCTTTGGAGGTCAGCTGGCACTTTTCCCTTGTGTAGTGAAACTAAGGCTGAAACAGAACAGCCAGCAAAATAATATTTTCTGATTTTTCCAGATGGTCAGTTAGAGGAAGCCTTCTCTTGTATAAAGTAGTTGGGGCAATGTCTTGAAAGAGGGCTTTGTTGGCCCCTTCAAATTAAATCTCATTAGCCCCTCTTGCGGCTTTAAGGATATCTGCAGTGTCTCAATAGCTTAAGAGACCACGTACAATGTCTTTGGGGGGGGGGGATTATCTGGTTTAGGTGGTGGTCTCAGAGATCTATGGATCTGCTAAATAACGATCTTCGGGGACCTGTAGTCTGATATTTCATGGCTGTTTCAGGCAATTTATCATGAACAGCAGTTTCTGAAAGGCCTTTTATATGGACGTTTTTGCTCTGACTTCTATTTTCCTCTACTCAATTTGAAGTAGGGCCATGTTAATGCCGTCTGTTTGTGTTGACATGCTATGGGTCAGGGCTGAGTTAAAGTCATTAACCCCTTAACGCTCTGCGCCGTAGCTCTACGGCGCAGAGGTATAAGGGATGTATGAAGAGGGCTCACGGGCTGAGTCCTCTTCATACAGAGGTGGGGGTTTTTGCATTTTGCACAAAACCCCCACCGCTAATAACCGCGGTCGGTGCTTGCACCGATCGCGGCTATTAACCCTCTAAACGCCGCCCGCAAAGTCGCGGGCGGCGTTTAAAAGACGGCGGCGCGCGGGCGCCGCCATCTTTTTTTCGATCGCCACGCCCCCGAACGTCATCGGGGGGCGGCGATCGGTTACCATGGTAGCCTCGGGTCTTCTCTTGACACGAGGCTACATGGTTTATGCAGGTTCGTTACAATGAGCCAGTGGCTCATTGTAATGTAAGACCTGCAAAAACGCCATATATTGCAATACTGTAGTATTGCAGTACATGGTAGGAGCGATCTGATCATCTAGGGTTAATGTACCCTAGATGGTCTAAAAAATAGTGAAAAAAAAAAGAAAAAAAAAAGTTTAAAAAATAAAAAAAATTAATAAAATATTAAAAGTTCAAATCACCCCCCTTTCCCTAGAACGGATATAAAACATAACAAACAGTAAAAATCACAGACATATTAGGTATCGCCGCGTCCCAAAATGCCCGATCTATCAAAATATAAAAACGGTTACGGCCGGCGGTGACCTCCGAGGCGGGAAATGGCGCCCAAATGTCCGAAATGCGACTTTTACACCTTTTTACATAACATAAAAAATGAAATAAAAAATGATCAAAATGTCGCACAGACCTCAAAATGGTAGCAATGAAAACGTCGCCTCATTTCGCAAAAAATGACCCCTCACACATTTACGTGCGCCAAAGTATGAAAAAGTTATTAGCGTCAGAAGATGGCAAAAAAATTTTTTTCTTTTTTGTACACATTCGTTTAATTTTTGAAAATGTATTAAAACACAATAAAACCTATATAAATTTGGTATCACCGCGATCGCACCGAACCAAAGAATAAAGTAGGCGTGTTATTTGGAGCGAAGAGTGAAAGTCGTAAAAACTGAGCCCACAAGAACGTGACGCACGTGCGGTTTTTTTTCAATTTTTCCACATTTGGAATTTTTTTTCAGCTTCGCAGTACACGGCATGTTAAAATAAATAACATTACGGGAAAGTAAAATTTGTTACGCACAAAATAAGCCCTCACACAGGTCTGTACACGTAAAAATGAAAAAGTTATGGATTTTTGAAGTTGGAGAGCGAGAAATTAGCCGAAAAACCCTCCGTCCTTAAGGGGTTAATGGCGGCTTGGTTGTTTTCTTAAGTCTCCACCTGTCTCCCCACTGACCTCATCTCCTCTCTGATTGCTGAGAGTTCTTGCATCACTGCGGCCAATGCTTGTGAAAGCACTTTTTGCAGACCGGAGTCCAGTAGAGAAAGTCTGAAGCTGGATCTATATCCCCTGCGCTGTCTGCATCTAAGTCTTCCTGGCAGTCAGACTATAGGCGCCAATTTGCACGGCTGCAACGGCAAAGTGGTGAGCTTTTACCAGAGATATTTCAACAGATCTCCCTGGTTTTGCTTGCTTTTAGAGGGGTTTGTAGCGCTCAGACCCTTTTTCATTTTCTTTCCCCATCCCAAGGGAAAAACATCTGTGGAGCAATGTCAGCTTAGCAGGAGCTCAAGCTCAAGTGTCCAGCTTGTAGCACGGTCAGAGTAAAAATGTCCCATGACTGGCTGTTAAAAGATACAGTACTACAAATACAAACCTATTTCCTTTGCATTGGCCCTGTTAGGGTTAACAGTTGTAGGTCCCAGTGTACACTAACAGCTGCGTGAAGTGAATCGGAAAAAATATTTATGAAAGGTGGAAACATTTGAATCCACTTTTTGCTGTAATGAGTTTCCTTCTTCCATCTGTGGAATATAAAAAACAAAATGTCAATTTTACTATGAGCAATTTTTAGATTCCTCTGTTACATGTCGAAAACTATATCTTATGAAGAAACTGCAACACCCCTGCCAATACATGGACAGGCTGGTAGTTGCATACATTGCCCTCTCCAGGTTAGGAGCTGTCAGAGGGAGTCATGAACCTTCTAGTAAGTTCTAGCACTGGGTCATTAGGTAATCAGCAACTGTAGATCCTGCCTAAACAGGCAATGTTTATTTGGATGTGAGTCATCGGCCAATTGTGTTTCTACAATGTACACTGGAGTGTGATTGGAAAGATAGCCACCACCTGACTAGGATAATAAAATCCCTGGGCAGGGAGGGGCTTGTGGTTCAGACCTCATGGTCAGTCCAGTCAGTCAGTGTTCAGAGTTAGAGTGAAGAGAGAGACAGTGATAGTACACCATCAGTACTGACACAGAACCAAATCCCAGGACGAGAGTCAGGAGACTCAGAGCTGCAGCTTTCACAACTGGACACAGCTCCATCCCAGCCTGCATCTTCTACCAGGCTGGTGCACTATTCCTGAGGACCACTCTCCATGACCACTCCAGTAATCTGAATCTGCTGTGAGAGCCTTTAGGCCCATTGCCTGGTGTTGTTCAATAAGAATTGTGGGTAATTTTGCACAATGTTGCCTCTGTCTGTTCCCTGTATACAGCTGTTACCACCACGGACTCCCCATTCATTACACAGTTACTCATCCTACAGACACTTAGGGGTTGCCCCAGTACATTAGCCTCTCCCACCATAGTTCTTGCACACATCAACTGCTGGAGACCTGCCAGGCTGTAGTCCCCATACCAAGCACCATGACATCAGCGTGCCTAGGCCGCAACTTCCAGCCACTTCGGTATTCTTGGCCCCGGCTGCCTCCAGGCCCCAAGAGAAGGCTAGGCTCTCGTGGGGGATGTTGCAGAACTATGGCTTTTACTGTTATGGCAGCACTTATGGCTATGACGTGTAAGAAAATTGTGACTGTACTGTTATGATAGCACCATGACTGACTCTTAAAAGGAACCTGGCACCTACATTTCCCCCACGAAATGAGCAGCATCCGTTCATAGGGTATGATATATCCTTATTAAAAACTAAATACAGCATAACAATATAAGTGGTTTGGGTGGTAGCCCAGGGCTCATACCTTCTAGGGGACCCATGGCCACCCAAATCACCCACCACATTTTATACTGAGATGGGCCTTCACCCATGAAATCCTTGTACATTTGTTCTCACTCTCCATATACATTTACACAAGAGCCATTTCAGGACCTTTGAAGGTACTTCAAAGGTCCTGAGATCACATATTGAAAGTGGGCAGAAAGGAAACATCCTCTATTCCCCAAGAATCTTGATTCCAGTAGCATATGAAGGAGGTGATTCCAGATTTGTAAGGGTTATAATATTCATACAGCCTGGGGCCTATAGAAGTCTTAATCCACCCTGAAATTAATATACATTAAAAATAGAACATCACATGACCCCCTTGACAAAGTCCTGTGTGGACGAAACACGTGTCGGGGAGGTGCTGTGTCTACTACGTTTTTAACCTTCAGGTATAATCTGTGATTTGTCTCCTAGCGCTTCAACTACTTTCCCTTATTTATTTAGGATGGATTGTATTTTGGTCTTTGCACTATGCACTTTATGATGTTACATAATACTATGCCTATCGTCCATTGAATATTGATGCTGCCCAGCACCCTGTTGGCTTCTGCCTGTTAACTACCCAGAATCATGTGATGTTCTATTTTTTAATGTATATCAATAAACTTTACATATTTTTTAGTAACGCATGCTCACTTTATCTTTCTTTTTTTGGTTATTTGTTTCTTGAGCGTAGCATTCCTTACATCTTCAGTGCCCCCCTTTTTCACTATAGCAACATTGCCAGTATTTATATTATGTAATTGGTTCATATTTTGCTCTGATAGGATTTTCACCCTGAAATTAATGCCTGAAGGTCTATGCTGTCTATGCTGTTATGGGGCCCCATGACTGACAGCTTTTTAGACCCCTGTGTGGACTCCTGAGTACAACTATGCACCCCTTGTAAACAAACAAGTTTTGAAAAACACAAAAATGTAGCTTGATTTCCTAAACATACTAACTACTAAATACTAAATACTGTTGATTCTCCCTTTTTCCCTCAGGTTCAGCATTGAGGCCTCTTCTGTCTACTAATCTGCCACAATGAAGCAGGTACTCCATATTTCAGCAGATACTCTCCACCTCCATCATTGTTCGTATTTTTTTCTATTTCTTCTCCAACCAACACTTTCAAATAGATCTGGCAGCGATTACCCGAGAAAATTATACATTGTAATATAATGTATTCTGATGGCAGGTCAAGAAATTGTTGTTAATATCAATTTAATGACGCTGAGAGGATGAAAAATGGCTGAACGCGCTGTGCAAAGACACATTAGAAAGGTGTTAATAGGAGTCTAAGTGTCTCCATAGTAGTTTGTGTCATTATGAAATGTGTGTAATTGGTACTCTTAACTCTTCGCCCATCATTAATGCAAGCGAGGCGGGAGGCAAAGCTACAGGAGGCAGTACACATTCCCCAACATGATGGTAGATGTGGCGACTGTGCAAACATGCTATGCTTAGATACTTCATACGTCAGCAAACAGTATCAGGCATGACAGATTAAGCTGTTTTGGGTTTAGTGGACATCATTATACATGGTGTGGTTAAATACAATTGCTCAGTAGTTATTATCATTTGTGATAGGTTAGTTATCACAGACAGCATTATACATGATAAGTTTAGATACAGGGCTCAGCACACAATATGACGTATACAAAGGTTGGATACATGGCTAAGCATGACAGTGTTAGGTATACTGGTCTCAGCATAGCATGTCCATCTCTCCATAGTGCATTTTCATAGTAAAATAACCAACTGCAGGTATCATTGGGTGTGGCTTAAACTATTATCTATAAATATAGTATAATAAGAACAAGAAGGAGAAACTTTGTGCATATACTATAAAACCAATAGTACAACTTTGTACGATATACACAACAGAGTGATTTCAATGTAGTAAAAAGATGTTAGTGACCCTTTAATACCTTGCCGACCGAGGACAAACTATATCGTCCTCGCGCGACAAGGGGTGTATGGAGAGAGCTCACGAGCTGAGCTCTCTCCATACACAGCGGGTAACAGCTGTATAAAACAGCCAACACCCGCCTGCCACTGCCGCGGTCGGTGCTGGCACCGATCGGGCAGTTAACCTGTTAAGCGTTATATGGGCGCCGCCATCTTGGATGGACGATCGCCGCCCCCTGGAATGTCATCGGAGGGCGGCGATCGGTTGCTATGGCAGCCTAGAGTCTCATTGAGACTCGTAGGCTTGCCATGTGCAATGATTTATAATAGCCAGCAGAGGGCAGGCTATTAAAAATCATTGTAAAATTGCTATATACTGCAATACAGTAGTATTGCAGTATATAGTATTAGGAATCGGACCCTGCAGGGTTAAATTACCCTGGAGGATCTTAAATAATGGTAAAAAATTTTTTTATTATTTTTTAAAAAATATGAAAAAATAGTAAAAAAAGTAAAAGTTTAAATCACCCCCCTTTCCCTAGAACTGATATAAATATAAATAAACATTAAAATCATAAACACTTTAGGTATCATCGCATCCCACAATGTCCGATCTATCAAAATATATTAGCGAATTTTTCCGGCGTTTAACCCCGTAATGGAAATTGGTGCCCAAAGTCGAAAATGTCACTTTTTTGCCATTTTGAAAAATATTAAAAATTCTATAAAAAGTGATCAAAAGCCCATACAGTAGTCAAAATGATAGCATTAAAAACGTAATCAAAAGTCGCAAAAAATGACACCACCTACAGCTCCGTGCACTGAAGTTTGAAAAAGTTATTAGTGCCAGAACATGGCAAAATTAAGATTTTTTTTTTTGTACAGAAGGTTTTAATTTTTTTAAATGTATGAAAACATTATAAAACCTGTACAAATTTGGTATCCTCGTGATCGTACCGAACCAAAGAATAAAATAGACATGTGATTTGGGGCGCTCAGTGAAAGCTGTAAAATCCAAGCCCACAAGAAAACTGCGCAAATGTGTTTTTTCATCATTTTCACTGCATTCTGAATTTTTTACCTGCTTCCCAGTACACGGCATGGAATAATAAATACCATCACTATGAAGTGCAATTTGTTACGCAGAAAACAAGCCCAAACAGAGCTCTTTACATGGAGAAATAAAAAAGTTACAGATTTTTGAAGGTGGGGAGTGAAAAATTAAAATGCAAAAATGAAAAAGGGCCACGTCCCTAAGGGGTTAACTCGCAAACTTTTCCAACCTCTCTGCCTCCCTTTCTAAGATGAGCCATGGAAATTAGTAACCAAAATGCTTTAAACAAAAAAAATTATTTTATTAGATAAATACATTAAAAAAGATTTTGTGACTTGCTGTTGCTAGCAACTATAATATAGGCAAAAGAGGGAAGAGACGTCTTCCTTATAATGTTATAATTTATTGACTAGACTCAATACAAGTAAACTTATATTACAGCTATTGTTCATGGTAACATGCGAGCATTACGGTACCATCTGATTAATTTATAAATTAGGTTTAACACCTAATGTTAACAAGTGAAAGAAGTTACCAGAACCAGCAGCAGCACCGCCAAAGTGTCAATTCCCAATAAGATGTGTGAGTGTGAGCACAAATTAACTTCAATAAAAGATTCACAAAATTACCTACTTTTTCTTCCAATGTGGTCATTAGGGAAATACAGTTTTCTACAACCAAGATCTGACTTAGATAGGCCTAGTTTACACCAGTTATTTAATTGTATAGGACATTGAGATGAGCTCCCTCATATATTGTGAAAGAATTGGGACTGTGGACTCAATGTATGAGTGTGCCTTGAGTGTGCATGGAAGATTGTAACTGACAAGCATTAAAGGAAATCTACCAATTTCTTAAAGTAACAAACACCTACACATGCTCACCTTTCCTCCTCTTCATATTGATTACCTTCTCTAATCTTGACCTCACCTAGGAAAGAGACCGCTCTCTGGGCTGCTAATTATATACAACCCTGCAAAACAGCATGGGAGAGGGAGGCATCTATCACACATCTGGGAGAGGAGGGTCTGAGAGGTGTAAATAATTAGCAACCTGGACCACTGGACATCTTGTCCCTGCACCCCAGCCTGCTTTTTATAAGTGTCTTTTCTAGGTGATCAAGATGAAGAGGGGAACAGGTGATTATGTGTAGGTGTTTGTTACTTTGGTAAAGTGGTAGATTTCCTTTAAAGTCAAAATCCATCCTGATAAACCAGGGCCACTGACTCATAGATCGAGACACTGTGACTCGGGTAATCTTCTTATATTTGTTATCCGCGGCCTCCTTCCTTCTGAAACATTGAACCAGGAAGGCTATGGGGGATGTCACCAGAGCCATTCTGCCCCTTAGCTTTACAGGCTCTTACACAGTACAGGAGCTCCTTCCCTTCCCACTGTGTGAGATTAAAGTAATCAGAGGGTGGGGGAAGTGCTGAGGGATCAGGGGAGAGGGTGAGACAGTGTAACTGCCTGTTAAGCTACATTAGCATCATTTTAAGATTTGATTAGAAGGAAGGAGGCCATGAATAACAATTATAAGGTTATTTCCACAGTTGCATTGTCTGGGTCTATGAGTAAGTGACCCTTGACCCTGGATTTTGATGGTAGATTTCTTTTATAGTTAAGGTTGCTGTGTACATTCTCTTGTGTGTATCTATGTCATTAATTGACAAGGGCACCCAAATTCGCCACTTAACAGAAGCCTGGAGACCCAACACCAGCTAGGTGTGCCAGTGAAGTTTCCACCAATCTTGTACTATGGCAGAGTTTGGTGGTTGCACACTGGGCACTGTGACTAGAAAGACTGCTGTCACTTGGAGCTTCACCACCTGTGTTTTTCCTTTCCATCCCTAGTTTGATACAGTCAGTATACATCACAATGACCGAGTGACAATACAGCTAGTCATGTAACAGCAGCAAATAACATCTCTGATGCTCAGATAATAGCAGTCAGTGACATCACAGCAACTAAGATAATTGACAACTTCAGGTTATCTATCTACCTATTTACATTTCATTAGAAGGTATCCCATGTGCCCTTGTCTAGTTTTATTGGCTTCCTTTGCACTGGGGGAGTTGTTGGTATTATTAATATTTGGAGGTCTGTGCCAGGGAATTGCAGTTGGGGCAAAGTTTTTGATGGTAAATTCCTCCTCTGATTCACCCATTAGCTCTGCAGTATGTCAAGCTCCTGTCTGCATCCCACAAGCTCCTAAGCATTCCTGAGAATCTGCCAAGGATAGAAGGATTGTGTGTTCACTCCGATATGTTCCCTGTAACACATCCGCTCTCTTTCCTGGCATAGCAGCCTATCACAAGATGGCACACATGTCACCAGGCTAGGAATCACTTACAGAAGAACAGACAGAACAGAAGATAATCAAGGAATTTACTTCTGGTCTCAAAGGATACGACTGATATATACACCCAGAGAACAACAGGAAACATTAGTTGAAATGTTTTGAAACATTCTATAATCTCAAAGAGTTACTGAACCTTTAGAGCTATTGTTTTCATTTCAGAAATTAATTTTGCAGATGATAATAGTAAAGTTTATAATAGTGCAGGTGATAAGGAGACCTTTATCTGAAAGACTTCTAAGGTTGTCCGCTTCATACTGATAATAAGGCTAATGATTAACTCTTTCCATACCTGGATCATATTTTCTTTGATTATTAAGCTTTCTGAGGCTCTCCAGTAACTCTCTGTAAAAAGTTAATTCATAAGAACCATTATCAGGCTCCTTTATTACTAGATGTCAGTGGAGGACAGGGACCAGAACATGATTTAGAGAAACTTCTTAAATAAGATAGAAAGGCAGGGGAAAATTAAGGATTCATGGACAGTTTTTAAAAATAAAATATGTTACAAAGTTCATTTATTATCATTTGCACAATTGATGTATAAAAGGTTAGTTATGTTTTAAAGAGAAGCTTTCACCACATGTACAAACTCTTCGCATTTTTTATGAATAGGGCTCTTTTCACACTACCGTTTCTTCTTTCCATTCCTTCCCTCTGTCAAAAAAGTAAAAAAATCCCATTGACATCGAAGTAAATTTTATGTAATCAGTTATGTTCTGTTTAGGCAGGGATCCTTTATCAAGGTTTTTTTTTTTTCAAGAAAAAAGTTACAGAGGCTGCAGTACTTCTCCTCTGTTTGAAAAAAAAATGCATGTATAACGGATCCATGCCAAACAGACCATAACCGATAAAATAAAATTTACATTGACGTCATTGGGATTTTTAACTGATACATTTAACCTCCGTTAAACCTCCATTCTTCACTTTTTTAATGGAGGGAAGTCACAGTAGTGTGAATTTAGCCTTACTTCACTGATTCCACTGTATTGGAATTTATTCTCTAGTCTCCAGAATTGTCATTAGTTTCAGAAACCAATATCCTAGTTAGGCTCTCTAAAGTAATGTGGAGAGGGGGCAAAGTGACTGCTGCAGGTCAGCTCCCCCTACTCATGAGTAGGGACCCCAAATAGAATTTTTTTGTAACCTGTGACCGTGGAGGCCTATAACTTTGCATAGGAGCTCTATTGACTATAATGATGCTTCATTTTCTAATTTTATGGGAATTGAAAAAGGACAAGCTTGTAACAAGAACATTATTGAAAACATCAAAATAACCGCTTACACAGTAATTAAAGGGATTGAGATTTTCCAATTTTGTAAATCCTTGATCAACTTTTTGCAACTTGAAACTAGTGGGCATTTAGTCACCAAGGTCTTTACATTGCCAATCTTGGATTGATAGATTGTATATGTAATGCTAGATTGCTGAAGAATTTTTCATCCAGTCTGGGTGCTGGTTATGTAATATATACCTCAATTGATACCCCTATTGCCTCCATAGTCAAAATGCACTTTGCAGTCAGTTCTCTCGGCACGGCGGGTACTCACTTGTGAGAACTAATTAGTAAGTTTGGAGCTTATCGCCAGCATTGATCACGCTGAATAGTAACAGCAAAGAGCTTACATAAAAACCCATTTTCTTATTTTAGTACAAAAGGCGACAGATGAAATAAAAAAAAGCCTCATTACCGACTGTGGAAAAACAAATGCAAATATCAAATGTGCTTTAAATCAAGTTGGTTAAGGACAATTCCTTCTGTCTGACAAAAAAAATGTTTTTGTCCTGGAACGGCACCTATTTTGTCAGCGATCCTATATAGCTGCTAGATATTAGTCTTTAACCTTTTGGTCACCTATTACTCAAAAACGAAAACTTTCTGCACGCCTATGGCAGTTGAAATAACTGCGCTTGCCAACATTGCAGCAGTTTATGTAACTGTCCAGCGACGGTCACAGTTCACTAAGTAACATGACAGAAAATGAAATAAAAGTAGCTGCTTAGGTAACGGTCAGTGCCTTAATAGTAGCCAAATAAATGCAACCGATGATGAATCCGGAGCTCAAGCAAATGCAGCCTGTGACATCACTGAAATTTACCAGCATCCAGTGACATCACAGCAGCTAAAGTAACTGAATTCATTAACACTAAATCAGCTCAAATAACTCCAGCTAGTGACATCTCAAGAGCTCGACCTTTGAAAATGAAGGTACGTTTTAGGATAGCATTATGAACAAAGATAATTGGTGAATGTGAAGTACAAAATATAATATTAGATAAGGTATAAGCATAAGGGTTAATCCTTATGGAAAGGTCCTGGTTAGCATCAGAAAGTCCCAAATTTTGAAACCTGTGATGCTAGCAAGGGGGTTCCGCTCCTGGACACATTGGGGCAGATTTATCAAGTGTCTGAAAGTCAGAATATTTCCAGTTGCCCATGGCAACCAATGACAGCTCCCCTTTAAAATATTCATGAGCACTGGTAAAATGAAAGCTGAGCTGTGATTGGTTGCCATGGGCAACTGGAAATATTCTGACTTTCAGACACTTGATAAATCTGCCCCATTCTCCGTGACAAGGTTACTCACAGCTTCCTTGCTTGTCCACATTCCAGCAAAGCCTGTATGGGCTCTCTCACCTTATAGGGTTGGCCACTTTAATATTACTATGACCTGGGAACAGGTCTAGTGGTCCATGGTCCATCTTCTTTGTCTTCCTGGCATGCACAATGGAATGTGATGCACAAGGACTGTGGACTTTGATGTGCATGACCCGTGATTTGTGTAGCAATTGTGTAGAGATTGTTTTTAGCTCATTTAGCTTTTCTATTGCCCACCTTTCAAGCTAAAGGTGGCCAACCCCTTTAAGGAAATAGTGCATGCATCTGCATTAATGTAACCCACCTATCAGCCTTCACCTGGGGCTATCTAATCCAGCATGCCATGCTCCTCAGCGTTCAAGCAAATGGTTTCTAGTTTATCTTGTCCTGCTGTATGGTGTATTGGCTTCTACTGCCTACCCCGGGCTTGTGCTGTGACTCTGTTCCTAGTACATGTAAAAAATGCAAAAAAAAATGGGTCACAACAGGTTGGACCCCTTTATTCTGAAAATGGGGCATCGGTGACTGGAGACCAAGAGAAGGCGGAGATACTTAATAGGTTTTTTAGCTCCGTTTATACAATAGAAGAGAGAACTTCTGACTTGGGTGGTGCCAGTGCGGGTCACTCACCCTGTAATATAGTAGACTGGCTGAATGTAGGCATTATCCAATCTAAGCTCAATAAAATCAATGTGTACAAAGCTCCTGGACCAGATGGGTTACACCCCAGAGTTCTTAAAGAACTCAGTTCTGTTATTGCTGTACCACTGTCTAAAATCTTCAGGGATTCCGTAATGTCTGGTGTGGTGCCAAGTGACTGGCGCAAGGAAAATGTGGTGCCAATATATAAAAAGGGCTCTAGAACTTCGCCAGGCAATTACAGGCCTGTAAGCTTAACTTCCATTGTGGGGAAAATACTAGAAGGGTTAGTAAAAGACTACATACTGGAGTATGTGACATCAAATAGAATAATAAGTGATAACCAGCATGGGTTTACTAAGAATAGAAGTTGTCAAACTAACCTTATCTGCTTCTATGAAGAGGTGAGCAGGTGCCTGGATGGAGGAGCAGCTGTGGATATTGTGTTCTTGGACTTTGCAAAGGCATTTGACACTGTCCCTCATAGACGCCTGATGGGTAAAATTAGGGCTATTGGTTTGGCAGAAATCATTTGCAATTGGATTGAAAACTGGCTGAAGGATCGTATCCAGAGAGTTGTGGTCAATGATTCCTACTCGGAATGGTCACCAGTTATGAGTGGTGTACCTCAGGGTTCTGTGCTTGGCCCACTACTATTTAATATATTTATTAATGATATAGAGGTAGGAATTAATAGCACTGTGTCTATTTTTGCAGATGACACCAAACTGTGTAGTGTAATACAGTCTATGGAGGATGTTCATAGGCTGCAGGGTGACTTGGACAAACTGAATGTTTGGTCATCCACTTGGCAAATGAGGTTTAATGTGGATAAATGTAATGTTATGCACCTGGGGGCCAATAATCCAAAGGCAAAATATGTCCTTGGGGGAGTAAATCTGGGAGAGTCCCTTGTTGAGAAGGACCTGGGGGTACTAGTAGATCATAAATTGAATAACAGCATGCAATGTCAATCAGCTGCCTCTAAAGCTAGTAGGATCATGTCATGTATCAAAAGTGGAATGGACTCTCGTGATAGGGATGTAATATTACCACTATACAAGGCACTGGTTCGGCCACACCTGGAATATGCTGTGCAGTTCTGGGCACCGGTCTGGAGCTGGAGAGGGTTCAACGTAGAGCCACAAAACTGATAAGGGGTATGGAGGGTCTTAGTTATGAGGAAAGATTAAAACAACTAAATTTATTTAGTCTGGAAAAGAGACGACTACGAGGGGACATGATTAATTTATATAAATATATGAATGGTCCATACAAAAAATATGGTGGTAAGTTGTTCCAGATTAAATCAAATCAAAAGACGAGGGGGCACTGCCTGCGTTTGGAGAAACCAAGGTTTAATCACCGGTGGCGACAGGGCTTTTTTACTATGAGAACGGTCAATATGTGGAATAGCCTGCCTCAGGCGCTGGTCACAGCAGGGACAGCGGATAGCTTCAAGAAGGGTCTAGATGCCTTTTTACAGCTAAATAACATTGATTGTTATGCTATATAGAATTGTTTTCCCTAAATCCCTTCCTCATCCAATCCCTACCCTTCCTTGGTTGAACTTGATGGACAAGTGTCTTTTTTCAACCGTATAAACTATGAAACTATGAAACTATGTTTCTCTGTATTTAACCAGGGCTTGATTTTGATCATGTGGTGTCAGTTACCAAGCTGATGTCTGTAAGCTGTCTGCTTTGTGACTGACCTTGATCATTTGCGTGCCTGTTCTCTTGGTACCATGCACTAGTGCAGTGATGGCAAACCTTTTAGAGACCGAACAACAAAGACCCACTAATTTGTGATTTATACTCCCTTCTTTGTCACAGGACACCAATAAAGCAGAAAATAGTCCCAGGTACAGCTGTCACTTTAAAATAGCTCTGTGCACAGCAAGTCCTGGGCTGTCTGGGACTGCAGGAATATTGCTAGTGTCTTCTCTGGTGATAGCCTGGGTGCCCACAGAAAGGGCTCTGAGTGCCACCTCTGGCACCAGTGCCATAGGTTAGCCATCACTGCACTAGTGTGTATGTGCCCACTGTGTACATGAATACAAGAGAGGTCCATGAATAACACCCTTAGTGCGGGGGCCAAAGTCAAACCAGTAGGGTAGCATGATGGGTTCAAAACCCACTGTTTGTCACACAGTATGGTGAGCAATATATTTTTAAGAAATGACATAAATTAAATTGTTTTTTAATATATTTACTTTTAACACTAGAGGAAGCTTTGAATCTTACTCCATAGTTTTTATACATTGATACCAAGGATGTAGTAAGGTGATAAACTACTAGCATGGGTGGTTGCAGGAGGGCATAATGTTATCAAGTAACTATAAATAAAAGCAGGAAAACTCTAGAGTTTTATTGACACTATTGGCATCAGCAGAGAGAATAACAAGAGATTATGAGCTTCTGAGATCATTGTTGTGCAATGCTCCATATGGCCATGGTCTATAGTGAAGCCTTCAATTAGGCCGTGTGTTTCTTTGACTGGTGATTGATCAGTCACTGCATTGTAATTGTTAATACTGTCTGCCAGGTCGGGACGCGCCAGTCCAAGCTGTCTGCTTTTGACCCCAGCTGCTGCCTCTTTAGCTTTCTGAAGAGCTTGGAACAGAGAATGTTGTCATCCTGACGGACATCTCACCCTGTTAGCTCAACATGACTCCTAATAATGAAACTTTCAATTGCCAGCACTTACAAAACGGTTGACCTAAAGCACTGCCTCAGTCAGGCTTTGTGTGATTTGTATGTGGACATCACTGTCTCCTGTTCTATCATGAATGTCTGCACCACACAACACTGACAGAGTACAGACCACTGTGTAATGGGAGATAATTGTTCTATAGACTAGAAAGGAAAACCAAGAAATGTGTCTCAGATGTTTGTCATGTCTTGACTGTCTAGGAAAGTCATATCTTCATCCTCAAGTTCTGATATAACTGTGTTCATAGTAACATCCATGTTTGAGAAATCTGACAAAATCAGGTGACCATGATAGTTATATGTGGATGATAGAACTCAATATCAGTGACTCATAATATGGAAATTTAGACCATAATCTGTAAATGGGAAAGGGAGTTAGGGACAAAAAGGTCACAGAACCCCTCTATAGCCTAAAGCTGTATTTAAGCACTGAAAGATAATTTTCCCACTCAAAATATGTTGTCAACCTTGAGTTGCTCATTCCTAACCAGGGAAAAAATCTGTGAATTCAGAGCTGCTATTGTCTAAGTTCGGAGATGCTGTTATTGATGCTTTGAGAAGATATTTTGGATTGTCTTCCGACTTTAAGATATGAATTTTACCTGCTGGGTAAAAGAGTTAGAATCCTGCTGCTGCTTTTACCTGCATTATCCAACTACAAGAAGCACTGCAGATAATTTACTTCTGGGCAGAATTTCTGTGAAAAGAAGTTTCCTGCTTCTTATTTTTCTATCCCTGTATTCATCTATATATCTATCCATGTAGACACAGAAATACCTGAAAAGATGTCAATATGGCATTTCCCAGAACACATCTGCAATAAAATGTAGCATTTCACAAAACCAGTAGCAGAAGACTGAGGAGATAACCAATGTAGAAAGATTTGCTGCTTGTTGACTGTACCCTATGCTTTCATGTAAATGTGTACATTTTTATCTACTAGCAATATACTTTCATGAAAAGAGAGCTTTATCGCAGACTTTACTGGGGCTCAGTTGACATGTTAAATATTCAATTTCATGACTGTACAATTAGAAAAAACAAAACTGGAATGGCTTGTTTGGAAGGTTTGCCAATAGAAAACTGCTCCTTTCTAAAAATAACAACCTAAAATCGTAGATTTAAAGAAGGGTGTACTTTCCGTGCTGGGCTCACATCATGGACACTTTTTTGACTGCAAAAAACATATGTGGGCTATGTCGTATTGATTAATATCTATTGATATGACGGATGCCCAAACAGTGTATTTTTTGTTGTTCTGTGTGTTTGTATCCTTTTTTTTTTGGTTGAGAAAAAAAACGTGGGCTGCTGCCTTTTCAATGTCCTTTTTGAAAACGTATGAAAAACGTTCACAATATTTATGAGCAGTCTATGCCACAATGCTGGCGCAGACTGCTTAGTAAATGTGGGCCATTGTGTGTGAATAAAACTCTTATAAAGTAATGGCATTTTTGACATGAAATGGAGGCTTTTGTATATATTTATATCAGTTTTGGTAATATATATATTAACATCTCATCCAATCTAATACTTGCCTAGCAGAGCCTACACTGAGTAGGTTAATGATTAAAATGCTGTTGCTTCTGCACTGGCCCGACAGAGTTCACCTACTTTTCTGTGGTGCACCTTTAACACAGGGCGTGCAACGCAATTTGCATATTAATGAACCAGCACATCCCCTAATTTGTGTCTCATGCAGGCTAGTGCAGCTGCGCCACAAAAGGGTCACGTGTGACACAATAATGGCGCAGCCACTTCTTAAATACCTGTGCAGGCCGTTTTCACCTACAAGAAAGTGAGAAGTCTGACAAAAGTGCAGTGCAAAGCCCTAAGTAAATGTTCCCCAGAATGTCTGCACTTGTAATGCTAGAGCCTGGGTGTCAAAATTAAAGGGGAAAATATTAGGTCCATATTAGTTCTAAATATTAGTTCTAAAAGCAAATAACCCCTTCTGGGCTAAGTCATTTTAGAGGGTTATGACTTTGTAACGCTTTAACATATCCAGGCGATTTTGAGATTATTTTCTCGTCACACATTGTAGTAATGAAACATTTTTGATGATATTTCTTGTGTTTAGTTATGAAAACATTTTTAATTTGGCAAAAATTTCTAAAAAATATTAATTTTTAAAGTTAAAAATTTTCTGGTTTTCAGGCAGATAGTCATAGCACCCAAGTAACTTTATAAGTAACATTTCCCAAATGTCGGCTTTGTATCGTTGTGGCTTATTTTGCATCCTCTCTCTTTTCTAGGTTGTAAGGAGATTCAGAAATTTGGGTGCAATTTTCCTCATTTACCCTTATCTAGAGGCACCAGCTCAGCTCAGCTTTAAGTGACTTTCATACGCCTAAATAGCAGTTTTGTAGCAGCCATTTTAGAAACTGCACCCCTCAATGTGTGCAAAATCAACTTTCAAATAAAAAATTAAACCGTCACAAAGTATTAAATGACAAAAAACTCCACAAAGTTTGATACCCAATTTCTCCTGAGTATGAGGATGCCCCATACAGTATGTGGAGGTAAACTGCAGTATTGGTACGTGGCCAGGCATAGAAGGGAAGCAGCGCCATTCAGGGCAGATCTGCATTGTCACTTTTTTCATGCTATAAAATGTTTATTTTTTTTGTAATATGGCGATACTGTATGGGGCATTATTTTTTGTGGATGAGATCCACTTTTCATGTGCATCATTTTCAAAGGTTCAATAGTAATAATCAGATTTCATTAACTCTTTCTTGGTGGTGGTTAAAAGAATCATTAATTCTTGTTTATGGTTTTTAGCATTTCTTTCCCCCAGTTATATAGCTTTTTATGGTTAACTTGTTTTGCGGGACTCATTTTGTGAGACATTTGCTTGTTTTTGAATCACTGTGTAACAATGGGCATAACATTTATATTGTTTTGTTTACAGAGCTGTTTTAGAGCTTATTTTTTTGGGACAAGCTGTACTTTTTCTTGGTATCATGTTGGCATAAATGTTACTTCTTGATCACTTTTTAAGCGCTTTTTATGAGGTCAGATGTGAAAATTTCCTAATTTTTGTGAGTTTTTTTGGCGTTATGTGACAATTTTATTTTATTGTTACGGATGTTGTGATACCCAATATGTTGTGGTTTTTTGGGTGCTTTTCACTTTTTTATGTTTTATTTGACTTTTGCATGGGATGGGACATTAGGGGACTTTTATTCTTTTTTAATTTTTTAATATTTTTTTTTAATTGCACTTTTTTAAAAAAGAACAAAACTCTTATTTACTGTTTTATTTTGTCCCAGTGTGGGACATGAACAAGTGGTCATTTAATCACTTGTTCAATGTAATATATTGCATTACTAATGTATTGCAGCATATTACATACACTCACCGGCCACTTTATTAGGTACACCATGCTAGTAACGGGTTGGGCCCCCTTTTGCCTTCAGAACTGCCTCAATTCTTCGTGGCATAGATTCAACAAGGTGCTGGAAGCATTCCTCAGAGATTTTGGTCCATATTGACATGATGGCATCACACAGTTGCCGCAGGTTTGTCGGTTGCACATCCATGATGCGAATCTCCCGTTCCACCACATCCCAAAGATGCTCTATTGGATTGAGATCTGGTGACTGTAGAGGCCATTTGAGTACAGTGAACTCATTGTCATGTTCAAGAAACCAGTCTGAGATGATTCCAGCTTTATGACATGGCGCATTATCCTGCTGAAAGTAGCCATCAGATGTTGGGTACATTGTGGTCATAAAGGGATGGACATGGTCAGCAACAATACTCAGGTATGCTGTGGCTTTGCAATGATGCTCAATTGGTACCAAGGGGCCCAAAGAGTGCCAAGAAAATATTCCCCACACCATGACACCACCACCACCAGCCTGAACCGTTGATACGTGGCAGGATGGATCCATGCTTTCATGTTGTTGACGCCAAATTCTGACCCTACCATCCGAATGTCGCAGCAGAAATCGAGACTCATCAGACCAGGCAACGTTTTTCCAATCTTCTGCTGTCCAATTTTGATGAGCTTGTGCAAATTGTAGCCTCAGTTTCCTGTTCTTAGCTGAAAGGAGTGGCACCCGGTGTGGTCTTCTGCTGCTGTAGCCCATCTGCCTCAAAGTTCGACGTACTGTGCGTTCAGAGATGCTCTTCTGCCTACCTTGGTTGTAACGGGTGGCAATTTGAGTCACTGTTGCCTTTCTATCAGCTCGAACCAGTCTGCCCATTCTCCTCTGACCTCTGGCATCAACAAGGCATTTCCGCCCACAGAACTGCCGCTCACTGGATGTTTTTTCTTTTTCGGACCATTCTCTGTAAACCCTAGAGATGGTTGTGCGTGAAAATCCCAGTAGATCAGCAGTTTCTGAAATGCTCAGACCAGCCCTTCTGGCACCAACAACCATGCCACGTTCAAAGGCACTCAAATCACCTTTCTTCCCCATACTGATGCTCGGTTTGAACTGCAGGAGATTGTCTTGACGATGTCTTCATGCCTAAATGCACTGAGTTGCCGCCATGTGATTGGCTGATTAGAAATTAAGTGTTAACGAGCAGTTGGACAGGTGTACCTAATAAAGTGGCCGGTGAGTGTAGTCAGCCTATGTTTTCTGCATAGGCTGACAGCTGCATAGTTAGATTGTGCTTACAGGCTTATCTGACCTCAGGGTTGCCATGGCATTGATCGGCACCTCCGTGTCCTGCACTGAGGGTGCCAATTGTCGCGGTCTACCGTGTTCTGCCGGAATCCCGTGGTGATTGCACAGGCTCAGCTTCTGAGCCCGGGCAATTGCCATGACTTAATTCTATGTCCAGCTGCAGGAACTACCCATATCCTATGACGTACAATTACGTCAGGGTGCGTACACAGACTTATAGATCCAACCCCCTATAATTTTTGTCATGCAAGAATGTGCACCAAAATCTGCATTGATTAGAATTTTATTTATTTGAAATGTTGAATACAGCGTATAATTTTTTACGTTTTGGCCGATTCGGCCTTAATCAAAACACTGGGAAGAAAACAAAATACATTTATAAATAATGCTTAGATACAATGGATCTGGTTGTATAAATACAGAAACATAACTCAACATAATGATC
The DNA here is from genome assembly GCF_040894005.1 of Engystomops pustulosus. Classification (NCBI taxonomy): domain Eukaryota; kingdom Metazoa; phylum Chordata; class Amphibia; order Anura; family Leptodactylidae; genus Engystomops; species Engystomops pustulosus. Next base: position 121,278,090 of record NC_092416.1, read on the forward strand.
AGAATACAGTGTCTATGGAGTCAGACCAAGTTAATGCTTAACCAGCCAATAATTGTATCTGCTAGGTTACAGCATATCCCATCATCCCATAGATCATGATAAATAGATTACAGAAGATTCAGAACATCATAGTATAAGTAAATTAGACACCTAACAGTGGCAATGATTACAGACATCATAGTGGTGTAGAGAAGTTTAGTATGTATAAACAAGGTACCCATGGGGCTCAAATAGGTGGAAAAAAACTGTATACATATAGTATGGTGGACGAAAAGCTATTTACATTTATACACAACACCGGTGCGTATAAGACATTGATAGAAATATGTTACTCAGATCACATAAAGTGTATATAAATACAGTCTATACTGGGTATAAATATGAACCATGTACACACAAAACATGGTGCATAGAAACTATAACACAACTAAACGTATTACATGGGGACAGCAACAAATACAACCTTATTATGTAGATACAGCACCAGAACCAGGCTTCCTACATTGTTCCAGTGCCAGGAACAAGATTACCACATACATACCATATGTTACCAGTTCCACAATTACTACATAGATACATTAAAAAAACCAAACTTACTACAAAGATACCAGTAGCATAAAACATCAACAGAAGAAAGATTAATACATAAAAACGGCAACGTAATCAGGCTTACTAAATAGATACTATAAATAATATTTTACCTCTATTCTCTGGTTCACTATGATTACGGTGATACCTCATTTATATAGTTTTTCTTATCTTTGCTCAATTTTACTAAGCAAAACCAATATTGGAGAAAATCGCATTGTTTTTACTATCGATAACTTTTCAGGGCCATAACTTCTGTATTTTTCTGTTGTCTGATTGGTTAAGGGCTTAATTTTTCAAAAAGAATTGTTCTTTTCAGTCGTATCATATTAGAGAACGTAGCTTTTTTTAATCACTTTTTACAACATTTTTTGAGTGGCATTTGATGAAAAATTGTATATTATGGGAAGTTTTTTGTGGGGTTTTTTTCACCGAGCGGGTTCAATATTGATTTAGATTTATTGTACAGATTAATATGGACGCGGTCATACCAAATATGTACTTTTTTTGTGTTTTATATCCTTTATTTGCATTATATGTGTAACAGGATAGATTATGGGACTGTTATGTTATTTTATTTATTTAATTATTATTATAAAATGATTTAATCTTCTTTTTTTTACTTTTTGTACATTTTCCACCCTTTGGCTTGAACAAACATTCATGTGATCGCTTGTTCATGCCTTTACACTGCAATGCACATGTATTGCAGTGTACAATGTAAGTAAGTGAGCATTGCACGCTCAGTTACATAGAGCTGGGTCCTGCCAGAAGGCGGAACCCAGCATGAAGGAGAGCCAGCAGCCTTGGGGAACTCGCCGGACCCTGGGGCTGCGGCAGGAGGCATCGGATCCCCCGGTAAGCACACCAGGGGGGATCTGATCCACGGCAGACACACATATACGCCGTGGTCATGCTTGACCGCGGCGTGTAAGGTGTTTAACACCCGGTATCTGAGTTTTTCCGATTCCGGGTGTTAGTGCCGGGTCTGGGCTGTGATATCACAGCCCGAGACTGGCACCAGACTGACCCGATGTCCCGCAATCTTCTTCTGACGCTCCGCCGTAGAAAGGCGTTGCGTCAGAAGAAGTACCCTAAATGACTGACATAGATTCCGGATAGGGCGGTCATAAAGGGGTTAAGGCTGTATAGCCAAAACGCATCCATCTGCAAACTTGCTGTGGTGTTATAAGATCTTAGAGAAGGCTTTGGTTGGACTGCTGAACTGACCTTAGAAGCTGTGTGGACCTGCACAGGGCCACCTCTCTCTCCATAGATCTCTCATTGAAAATATAGATAATCGTGGATACTCGCAACTGCAATCACAGTTGTGGCAGTGATTGCAGCTATTAACCTGTTAGATGGCGCTGTTGAATCCAACAGTGGCAAATAAGCAGCCACCATCTTGGTGATACTCATCCATCTTCAGGGGCAGTGATCATTTTTAATGAGGGTAGGAAGCCTATCATTCTAGCAAACCTATGGCACCAAAGACCCCATTCAAAGAACTTAGAGGAAAAAGTTGATTAAAAAAAAAAGTGTAAAAATAGTTTAAAAATTAATTTCACAGCTCCTAGAATGCAGATAAATTAAACATAAATAAAAAAAAAAAAAATAAGTACCCTAAGTTCAAAAATACATAATTTAGTAAATATAAAAATATTTAGCCCATACTGTAAAAATCATAATAAAATGAAAATGTCTGAAATGTAGTGTTTTGCGTTATACCTTAAACAAAGATTTGAAGAAAGCGAGATGAAATGTTCCCACATTTTCCAAAATGATATCAATGACAACATCAGTTGGCCCAGAAAAAAATGCCACCTAAAACAGCTGTATGTACAGCAAAGCAGTTAGAATATGGTCAAACATAGAATTTTATAAAAAATATTAACATTTTTAAGGTATTAAAACATATTAATTAGGCATCCCTGAGATTTTACTGACCCAGAATATAAAGGGAAAATGTAATTTCCCCTACTTAAGAACACCTGACTTACAGACGACCCCTATTTACAATTTACAATTTAATTTACTTTACTTTAGCCCTAGGCTACAATAAACAGCTATAACAGTTATTAAAGGTGTCTGCAATGAAGCTTTATTGATAATCATGGTTCTTATGAAAATCCAACGTTTTAAAATTCCAATTGTCACAGAGAACAAAAAAAAATCTTTCTGGGGTTACAATTATAAAGTATACAATTCCGACTTACATACAAATTCAACTTAAAAACAAACCTACAGAACCTATCCTGTATGTAACCTAGGAACTGCCTGTACAGTAAAAAAGCCCCAGAGCCCATAAGGAAGTGGTGCAGATACGTTTTCTTGTCAATGCTTGTCAATATTTTTCCAGCTTCCCAATACATTGAACAGAATATTGAATGGTGCCACTAGAAAGAACAATCTTTCCTACAGATAATTGCCCTCTGTTAATGTGAAAAGTTGGAATTAAAAAATTGAAGCCCCCAAATAACCAAGAGCTGTGTGGTAAGCTGTTTTCCATTCTTTTCAATATTTATCCAGTAGGATATTTTCAGTCTTATTACATATTATTGATATAACAGAATGTAATTATGGCAAACCCTCTAAATGTCTAGCTAAGGGGGACATGTGCAGCGATATCATTAGTGGTCACCTGACTCATTATTCTAATAAATTGTCTTACTAGATCCAGCAGGGCGTCACAATAGGAAGCGCAGCACAGGCTATATTTAACTGAGAACACAAAACACACACACAGCAGCCAACACCAGAGAAACCTACTAATACAAATCATAACTACTCAGCAGTAAGAATATTGGAACTAAGTTATAACAGACCAATAAAACACTCAATGTTTTATTCACAGGTATGCCTTATAATTCATAATCTTGTGGTTGCTACATTGGGTAGTTATCTACAAGTCGGAAAGGTATTGTATTGACCTCTTTTTCACATCACATATTATTCTCACTTCCTTTCCACTTTCTCTCCCCTTCTATATCACATTGCACCTTTCACAGTGCACTTCACTCCCTCCTCACTTACTTTATCACTTCTTCGTCACTGCTGTTGCACTAGCCTTTTGTCTCCTGTAGAGGGCTCTCTGTCTGCGACACTTTGTGTGCCTCTGCCTATCGTGCATGAGCGTATTACGGTGCGACACTTTTTTGGCGCAGCATAAATTGTGTCGCACGACTGGTCATAGTCTCGCGCGATTGCGCTGGATTGCGATTTACTATATGTTATGACTATTAGCGCGTACAGACTGCATAGGAGGCGCCGATAAACTATACATAAGGTTTGCCCTTTCTTTTTTGAGACTAATTATGGCTATTTGAAGTGAGTGTATGTGTTTGCGATATATGATTGGATGAATGCTCATGTGTGCCGGCCCATATATGTCATCGCGTCTCCTGATTGGTCTTCCAATACTATTGTGAGCTTAAATAAGTGTACATGCCTACCTAACATCATTACCCCCTGAGGAAGCGACGGCGAAACGCGTGTCGGGGTTGTCTGGTACAGCGCCACATCTCCTGTTCAATATGCAGCCTGGTTGGTATATATAGCTATTTTGCAAGATGCACTTTATTTTGTCTTGTTTGGTTTATATGACCTCCTACCAGGTTCCATGTTATTTAGATTAGGTTTACGTTATAACCTCTCGTTTACACTTGTAATATATTATATTGATTGACTTGTGTGTTACATTGAAACCTTATGTTTACACTTGTAATATATTGACTGTGGTTTACAATGTGATTGTACAGGATTGGCGGTGTACTTTTAGTCCACCAGGGATTGATTTTATGGGTTGTTTTTATTGCAGTGATCATATGTGTATTATTATTTTGTTCAATAAAATTCTGTGTTTTCCATATTATGGTATTTATACATATATTTTGTGTACTTTGTTGTACAAGGCCTGTATATAGGTACATATAGTTGGTGTTCATAGCAGTCCTTGCTTTCCACACATTTCCTGGATAATTGGTATTGATTGTTTGTCTGTCTTTCCAGAGACTACTCACAATACTATGGACTTCCGAAATCGTGAGTCCAATTGGACATCACTGTTGACTCAATCTTTTAATGAGGGTGTTTTGAATGCAGATACGAACGAGAAACGTGAAATCCTGGAGGTACAACGGGCCTTGAAGGATCTATTAAAACGCAGAATGAAACTATGGTGGAATAAGGCCTCCGCGTCCAGGTATACCCTTCCTTTCCTTTGGAAGAGGACAACACTAGGAATCGATGGGAAGAAGCATGTCTTAAATGCTCGATGACTTTCATTGAACTCTTGGTGGGTGTTGAGAGAAGAAATTTGGAGAATATTGAGACTAAGATCATCTCTCTACAAACTAAATTAAAGGAAATATCCTCCCCAGATGCCCTTCTGAAATTTGAACAAGATTTAAATACTGATTTCGATAAATGGGAAAAAGAAATTCAACAGATTAAGGTCCGTAAATTTCAAAGCGACCTTGCTGATTTCCAAAAGAATACGGTATTCAAATGGCAGAGACGAAATACTGGGGCTTTACAGAGAACCGAGTCATCAACCTCCTTGGACTCAATAGCAACTAGTTCATCATCCATTAGCTCTGGTAGCCAACAAGCGCATGTGAGGCGAAGATTTGAAACTCGGGGCACACCGAGGAAGAGGAAATCCCCCAATGTGGAAGAAAGCTCAAATCAGTTCAAGGTAATTAACCTTTCAGATACACCTCTAACAGACGATCAATTATCTGTATTAGCTTTAGGATTACATTTCTGTCCTGTCTCCAAAATGGATGACTTTACGGTCATTAAGGATGTTTATTTATTTGCCCGTAAATTACTGCTTAAAAAACATTTTTCTAAAACTGACTCTCTTGGCTCCTATGATTTGTCTCTAGCCCAAGAGGACTTGGACACGCTTAGGACGTTAGAAGACCTGTCGGGTGACCAACAGGGGGCACTGGGTAAGTTCCCTACTTCTATTAAGACTAAATCCACTTGGTCTCCCCAACTATCGACATGTCCAGCTGTGGACATGTTTGTACGGATGACAGTTAATGAACTTCGGAAACTACCACAGTTTGGTGGTGCTGACAATTTAAGTCCGAACCAGAGACAGGCTCTAAAGGAACTATCCAGGATGAAAAATGTTGTTTTTAAGCCCGCGGATAAGGGTGGTAACGTGGTGGTGTGGCCACGGTCTATGTATGAAGATGAAGCCCACCGCCAATTAAGCGATACAAAGTGTTATTTGCCCCTAAAAGGTGACCCAACCAAGATGTATAAAGAACAGCTGGACTCGATACTTGCGGAAGCATTTGTCAATGGCGTTATTAGTAAACAAATTTTTGATGGTCTTAGTGTAGAGTGTCCAGTTACACCTACACTATATCTTCTCCCCAAGATTCATAAAGACCCATCTAAACCTCCTGGGAGACCTATTGTTGCGGGCTGTGAAAGTCTCTGTGAGCCCGTTTGCAGGTTTATAGATTTTTACCTTAGACCATGCGTGGAAAGTTTACCATCATATGTCCAGAATTCATCAGATGTATTGAGGCATATTGATGGAGTGACTCTTGAACCAGACATGTATCTGGTATCATGTGATGTCGAGTCACTCTATACATGCATTAATCATGAACTAGGACTAAGAGCCGTGGAATTTTTCCTTAAACAGTGTCATCTTGAGGGCTCACTCATTGATCTATTACTGAAACTACTTCGGTTTGTTTTAGAACATAATTATTTTTTGTTCAATGAGAAATATTACTTACAGGTTAGAGGTACGGCGATGGGGGCCACTTGTGCCCCCTCGTACGCTAACCTGTTCCTTGGTCTTTGGGAACATGAGGAGGTCCAATACGCCATGGATATATCGGAGGGCATCGTGGTATCCTGGATGCACTTTATTGACGATGTTTTGTTTATTTGGCAGGGCACCGAACAATCTCTGGACGACTTTTTACATATATTGAACTTTAATGACCAAAATATTAAATTGACGCAAGTGATCAGTAAAAGTAAAATGGAATTCCTGGACATCAACATTACTGTAAGTAATGATGGCACATTGAATACATCAGTGTTTCGTAAAAAAACTGCCGTCAATGCAATATTGCATTCTTCCTCATTTCACCCCACTCACACCGTTCGTTCTATCCCTGTAGGGCATGTAGCATATGGGCGTGCGAAAATGGCTAAACGAGACCTTTTACTCAAACCTAAGTCGTGTCGACCAAGTGACAATAAGGTGAGGCTGATTACACCTTATAATGCCCAATGGAGGAGAATCCAAGGGATTGTGAAACGCTTCTGGCCAATTTTATCATCTGATCCAGATTTGAACGCCCATCTGCCGCCACGTCCACAACTGGTGGCCAAGAGGAGCAAATCTATCGGCGACATGTTGGTGAGGAGCCATTACACCTCCCCTCATTCCAAACTGTACTTATTTGGTTCAAAAGGCCCCAAGTGGGGTTCCTATCCGTGTGCTCATTGCTCAATTTGTAAAGTGATGGTGAAAACCGATGTATTTACAGATCAATGTGGAGAGAAGACCTTCCAAATTGTGCATTTTATCAATTGCAGTACGTCCGGTGTTGTATACCAACTGTCATGCCCTTGCGGACTAAAATACATTGGGATGACCACCCGAGAACTGTGAATTAGGATACAGGAACATCTGAAAGATATTCGAGCTGCCTCAAGGATTAGTGCTGACGACCATGAGGCATTTTCCAAATTGAAATCTGTACCAAAGCATTTCCATGAATTCCACAATGACAGATATCAGGATGTTCAAGTCTGTGGCATTGATAAACTCCTCCTGGGATCACGTGGGGGAAATGCGTTTAAGAAACTGGAGCGTATCGAAACCAAATGGATCGTCAAACTCCAGACAACTTCACCATTCGGGCTGAATGAGAAACTGTCCTTCGCATCATTTTTATGAGATCGTATCTGCATTTATCACCTCTATTTTAATTGTTTATAATAATTGGTGGTATTTACATTGCGGTTATATATAGCTAGGGTAGACATGTAGGACTGGTAGGAGGTCTATTATAGTTTTGTACTGTTACGCATAGTGGCCATGACGCATTCAGTGTGTGTTATCTATTTTATCTTATTTCTTACTTTCATTAATGATTAGTCATATCATATTGAGGGTGTAATATAATGCTAGGTCCTGTATCAATCCCTCTATGGTCGGCCATTGCCAACTATGATTGGGATACACTTTCCAGGTCTAGTACTATAAACTCACTTCACTATATATACCTTCCATATGATGTTATATCTTATCACTATATTAGGTCCTGTATCACATTTTTGTGTATGTTGTGTCCCACTATATGTGTGTGTGTAAGTGTGTGTTTTATTCACAGGTATGCCTTATAATTCATAATCTTGTGGTTGCTAAATTGGGTAGTTATCTACAAGTCGGAAAGGTATTGTATTGACCTCTTTTTCACATCACATATTATTCGCACTTCCTTTCCACTTTCTCTCCCCTTCTATATCACATTGCACCTTTCACAGTGCACTTCACTCCCTCCTCACTTACTTTATCACTTCTTCGTCACTGCTGTTGCACTAGGCTTTTGTCTCCTGTAGAGGGCTCTCTGTCTGCGACACTTTGTGTGCCTCTGCCTATCGCGCATGAGCGTATTACGGTGCAACACTTTTTTGGCGCAGCATAAATTGTGTCGCACGACTGGTCATAGTCTCGCGCGATTGTGCTGGATTGCGATTTACTATATGTTATGACTATTAGCGCGTACAGACTGCATAGGAGGCGCCGATAAACTATACATAAGGTTTGCCCTTTCTGTTTTGAGACTAATTATGGCTATTTGAAGTGAGTGTATGTGTTTGCGATATATGATTGGATGAATGCTCATGTGTGCCGGCCCATATGTGATGTCATCGCGTCTCCTGATTGGTCTTCCAATACTATTGTGAGCTTAAATAAGTGTACATGCCTACCTAACATCATTATCCCCTGAGGAAGCGACGGCGAAACACGCGTCGGGGTTGTCTGGTACAGCGCCACATCTCCTGTTCAATATGCAGCCTGGTTGGTATATATAGCTATTTTGCAAGATGCACTTTATTTTGTCTTGTTTGGTTTATATGACCTCCTACCAGGTTCCATGTTATTTAGATTAGGTTTACGTTATAACCTCTCGTTTACACTTGTAATATATTATATTGATTGACTTGTGTGTTACATTGAAACCTTATGTTTACACTTGTAATGTATTGACTGACTGTGGTTTACAATGTGATTGTACAGGATTGGCGGTGTACTTTTAGTCCACCAGGGATTGATTTTATGGGTTGTTTTTATTGCAGCGATCATATGTGTATTATTATTTTGTTCAATAAAATTCTGTGTTTTCCATATTATGGTATTTATACATATATTTTGTGTTCTTTGTTGTACAAGGCCTGTATATAGGTGCATATAGTTGGTGTTCATAGCAGTCCTTGCTTTCCACACATTTCCTGGATAATTGGTATTGAATAAAACACTCAAGCTGCCAATACTAAAGGAAGCAGCTCCATAGCCCTCCCCCAGCTGTAGCACTGTTATATTTCTAGCTTTCTAACGGAACTGTATGAAACGCTAAGGTATGCACCTGGCGTATGCATGAAGGGGGCGGTCTGAGGATGCATGTAGTATGTAGTATGGCACTCCCCCCCAAGAGAAGCTGAAGAGGGGGGAGTGCCAGGACGGCCCCCTCATGAATAAGCAAGACAGCAAAAAGCTAGGTATTTCAATCGGACCGCTACATACCTCAGCATTTCATACATTCTTGGTATGTTCCGATAAAGCTATAAATTTAACAGTGCTATAACCGGGGGATGGCTATGGAGCTGCTTCCTTTAGTATGTGCAAGTAAAGTGTTTTATTGATCTCAAAGGGTCTCTTTAACTTTATATCCTCTGGGTTATATTACGCTTTTACAACATCTTCTAATTTATTTTGTCAGACCCTAGTAGCCTTCAAATAAGTGTGGCTTTTGCTGGACATTTTAGGCCAAAAATTGTGCTACAGTCAGGACCTAGCGGAGGCTCCTGTGGTATTTTGATGGGCCATGCATGTTTACCATCTTCTTCCCTATGTATGTAAGTGCATTGTCTTGCGACACAATATTAAAGTTAAATTCCACGGTTTGTCCCAGCACTCCGATTTGTGTTGCTTGAAACACCAAAATCCCCTTTTAAATGCCTGTCACAGCGGCGCAAATACAAAAATGTCAGAATATCCTAGAAAAGTGCAGTCCGCAGGACCCTTAGTAAATGAGCGTTTTGGAAGTACTATGTATGTGCATAGTGGTCTCACTCTGCTACAGCTAGTGGGACCACTTTGCCTCTTCAATCCATGTGCAAGCCCCTACATTATGATATGTCAAGTTTCATATGTTTTGAAATTCATCGATTGACACCCTTTCCTATTCTAATTACCAACCACCGTGTTATAAGCTGAGAGGTTATATAAACTGGTGTCCAACCATGAGTCTGTCATGGATGGACTGCATTGTGGCTGTGAAAATGACCCTATTACCATGGTTGTTGCACTGTTTTCAGATTGTCCCCATTGATGTACCTCTTTCAAGTCCTTCCAGAAGGAAAATAACAAATTTATTTGGGGGCGTAGAAGAAGTAGCATTACAGGGACCACACTGTACGTATCTAAGGTGCAAGGGGGACTTAAGTTAACAAATGCCCTATCCTTTCTTCTTTGCTTTTACTATCGGATAGAATTAAAAGCAATTATACTGTACAATCTATGCACACTCTAGAGTTTTTCCGGGACCTCAGCCCCGGCAATTTCGTTGGTGGATTGACAAATGGCTTATACCAGTTTGGAAACTTTTGTGACTGGTTGGGTAAGTGAGTTTTTAAAATCCACCTACACAATGCCGGATGCTGACTTGTTCGCCCTTTGAAGGCTTATGTTTGCTTTCGGAGGATATTGCTCACACCCATATATTCCTTCATTAACAGCATATCTGGGAAACTGGGCTAAATGTTGGCTTGGGATAAGGACTTAGACAAGCCTTTTCACTAAGGGAATGGAAAGATATGGCTAAAAAATACTGCAAAACTTTCCATTAACATGTCTCTGGTGGAGGCAAATTAAAAGGTCTTCTTGCGTTATTACTTGGTTCCTGTATGTATAGTACAAGCTGTCCCATCATATTCTCCATTGTGCATTAGGGGTTGTGGTGGGAGGAGCACTCATCTTCATATTTGGTGGGATTGCCCCAGGATCCGTAGATTTCGGAGGCACATCTACAATATGCTTTATTCAGTTGCCATGATTAGCTTAGCCCTTTCTCCTAGCCACGCCCTGTTGAATGAGTACATTCCAAACATGAGGAGATTTTTTTATTAATTTTTTAAATTTTATTTGGCATGGCTACTATGTACTGCTGGGCATGTGTGGGGGCCACTATATACTGCTGGGGCACATGTGGGAGCTACTATGTACTGCTGGGCATGTGTGGGGGCTACTATATACTGCTGGAGCATGTGTTGGGTCTACTATATACTACTTGGGCATGTGTTGGGGCCACTATATACTACTGGGACACATGTGGGGGCCACAATATACTGCTGGGGAACATGTGGGGGCCACTATATACTGCTGGGCATGTGTAGGGGGTTACCTATATACTGCTGGGCATGTGTAGGGGCTACCTATATACTGCTGGGGCATGTGAAGAGGCTACCTATATACTGCTGGGCATGTCCTGAGACCCAGACCTGGGGGGATAGAGATTCTGAGGAGTAGGGGGCAGACATGGGGTGGGATTCTTTTTGCAGTAGGGAGATTAAACCAGGGGGGGTTGTTCTGTGGAAGGATGGAGGACTAGAAGCAGGGGGCTTGCTTTGTGAGACCTGGGGGAGTTTGCTGTGTGGGAAGGGGTAGCAAACATGGAGGGGTGCTACCTGAGTGAAGAGAGACAAGACCGGGTGGAGACAGTTTTATAGTAGTTATATTCTTGAACAGTAGGGGAGTGGCATTTCAGTTTTTACTACAAAAAGCCAAGAATCAGCTTGCTGCATCAGATAGTAAGTAACAATAACTGGCTGGCTGTAGGCGAGCACAGTACTGGGGTCTATCAGAGCCCCTGTGCACAGCTAATTATTCACAATTATCACCTGCTGCATGGGTGCAGAAATTTTTCATTATCATTATTATTGTCTGTACTGTATTGTTGTCTGCTCTTGGGTCTATGTTACTTATTGTGCAAATTGTGTGGGCGCCCTAAAGCAGTATGACAACGCGGCCCTTGGACCAAAAAAGTTTGTGCACCTCTGATATAGAGGCCCCGGCCTTCTGATATATTTGCTGGCCCACTCTGCAGCCAGCGACAGCCTCCATTTATTCCTCTTGGCATGTAATAAGTAGCTAATTTCTCCTACTGTGAGCAAGAAAAGTTTTGCAAAAAGTGTATCCAGTGCATGCAATCCAAGGAAACATCCTGCACTTCAGAGTTATACATTTTAACTGTACTAAAATGCTTTACTAAACTATCAGTAGAAGAAGGAATTGGGTGCTGCTGTGTTTAGACAACAATGGTCCATATATATTATTGTGTCTGTGCCAGTTTTTTTGTATATTTTTGCAGTGTCTTTGGAGGTTGCACGTGTATTTAGTAATTATTTGCACCACTTTTGTGTTGTAGTTATATTTTGTCCGACATGTGCATGTGAAGGGGCGTGGTTACTGCTGGCGTTTGCGCTACATTTATTACTGCGCTCCACCACAATTTTTTCGCAACAGCATGAATCAAAGTGCACCAAAAACTGTGTCACATCCTGAAAACAGAGTATATGTACTAAGAGCATCTGACACTACTGGATTATGTGGTTCAAAGTGCACATTAGTGAGGCAAACTGTACTAAGGCAGATTGCATCAGTTTTCATATTTTTGGGCCAATGTGTTTTCTAAAGTGTATCTATTTATTTCAAACCCCGAGCTTGTAATTTTATCCTCAAGATAGAAAGCAGAGTGCTGACTTTCACAAGCAGAAAGCAAAGATCTTGGAAATGCTAAGGCCAGAGACACACGGGGCACTTCTATTGCATTTTTTAATATTTGGTTGCATTTCCAAAATGCAATGATTGATGTGCTTAAATTGAATATATCTGTCTTTTTGAATTTGTATTAATGCAGTGATCTCCTTCTGCCTACATGTAACTACATGTGTTTCGGAAAGCAGGCCAAAATCGCATGCTTTTTTTAAAACCGCTTTGAAAAGTGCAATAAAAAATGCACCTCAAAAATGCAGACTTTAAAAAACGCAATGAAGAAAAAAGCCAAGTGAGGACCCTTTAACAAGATTCCAAAATAATTCCAGAAAAATCAAGATGCAAACTGCTGCATTTTAAGAGGATGCAAAAATACAATGAAAAAATGTAACAGAAACACCAACTTAAGGAACAGAAACATGCAGCCTATTAGAAAGGTGTTTTTTTGCTACATTACGATTTGTCTTCAGTGATGTGAAATTTGAATGAACTTTTAATTTTTTTGAATCACTCTACCAACTCCTAGCATCCATCTACTTCCTGCATATATGAGCCCTGTCCTCTGTATCTTATATTGAATAAAAAATGTTCAGCTCTTTCCAGTCTTGATGTTGACTATGAAGACACAATGGAATTGAAGTCTGGTCATTTCTAGCCACCATGCCCTTCTAGAGGTTGTAGTGTAGTGTAGTGCCCTGCGCCGTGTGTATACTTAACACAAGGATACAAATAACTGTGGCAAATAATAGCGCTTGTCATCTTCTCTGAATTGACTCAATAACAGCCTCCCCCCCTCTTGTGCCGTTTTATTTGCAGTGCCGCTCCTCGCGCTTTTCCCTTCCATCTTGTTACTTTGTACAGATTGATTTCATTAATCACATGTGCCATTTACTTTGTCAATGTTTAATTGCTCTAATCGGCTAATTAAATGCTCGGCTGCAATCATAAAGCATTTCTACAATTATCTATTGCAGTCGTTTTATTTCCAGAAGCAACGCCATTCTGTCTCTATGAGGACGCTAACAGCTCCCACAGAGCTGAATGTGAATTATTTTGCTAGTTTTAGGTAATCCAATGTCATCTCCATGTCATCCATGTCGTCTTTTTCAAAACACAATTGAAACGCAACATGTTAGCATAGTTGTAGTGAAGACATCATCAGAAGACATATCAGAGTGAAAAACAGATTAGGAGGGAAGATGATAAGAGCCCAGGAAGTGCAAAAGGAAGCACTTTGATATGTGTAATAAGATATATTACAAAGTTACTTGTACAGTACTCATTTGTAAGGTCGTTGGCTGTGGCTAGGCTGAACCAAACCCACGGCATCATAGTATTTTTCTCCTTCAGCAAGCCATGGATATGATGCTGGTCTCTTTGTCATGCTTTACACTGCAGTTTTGCTTGTTTAGTACAGCAGAGAAGTCCAGTAAAGTTCAGAATGATTAGAGAAAACTACAGGAAACCAAACCAAAAATAAGAAAAAGATTATTAGATTGAGTCACATGACAGAGGAAAGAGTTTCAAAAAGGGGATTTGGCCTATATTTATACTTTTATTTTACTAACATTAAAGTAACCCAGTTTAATCATTTTTCACACCCACCGATAAGTTGCATTGCTGAGAAAAACGAATGTAGTTAAACTTCTATTTCCTATTACATGATATGTGCAAAGTGACATAAATTGACAGTGGTGCAGCGTTAATGTGGCAGAGCAAGATTGACTGTAGCTGGCCATCTGCATAAATAAGAGGAAAGTGTTATTTGAGAATATGTATTTACAAAAGCTTTTGTGTTTCTCTGGGCACCGGTGAATAGGAACGTGTGCAGCTACAGCGAAAAGAGAAAAAAAGCCCAACCCAGACTTTGGTGGCGGCGCTCAACATGAGACAATGAAAGGGTGACTTCCTTTTGATCCGATAGGTCAATCCATCACCCCCACGCATTTCACTTTTTCTATTTTCTTGTTCTGACCTTTCCAATGTGGATGACACTGTAAGATTTCCAAAGTTCCATGTGACAGAATCTGAATAGTAATCAGAAAAGCACAAACACTAGTGTTGGCTAGTGTTGGCTTTATTAATGCCTACAGGCGGCACCTGCTGTACTTAGCCTCAGCTCAATAACGTCACTGATATCAATCTAGGTCTAAACTGGGAAGGAATTCTGGATAGAAGGGAACAGGACAAGGGGTAAATGGGAAAACAAAAACTACTTACCAGTTGCCATAACATTCTTAATGCACAGTCATGACTGGCACATATCATGAATGGCATATGACCATGCATTGCACTATAGACCTATATCACCTACTTAGCCCATTTATACACTTGCCTTAAAGGAGTATTCTCATCTGGAAATTCAGATTCAATTTAATTAACCTGCCATGTATATACATTTCTTCTAGCAGAGGTTATTAAAAACTTTTACCCGTGTGAAGATAATTTCTCATAAATGTAGTCCTATGATCCCCTAGAAACAAGACTGTTTCCTTGTATACGGCCACCTCTGCTGCAGTAACTGCACAAAGAAACAAAAAGTTTTTGTATATGAGATGCTACTGCATGTCCCACATCCGTCCTTTGAATGCTGAATCCAGGAAGTCAGGCAGGGCTCAATAGCGCATGTCTGACCACCGCTGCCAGGGTGCGGGGTGGTCATATCTGAGGAAGCTATTGTGTTTCTAAGGACAACCTGGCTACATTTCTGAGAAATCATCTCCACACAGGAACATCCAGTTGAAGAAATGTTTACATATGACAAAAGAATTAAATGAAATGTGAATGCCAAGATGAGAATACCCCTTTAACTATGAAATTTTCAGCCTTCCTCACAGTTATTGCTTTCTATTTACAAGTCAAGCAGTTGAGAATGAAAAAGGCAATCACTGTTGTGCAGATAGGGGAGTGCAATGAATGCAGGTGTGTAGAGAAAACAGTGGTACCAGGGGGTGTAACTACAGGGAAAGCAGCCATAGAAGCTGTTACAGGGGCCGCAGTATCAGGGGCACGGGTCGACTGACCTGCCACACTAAAGAATGGAGGATCTGCACCATTACATACATAATATACACTCATCGGCCACATTATTAGGTACACCTGTCCAACTGCTCGTTAACACTTAATTTCTAATCAGCCAATCATATGGCGGCAACTCAGTGCATTTAGGCATGTAGACATGGTCAAGACAATCTCCTGCAGTTCAAACCGAGCATCAGTATGGGGAAGAAAGGTGATTTGAGTGCCTTTGAACGTGGCATGGTTGTTGGTGCCAGAAGGGCTGGTCTGAGTATTTCAGAAACTGCTGATCTACTGGGATTTTCACGCACAACCATCTCTAGGGTTTACAGAGAATGGT